>NC_135311.1:18776158-19448345 GCF_048772815.1 Callospermophilus lateralis
TGTCTGCAATCTCAGTAGCTTGGGAGGCTGAAGCAGGAGGATCACAAATTCAAGGCCAGCCTTAGCAACTTGGCGAGAGGTCCTAAGCAACTTAGTAAGAACGTGTCTCAAAAAAAAAAAAAAAAAAAAAAGGGACTAGGGATATGACTTAGTGGTTAAGCACCCCTGAGTTAAATTTTAAAAAGTGTTTGCTGGTTTTAGTTAATGCCTGTTGAATTTATCAGAATAATTTGGATGCAGAAATAATCTTATAATCTTCTGATGACTCTCTTTGAACCAGGTTCTCTGAGTATCACAGTCCTTCGTCCTTTCCATGAAGCGTCACTGTGGCTAATAAAAAAGGAATTAAGTACAATCGTTCCTCCCAATCTCCAGTCAAGGTCGTGGGAGACATTCCCCTCAGTCGAGGTATTCATGTTCTGCACAAGTCACTTTATTTGCATTTCCATCTGTCAGTGGACCATAATCTCAGGTCTTCTTCCACATATTCATACCTTTCATCCTCCCGTAAATTGCTAATATCTTCAAGAGGTTTTTTATTTGAAGGCTTTTGACACTTGAAGATGTGGCAATAGAATTTTAGAGAAATACATCTGACTTGCTAATTTTGGTTTTATTTCTTTTATCCTATATTGCACACTTGAGCATCTTCCTACAATATCAGAATATCCTTTCTGAATAACCTCTAACACCTCTCCTGTCGTGCAATAACTGGTATTATGCCATTCCCTCCTGTCACTGCTTACTTGTTTTAACACAGAATTTTTGGCCTTCCACACATCCCATTTCCCCCTTCATATATTAAAAATGCACAACCCAAGCAGGTAAGAATAATGTAAAGGAATACACATGGATTTTGCAATTGTAGTGTTAGAAAGTAAATACTGTGATTGTGTCAGATTAAAGAACTTCAAATATTTTTTTCATTTTTTTAAGAATGAAAGAAAAAGGTGTGTAGTTAAAAAATTTAAAAAAATGAAAGAAAATATTTGACAAGAATTATGAAGTCTTGCATCTTGCAAGTTTTTCCATTTAATTTTCCAAACAATTTATGAAATGTATCCAGCATTATTGTAAGGTTTTAAGTTATTAAATCAATGAACATGCTGATAATATGATCAGAACAGGACACTAGTGTCAAAAAAGGAGGATAATGTCTTGGGGTTGTGATTATTGCTGTCCTGCACTCAATCTTACACCAGCAAGGGCACAGGTGATTGGCATTTCAGATAACAAAGACTTTTTCCCCCTATCATTTAACTTGGTGACTAATCAACATGATGTGATAAAGGTGACCATGAATTCAGGCTCTGATTCTACTCTTATTTGTGTGGGATCTGAGACAGATCACACTGCACCTAAGTTTCCTTCTCTGAAAATGAAAAATTCACACCAAACATCTCACCAAGGCTATATCCAAGTTGAAAGTACTATGTTGTGATAAAGAATACACCGCATCTGGGATTATTAAAGAAGTTTATTCTCTTCCTCTGAAACTTCTTACGCTAAGAACCTCAGCTCCTGAGTGATTGCCACTAGCTAGGCCTTTTAAAATGACACACATCAGGCTCCCTTGAGAACTTAGGACAGTAAAGCACATCACTCCTGGAGGTGAGTCACCGGGGAGCACATAGAGAGGAGTTTAAGGTAGACATTTCTTCTCAAAAAGTCCTGAGCAGACTGAAGTCATGCCTAATCCGGAGTGAGCTCAAAATGCCCCATGTCTCTGGCCCAATTTCTCTCTCCTTCTAGTACAAAATGAACACAGAACCAGAAAGTCAGAGATTCTGAATGTCTTAGGTTCCCTGAGGGTATTAAGGAGATCACATCCATTCGTCATGAGCTAGGCCACTGTTACATTCCTCTGTCCAGCACTGCTCAGGACTGAATGCTACCCAGTGGGACCCATGCAACAGGATTTTTAAATAGCCAGATTTGGGAAAACACGCATAAAGAGGAAGCCTTGCCCTGTTCTATTATCAGTTTCTTTTTTATTTGTAGAAAGAAGGGGTTTTTTGTTTGTTTGTTTTTTACTTTATTTTATTTTTTGCACCTTCATATTTCTAACAAGTGGTTCCTGGTGTAAAATCTAGATAATTACTCAGTTTAAAAAAAAAAAAAAAAAAAAAAAACAACTATTGTTGGCCTAGGTTAGAGCTCCTGCTAGCACATGTGAGGCACTGGGTTCAATCCTCAGCACCACATAAAAAATAAATGAATAAAAAAATGAATAAAATAAAAGTATTGTACCCATTTACAACTATATATACATATATATAAAATATATATATATTACATATATATGTATACATATAAACTGTTGTGAAAATATTCTGAACTCTTTGGTGAATCTTTTGTTTTGTTGACAGAAAAAAACTCCAGGACCTCCCTTTGGCACTCACATTTGGAAGGGGCTTTGCATTGGGTCTAAACAGCTAATGAGTGCCCCAGCACCTGTTCTCAAGGTCCCTGATGTACTACAGACACGCCAGTTCATCCAGCATGAGGTTATAAAGGATGAAGTGAAACTGAGGCTGCAGATTTCCCTTAAGGTAATATAATCCAGGTAATTTGACCCCAAAAAGAATTAGGAACAAGGTAATCATTCCTCTTGGCTTCCTGAGGAACCTGAAATTACCTAATTCTACCAATATTTATTTAGTGCAATAGAATATCAATCTTCTGAGTAGAAGTTTGAGAGGCAGATACTTAATGATTCACCTAAGGTGGAGGAATCATTAAGAGGCCCCCAAGACATTGAAAAGATAAGAAACTTTCATAGGTGATTGCTACATAGAGACCTCTTACTGCACAGAAAACTAGTCTGGCAACATCTGGGGAAAAAAGAGCCACCTGGTAATCTGGTACTTGTCCATGGATGGAAAGTATTGTTGCTTTGGAAGTGGTCTAAGAATTTGTAAATATATAATTAATTGTATGATCATATCCTTAACATGTGTCTTTATAGCTTAACTCCCTCAGAACAGAGATTATGTGTTTTGTTTATGGCTATATGCCCAGCACCAGCAATGGAGTGGAGGATCATTATTTGCAGAAATGGATCAAGTATTAACAGGAAAAGTAAATTATACTTCCCTTGGAAGCAAAGGCATGAACAAAGCAACTTACATTTATAGATAGAATCTTAAAAGATTATACCTGAAAATCTTCCCATCTGCTCGAGGGCACTAAATCACAGAGAGTAAAAAGAGGACATTTCTGAGCTCACCATGCAGTTCTATCCTATCCTTAAAAGTTTTTCTCTTGGTCCTTGTAGGTCTTTGCTTGTTAAGCATTGTGAATTTATCTACGGTTAATCTTTTTGTAATATTTCAAGCAGATGTTGACTATGTTGGTATCTCTCTCTCTCTACCCTATTCCTTATTTTTATCTATTTATTTTATTCTACTGATTTAGGACTATATAAACCACATTCTAAAGAAAGAAGATGAGCTTCAGGAAATGACGGTCAAGGATTCCAGAACTGAGGAGGAGAGGGGCAATGCTGCAGATCTCCTCAAGCTAGTTATGGTGAGAAAATGTTTTATAGACCAATGTGTTTATTACTTTTTCCGTATTAGATCCTTCCAGACAAACGTCATGAAGAATTGCTGTATACTGTTTCTATCACTTCTGTAAAGCATTTGCTTCCTCCTTGTAGTTCCTTATTTCTGTGGAAATCTTATTCTTTATCTGTTGATTTTTCCCAATACATTTTGGGTTCTTCCTAATCAACATCTCTGAAGAAATTGGTATTAATTGAAACACTGAATGAAGTAATAAATGAAACCTGAAGGATTAAGAAAAAAATAATTTATGTAACTTAAAAAATGATTTCTATTTTTTTCAAAGGTATATATTTTTTTATTGGTTGTTCAAAACATTACAAAGCTCTTGACATATCATATTTCATACTTTAGAATCAAGTGGGTTATGAACTCCCATTTTTACCCCGTATACAGATTGCAGAGTCACATCGGTTACACATCCACATTTGATTTCTATTTTCATAAATTTGTTTAAGTAAAAGAAATGACCCCAAAATCAATTTTTACATTGGTATTAAAAAATTATTTTATAGTGATTTCTATAACAAATCAATTTGAGCTCAAAAATAGCGCTTCTAAACAAAGTGAATTTTGTATGTAATATAATCATCATCAAGTAATTCTGTCTTCATTTCAGTCTTTCCCTAAAATTGAGGAAACTACAAAAAGTCATGCTGATGAAGGTAACTTGGTATTTAATATTTTTCTGTGATATATTTACAAATTTCAGATGAATAATCTTAAATACAGTTATTAGTTATTCTTTCATCTGATAGCAAAGCTCATACATTCACCTACGTTCCCACATTGGCCATATTGTGTTGTAATGTTTTTTGTGTGTTATGTTTTATTCTGCTCGAATTAAGAGCTCTTTGAAAACCATAATTGCTTCTAATTCATCTGTAATTTTCACCTATTGAATGAAACACATTGACATTTGTTTGACTTTTATGTTAAACACAACTATTTAGAACATAACTAAGATATTATAGGAAGGAAACAATCAGCAACCACCACTCACCCCCATACCTGTGCACAGAATTTTTGAACAACTATACAATTATTACCAAAACCTTGTACTAGTCTACACAGGAACAGTTTACTCTTAGAAGGCCTTCCCGTTTAAAGTGTATTACACACAAACTCCAACAAATTTGCTTAGTTTGTGTGTGGAGCAAGCTGTGCTGCTACTTCACTGGGGTGAGCTCAGCATTGGAGTCTCTATGCTTTGAACTTCGGGTGCCCCAGTAGAACACAAGCACTTCCCTCCCTGAGAAGCAGTGTTCTCACTGCTTGAATCCCAGACCACGGAACAAACTTCCCCTAATACTCCATCTTGAACCTCCAACAAATTGGGTTGTATGGTTTCGCAGTTCACAGCAAACAAGCAGTGGAGAATTACGTGGATTTGGTTTTGTTTTGGTTTTTGTTTGTGGTTTTCAGCCGTGTGAACTAGCAGACATGGGCTCATTCAGCCCGCAGACATGCTTCACGTATCATCCACAGTGTTGGCCTATATATGTATTTTTAATGGTGTTCTGGTTAATCTAGGTTTTTCTCTCTTTGAAGCATCATATTAACACAGTTATATTTGGCTGAAGGTGATTATCAACTGTCCCTTCAGAGTGACCATCACAAAAGAACCCATCACAACCCCTAATACTCTGTGTCCTTACACTTTATCATCACTTTTTTACTGGATGGCCCTGTAGTGGAGTTATAAGATTTAGTGAATACAAATACAAAAGACCTAAATAAAAACTAAATTTTAGATAAATAATAGTTAATTTTTTTAGTATAAGTATTTCCCTGATATAGCCTGAGACATACTTAAACTAAAAAAAATTTTCATTTATCTGAAATTCAAATTGAATGAGGTGCCCTATACTTTATCTGACAGACTTACCCTCGGGCATTCAAACTTATAACCTTTGGCTCAAGTGAACAGGCAAAATAGAAGGAAACACACAACTCATCCAATAACAAGGGACAAACTAAGTATATTTTTTGAACTTATCCAACAGGCAAACAGCCTCCTGCATACTTGGGGTACTCCCTAAAAGCTAGTCTATGCGGTGGCTCCACTAAAAATGAGTTTTATGATAAAATCAATTTGGATAATGTTGTATATTATCTTAGTTTCTTGGAAAGTCACAATGTACATTAACTAATTAAGGATGCAGAAAAATCCTACAAAACATAGCCTTGCATAAGTCAGTGTTTCCTAAGCTCATAGAATCATGGAGCATGGCAACTTTTTTTTAATTCTCCTGTGGACATCCCCCCAAGACCATGTTATATGAATAAACTCAAAACAATCACTCCCCAAATTACTCGACAACCACTGTATTATATTTAGGTCCTGATATTCAGGGAGCAGTTCCATGTTTAGAAAAATAGTTCAGTATGATGGTTAATTTGTTTTCAGATTTGCCATTTTAGACATGAGCGAATTCAGTTGAGTGGAACACAGATTCCCTAATGATATGGGGAAAAACGAGGTATCACTGCATTTAACATTTTGACTAAAAGATGAGTGTTCGCCACCACAACCCTTCAATGAAGTAGTCTGGTTTACTGTTATGTCACAGTTTGGTCAAGGAAATTTTGGTAAATCCTTGATAGTCTCTTAAAAACATCTCAAATTAGTAACTGGCTACTGATTGTGTGTTGTACTATGGAGAAGTAGGAATAAATGTTCAATGCTTGTATTTTTAAAGTTGCAGCCCATCTAACTGATTTATTCAAGCAATCATTGGCTTCTACTGTAAAATGTCCACAGGATACATTTGGTAAAGATTTATTTGGAAAGAAATGGAGGTAAGCTAATAATATTTTCTAATTAGTGTTAGGCATACAGTGATTGAGGAAATGGAAAGACAAGGGTCACAGCCATGGGTGGTGAATCACAGCCCTTTGTCGCCCGCGGTGTTAACTCTTCATACAGTGCTGGTTCTTCTTTTATTGTTTGTAAGCTGTGTAAATCCCTTGTCATTATTGAAAGGTGAGTGATGCACCTGAGACGGAGATTCAACCAAGAGATTTTATTAGGGGGCTGCCCAAAGGAAAGGAGAGGCAGAGAGCAGAAAGAGGAGAGAAAGAAGAGGAAGAGGACAGAGAGGAAGAGAGGAAGAGGGCAGAGAGCGAGAGCTCACAAGCTTGGGCCTAAGAAAGGATGTATAGGTGACATGGCAGGTGCTGATTGGCAGGGTGACTCAGGAACAGTGATCGGACACTGTGTCCAGGGACCAGTTGAGAAAACCTTTGAATTTGGCGCTCTTCAGCTTGGTGTCCTTCAGAGAGGAGGGGGAAGGGTAAAGGATTCCATGACATTCTCGAGAGAAGGGGGAATCTCCCCCACACCCAACAATTATACTTTTTTTCTTCATTTCACATAGGAACACAGAATCAGAAAAACGCTGGAAAGAAAAGATAGCACAAAAAAGGTAATTCTTTCTTGCAGTCTATACAAACATGTGGAAAAAAAGGCCAGGGTCACAGAATCCTAGAGTTGGAGAGGAGACAAGGTCCTACTGGCCAGGTCTCCAGCTGTTGTTTGACTCCTTTTCTACAACACTTCTGCCATGGTGGAATTCAGCTTCCATGTGGTGATGCCACACTCTTTGAGGAAGTCCACGTGGCCATTCAGAACTTCCTCTCCGGAGCTAGAAAGCTCTCAGGGCACTCTGTGCATTCAGCAGTTCTAATACACTTGTAAATATTGTGCGACTCCATGCAGAACATGGTCACCAACATTCAAGGGTCCCTGTCATTTAACCAAGGAATGTTCTATAAGCATTATAGGGTCTGATTTCCTTTGCATTTCAGCTTAAGATTTCAACTCCAGATCTCTTGCCATAGGGTGGGACATGTGGCAGTATTGGACACACTTGTAAGGTTTCTCTTCAGAATGACTCCTAAGATGAATGTGCTCCTTCATTAAAATGTCACTGTGTTGGGGGAAATGACAAGATTTCAAATCTCCTGGCTCACATCCAGAGATAAGGTCCAGCTAGAAGGTATACATACATGTGTATCATAGAGGAAAACTGTCTTTCGCTCTACCCATCCTAGGTCCATGGCTCAGGTTCCTATAACAAAAGACAGATTTATCAGAGAAAAGCATGCAAAATTTCAGTTTTATATGACATGGGACGTTCATAAGGAAATGAAGACCCCAAAGAAAAGGTTCAACCTACGTATTTGCTTGCTAGGATTGATGAAGAATGGAGGACCCTGGGCATGTATGGTGGGACCAACTGTATGAGCTGATGGAAACAAACTGGGAGAAACTTACCTAGGCCTCCTCATTCCTGTGTCCCTGTCTTCAGAGATAGGGATGCTCCTTGCCTGTGGGTACAAGGAGCCTGGTGGTCTGCGTCAAAGAAAGGTCAGACACTCCAAGTTTTATGACCTTGAAACCATATTGAAAAGATTGGTGCAGTGGCTGCCTATGGGGAAAGAGACTGGAGGTCAGGGGGCAGTGTGAAATGGAGACTTCCTCTTTATTTCATACTATTTGATGCCTTTTTAATTATGTACATAATCATGTGTTCTCCCATTTCTTTAAATTTTGAAACATTTTAACATTCAAGCTTAATTTGTGAGCAGTGGCAAGCCAGTGAAAGCAAACACGCAGTTGAAGAAGCGTCATGGAAAGAAAAAGTGTGGGCAACATGGAAATAATTGAGTGTAGGAAGGAGAAAGTTTCAAGGAAGTGGAAGGTGGTCAACAAATATCAGATGCAAATTGAAGGAGAATAAAAAAGTGCAAATTAAAAAAGGAACTTGGGTTTATCCCAGTGGGAGTTTATTGCTTCTTTTGTGAGCATAGCTTTAAGACAGTGGTAAGCAATAGCCAGATCCAGTGAGACCAGAGCACTAAACCATTTTTCATGCTAATATAAAGTTCTTTAAATAAGATGATATGTCAATCATACCTGCCCAGGGTTTCCAGGAATGCCATCTTATAGAAGAGCACTGGCCTTAGCGTCAGTGTATCTGGAGTCAGTTATAGTTTGATCACTTACAGACTGTATGATGCTGGATGGTTGTGTCACATCAGTAAAACTTCCTCAGGAATTCAGTTCACTTATCTGTAAACTATGAGCATGGATACACTGCCAAAGATCTAAAGTTCCTTTCAGTCCCTGGGTGACTGACAGCCAGTGAGTACCTGCAGTGCGAAGATCTGGGCTCCGAGACAAACAACCCGGTTTTAATTCAAATGCCACCCTTTCTTAGTTACATGGTTTGAAATAGGTAACTGAGCCTCTCTACACCTTTATTTTCTGACCTGTAAAATGGGTCGTCTACATCTCATCAGTCTTCCCAAGGTACTGCCTCCCCACTAGAGGGATTCTGGTGTCGAAAAGGCAACTAGCAGAATTATCCCGATTGCTTTTATTTAACTTTGTAACTGCTCACCACATTATTCTTAAACCATCCCTCAGGTTTGGTTTGGTTTCTTTATTACCACTGCTAAAATTATGAGAACCAGTAGATTCTAGCTGTCTTTAAATTTCAGAGAACCCACAAAAGTTCAACCATCATAGGACTGCATGGGTTTCAGTCATTTGAGATCAACTGTGAAGTCAAACTAACATCTGGTATCATTAATCCCTATCTTATATGAGAGTTTGATTCCCAAAGCAGGAAGTGTGACTAACTGCGGAAGAAGTAGAAAATAAACCAAAACAAGTGGACCAAAAAAAAAAAAAAAAATGCCCAATGAGCTAATTCTTATCGTTTTTCCTGTCAGTGATTGCATTGATTTTCTGTGGAATTTAGAGCTGAAAGTATAAGCAAATAAACTTTTCAAATGTTCTTTTTTTTTTTTTGCATCATTATGGAAACATCAACCAGGAAAGAAACTGAGGAAACACAAAATTATTTAATGGAAATCAGGAACAAAATAATACCACCTTATTTCAAATCTGAATTCAGCCAGTCATATCAGTCTCAGGTAATTGAATATAATTAATAAAAATTGTATTAATAAAAACTGTCTTTGTAAAAATTGATATATTGCATATGCTAATATGTAAACTACAGCATCAACCTAACTAATCTGTGCCCTTCAAATCCATATTCTCACAAGAAAATAATAGGAAAGATTAGTTTCTGGTCTTCTTCCAATGGTTGAAGTACTCTACCAACATATTACTGTTACCCACCCCACTCCCTGCCTTCTATTCTAGCCATAAATTACATTTTCCCATCTAATTGAAGTTCTGTGTGTGTGTGTGTGTGTGTGTGTGTGTGTGTGTGTGTTGCTGGGGATTGAACGCAAGGCCTCATACATTCAAGGCAAGTACTCTACCAACCAAGCTATATCCCCAGCCCTAAAGTTCTTTTTGAGGTTGAGCCTCCCTATCAATGATTGTCCTCTGATCAATCCATTTTGAAATTCTTTTTTTTTTCCATTAAAATTTTCTCACACACCAACTGCTAAGACAGCACTAAAATACTGTGAGTTCTTGGAAGCCCCAGAAGCGGAATGCTCTCCTCTTCTATATGAGTTCAGACCTGAGCCTTAGAGCCAGGCTTCCTCTGAATGCCCAGGAGTTCGCTGAAACCTAAAGCACAGTGAATATTTTCACATGTTCAGGACACCTAGCATTTCTCATTTCCTGATGCTATTGGTAACAAGAGACCGTCTGAGAAGAAATTACAGAAAATATGGCCAACTAACCAAAGCTAGAATTCAGTTAATCAGTCTCTTGAAGAACTTTTAGTTTGTAAATTTTATTTTCAGGGCCTTAAAAATATGCTTTCATCATTACTTATTGGTTTAACATATTTGTGGCAGTTGCCTTTCAGCATATTTGAGTCAATACTAAGTCTTTTGGTTTTTCCTTGAAGTATAATTATCTGGAGAGTCTTTCTAAAAAACTGCCCAATTTTATAAGGAAAGATGAAGAAAATAGAAGCAAAACAGCTGTTCAAGATACATCTGATCATCATTTAGGTAATACATTAGTATAGTTCTTATTTACATTAAACCCTACTTAATAATACCTCTTGGAACCTAGTTAGTTCTTAGCACCTTTTGTCTTGGTCGTAATGAACACAGCCTACTAGGACCTGCATATTAGTTTTCATTCTCTGTATTTCAAATCAATCTGAAAGTATTTAGAAAACTTGGCTAATTTAAAAAAAAAAGGAATAATGAAAATTGTTGGGAAACACGGTATTCACATGGTCACTAAACATATACTAATTACAGTGAGTAAAATATAACCTTACAACTGAAGTTGTGGCATTTTTCACCTCAACTAAATACGCTAATTTCTACCAATAGTGGGACAACTTCACATTAGGTGCTTTCTCATGTGATGTGATATAAAGTGCATATGGAATTCATGTCGAAAATCCTTAACTTGAATCTAATCAAAAGGAAACAATCAGACAAATGTCTACCAGAATGTAGATATTCTATAAGACAATTGACCTGGGCTCTTTGTAGAAAAGGGCAATTATTCTAGCTTAATAAATAGTACATGTAACACATGAACTTTGGATCTTGGATTGTAAAAAAAAAAAATAGCTGTAAAAGACATTTTAGAGAAACTGCACAAGTTTGACTATGAGACTTTAGATTAGAGGTCGATGTGAAATTATTATTGATTTCTTAGGTGTAACAGTGGTGTGGATATGTAGGAGAATGTCCATATTCTCAGGAGATGCAGGCTGAAGAATTTTGGGATGAAATGAAACTTAATGCTTCTCTTTGATAAACTTAAGTATATTTAAATACCCAGATGATAGTTTTGCATAGCCTAAAGGAAACATCTAGTTGCAAACAGAGTTTGCAAATCCAAGATTAAGACTGAAACAATGACCTTTAAATGTGACAAGGACAAGTCAGGCATGGCCGGTTGATGGTACTTGTGTCAGACCTGCTGCACCCCAGGCAGGTAACAGCCATAATCAGAGGAAGGATAAACAGTGAAAGGAGGAGAGGCTGAGGAAGGCCTTTCAGCCACCACCCTGCAATCTGGTCCGCACACACAGAGAGTGTTTGCCTGCCCTGTCCTGGATATATTTCTTCAAAATTTATTTCATATGACACCCATTTCTTAAAGGTGTATATTTTCATAAAGAACTACATTTTCAGAAGTAATGAATGGATTTAATATCAGAAAACTATTTTTGAAAGTTACCTAATAGTGATTACCAGGTAAAGTAGAGACAGATTACTTGGTCTGTTCCTAATACAAGGAGGTGACAACTCTACTATTTGGTCTTAATGTCCACAAAGAACTAGCCAGCCCTCAGAGAGTGTGAACTCAGTACTACCATCCTGTTTGTTAATGGCAAACGTTGAATCACATTGGGAAGAATCTCTGTCTCTTAAATTCAGTCTTTCTCAATGCAGGGAGGGCATAGAACCGTTTGTGGTAAAACATGTTGTTTGATGTTTATTCATATAAGCATAGTAGTCATCATATCATTGCCCAGAATAACACTTTATAATGTTTGTTTGGGGTTTTTTAGATTCCAAGCCACCTACAGTCTCAGAAAAGGAATCCCCAAATATGCAAAAATCAGAGATTTTGGAGGACACTGCAAAGTCAACTAGCCAGAACCAAACTGAAAATTTAACAAAATCTACTGAAGGTATGTCAGTCATTTGTATTATCTCATTGTTTTTCAAAACTGAACATTATAACTTTTTGGAGTATTGCAGATGGTGCTGGGGGATGGGGTTTGTTTGGCAGTTATAGGAAAAAGTTCCATAGGGTCATGGATCCTGGAGCTATGAAGATTAGACTTCTTAGCACATCAAAATATCTCAAAAAATATTTTGAGAATGACTGTAAGTCCAAGATCAGAGGGAAGAAATTTACAAATGCTTTTTTTAGATTTGTTATTTTATTTCTTTATTTTATTTTATTTTATCCCTCATGGTTCTGACAGCTTATGTGGTTTATTAAGGGCAAAACACCTGGTAGCTTCTTGAGTAGCCAATAACCTGGTGGTTGGACATAGGTTTATTTATTATTTTGATTTTTTTGGTGGGAGAAGGGGACTCCTCAAGTGCTAGAAGAGAATCATAAGATGTATTCTCTTACACAGCATGTAAGCTTATTGGAGAGCGCAAATTGAAATACGGAACACTAGAGAATAATGTCTAGTTACAATGGAGTCACATTATATTGACTTCACTGGAGTTAACTAAATATGGTTATTCAAAAGAGGGAAAGAGAAAGAGACTAGTTAAACTTTTTGAGATAGTTTTGCTAACGCTTGATTCCTATGGACATTCTTCTCCCTGAATGTGAGAATCTGCATATGGGTCTCAGTTAACTTTTATAAAAAAAATGTTTTGCCAGATTTAGGTGAATTAAGAGAGTTAACCTACATGAGATTTTTTGCCTTCCTGGCTTCGAACTTTTTTAAGTTTTACTCATTGAGTGGATAATTCTCAATGCATTCTATGCCAGTCCTTATTCTAGGCATAAAAATATGACATTCAGATGCCAAAGTCTTATGGAGCTAATGCACTATAGGCAAACCTAAACAATAAGTAAGCAAACAAATAAGTCAGATAAGATCATATTATAATAAATATCATGACAGAATATAATAGTATAATGTATGGAGGGTGACTTGGGGAGAGGAGCAAAATTCCACTGGGAGATTAGAAGGCCTCTGTGTGAAGGGACATTTGAGCAGAGGCAAGAACAAGGAGTAAGCCATGCAAAGGTTAGGAAAGAGGAATATTGTGGGGAACAGCAAATATGAAGACCACAGGGGAAGGAACTAAAAATGACATATACTTAGAATATAATGAGCAAAGGAGGAAGTTGAAGCATGTGCAATCAGAGAGATGAGATCATGTAATGATGCACAGGGGCTTTTCAGTTGTATTCTAAGCATGATTTTATTCAGACAGCACTGTAAAATTTTGAGCAAGGGGTAATGTGGCTAATGTTAAAGACCACTCTGATATTTGTGAAGGATAAGTTTGGGGCAGGGAAGGGAAAGAGTGGGAAAAAGTTGGAAACAGGGGAAAAGCAACAGAAGTCTTACAGGTGAAAATTGCCTAAGACCTGGACTAAGTGGGTTGAGGTGCAGACAGTAAGAATCAAACTAACTGGAAACATATAATGAGGATGGACCCAATAGGATTTATGGTCAATTGATGTGGGTATAAGAAAAAAGAACTTAGACATCAAGGCTGATTTCTAAGTTAACTTGTGTAACCGGTTATGAGGGTATGTTAGTTAAAATATTTGACACCGACAACTTAAGAGGAAAGATTTATTTTGGCTCTTGGCTTCAGAGCTTTCAATCCTTGGTCAGATGGCTCTATTTTGAGGGCCTGAGTTTAGGCAGAAAATCATGGTGGAAGGGCATAGTGGAGAAAAGGTGCACACGTCATGAAAGCTGGGAAGCAGAGAGAAAGGACTGGGATCAAGAAACACCTTTCCAGGTCACACCCCCAGTGACCTACTTCCTTCAACCAGGGTTCCACTGCCTCACAATAATCCAGTCAGCTGTCAATGGATCAATCCATTGATGGGGTCTTCACGATCCAGTCACTTCCTAAAAGCCTTCCTCCTGAACTTTGCTGCATTGGGGACCAAGAATTCAACACAGGAATCTTTGGGGGAACAATTCATATACAAGTCATAAAATAAACCAAGAGATAATTTTTTAAATATATGCTTACTAGGGTACAATGATAACTTGAGAGCAAAGGAGAAGTTAATGATGCAGGAGAAGGAGATACCTAAGGAAGGTGAGAGAACATGGCATCTGGATAAAACCCTGAGGGGCACCTCATCCATAATGACAGTCCATAAGAGAGAGACAAATACATGTTTTGGATTGATAGGTTTGGTATTGGGAAGGTGAAAGAGTTCCTGTTTGATTGCAAAGGAGTGGGGGCAATTATAGTGTGAAAATAAAATAAGAAAGACTGATTGTGGAAGGTTGGACTCCTCATTCTCCCTCAATTTTAATACTATATTTTATGTGCAAGGAAGAGAAAAAAGTACCAAAGAATGTCATGTCAGCACTAAAAAATGTTCAGATTTTGTAGAATTGTGAATTTCAGATTTTGGATTACAGATGCCAAATCTGTATTATGTTAAAAGTAAAAAGATGAGTGCATTCAAAAGCTTGAAGACAGCAATGAACAGGAAATCAGCCTAAGTAGATGGGAGATTTTTTTTTTTTTTTGGATATTTGGTACTAGTACAAGATAAGTGTTTGGAAAGTAGAATAAAGTCAGAGGAGTTTGAAATATGCAAAATAAAATGGGTGTTCATCAATATTGGCTGTGATAATACTTCATGAAAAGGTCCCCAAGTTCTGAAGTGTCTGAAAACAGTCAGTCTTTGGGCCTGTGGACCACTGAGGCAGCTCTGCTTCAGGCTGCAGGCAGGGTGTGCTGGGGACAGTTCCCTGGCTCCTAGGGTCAATTGTGTTATCTCTTCCCAACAACGTGCTGTGTGTTATGACATTGAAAACTTGAGTCAGTCATGGTGAGAAATCAGCAAATGCTACAAATGCGCAAGTTATACAAACCAGGGCAGGTCCCCCAGAGAAATGGCTGTTAAACACTTAGCACATCACTGGCTGCAGATGAAGTTCAGATATATTCCAAGGGTGCCCCACTGAAAGAGCCACCACCATTTGGAAAAGCTGTCCTCAAAGCAGAGGGTCAAAGTTTAGAGAGGTAAGGAGAAATGTGTGCTGCCCCTCACAGCTTCGGCTCAGAACTGGCACACTGCCATCCACACACTCATTTGTTGGTCAAAGCAAAAAGTCCTGTGGCCAAGTTCACAGTTAATGGGGCAGAGAAATATACTCCACCTATAAGGAAGCCTTGCTCAGAGAGAAGTGAATTATTATGCATGAGTAATACAGTATGCCTTAACATGGTGACAGAAGCCCTGCAGCTCCATCAGTTGGGTCATGCTCTGCATCAGTATTCAGATGATATACGCACAACTAGCAAAGACCTGCCAGTTGTTCAACTATTAACAACTCTATTAGCCAGTGACCAGTCACTGCTTCAATACCCATCCCTGCATCTTTCCAGTCTCTGGTGAAGCCCTGAGTAGGCTCAGTGGAATAATAACCAATCTGCTTTATGGGAGGCAGCACAATATAGAGCAGGGATATGGTATGGGCTCTACCTGAATTCAAGCCTGCCTCCTTATATAATTTCTATGCAATACTGGGCATACTGTTTAACTGCGCTCGCTCTCTCTCTCTCTCTCTTGCATTTCATCTTCTGTATTGGGAAAGTAATGATATACACATGGGTATATACATGGACGGGTTGAAGGATGAAATTAGTTAATATATGTAAAATGCTTAGAGCAATATTTGACAAATAATGAACTCCATATCTGCATCTACTATTAGTAATAATAGTGTGAGCAAATAATTAGATTGTTAAAATTCATTCACAAAAAATAATATGAAACACATATTTTGTACAGAACAAATATGCTAAAGATACATCAAGCCATTTGAATGGTTGCCTATGTAGGAAATGGTGACCAAAAAGTATAAAGATATTAGAACATTGACCATTGAGGTTCATCCCCAGAGATTCTGCTTCTGTTTTGGTTGGGAACAGGGCCTATCTAGCCTGACGCCCAGGAATCTATTTTTTTAGAAGCAACCCAGGAGATGATGGTGGAGATAGGTTTGGGGCCATGTTGAGATTCACTGTCCAGTTCTGACCTTTATTATCATTTCTGGGACAAGTTATTTAATCCTCTGACCTTCAGTTGCCCTCATCTTTAAAAAAGTGATACTGCTGTTGTATTAACTAGAGCTTTTTCATTTTAAAGTGAACTTAAATTCACTTAATCAAAGGGGACTGGTGGTGGATTTATTGGTGTTCAAATGCAAACTACAGAAAAGTAGCTCTGGTGCCAGCACCATGTATGTTTGGACCTGGGCTCTTTGGCTTTCCATGAATATATGTCAGATTGCCCCTTTCTCTCCACTTCCTCCCTGCCTCCATCTCACCTCATCCCTATGCATCTGGATTTTTTTGTTTCTTTTTTCTTTCCAACAGAGGACAGGCCATTCCTATATGGCAGGGATCTAGAGGCCCAAGATCCCAATACTTCCAGATCCATAAACCAGAAGGAAAGATGAGATCAATGATGATCTGAAATCCAATTCTTATTTCAACCTCCTGAATAGCTGGAGCTATCTAAACAGCTGCAGCTGTGTGAATTATCTACTTTAGCTCACTCCTTCCTGTAACTGAGGAAAAGAACAAGTTGCCAAATTTAGAGAGCTGAGGATTTAATTTCCTGCCTTAATTTATCTGTAATTGCTTCATCAATTTTTAGAACTATAAATACTGTAGTAGCACCAAAGAAATTCTTAAGACTTTGTACCCATTGATTTTAAGAAATCTTTCAGAGTCGATATTTTTCTTGTGCTATGCCTGTTGGTTTAGTTGAAAGGACCCCCAAAGACCCAGACTTTAGTTCCTCATAGGCAAGTTACTTGAGTTCTTAGAATTTTATTTTTAAAAAGAGATGCTTAACAGCATCTTTCATGTCTATCTTATGGGGCTGTTGTGAGGACCAGTGTTAAGTCATACATGTAAAATGACTTAGTAAAATGTAATAAGAATTAAGAGAAATCTTTCTTTAAATAAGTTATTTAAGAAAAAAGAGTTTCCGAAGTTGGTTTATGTTCTTATATACTTCAAATTCTTAGAAATGTCAGGGTGGCATAATTTAAACTTCTTCTCTAACAGAATTAGAATCTTATACACCTGTGAAAATTCCAACCCAATCATTGCTGCAGGATGCTGCGGGACAAGCAAGGAAAGAAAAAGTGAAGTTACCTCATTATTTGATGAGTTCCAAACCCAAATCTCAACCTCTTACAAAGGTAAACCAGACACGGGGACATTTTCCCAGCATCAATCAGCATTTTAGGTAATTCTGATTGGTTCCAGTCGTTACTTTCAGCCACTGTGTCCTGCTATGTACCCCTTCTTACCATGAGAACCATTAGTTGTAGACATAAACTAAGGCAGGGTTTTGCTACATCTGGCTCATACATTCTCATAAGACAAGTTTAAAAAAAAACAGTTGTTAAATTACTAGTAGCTGAAATCAATTGTACTGGGAATACTCTCTTTGGGGACAACCAGTTTACTGCACACTGCTGGCTAATGGGATCATTGGCTACCCTTCTCGTGACTCAGAATAAAATTCAAATAACTTAGATGAGTACTAAGGCATGGCCTATTTGCTTCTTTACCCTCACAATCCCTCAAATTCACTTACTTCACCACATGGACTTCTCTTGGTTTCTTAGAACCACCAACCTCCTTCTTTACTTACAGCCTGTAAGATTAATTTTCCACCCGGCTCTAATAGGATGTCCTTAACCTTACTAATCAAGTTTTTTTTTTGTTGTTGTTGTTTCTTTTTTTTTTTTTAGTTGTGGATGGACACAATACCTTTGCTTTATTTATTTATTTTTATGTGGTGCTGAAGATCGAATCCAATGCTTCACACATGCTAGGCAAGCACTCTACCACTGAGCTACAGCCCCAGCTCACTCATCAAGTTCTAACAACTTTCATTTCTTTATTTCCATGACACACCATGGTCATTGCCATCACAGAATATATTGCAATGTATATAACTGATAGGAGTTTCTCAAACTTTAGTTGGCATATGAATTACCTGGGGCCCTTGTTAAAGATATAGATACTGACTCACTAGACCTTAATGTGGGGCCTGAAATGCTACAGTCCTAACAAATTCTCAGGAGATGTCATGCTGTTGACCTGGGAAGTAACAAGGCATAGACCAGTGGTGCTCTGTGCGATTACCTGAACAGCGCATTAGCCACACCTGCCAATGTGTACAAATGCAAATTCTTCATTTCACTGCAGACACACAGAATGAGAAACTCTGGGAGTGGGGTCAACAATTTTTCTTAATGAGTCCAGCAGGAGATTGAGAGGAACTGACATTTGTTAGGCCTGGCACAGAGGAAAGATCACAGACTTTAAAATCACACAAACCTGAGTTTAAAACATCACCACTTAACACTTGAGCAAATTATCTTTCAGTTCTATGAAAAAATAAATAAAATGATTATTCTTGTAGGGATACCATAAAGATTTGAGGAGCCTCCATAAATCTTCATTTCTTCTCCCAGCAAAACAGTTATTTTCCTCTGGTAGCAGGGATAAGAAAAATCTTGGAAACACCAGAGAAAACCATTTTATTAATTTTTCCTTGCTGCAAAGGTTCAAGATTCTGTTGGAGGAAAAGTGTATACATCCTCTATTGCATCTGCTGCCATTAATAATATGAAGTCATCCCCCTTTGGGTTCCATCTTCTCCCACCATCAGTGAAATTTGGAGTGCTTCAAGAAGGACACACCTATGCAACCACTGTAAAGCTCAAGAACGTTGGCGTGGACTTCTGCAGGTGAGGCCAAGGCACCAAGTGCCCTGTGCTGGCACTTGTCTGTCTTACTACATCAGGCAACATTGATTGAACTGTAACTGTGCCTTGAATCTTGAATCTTGACGTTTTCATTCAATCATTTACTCACTAATTTATCCATCCATCCATTCATTCATTCTTCAACAAATTAGTGTTTACCAAGATTCAACTACATGGTAGTTGCCCTCTATTAATCCTTATCCATACTTGGAAGCAACTCAAGTCCTGATCTACCCTAGCCAAAAAAAAAAAAAAAAAAAAAGTTATACAAGTGTTTCAATAACTACTATGCATAACTTGATATTGCATTTCTCAAATTAATCACCAACTATAATGTGTGAGTTAACATTTGTTTGCACTTGATATAAAATGTATATATTTAAAAATATAATGTTATGGGACACATATAAATAGTAAAATGAAAAAAACAGTGAAGCTGCCGCAGTCCGGCTGCAGCAAAATAACCGGGGACGGGGGGCGGGGGGGGGGGTGACGAACAACTTGTGTACGTTGGTACAGCAGGAGTAGGAGCCGTTTATTGTAGGACCGGAGCGATATTTATACATTCCACACAGCTTATCTTAATTAGCACAAACTAGATACATCAGTCAACCAATAAGGAATCTCTACACTTAATGGCTCGCTGGAGTTACTTCACAAACCACTCCCTCTGGTATTTTGCCAGGCACCATCCAGACTTGTTTTCTAACACAGCAAATTAACATATCCATTATCTCACATAGTTACCCTTATTTTTGTTTGTGGCAAGAGAAACTAAAATATACTCATTTAGCATGATTCCTGTATATAGTGTGATTACCTATAATCCTCATGGTGCACTTTGGATCACTAGATTTGTTAATCCCACGTATCTGCTCCTTTGTATCCTCTGCCTACATCTCCCCTTATCCCTCATTTCAGTCCTTGCTAACCTCTTATTTTCTATCATCGTACATTTGTGTTTTTTCTTTTCCAGATTCCACATATAAGTGAGATGATGTACTCTTTTTCCTTCTATGTCTGACTTCTTTCACTTGGCATAATGTCCTCTGGTTCATCTATGTTGTGGCAAATTGAAAGATCTCATTCTTTCCTAGGGCTGAATAATATTCCATTGTACCACTGTTTCTTTAACCATTATTAGTCAGTGGATACTTGGGTTATTTTTATATCTTAGCTATTGTGAATAATGCAGCAGTGAGTGTGGAGGTGTTCATTCCCATGTTTATGGGGTGGTGATTTCATTTGCTTTAGGTATTTGTTCAGAAGCAGGATTATTGGGTTGTCCAGTAGCTCTGATTTTAATTTCCTTAGCAGCATCCATTCTGTTCACGATGGCTGTTCTAGTCCTGCATTCCCACCAGGGGTATAACATTTTCCTCTTCTCCACACCCTCACTAACACTTGTTATCTTTCAACCTTTTGATAATAGTCATCCTGACAGGTGTGAGGTAAAATCTCATAATGGCTTTGATCTGCATTTCCCTGATGATGAATGAAGTTGGACATTTTTTTCATTTCATGGTTGGCTATTTCTGTACCTTCTTTAAAAAATGTGTATCCAAGTCTTTTGCCCGTTTTATGATCTTGTTATTAGTTTTTTCCACTGTTGAGTTGTATGAGCTATTAATCTGGGATATTAATCTCTCACCAGATGCATGGTTTGCAGATATTTCTTCCCACTTCATTTTCTTGATTCCATTTGCTGTGCAAAAGGTTTTTAGTATGATGTAGTTCCATTTATTTATTTTCCATCTTGTAACTTGGGCTTTTGGTGTGGTATCTCAAATAAATAAATAAGTAAATAAATAAATAATTGTGAAGATCAATGTCCAGTGCTTTTCCTTTATGTTCTCTTCTAAGGAGTTTCATAGTTTAAGATCATATAATTAAGTCTTCCATCCAATCTGAGTTGACTTCTGTATATAGTGTCATACAGGAGTCCAACTTCATTCTGCATGTACAAGTTGAGTTTTCTTAGCTCTATGTTTATTGAAGAGATTGTTCTGTCCCCCATTGTATCCTCTTTATGCTCTTGTCAAAAATTAATCAACTGTGTAGATTTGTATTTGTTTATGGGATCTGTATTCTGTTCTACTGTTCTATGTGTCTGCTTTTATGCCAGTACCATATTTAAATTTTGATTATTATAGCTCTGTAATTTAAAATCAGAACATGTGGTGCCTCTAATTTTATTTTATTTTATCAGAATTGTGCTGGCTATTCAGAGTCTTTAATGATTCCATTAAAAAATTGTAGTTTTATTTTTCCTATTTCTGTAAATACTGCCTTTGGGACTTTGATAGGGATTGTGCTGAATCTCTGTATTAGTTTGGGTGGTATAGACATTTTATCAATGTTAGTTCTTCCATACCATAAGCACAGGATATCTTTCCTTGTCTTCTTCAGTTTCTTTCATCAATGTTTTATAGTTTTCAGTGTTCCAATATTTTCTTGGCTAAATTTATTCCTAGGTTTGTTTCTGAATGGGGGAGTGGAGATAGGACTGTCTTCTTAATTTCTTTTTCAGTTAGGTTGTTATTTGTGTATAAAAATTCTGTTAATTTTTTCATATTGGTTTTGTATCCTGAAATTTTACTGAATTAATTTATTAGTTATAGCTTTTTATGGAATCTTTGGTGAATTTTTTTTACATATAGGACAATGTCATATGTAAACAGAAGATTTTGCTTCTTTTGGACATGGAGGCCTATTCTTTATTTTTCTTGTCTGATTGTTATTGCTAGTACCCTTTAGTTCTATGTTGAATAACAATGATGAGTGGGACTGGGTTGTGGCTTAGTGGTAGAGGGCTTACCTAGCATGCATAAGGCACTGGGGTCGATCCTCAGCACCAAATAAATACAAAATAAAGATATTTTTGTGTCCACCTAAAACTATAAAATAAATATTAAAAAAATGATGAGTGGACATTCTTGCCTTGTACTGTATCTCAGTGGCAGCTTTTTCCTGGTGATTATAATATTAGCTGTGGATTTTTCATAAGCATCCTTTATTATGTTGCAGAAGTTTTCATCTATATCTAACTATTCAGAGTCTTTAATTAAAGTATGCTGGAATCTGTCATATGCTTTATCTGTGTCAGTTGAGATGATAAATTCTTCCATTCTGTTAATATGAATATATCACATTGATTTGTGTACATTAAACCAACCTTGCATGCCAGGGACAAATCACACTTAGTCATGACGTGCAACATTTTTGATATATTGCTGGATTCAATTTCTAATGTTCATAAAATACTAGTAATTTTTGCATCAATGTTTATTAGAGAAGTTGGCCTTTAGTTTTCTTTTCTTGTGATATCTTTTTCTGGCTTAAGATCAAAGAAATGATTACTTCACAAAATATGTTTGGAGACAATCTTTCTAACTGTGTTTTTCAACAGTTTTTAAAGTATTGCTATTAATTCTACTTTAAATGTTTGGTAGGATTTAGCTGTGAAGCTAGCTACTTCCTTGGCTTTTCCATCTTGGGAGGTTTTTGTGTATTTATTAAATTTCTTTATTTGCTATTGGTCTGCTCAGGATATCTATTTCTTGATGACTCCATTTTGGTGGTTATATTTTCTAGTAATTCATCCAATTCCTGTAAGTTGTCCAACTTGTTGGCATATAATTGCTCATGATAGTCTGTCACGAATATCTCTATTTCTAACCTGTTATAATTTGCTTTGCTTCTTAAAAAATTTGACTCTTTTCCCTTTTGTTCTTTGTCTAGCAGAGAGTTTTTCAATTTTGCTTATTGTTTTCAAAAACACACCTCTTAGTTTTATTCTGTTTCCTATTCTCTAGTTGATTTATTTCTGTTCTGATTTTATTATTTCCTTCCTTTGCTAATTTGGAGTTTAGTTTGTTCTTTTTCTAGGTTCTTGAAATGTAATTTTAGACCATTTATTTGGAATCCTTCCTTTTTAAAAAATATTTTTTTAGTTGTAGTTGGACACTATGCCTTTATTTTATTTATTTTTATGTGGTGCTGAGGATCAAACCCAGCGCCTTGCATGTGCTAGATGAGCACTTTACTGCTTAACCACATCCCCAGCCCCTGAATCCTTCCTTTTTAATGTAGGCATTTATTGTGCTACAGATCCTTCTTAGAAATTTTTTCACTGTACTTTATAGGTTGTGCTTCCATTCTCATTTATCTCAAGATGTTTTCTAATTTCTTCTTTGATTTTTTCTTTGACTTATTTGTTGTTCAGGAGCAAATTGTTTAATTTCAACATTAGTGAATTTTTCAAGATTCCTCCTGTTATTGATTTATAGTTTCATACCATTGTGATCTGAAGTGATACAGATATTATTTCAATCTTAAATTTGTTAAGATTTGTTTTGTGACCTAATATATGGTCTATCCTGGAGAGTGTTCCTGTGTGCAGAAGAAAAATCTGTCTTATGTTGAATAGAAATTTTAGTAAACATCTGTTTAGTTCCCTTTGGTGGAAAGTTTAATTCAAGTCAAGAATTTCCTTATTAATTTTTTTCCTGGTTGATCTATTCATTGTATAAAGTGGGGTATTGAATTACCCTCATATTGTATTGCCATTTATTTCTCTCTTATTTTAGTATTATTTTCTTTGTGTATTTAGGTGATCCAATGTTAGCTGCAAATATATTTATAATTGTTATTTGTCTTGTTGATGAATTAACCCTTTTATTGTTAAAAAATGACTATTTTTCTCTTGTGACAGTTTTTGACTTGAAGTCTATTTTATCAAATATAAGCAAAGCCTCCTCTGCTGTCTCTTTGTGTGTGTGTTGGGGGTGCGGGTGCTGGGGATTGAGCTCAGGGGCACTTTGCCTCTGAGCTACATCCCCAGCCCTTTTTATTTTTAAAACAAGGTCTCACTAAGTTGCTGAAGTTGCCTTTGAAGTAAGGGTCTTGCTAAGTTGCTGAAGTTGCCTTTGAAGTAGGGTCTTGCTAAGTGCTGAAGTTGCCCCTGAACTTGTGATATTTCTGTCTTAGCTTCCTGAGTAGCTGAAATTACAGGCAAATGTCACTGCATCCAGCTTTTGTTTACCATTCACAAGGAATATCTTTCTCCATCCTTCCACTTTCAGCCTATTTGTATCTGTAAAGCTTAAGTGGGTCTCTTGTTCTTGTAGGATAACATTTAGTTAGATATTTTTTTCCTTTTTATCCACACAGTCATTCTGTATCTTTTCAATTGAAAATTTAATCCAGTTACATGCAAAGTTATTACTGATAGTTAGCAACTTTCTATTATCTTACTATTATTTGTTTTCTGGTTGTTTTGTACCTCTTTTGTTCCTTCTTGCTCTCTTGTTGTCTGCCTTGATGATTGTAAATTTCTGTAGGGTTAAGCTTTGATTTCTTTCCCTCTATCATTTGTATACCTGCTATGATTTTTGTTGTTATTGTTGTTGTTTTGTTTTGTGGTTATCACGAGGCTTGCATAAACATTAGTTATAATCTGTTTTAAGATGATTACAACTTCACTTCTGATGTATACAAAAATTCTAGATTTTTAACTTCTTTCCACATGTTCTTGAAATTAATTTGCATTTTTATCTTATATATTTCTTCACAACACATTGTACTTTATTTTTTGCCAATTTAACTTTTAACCTTCATATCAAAGATCTATGTAGTTTATATATCACCATTATAATATCCAAGAATTCTGGATATAATATATATTTACTTTACCAGTAATTTTTATAGTTGCATATGTATAGTTGCATCATGATAGTAATTTTTTATCCTTTTGTGTCTGCTTGAAAAAATTCCTTAAGCATTCTTGTAAGGCAGGTCCAGTGGTAATGAATTCCCTCAAATTTTGCTTGTATATAAAATAACTTATTTCTCTATTTCTTCTAAGGATTTCTTTGCTGGCAATAGTATTCTTGGTTGGTAGATTTTTCCTTTCAGCACTATAAATATATCATCTCATTCTTTCTTGGCATACAGGGTTTCTTCTGAGAAACTTGCCAGTAGTCTAATGGGAATTTTCTTATATGTAACTTGATAATTTTATCTTCCTGCCTTTAAAAACACTGTCTTCAACTTTGAAAAAATCGACTTTGTTCATTATATTATTTCTGAATAATTGAAGCAAAAAGGGAAAAACCCAAATCGTTAGGGACATTTTAGTTATAAAGATCTGACTTAGAATTAATAACAAATCACTAACTCACAGCCTGCAGACACACTTGAAAACATACTCTACCTGGCATTTGATGACAAGAAAATGTCAGTTTTTCATTTCCAGGTCAAAACGAATAGAATGTTAGAACCTGAAGTGAGCTTAGAGACTATTACTCAGGAAGAAACTGAGCAACTTGTTTTAAGGTCTTGTAGGTTAGAGGAAGCTGGACCTCAGACCTCCTGAGCATGAGGTCATTGCTGTCTGTACCTCCACCAGTGTGAAGGTACTCCACTTCATTAACATAGGTGTCGTCACCAGTTTCACGAGGGATTTCAGTTCTTTTCATTGCATCAGTATACCATGTATCTGTGTCAAGATCACTCCTAGTTACAAAATGTCCTCTATTTTGAATCGAGTATAAAGTGTACAAGGGAGTGTTGTTTTTTTTTTTAATAAAATTTGAATAAAGATTTCAATTTCAGCATTATTATAATGGAAAGCTCTTTAAGAATGTTTGGGATTCTAGATTCAGGATTGTAAATCAAATAGAGAAGCATAATGAAACCATCCAGTTTGAAAGATCACTGTCACCTTTTAGCTGAAGCAAATCCCGAATACTAGAAATAATGTTTGCTTTTCTAGGAAAACAACCTGATGAGAGACTCAGGCCACCAGTTCAGATATTATTGTGTTCTGTTGTTGTTTGTTAGGTTGTTGCCAACAAAGTATGTGGGGAGAGATACAGTTAACTTCAAACTAATAAAACTCATCCATGCAGATCCTCTCTCCAGTACAGAATTCTAGTTTTAGAGATTTACTTCCACAGGTTGTTAAATTCAGCCATGATGGAACGGACAGCAAAGTGGATGGCAGAAGTGGGGTTGGGATCAGTGTGGAGGCAGGATCTCGTTGGCGTTTTAATTTACTCCCCCGTCTTTAACCTTCATGCGGAACCCACAAACCACAGGAAAGGAAAGAGATCAATAAGCACCATTGGTGAGCACAGAGCTTTCCAAGTTCTTCAACCTTTTCTGAGCCCTTTCTGTTTCTCCTCTCCTGGAACATGCAAACCCTATTTCCAAGACAGAGTAAGACTTGCTCCCATGCTCCACTGCTTTCCAAAAGAGCCTTTATTCTTCAGCTTAATGATCTGGCTGCCAGCATTTGCACTCACCCTGGCAGCTACGCTGAAATGCACACACTAGCCAAACACTCACAACACTCTGTCCAGGCCCATGCTGCTCATCAGCTACAATAACAAAAGGTGGAAACTCAGGTTGGAGTCCATTGAATGTTGATGAAACCTGCCGGAAAGGCAGTTGTGAAATGGGCCCCAAATTCTCCTCCCAACTGAATATTATGGTTGTTTTTCTAATGCTATGGACCCCTGACTCCTGTGTAACAAATATTAACACCTCCTTGGTTGTATAACATCCCAGTTAATTGCTCACATTTTTCATTATAGCATACATTTATTTCCATCTTTCTTCCTCGTAGGTTTAGAGTGAAACAGCCCGCACCCAGTACTGGACTGAAAGTGACTTACAAACCTGGGCCTGTAAGTCTTATTATGTGTTATCTGTTGTACATGTGTGCACACACCTGTGGATTTCTGTGTTCCCAGTGAAGTGACCTTTTAAACCATTCTACCCATTCAGTTTTAACCAGGTATAATTTTTCTACTATCATAAGCAAAACATTCCTACTATTGATAAAATATGTGGCATGATATCATTTGTTTCCTTTAAGCACCAAGGGAAAGATCCTGTGTTAAGCAGAGTTAAACTTCTAGTTACGGAAACATTTCTGAAGCTCCCCTCACTTGCTCAAGGAGTATGGTTATGTACATTTATGTATGAAGACTAATTTCAAAGTTAAACTTAAAATTCAATTCTTCTGCAAAGTGAAAAATCCTTCAGAAAAACCAGTAATTATTCTATTGTGTTTTACACAAGTCTGGTTTGCTCTCTTGGTTTTTGCCAGAGAATATTTTTTAATGCCATATTAAGAAATGGGTAGCTATTCATCAGCAGATTCAGTTCTCCAAAGTTCTCTGAAAAAAACGCATTTGATAACTTGTTCTGACTTTGATACATTCCCCCAAATGAGATGTTTAGTGACAAGTATATTAATGATATATTGTCACTTATTTTAACTTCTTTTTTTTTTTGGAGGGGGGGGTTGATGGGGATTGAACCCAGGGTCTTGTGCATGCAAGGCAAGCACTCCACCAACTGAGCTATATCCCTACCCACTTATTTTAAATTCTAATTTCAGAAATATGGTATATTGTAAACAAAAGTTCATCACTAAGTATAATAAAATCATGCCTCCAGGTTGGTTAGTGCATCATTTGGCTGCTTTAACATCCCTTTCTTCTCACTCAGTAAACTGAGCTCCTCCCATATGACACTGATAGTGCTTGGGTGCAGAGGATGTTAAAAATGAGGTTCACACTGTAATCTCAGTGGCTAGGGAGGCTGAGGCAAGAGGATCACAACTTCAAAGCCAGCCTCAGCAATTTAGCAAGGCCCTATGCAACTCAACAAGACCCTGTTTCTAAAAAAACAATAACAAAAATAAATAAAAATAAAAAGAGGTTGGGGATGTTGTTCAGTGGTTAAGTGTTCCTGAATTCAATCCCTGATACTCTTTTTTTTTTTTTTTTTTTTTTGTAAGACACACAGAGAGCTTACAGAGCCAGGCACATGGCAGGTACTCAAGGTGCATATGATTAGGTGATAGAATGAAGTAGGAAATCTGGTAAATATACGAGCCATTTATCACAGATGGGACTATAAACTTAGGCTCAGAAGAGCAGTTAGCAAGGGTATCTGGGACTGTAACAAGTACACAATGCTCCCTGGGTCTCCATCTCTTAAAGCAGCAGAGTTATTATTCCCTCACATAGATGGGTCAGTCTGGTATAGTACAAAGTCCATTGGCTTCTTGACTATACCCCCAAGAATGCTGATGTTGTTAGTTAATGCTATGAGCCTTTTCCTTATCTGTCAACGAGGAAGTTTAGAACAGTCTTAGCCCACTTCTACCTCTGTTATCTCATATTCAACAGAAAAACAGCATTACATAGGATGAAACTCCAAATAAAAGTACTGTGTTGAGACTAAGTCCACAAATTCATGAGTGCCTCTCTGAAATAATTCATCACTGTATTATGTTAAGATTTCAGAATCTTCACAACAAAAAGCAAAACAAAAATCAAAGCAAATCCTCTTTCATGTTCTGAGAAGTTAGTAAATCTCATTTTAATCTAAAGTAGGAATTATGCCAAAAGCTGAAATGACTGTTGGATCAACCTTTATAAATAATAAAAACCCAGGGTGTATTCTTTGAAGCCCACTCTATATTGTTAAGATTTTTTTCTAGTTTGTTTTTTTTTTTTTTCATTTCTTTTTGACAGTAAGTTTTGGCTCTAGCAAAAAATATAATCTATAGACTTCACCATATGTAAATCTAACCACTGTTCAGCTTGGTTAGTCGCCAACTTTAAATGAGTATGCTCAAAGCTTGGGTAAACCTGTGTGATGGCAATATTCCAGCTCGCCTCATGCTGAATTTCGTCATTACCCAGCCCTGTTTTGATTTTTGGGCTTGGAGAACTGAGGGTCTGATTCTCAGGAACGGAGCTGTTGGATCCCCTCCAGTATGCATATATGCACATTGTTGAAAAAACTGAAACATTTTTCAATTCTATTATTTATAAAACTATATTGAAAAAATTTCATTTGTATCTAATTGCTTTCCATGTGGTAGTTTCTGATTTATTTATTTTTTTCCAGATAACTGTTCCCAAGTCTGCTTTTTAACTCACCTCCTGGAGAGGCAGCTAAGAAACATAAACAGCTCTTTCTTTCCTGGCTAGTATTCTTTTCAAGGAAAAGGCAAGAAGCCCATGCCTTGCTGTGTTTCTACTTCTTTATGTATCAGGTTTCTTTTCTGTTGGTACAAGCCTCCTCCATGTAGCTTTCAAATCTAAGTAATTTTGCATTTAAACTAATTCTGTCTCCCTCTACTGGCTTTGTCACTTTACACATCCTGTATTAGGAACACTAGGACCAAGGCACTGGGTAGGAATGTTAGAGAATTCACCTATTCTCTTTGATTCATCTTAAGATTACATTTATAGTTATCTTAAATTAATCTCCACTTCAAGGATGCCAAGAAATAAAAAAAAAAAATCTCAATTAATATTCAAGAAATAGCACAATTGTGGGTATTGCAGAAGTTTGCCTTTAGTGTCACTTCTAATACCCTGGCATTTAGTTTCCTTATGATTTTTCCCCAGATTTACCCCTTGAAAAATTTATTCTGGGTCCCATTTACTCAATTCTACCTAATCCTAGAAAATTATTTTGCTAAATGCTTAGAACACTATAATTAATTTAGTGCCAAATTTAGAAATAAGAAAATTGAAGATGAGAGTTTAAGTAACTTGCCTAAATTAGGTAAAAATCAGGATTTGAACTCGGTGTGTGTCTACTGCTACAGCTACATTTATCTTATAGGTGGCAGCTGGTTTGCAGGCAGAGCTGAAGGTGGAGCTGTTTGCCATGGCTATTGGAGAGGAGGGTGCCAAGGGATCAGCACACATCTCTCACAATATTGAGATTATGACTGAGCATGATGTTCTGTTCTTACCTGTGGAAGCAAATATCCTTTAAAGATCAATCTGGGTAATCATACATAGTGTAGAGATTACATAGGAGTGAGAAAAACATGGATGTCAAAATGTGTCTCCATATCTTCATTAGTTCTACATATAAAATTATATTTAAATTTCTTAGGACATAGACTGTGTCTTCATTCATTTTTTTAAAGGATCCATCCAAATTGAAGATACCTGATATACAGTATATTAGAAGTAAATACAAGTTGAATGAATGCCAGTGTTATTGACTATCTATGGAATATCAGACAATCAAAATAAATCTTTCATCTAAAACAACGTAATCTCATGGGGCAGGGGCAGAAGATATACAGGTGGGATTTTCACTGAATCATACAGGCATTCCTTCATATTGGTGTCTCTAGCCACATTAATATCACACAAGTACCTAGTTTAGTTTATGTACAAATGGAAAATCGTACACCACTTTTTAAAATTATATAACACAGTCGCAAAAATGAAGTCAAATAGTAACAAACAAGAAGGGCGGAAATCCTTGCCTTTATGTAACTTAGGACAGATGATACACAAAATAAGTAAAATGTGGCCTATGATTCAAACAAGGACAGTGAAGAAAAATATAAAGTAGGATGTAGTAGAGAGTGTTGAGAGGTTTACAATTAAAATAGGATGGTTTTATTTTTAGTTGTAGACAGACATAATACCTTTATTTATTTTTATGTGGTACTGAGGATGGAACCCAGTGCCTCACGTGTGCCAGGCAAGCACTCTAGCACTAAGCTACAGCCCCAGCCTGGTTTTTTTCTTTTCTTTTTTCTTTTTTTTCATCTTTATTAATGATTAGGCTCTTCTATTGTGATAGAAGGAAAATAACCAAAGAACTGGTTTTTCCTTCTAGGAATTAAATCTTACCCTGTCCCCATAGGTTATTAAATACTGATCCTAAGTACCTGAATTGCTGTTGCTGATGATAGCAAGGAAATTTATGCCAATAAGTTTTCCATTTCCTTGCTCAGAGTAGAACCATTTATCAATTAGGCACAGATCGATGGGGAAGGAATAGGGAGGTTTTCTAAGATCTTTTATCTACTTCCAAAGTCAATGATAGTTTATAGCCCATTTCCCAAGCAAGACCTCTTCCCGCCAAATAAAGCATGAAATTTGGATGCTGATGTTGTTTGGAGCATGATTATAGTGATGGCACCTTGCCAGTCACAGTTTGGCAAGAAGTGTACATAGGGGAGAACAGAAGACACTCTTAAAATATTGATATCCATCTTCTAACCTCTAACCTCTAACCACGTTCATGTAGAATTTGTACTAGAGAGAAGAGTACCTAAAATTGAGCTGGTTGGTGTTGCTAGAAATAAATAAGACTCTTATGATTTGAAAATGTTATTTGGGTTTGTATATACAAAAAAAAAAAAAAACTTAGTCATGAAAATTATAGTCCTTAATGAGTATTTTACCAGTTGTAACAAGCAAGTACTATGATAATCGACCAAAAGATTTTCCCCAGGGAAAAGAAAATCCCATGGTCCAGAAGACTTCTACAATTCCGTCCTCTACACTTGGTGTCTTCATGTCTCGTAAAGTTTCTCCATATTAGGTCCAGTAAGTAATAAGTGGGGATTTGATTTGTCAAACATTCAAATTTGAGGCCACATACTTCAGTTTGTTCTCTTCTTCTTAGAGCCACAAACCAAGAAACCACTTAACCTCATTGAATGAAAATATTTGTATTCAATAATTATAATAGTTACCCTTTTATATATTATCAAATTCAATCTTCAATAAGATAGGTTTTCTTTTCCTATTTTATGAGGAAACAGGCCTGATAATCTTAAGTGGAAGTAAAAATCTAACATTTTTTGTGAGTCTATAGTTCATTCTTGTAAGTACTACATTCATTGCATATGATAAGTTGATCATACTTTCCAAAAAGCACCTAGGCACCCTTTTTTGGAATCAAGAATTTACAATTAAGCCAATGATTTTCAAATTTTGTAGGCTCAGGATTCTTTTTATATTCTTAAATCTATTGAGGATTTCAAAAAGCTTTTTTGTATGTGGGTAAAACCTAACAATATTTACCAAACTAAGATTAAAACTGGAAAAATTTAGAACTAGAAAAAAATAAACCAGTATATTAAAATACATATTTTTAATAGAATAACTTCTCCAAATCAAAGATTAAATGAGTGGATTTTTTAAAAAACAATTTTGCAAGTCTCTTGAACATTTGGCTTAATAGAACATAGCAGATTCTCACATCTGCATTGTATTCAGTCTGTTACCATATCACACCATAAAGCCTCTGAAAAACTCTACCTCATACCTTTCCAGTAAAACTAGGAATCAAATTTCCAGCTTCCAAATTACAATGGTATGGGACAAGCGTAAGATAGACATCCCCATCCCAAGAGAGAAAATGGTCTAAAGCAATCTTGCGATCCAGTAGGGAAAATTTCATTAGGTTTCAAGGACAGAGAATAAACACCTGTGGCACTACCTGCCCTCTGTGCCAATGGAGGCTCCACCAATGCCATCCTCCAGGACTCTCCATCAGATCTGCCCTCTTGGCCCTTGGCAGCAGTTCTACTCTATGGGCAGCCTGCTTCCTGCTCACAGAATTAGAGAAGCTGAATAGCTTTTCTTCACTTTGCCCCATCTCTGTCTCCTTAAGAACTGTTATATCAGTTTATGCTGATATAAAATATCCCCCAAACCAACAGTCTTCCATGGATATCAAGGGGTCTATACCAAGTAAGACATCACAGTTCTCCAGATTCTTCCTGGATGATCTCTATTCCTAGTTTCTATTCCTGGATTCTGCTGAGTTGGTTGATTGGATCCATGGTCGAATGCCTACTTTCTATAGCAGGTTTTTCATCCCCGTGTCTAGTGATTTCTCCAGAATATACCATTGCGTCTTTTGCAATATGGAAAGGGAGAGGCTATGAATTTTCCAAATAATCATATTCTGATCCCTTTCTGCTGAACAGTTGTCCCCTTTATTTTTACACAAGAGGCAAGAAATCAGGTCACACCTTCCATATTTTGCTTGTGAATTTCAGCTAAATATCCAAATTCATTTGTAAGTTCTATTTTCTAGCCAACAGTAGAACACTGAATTTGGCTGTTTTCTGTCACTTTCCAATAAGGATCACCTTTCCTTCAGTATTCAATCCAACACCATGTTCCCTATTTTTGGCTGAGGTCTCATCAGAAGCACCTACGATGTTCATATTTTTACCAACATTATTCATAACAACATACGAATCCAAGATGATTATTTTCTACAGTACTCACCTCCTTTAGAGATCTCACCAGAATTGCCCTTGGCGTCCACATTACTACCAAAAGGCTCTTGTAAGGCCATCCAGATTTTTTTTGTACCATGTCACTCAGAATTCTTCTAGCTCCTACCCAGGAACAAACTCAAGTCACTTCACTATTTTTAGGTATTTGTTATGCAGCAGCATTCCACTTCCTGATAGCAAAATCTGCACTTTCCTTGCGCTACATTAACAAATGACCACAAACTGGGTAGTTTAAAACAACAGATCCTATTCTCTTGCAGTTTGGGCTAGAGGTCAGAAACAAGGCTTTGGCAGGGTTGGTTCCTTCTAAAGGTTCTGAGGGAGAATTTGTTCTAAGTCTCTCCTAGCTTCTAATAGTAGTCAGCAAGGAGTCCTTGATGCTCCTTGGCTTATGATTACATCATTCCAATCCCAAACTCTTCCACTATCACATCAACTCCTCCCTCTATATCTTCACATGGCATTCTTATGAGTCACTGAATTTAAGGACCCGTTTTCTCTAATCCAGTCTGATCTCATCTTAACTAATTACATTTGTAAGGACCCTATATCCCAATATGGTCACATTCATAGGACTGAGGTGGACACAAGTGTCCAGAGGACATTATTCAACCCAGTACACAGTTTAATACTGTAGTCTTGGCCTTCACTATGGGAACCAAAGAATTAAGGCATGGTTGATTTCAATTGTGGTCTATGACTTTCAGCAGTCAGCCCAAAAATAAAGCAGTAAAATTAGCATCTCTAGCTGGATAAGTCTTATTCTGTTGAACAGCTTTCAAATAAAAAGATTCAAAAGTTCTATTGGCAGGAACTTAAAAGTAATTTCATGAATACTCCTAAAGGAAGAAATATCTTATGCCTTAATGCCACTATGTGTATATTAACAGTTAATGTGATTAAAATGATGCAGTAACAACAGTGACATTATTTCCTTTAAGTACCTCTCAAAAACTCTTGAGTAGGCACTATTAAACCCACTTCATAAAGTAACAATCTGAAAGATAGTTTGCTCTATAGAAGCTGTATTAGTTGTCTGTTACTACTTAACAAATTACCCAAAACTTAATGGCTCAAAACAGGAAATTACTTATATCACACAGCTTCTGTAAGTAAAGAATCCAGATCCCTGCAGTTGGGATGCTTTGGCTCAACTGAGGTGAATCTGCCTTCAAGCTTACTCAAGTAAATACAGTGAATTCAGTTTCTTGCAGGCTCTTAAGACTGAGGGCTTCATTTCCTCACTAGATACTGTCTGTAGTTCCCCTGCAGTTCATTGCATGTAGGCCTCTCTTTAGGGCATTTTTGACTCATAACACATAAAGCAAGCAAGAAGACCCTAAGAAAATGTGGGAAAGGCAGAGTTCAGTGTTTTGTAATCTAATCTTGGGTGAGATATCCATTACATTTGTTGTACTCAGTTCATCAGAAACCTATCATTAGGCCTAAGGCATACTCAAGGGCAAGGGATTAGATAAGGGCAACTGAGTATTCCCAAACCTTGTATAGGGTCTGGCAGTCTTTAGGGTTTTTATGGAGTTTTGAGTACCTTGACCAAAGTTATAACTTAGCTACTTATTGTACTCATCATTTTATTTCAGGTTCCATTTCTTTTTGATTAGGATAACACTTATCAGATAGAGATACCTTTAAATTATCTACTTCTGTCCAAGAGACTAGACAATCGTAGATGGTGGTAAAGCTATGGAAAAGCAGCACTTTTTAAACATAAGAGCAATTGTTGATGATAATGACATAATGACATATACATTTAAAGTATCCTCCTGAAACCTGTTTTGGTTTATAAATCATCAAAAATGTTAATGGAAAATTCTTGGTGGCAGGAATAGCTGCCCAAACAAGATCAATTTGGTAGATATCACATAGACTGATATTCTCTTGCCTTTCCATAGTTAGGCCTTCAAAACTCTTAAGCCAAAATTCATTCTTTATTATTATACTGCCCAACAAATTACACCACTATATCCTTTCTCTCATTTCATAACACTTTAGTGTTACACTTAATTAACAGATTCATGGTTTGGGACATAAATCTCCAAGCCACAAGACCTGCAACTCTGAGCCTGGGAAGAAAACTGTACCACCAAAACACAGAAATTTAAATGAAATGGACAAATTTATAGAAATATAAAAAGTGAAACTACCTCAAGAATATATAAAAAAATCTGAATACAAGCTATAACAAAGAATCTTAATTAGTAATATAAAAACTTCCCCAAAGAAAAGCACAGGTCCAAAGGTATTTGTGTCAATCTCTACCTAGAACATTCCCACCTCCCCAAATATACCATGTATGTACATGAACATGAACATAAACATGTACATGAACATAAACACAGAGCATCAATCACTCAGAAGCCCAGCAAGGCATCTTAGCTTGACTACTCTTTAATTAGAAACAACTATTTTATTCAGAAATGTATAAAGAGCAATTAAGATCTTATATACAGATAAAACAACCTGTAAGAAGTTACATTTAAGGAGACCTTTCTAGATAATTTTTGTGATCCTTTTCAGCTTCATGAGTCCATGACACTGCATAATGGGCAAATGAAAATCAATTATGCACCTGATTGTCTTAAAAGGAGGTAAAACCTAGTATGAAGGTAACAAAGCATACAACAAATTATCTGCCATAAGAAATATTTTTTTAAAAACCCTTTTGAAATTTTAATCCCAACTGCAGTGAAATAAATAATTAATTTTAAAAATTCTTTGTTCCCTGCTAGAAAATAAAAAGGAGGCAATTCCTGTGGGACTTAATCTGCTGCAAGCACAAAGATTTTTAAGCTAGTCACACTTTCAAGTCCACACTTTCAAGTCCAACAAGTGGAGCCAGATCATAGACTCATGTTGAAATTCCCTCAGGCAAAGCTGGGGGCCATATTCTGAGATCTTCCGCAACATAATCTTCTATTATTTGGCATTTTTAAGATGACGCCATGCTACTACTGCTTAGTTTAGAAGTTCTTTTAAGGAAACAGTAGAAAAGACACCACATTTCAGTTCTAAGTCAATGTTAAAATTAGCTTCTCTCTTTTTTTCCTCTTCCTTTTCTTTTCTTCCAATTGGGTAGTAGCCTCAGCAAAAAACATAACTTCACTTTTTGCCTCACATTCCCTTTTGAGATAATCAAGACCTGCCATATTGAAGCCGATAACATCCTAGAGAGGAACAAAAGAAAGATTAAACAAGCTTTCTGACACTTCAGTTTAATATAGCAGCATATGTGAGCTAGGGGAACCATAGCTTTAAATATGGTTACATATCCTTCCTTCCCTGAGTTTGTAGGGATTTTCATTTGTTTCCTTTTAAAGTCTACTCCTACCAATACCAACAAAAACTTTATCTCAAACAGATTTATATCTGGTTGGTATTGCTAAAGATAAGGCACAACATACTCCACATCTCTAAGTCACATAAATGTTGAGATTTGCCTGATTCTTAAAATTCTATACAAAAAAACTTACCTGTACTTGTCTGACTTTTGAAATAGTTGTTTCCTTTAATTTCTCTATCACTGGCACAAGCATTTGGTTGCTAGTGATCTGTCCAAAGTGAATTCTAATAGGAAAACAAAACAGAGTCACGTTGCAAAGAAAAGTTCTGGTCCAATCTTTCTAGAAATAGCAAAAAGACACAATATTAAAGCAACAACAAAATACAGATTCACTTCACCAAATGGGAGTACAGAAATGCTTCTAGCAAAAAAAGCTAAAACAGTTTATTGCTCAGACAGTTCAACTCAATTTGATAATAATTTAAAAAATACTGTACTAAACCTTACCACACTTATTTGCAAGCTGTTTCTTTTCCCAGCAATCTACCCAGTGGCCACAGATTTTGTTGGTGGTATATTATGAAAAGCTCAGAGACAGAATGTGCCTTCTAAAAAATGTTAATATTACTAATAAAGGCAGAGCAAAAAGGAGTCACTCATCAGGCAGTCAAATTCTGATCTAGAGTACCAAGATGCCCTAAATGGTCAGTCCTGCTCTGAAACCCGCCAGGTAGTGCTCACCTACAACTTTCTGAACAGTTGTAAGTATTCAGTGTTTCTCATAGAACCAGTTAACTCTGATTTCACTCTGATTCAATAGTATACATGCCACAGCTATAAAAGATTATTAAATATGAGTTTCTCTCTTCAAAACATACCCCAAATCATAACAATCACAAAAGAATAATATAAACAGTAACAGTAACTTCTATGTATGTGTTCTAGGACCATTTTCTCTTGTTACTATCCTGAATATAATGAATAGAGAGTTAAACATGCCAATTCACCAAATTTGATTCTAGTCAATTACTATCTCTGCTTAACTGTTTGGTATTGCCCGACCAGTTTTTTTTTTTTTTTTTCCTCTAGCAGTTATTTTAAGGAATATTCAATTTTTGTCCCTATTCTTGACCTCTAATAACTGCCTGAGAGTGAGGTTCAGAGAATAGAGGAGCAGAATAACTTAAGAGTCTTAAGTCTTTCAAAATATATTCTTCTCAACTACATATATGCAGAGAATTCTTCACATTTAAGAATATAGCCTAATGAACATATGCTCTGTATGTTCAAAGTTTCTCTCCATATATGCTCCCACATTTCCATTTTCACATGTATAGATGGGAGACAGAAACTAACTATTTAAAACATTATGAGGAAAAAAAAAACAGCTTAAACTAAATGGTTTAAAAGAAACAACAAATAAATAAATATAAATAAATATACTGGCTATTTAGTAACTGACACCAAAGCCACTAAGACTGCACTTTGAAGATCTATCACAGCAATGCCTTAACACTACAAAAGGCAAGATGATTCCAAAGGGTCAGAAATATGCTATGTCAGAAGACAATTTCTGTAACAGTTTCTGAAACAGAAACATAAGATTTTTAATCCCAAAGTATCAAAGATGTCAGTTAACAGCTGTTCTGCTGAGAAGACATGGTATTTTTTGGAAAAAGAAATTACCTGAGGAGAAAGAAGAGGCACCTACATAAAAGTTCAACATCAGAGCCCAGCTGGATGAATTCATTAAAGAGCTTCAGAATGTCTGGAACATAAGAAAAAGGCAGCACAAGTAGGGACTCTTCCAGTTCACTGAAGAAGAAAAAATATTGAAGATATCACATTTTTTAACATGGTCAATTTTTAATTCTCTTCCTTAACTATTTTTCTACTGCTTTTATACCAGAATTGATCGTGCCCATTCTGTGTTTAATTAAATATTCATTTATATTCTGGATGATTCTCTCTTCATTGTTTTGATTTTTATATTTTTTAATCTAGTTGGAATGCATATAGGAAGGTGGCATGGTAGGTAGGAAAATCTGAAAAAGTTTTCTTTTTCTAGATGAATGTCCCCAAAGACTTTTGTTGAATATTCTATTTTTATATTTATTTTACCATATATCGAGTTCTTCTATGTGTATGTTCTAGGACTTTTCAGTCTACAATAATGATTAATTCTGACATTATTTTAGTTTTGTTTTTTCAGAGGCTTGTTCCCTCTAGTACTAGCTCTAGTATTATATCATCAATTCTAACTAAAAATCTCAAGAATATTTCAATGGGGTAAAAAATCTACTAATTAAAGAAAACCAAATCTTCTCATCTTGGTTTGTCTTTTACCTCCATAATCAATTTTCTTTTACTTTTCTTTAGTAAAGTTTCATCATTATCTTTAGATAGCCCTATTAATGTTTAGTAAGGCTCATATGTAGATATTGTGATTTGTTATGAAAATAACCTTCAGTGGGTCAAACTTAAAACCAAAAGAGAAATCCTGGAAAATATTATTCCAAAAATGTATGACAAAAGAAACTTAAAAAGTCTGAAAAACAGTACAAGAACCAACAACAAAAACAAAAAGCAATTAAAAAATTCACAGGAAAAAAAAAGTAATGGTCAATAAACATGATGAAATATTACTTTTGTTAATAATCAAAAGAAATGAATATGTCAGCTTTTGCTTCTCAAACTTGTAAAAAAAAAAAAAAAACTTTAAAAACCAACTGAAAGACTCTGGAAAGTAATTCAACAACAGAAACCTGAAAAAAATCTCATGCCAACTGATCAGTTATTAGGCTTATAGAACTCTTAAGAAAAATGTTCATAGTTGACACTTCTGATTGAATTATAACTACTACCCTACACTTGCTCTCAAAAGCATCTCCCTTCATACTTTAGAAGGAACCTCCTAGCTCTCACATTTCAAAAAGATTGTAATGAATTATTTTCCATGAAAATTTTGGCATAATCTTATAAGGAAATAACCATCAAGTGTAATCTCTATTTCATTTTCAGATAAGCATTCAATAAATTTTGTTACCTGACAATCATTAGTAACTGTACCCTAGGACTCACCTTGATTTGATCCCTTTAAAAATCTCTAATACATATGCTGAAGGCTATAAAGGAAGGATAATACCATTAGTGATATTCTTTATTGGTTCCTACTAAAGCCCAATAATTTCAATTTCCTGAAAACAACAACAACAACAATAAAACATAGAGCCTTCTCTCACTTGATAGTGTTCTATAATGGCAACACTGGAATGGGTTTACACTTAGTTGGATTTGGGTTCACAATTAAGCTCTGTTCCTTACCAACCACATTATCATAAATAGGTCAGTTTCTTTATAAAACAAAGTACTCTGACTCACAAGATTTTTGCGATGAATGAAACATGAAGGTAATATACATAGTAATTCATGATTGCTGGATAAGCATGTTTTCTCATTACCCTCCCTTTCTCTTTCTCTCTGATTTATGTCAATTTCTCCTCCAAAGATTTATTTCAAAATTCATTTAAATAAACACAATCTTTTGAGGATTTCCAACACTGAGATACATAGGACTAGAACACAGAAGAATGTCAGTCCAGTACAACTGAAGAGGTTGACTTCAGAAGTCACAGTAAAATGGTCCTTTTGAAATACAAGATACCCAAGAGAATGCCAACATTCAAAAAAAAGATTTTTAAACACAAAACATCTTTGATATAAGGAGAGCAACTAAGAACAGAGAAGAGAGGAAGAGCATGAGAAGAAGATCACCATTAAACAGGGACGAGACGGGGGAGGGAAAGGGAGAGAAAAGGGAAATTGCATGGTAAAGGAAGGAGACCCTCATTGTTATACAAAATTACATATAAGAGGAAGTGAGGGGAAAGGGGAAAAAAAAACAAGGGGGAGAAATGAATTACAGTAGATGGGGTAGACAGAGAAGAGGGGAGGGGAGGGGAGATAGTAGAGGATAGGAAAGGCAGCAGAATACAAATACACTAATGTGGCAGTATGTAAAAAAGTAGATGTGTAACCGATGTAATTCAGGAATATGTATATATGTAATATGTAATTACATACATACATATTGCAGAATTACATATGTAATATATAATTCTGCAATATGTGTATATATGGGGTAAAAATAGGAGTTCATAATCCGCTTGAATCAAATGTATAAAATATGATATGTCAAGAGCTTTGTAATGTTTTGAACAACTAATAATAAAAAAAATTTAAAAAAAAAGTTTCTGCACAGCAAAGGAATGAAGAGCATGAAAAGAGGGTCTACAGAATGTGAGAAGTCTTTTCTAGCAGCTCTTTTAATAAGGGAAATATCCAGAATATATAAACAACTAAAAACCTTAACAACAACAACAACAAAAACCCCCAAATAACCCCCCAAATAAACCTACAAGTGATCTAAATAGACATTTTCCAAAAGAAGAAATACATATGGCCAAAACATATGAAAAATGTTCACAAATCAGAAAAAAAAAAAAAAGATTTCCTGTCACATCCATTCTCAAATTATGATGCCTTCTCATTTCCTCTGAAAGCAATGTTTGAATAACCAATGGGAAACTCTAAGACATTCTACTCACTGAAATATTGCCATAAGCCATCAGGATGGGGTTGATGGGAAGAGGAACCTATGAAGAAATTATTAAATCAAGTCATTAATTAAAGTGAGACTTTGATGGTACTTGCCATATTACAGAGTAATAATAGTATTTTACAATTTCAAACAGAGAAAAGAGACCCTAAAAATTGAAATTGCTGGATAAGCATAAAAGAATTGTCAGGCTTTTTAGTTTCTAAGTACTTTTAAATGAGTTTAGGAAATACATTTCATCTAAAAATGTGAAATGGTTACCCTGCTTTCCAAACAAATGTAGGAACTCAATATGTTTCTGCTCAGTATGCTAATCACTTCAGTCTATAATTTCCTAGCCTCCCCTTTTTATTAAGACTAAGCTTCCTTCCTCCAATAGTTATTCCATTTCTTCTAATTTTTTAATTCAAAAATATCTTATTGCATTTATTTTATATCCTAATCAGAGTTAATAAATCCTGAAATGATGGGTTTTTTTTTTCAGTAATAGTATTTATAATATTTCTCAGTGCTTAGTTTAATGGACTATCTCACCTCTTTCCCTGCAGCTTTACAAATGGCTTGGTGTTCTTTCATTTTTGCAGTTTCTTCTCGGTATAGCTCAATGGCCTCCATGATCCTTTCAGCCTGCACAGATGATGACAAAGGAAAGAAACTATCACAACACACTCCACCATCACAGGACAGTGAAACTAGAAAGCTTGACTAATAAAGATGTGCCAATAGAGTGCCAAATAGCACTTTTAAGATGTCTTTGGTTTTCTTTTTTCTTTAATGTATTAAAGAAGAAAAGTGTCAGGAACTCAGGTAAGATCATGACTGAACACCATGAGTAGGGCAGTTCCCAGGAGCACCTAAAAGGTGCCACATTCAGAAGATTTCCTTGCTAGAATCCAGGTCCTGACACAGGACTACTCCTGTCCTTGGTTACAAGGAAGAAAACAGAGGTTATACTCCCCATCTTCAATTTCCTCTTTGCCACAAAAGGGCTACAATGTGGTTAATACAAAATAAGACTTTTGCTAAATAGTTGGGATCCTATTAAAAAACAAGATACTACATTCTAGATCAACTTACTGCTTTGACTGTTTCAATAGTTTTCCTTCCAGTAAAATAACTGTCACCTTGAGTCTCTCCTGGAACCTGCCAAAAACAAAAATATATCACTGACAGAAGTTAAAGGGTCAATAAAAACAGTAAGGACATTATTTTATAAAAATGTTAACATAGTTATCAGATACTATACTTGTTCAGTAAGTGCCAGTCACTATGCTCAGTATTATATATGCATTAAAAATAGTGTTCAATTTCTCAAAGTTCTTTTATTTTTATTTTTGTTCTAAATAATTCTCACCTTCACTTAAAAAAAAAAAAAGTGACAATTATTCAATACCAAATTTGGTCAATGACTTGTCTCACAAAATTGGGACATAAAATTGAATAAAAAGCACTATACAGATACTTAAATCAGCTAGTGATGACTGTGGCATCTATCCCTAATTCTAATTCCATTAGGAATTCTTAAAATTATCAAAAATTTCAGGGTTTTGAAAGATTTACTTACTGCTGGTTGGTCTTCCTTGGCCACACTCTCCTCATATTCTGCTTCCCTTTGCTGCCATGAGACAGATATGTTAATTTTAGAGAAAAAACATGGTCTTTACATAAAGAGAAATAAAACAGGCCAACATTGCTTCTTTCAAAACATAATTTCCCTATGACATCTTTGACTATCCCTGGTTTCTGAAATGGATGACAACCATCTTGGAAACAAGGTTCTTGAAAGACATATGACTATACTAAAGAGAAAACTTAAGCTGTGTCAGTCTGTCAGTTACCCACCAGCATATCTGAATCAAGCCTAAAGTTCTTACCATCTCCCTTTCTTCTTCAAGAATAAGAGGTTCCCTTGTTCTCTCCCAAAGTCTCAGAGATTTGTCATGGGATGATGATACAACATAATCTCCACTGGGGCTGACTGCTAAGCACCATATTTCCTGGTGGTGCCCCTGGAGAAAGAAAACCAGAAGAACTCAAATAAGAATAACTCATCATAGAACACTACATGTTTATATTAGTGGGTGATGTAAATATTTGAAAAATAGTTCTTAAGTACTGATCAAACAGTATAGGTAAGATTACCTCCAGAGTTTGTATGTGTTCAAATTTGTCTGCATCCCACTGCTTAATCTTATGATCTTTCCCAGCGGTAAAAAAGAGGTGAGACTTAGGTACAAACTGTAGGTACATCACACTGAAAAGGGAGAAAAGTATTCAAGTGTCATAAGAAGAGATTATATATGAGTCCTATATACAAGAATGGCTTCTGACCAGCTAGCTTTAGAGTGTCTGACGACATTAAACTTCCAATTTATCACTATTGGAGAACACTGAATAACAGACACAGATGCTCTAGGGAAAGGACACTTACAGGTGACTCAAAGGGAAGCCTTTGAGAAGATTATACCTACCTGTCATCATGTGCAAAGAGAGACTTGTGGCAGTCCCCAAAATCCAAACCCCAGATCTTCACATTCCTATCAGCAGAGCCAGTTGCTATTAGTGCTCCATCCTATATGAAAGAGAAATAAAACATTACTTAGTATTTTAATTTTGCAAGTTAGATAGATAAAAGCTAACCAGAACATTTAACTCATTTCTTTCAAAACCCGTAAAGCCAAAAAATTAATTTTCTTCTCTACCAGAAGTACCTAATTCTTTATTTTTACCTACAGAGATACTTATACTTAAAAAGCTTGTTAGGAGAAAGCATGAACTCTGTAGCTTCAATATTTTTGTACTGCCACAGTGGAGTGCTGTGCTTTGATATAGGATTACCTATTTGCTTTGTTAAATAGGAAAAAGAATCTCTAATTTCTGCAATGGGATTTGGACGAAGAGTAGAAGAGGACAGAGGAGAAAAGAGACTGGAAAAGAATCCACTAAAATGTTTATGACCTAGCCTCGAATCCTATAATCCTCTGTCATTACTTCCTCTTATCTTCCCTTTCTCAGTGTACAAATATTTCTATTAATGTACAAATCAGACAGCTATGAGGTCAATTCCTTCCCCTTTCACACAGAATAGACCCTGTTTTTTAAATATATATTCTCACTATTAATCATAACAAGGTACTGGAAAATATGAGATTCTGCCTGAGAGACTAAAATACACATAATGGAAAATTAACTATAATATCCAAATATTAAACCAAGTTCCTTCTTCACAAAACAAAGGAGGATGGCTTTTTAGTGTTTCATTTTCAGGGTACTCTACCAACTACTGAAATTTAGACAATAAGTTGTTACTGAGACACAACTTAAGCTTTACTTACATAAGAGATGTCCATGCATATAACAGGTAGTTTGTGTCCATATAATGAAAGAAAAAACTAAATACAGGAGAAAAAGAACATAAATAATTTATATCTGTCTATAAAACATAGGTATAATTTATATCATGTGCATCTGAAATACAAATTTCAGATAACTAAAGGCATTTCTGGATCGTTTACATATATTCTCAGAGACAAGGCACTGAAGATAGCTAGTTATGATTACTTCAGTCCAGCAGAGCTTACATGCACTTGCCAGGAGTACTACAATACAGTGAAGGCAAGGAGCCCCCTGAAGCCTACTGCCTCAGTTAGAATGTAGCACAGAGATGTTCTTTGGATCTCTTAGCTGAAAAGACTGGGACATTTGTTTCACAAAAATATTTCCTTATTCTGGCCTAACAGCACTCTTGGCATGGGGTCTAGTAATAAATAAATGATGGTAATGTATAGCCAAGTGTGCAATTACTGACTAGGACACCTAGAAATGCTCTTAAAATTCTACTAGTTATAGTAGAATTTTCTATCTGAAAGATTTCCTGAACATGTGCACCATACATTACTTGATTTACATGAAGTTTATGAATAATAGAACTCTTTTAAAACTCTTCCCTTTGCACTTACAGTAATAATTTGATTCACACACAAGTTTTTAGATATATACCACTGCTGGGTGTAGTCAAAATTACCTCCTTAGAATCTCAAGCCAAATTGTGAATATCAGAATTAGAAAATATTCCCAGGCATAACCAATGTACCTTTAATGTGTCAACATAGAAAATTTTCACAGTGCAGTCCAGCAAAGACACAGCCAACAGCTTTTGATTGGGAGAGTAACGGACACAGAGAACATCTTCATCTAGTTGTAACATTCGGGTCTGCTTCACAGAAAGTCTAGCACCACAGAAAGCGTCAAGAAAAAAATATACATATATAAGTACTCCACATTCAGAAAATTCCCAGTTTTAGAGTACAACACAGCTACATATGTCTAAAGGTTATTCAATGGCTCCCCGTTCTTCACTCCAAAAAAAATGGACACAAAAAATGTCCACTTACCTCTTTTGGGTGCTTTTCTCATCTTTCACCAATTCAAAATCCCAGAATTTGACAGATTTATCTGCACCACCTGTCACAAAGCCTCGCTGGAAATTAAATGACATTTCAGTTACAGACTATTTTAGCATAGAAACTCTGCAAAGAAGACACATCAAAATAATGAAAAAGCTTTTTATAAGAATTTGATAAGAATTCAGAAAAATGTGTTTCTCCCAAACCTTTTCTATTATCTCTTTTGGGGCTGCTGCTATCGACCTTATTTGAGAACTCCTAGCACAGACCCACAAAAGACAGAGGTAATAACTAAGGAAAAGTCCTAGTTATACTCTTGTTTGCATTGGGAAGAAAAATCCTTAGTGAACATTGTGGGAATTTTTGCTCACACAAGAATGAAATAATCAAAAGAATTTGCTATAAAGAAGTAATTAAAACTAGTTTGACAAATGTATATAGAATGGCAATCTAATTTCATTAAAAGTACTTCACCTGAGAAGGTATAAATTCATCCTTGTAATGCATCTGTTTAAAACATGTTTGAAATGTTTTTCCAAGAAACCAGACCCATTACAGCATAAAGTTGGTGTAAAGCACACAAAATAAGGAGTCAGATCACTGAATCTCAGTTGTCTATTGTGCTGTCTCACAGATTTATAACCCAAGAAACAACATCTCACAGATTTATAATCCAAGAAACAACATTTCCATGAACCTTCATTTTGTTGTACCAAAAAAATCACATCATTTAAAGGAAAAGAGAATGCTACATATGCAAGGTGCTATTAATACTTTAAATAAACAGCTGTTTTGTTTTTATCTCAAATGACATTTGTCACTCTAAACTCTAGATTATTTTCTTGAATATTTAAATGAATAGGCCAAAATCTCTTTTTAAGGTATTGTCAAAAAACATGATGCCAAAATCTTTAGGGCAACCAGCACCATCACTGGAATGAATATATAGGTCTCCAGGGTAACTCCAACTTTTATTGACTCATAAAGGCTTAGGATTATAGATTTTCTGAAAACACTAGACTTATATAGCCAAAGTATTTCTACTAAAAAAGAAACAGAAATCTACCCTCTGCATTGTGCTGCTCAAGAGTACATTTCTTCTCAAGGATTAAAAACCATTGGTATGAAAAATTGTAAGGATAAGTAATTTGATGCCATGTTGCTGATGGTCAAGAGCAACTGAACCAGAATTCATTTCATAATGACAGCTAATCACATTACCAGATATATGAGATGGTATCATACAAGAATTCTGAAGATTAGGCACACTTTTCCTTTAAAGTTTTCTTCTTTAAAGAGAACAGATATTAAACTTGATATAAAAATTGGGAAATGCAACCACAGAGCTGAAGTCCACAGCTTTAAAATCTAGTTCAATTACCTGATCTGGAGAGAGACACATGGACCACAAAGCTCCATCATGGGCATCTATTGTCTCTAACAGATTTCCTGAGGCCAAGTCATAAAGCTGCAGTTTCCCTGTCTGGAAAGACACAAAATGCACACAGTTCTAATGAGCACTTCTACAACCCATGATTCATGCTTTTACAATTTAGAAAAGATTTCACAACCAACCAGGAACAATGTGAAACGCCTAAGAAAATGTATCCCATGCTCTGTATTCCCCATCTGAATAAATGCTTTCAAATACCCTACTGACATGTTGAATTAACCTTGGCACCATACTGCACAACAATGCATAGTACAACCTTGTGGTAATCCTGTCACTGTCATTGGTGCCACAACTTTCTGTGACTCCATCACAGAGCCAGTATGTAACATACTCACAAAGGCAAAGCCTGGCTATGTGATGAGCCTCTGCACAATGTGGTGGTAAAGGTAAGCTGAAAGACTTGAGTTCCTTGTCTGCCTCTTCCTAATTCTGTGACCACCAGAGAATTCATCACCATGAACCTGTTTTTATCATCTGTAAAATGGAGATTATATCCGCAATCTCTCAAATGTCGTGACAGATACCTACCGACCACAGGGACTAGGTCTGGGACTGCATGCTACTTATATACGCAGTGCTCCAACCAATTCACAAAGTGCTTTCCCAATAGCAAATATTAGGTGGCCATTTGTTGAAAGAAAGAATAAAAAATAGGAAACTTTTAATTCAAATGTTAATGCTGTTTCTCTGATATTCAATCTAAAATATTCTAATGTATCATATTTTTCACATGGCAAAAATATCCATTTAATAATACACAGATTTTTTTCTAATAAAATTCACACAAATAAGGCATAAGTCTAAGAGAATAATGATGACAAATATTTACAAAGCAGCATCAAAATACCCCACATACATTATTCATTTTTATTCTCACCACTACTATCACCACCACTAATGCTACTTCTGCTACCAGCTCTATTATCTATTAGTTATTTACTGTGGGCCAGTCTCTATGCTAAGTAATACTGCATCCCTATGAAGTGTGTTGTTAATATTACTGCACCTGTGAAAAATCAAGGCTAACAAAGTTAAGGTAACTTGCTCAAATATCTAGTTAAAGTGACAGAGCCAGGATTTAAATGCAAATGTCACCCTCCTGTTATATAGATGAAGGAATATTCCAAGTTGTGAGACTTGCTTCAAATTACCCATTTTGTATACAGAGAATCTGAATTCGAATCCATGTCTGCTTAGGCTCAAATTGATTAGCATCTAAGAATGAGTACTTGAGAGAAGTTTGTTTTTATTTTATTGCCTTTATCTGTCAAACATGATACCAGATATTTAATTTATCATTAATCTTAATACATTTTGTCACCAATTAAAACAATTACATATATGTTCATAAAAAGATGCATGAAAGAATAATTACCAAATATAAATGGCAGCCATCTCAGGATCATGATTTCAATTTTTTTCTTCATAATTTGACATATTTTTTTATGATAAATCAAGAAAAGATTTTTGATTTTTAAAAATGCCCCCCCAAAAGGACAATAAACATCCTTCCATATTATCTAGCTCTACTATATTTACCATTTGCTTAAAAAAACCACATTTTTCAAACAATTTTAAGATATTGAATAAAAAAGTCCCCAGAAATTCAAAGCAAAGTCCCAGTTTACCTTTGTTCCTATGACCACCTGCCTATCACCAGGTACAAAGAATGAGCAAAGTGCATATTCACAGTTCATTGTGCGAATACACTGCAGTGTAGACCTATGAGAAAGGAAAAAAGAACTCTTAATAAGGCAACCTGTTCACACATCTTAAATGTTGGTATATACAATTTGATATACATTTAGCCACACAGAGATCAACATGAGAGAAGTCTTAATAATCTTGGCTCAAACTCATTTATACTCAAGAAAGAATATATTACATTTACCAAATTTTTGTTTTCTTTGCAGAAACCTCATAATCTTAAGGAACAGAGATAATAGAAAAAGCAGGGTAGGGAAAGTATCTGTTGGACTTCACAGGACCTATTCTATCATAACCAGGAAATAGGTAAGCATAAGTAATACAAGTTGAATTAGCATCTAGACTGTTCACTACAAGAAAAGTTCATTTTATAGGATCACGTTCATCTACCAGTCATATGCCACATTTTGATCAATAAGAGACTGCATATGAGATGATCCTATAAGATTAATGGGAAAAAATTCCTATTGCTTAGTGACACTGATACTGTTGCAATATTAAGTATAATGCATTACTCATGTTTGTGTTGGTGCTGATGTATAAAAACCTACTGTGTGCTTTTCTCAGAATGTGTCCCTTTTGTTAAGTGATGCATAGCTGTAGAAATCAAATGTGTCACTACATTCAATAGCCATTTACTAAATGATCAAAATGAACCAAACATAAAAAGGCAACTTTTTCTTGTGTAAGCTCCACAGTCCTGTGGTCAAGATGCACTGAACATATATTTTAAGAGAAATGTACACAGTGCCTTAAGAAACAAATAATCACTGTCAAAGATACCAAAAAAAAAAAAAAAAGAAAGAAAAGAAAGAAAAAAAGAAAAATTCTACTGAATAAAGATATATGAAAGATATTTCACAAACCTGTTCCATATCTTAATGGAATCAGCTGCTGCTGAAAGTATAGCAATATTGTCTGAGCTAAATGACAAAGTCCGCACATCACTGCGATGACCCCCGATGGTGATTCTGCTTGTCCTGATGGGCTGAGGAGTAGGCAAAGATGCATTCAGTGAATATAATTCCACCAGATTGTTTTGTAGCAGGAACACAGCCTTTAACTCCCCTTGGGGTGAATGAATCATGTCAAAGGATCTGCATGGGAAAACAATCATAAAAGTTTTAGCTACTTCTTCAGTTCACAAACTTAACTTTGTAACTTTGTATAGGGGGAAATCTCTGCAATGTCTTCAATTTATATGAAGAAATATAAAGAATTTTACAAATAAGAGTGCTCAGAGTCTTGAACAGTAGTCAAGTACAGTGTTTTAAACAAAAAATCCTGGGCTCAGGTTTTGGTTTTGAAGTGTACCTTATTTTTCTGTATATTTTTTTCATAAGTCATTTAAAATCCTTTCTGAACATGAGACATAATACTTTTTTTTAAATTGGAAACACGAAAAGAAAGTTAACGAACAGCTATAATAATGCAAATATGACATGAGTAGATGGGCCCAAGATGCGGGCAACAGTAACAGAGTTTGAAGTTTGACAGAGTGATTGATCATGGTCTCAAAAAATATAATTTATATAGACAGCATGCAAACACACAAAAAAACCAATAATACTTTGTGGCTTACCGTTCTATAATAACTTCAGATACCATATTTTTACTCACTTGATTTTGGCAGAAGTTTTGATATTAGTCACTCGTTGGATTTCATCTCGCAGAGTCATTTCAACACTGATTTCAAGGTCCTCCTCCTCCTCCTTGCAAGAATTTAACCTAGAGGGGGGAGAAGAAAAAGAGTATCAACTATCACGTTTCTTGAAGCAGCTCTACTCTACCAGTCCAAAATCCTGCCCACTGGAAAACAAGCTATATAGATTCTGGGCAAGATACTTAACTACACATGATTACCATGAGTATTAATCAATGTAAACTATTATTCCACTTAATGGGTAACCTCAAAAATACATTTTGGATGCAAGAGCTCATAAAATTTCCTGGGATGATAAAAATTTCCACTGAAGTCTTTCTAATACACTTTTCTAGCTTTAAGACTTTAAAAAAAAACTCATTGTCTTGTACTCAACAGTCTAATCATGTCATATAAACCAGAAAAGGTCTCAGAAGATGTGCTAAATTTTAACCATCAGAGAATGGATTTCTATGACTATAATGAGCTATTTCAAAGTTATATTTCCCTCAAAATTCAATTCTATAAAAGTCCAGTCTTTCTTCTCAGCACATTACACAATCCACTTTCCTTCCTTATAGGCTACTGCATGCCATTAAAAGCAAACTGCTAGCCTTTGAGTTTAAATAGTTTAAAAATTGTTTTAAAAACTCTGCAATCTCTTTCAAGTTCTCTCTCAGTCCAAGACTCAGAAATGTGTTCAAGATGCACCCCCCCGCCAAAAAAAATTCAACATGGACTCAGACTCACAAATTCTTCTCTAGCTTTTAACAGTAATTAGTAATAAAGTAACTAGTAATAAAGTTGTTCCTTAAAGAAGCCATGATTTTTCTCAGTAATATGTGGCTTATCCAGGATACTTAAAGGAAGACTGATCAAATAATGCTATGTGCGTGTACAAATATAACATAACAAATCCTACTATTATGTATAATTATAATGCACCAATAAAAATTTAAAAAGTAGAAGAGTGAGTTCTGTTGTTTGTAAATGATTTCCCACAAAGCTGTAGAAAAAAACTTAAGAAAACGTACTTTGCTTTCTTTCTAGCTTTCTTCATCCTCTTCTCCATTTTCTTCTGAACTTCCTCTTTAGACAGGATACAAAACACTTCTAGCACAGAGTCAGTTCCCTAGAAAGGAAAAAAGGTGGTTGTGAGTCCAGGAAAGGCAGTCTGTAATTTAACTTATTCATAGTAAGATCTAAACAGTAATATTTTTCCCCCTACTAATTATGTTGAACAAAATCTCTGTGTTGTCTCATCTCTAAAGTGAGAATACCATTTCCTACCTATAGCACTGCTTTGAAGACTAGAAAAAAGGTATGTGTTTTAATACTGCTTAGAAAAGTCAACATTTAATAAATGATTGCTAACAAAAATAATTATAGTATTGTTATGCAAATACAAAATAAGGATCATAGATCCACAAAGTACCACACAATGATTATTAACATTACAAAAAGAAAAAAACCCATCTCTACACCGAACGTGAAAGAACAGAAGTACCTGAAAGGAACAATATAGCCCTTGTTATTTTCTCCTTTAAGCCTGGTACTCACATGGCAAGCAAGAATCCTGCCTGTCTTGTCCACTGCAAGATTCACAACTCTGTCTCTTCCTTCCCGCATTATGGAACCAGCTTTTCTGCATGAAAGGATGCGCTACAGAAGAAGCAAGAAATGAAGGTTAAATGTAAGTTCTGCTGAACCTCTGAAAAGATATGATTATGAGAAATGCAGATGAAAAAAATATTCCTTAAAAGATGACAAAAGTTATAGACTTAAAACTCTGCAGTTCTTATTTGTCTCACACTCAATGAAAGAAACAAAAATGAATTACATCTTCAGGAGTTTCATCCAGCTCAAGGGCATCATCCTCTGCTACAAGTGAGTCCTGCCTTCTAGGAGAAGACTCTTTGACTTTCTTGGGCTTGGGTTCTTCCAGGTCTTCAACCTGTTTTATAAAATTGGGAAAATAAAAGCTGAAATGTCTTTCAGGTGGTGATACTTAGCCTTAATATTGAAGTCTTTCCTATGGTCACTAATAGCTTGACTAATGAACTCTGATCAAACTTCAACAGCAGGACATGCACCAGAATTTACTTTAAAGACTGATTACATCATATATAGCAAAATGTTATTCACTGTACCATAACTGTCAATAACTGTCAATAACTTCCTATAGTGTAAGGACAACCAGTTAGCAAACAATAGTGCAAAATCACAATATTCCTCATCTACTTCAAAACATTCTCTGTTCTTAGGAGACCATAAACCTTGTATGTTAATGTACGTAGAACCCTAAATGGGTTCTATGGTGGCTATACCATCATATTTCTAACTTCATCTAAACCTAACGTCTATAACCTTTCCCCTTCATACAAATTCTTTGAGTATTTAAGAAACAGTTATAAACTAGAATATATATATTTATAAACACACATAAAGTTTATACATTTTTGTTTGAGGGAAAAGGTTTCGATATCCTGAAATACATCCATGGACAACTAAAGGTCCAGGAATATCAGGCTAAGAATGCCATAATCTAAAACTAGCATTATCATAAGTTATAAGTTTAAAGATATTTTTCTTCAGAGCTCAAATAAACAAGGCAAGAACATATATATAATGAAGAAACATCTTTGTTTAGAGGTTGTAGCTTATCAATGTGATAGAATTTGTTAATTACCTGATTCAATGAGCCTATGAAATTGCCCATAATCCCCCCCCCCAAAAAAAGAGTAGTTAACCTCTTGCAGATAAACGATGTCCCAAGCTCTCAATTCACTGTCTGAAGCGCCAGTGATAAGTCGTTTTTCTTCTGAAACCAGAACCAACCCCCATACCTGTAGGGTATAAGAAGATGCATAAGATTTTAAAAAGATTCTAGGTTGTAAAATATGACATTCCAAAATCTAAGAATACTATAAGTAAAATCTCTTTGGCCTGGCCTTTTGAAGTCTCAGAAAAGACACATTAAGGCAACTTCTACAGAGGGAAAAAAACAAAAAACAAAAAACAGAGGCCCACTGTAGAACTGTTGCTTACACAATACTAGGTAATGGCTGTTAAACACAAATCTTAACTGTAATCCATTCAAATGATGCTTCTAGTCTTAAACGTCTTTGATTTCAACAGTATCTAGCAAGTAAAAAGTGCCCTATGAATCTTTATTGCAAAATTTTTGACTTCTAAGTCCAAGAATCAAACAGTGAAAATAATAATAGTGTTGCAAAATCTGCTTTTCTTCAGTAATTCAAGGTATTATGGGTTTGAAAGCCTGATATTAACACAGCACTGAAAAGGATGTGAAGATATGTAATTACTGCCTGTACTTGATTGAACAGATCAAGCCACAATAGTTACAATATCTACATGTTGCTGCACCAGGCACCATACACAGACTATCTTTAGAACTCTGTAGAATCAAAAGTGGACTGTTAGTCAGAAATAATAAAACTCAAGATTAAAAACCATTCAAGGTCAATTTTTATTAAATGCCAGAGTTGCTATATCTGCTCCAATGGCTGGCACCGCATATGATTACTACCATTACCACTACCACCACCACACACAAAAAAGATACCATTCAGCATATGATGATTAGAAAGAATGAGCAGTAAAAAGAAATAAATAGAGCCAGAGACAAAACACCTTTTTCCCATTCTTTCTCTGGGTCCATGACCCAACATGTACCTCAGTTCGGTGGCCAACCAATGTTTTGAAACAGTGCTGAGTATCAAGGTCCCACCATTTCACCATGGTATCTTTCCCACTAAAAGAAGAAACAGGAAAAAAAAAAATTATTTAGAAAGAATCATTAAACTAACATGGAAATAAAGGACTCACTTACTGCTATAAAAAAAAATGTATAGCAGCTGTGTTTAAAGTTTCTATTCTATCTGACCCTTCTTCTGAAAAGCAAAAAATCCTAACTGTCCCTGTGGTTATTCTTATATAAAAGATTAAGATGTTTCACCTACTGTAAGCACAAAAAATGAATTGAATTCAGAGTATTTAGTACTCTTCTATGTTCTTTAAGAACATAAAAATCAAATCCATCATGCCTTCCTCCCACCATTTCCATCACCATAACATTCACATTCTAAGACCATCTAACACGGAAACAGATATCTTAGACCATCCCTGTGCTTCTCTCCTGTGTTTAGTTAGCTACTATGTCCTTAAAACATCTCCTCTGTGAAGTCTCTAGACACCTTCCCATCCATTTTGATATTAAAAAATCTGAATTTCAGTCCTGCTACCTGAATTATCTTTAACAGCCACTCATCTGATGTCTACATCCATTGCTGGTCTCTCATCCCGCCCACTATATCACTGTCAGATATCCCGCCCACTATATCACTGTCAGATAATCTCATTTTTAAAAATTTATACCTACTCAATGATCTCTGCAGAATCAAAATCAGGCTCATTAGCATCACTTTCAAAACCATCTATAACTGGCTCTTAACCTCCGTTTCCTACCAAAGAAGTAATACCCAATGGTTCTACTCTTTTACTTAGATGCCTCTTTCCAATTTCCTCATCAGTATAAACCAAATAAAATCCTCCTTCATGAGGAGTGGAAGCACTCCACAAAAAATTCGACTTACGTACATAGTATATTATCCTACTTGCTGGTGTCACTCTCTCACAGAACCTCTTATATGAACAAGACATCCTAATACACCTGGATCCTGTCCTATAGCAACAACTTCACCACTGGGGCAGCATTTAGTGCTTTTTTTTTTTTTTTCCACTCTTCCTGAGTCATTACTAAAGTTTTTATAGTTACTGCCAGGCAAACTAAGACCTCAGTCTTTCCTGATTGGTCATTTCTTAGGAGTAATAATTATTAGACTATTATTAAATGAGATTGAACCACATATGAAATTGCTATTTGAACATTTTGACGTACAAAAATGGAAATTTCAAATGGTTCTACCTTATAGATGTGCAGAAGGCTTATGAAACAGTTCTCTCAAAAGATAGGCTAAATTAAACACCTGATATTCATATCTGCCGCCCAATGCTTCATATTTTGCTTTTTGGTCTTTCTAGAGTTCTAGAAAGTAAACAAAGTTCCCTCCATAAAAGTTGTATCAAAAGATTAAGGAACATAGAAAAGTTAATATCAAAGAAATGAATGACAAATCAGAAAAAAGAATTTTAAAGTGCTATAATTTTAGATGGCTCCATGATACTATTTGGGAAGGGTGAGGAGAGAGAAAAGCAGAGCAAAAAGAGCCTAGCGAGGGGCTGGGGATGTGGCTCAAGTGGTAGTGCGCTCGCCTGGCGTGCGTGCGGCCCGGGTTCGATCCTCAGCACCACATACAAACAAAGATGTTGTGTCCGCCGAGAACTAAAAAATAAATATTAAAAAATTCTCTCTCTCTCTCTCTCTCAAAAAAAAAAAAAAAAAAAAAAAGAGCCTAGTGAATAAGCATGACCATGGTGCTGAGAAAGTAAGAAAACAAATTAGAAATAAAAACCATTATTTCTTTACCTAGTAACTAGCAGATTCTTTTCTCGTAGGAACAATGCTTGTGTGACCGCATCCTTGTGGCCCTTTAGGCGGTAGAGGCCGCTTTCATTGATCACATCCCACACAATCACATCTGTATCCTAAAGGGATGGAATAGTACAGAAGAAAAATAACTTCCTTTACTCCAACAAAACAATGGTATTTAAGTACTACAAAGCAAAATATAGTCTTTCTAGAAAATTGGAAAAACACATAGAAAGTACAGAGGAATAAACATCATCCTTAATCCTATCACCCAGGGATAATCAGCAGACACTTCGTTTTATATTGTTCCACTTATTCATTCCTACATGTACATAATATGTATATTTACATTTATGTTTCTGCTATTTTCCTATTATAAAACAGAGACAAGTTTATAACCATTTTTCATTTAATATTTCCATTTTTCCGTATCATTCCAAAGTGTTCTCATTATTTGTATTCACATAATAATTACTCCTAAGGATATACCATATTTAATATTTTTTCTAATTTAGATATTTAGATAGTTTTAAATTTTCTATCACTATACAGATGCAGAAATGAATACTTTTATACACATCTTTATACATATACCTATTAGGATAAACATTAAAATGGGAAATTCTTGGATTAAAACTTATGCTTATTTTTAAAGTTTTTGATTCACACTACTGAAATAATCTCCAGAATGCACTGACCTATAGAACCAATTACATATGACAAGGCCAGTTCTCATCTGATTAACTCTTGAGTATTATTAATTTTCTCAAAAACCACTGCCAATTTCATAAATAAAAAATGCTCAGTCAAAACATTTATCTTAATTTGCATTTCTGAATACTGAGAATTTTTCTACATGCACCATGGTAGGTAACAAGCGACCACTGCATCTCTTTAGAATTGCCAATTCATGTCTTTTACCTAATTTGCTTCGGGTATCATCTTTTACTTGACCATTTGTAAATTATTAATAGATATACATTAATCCTTTTAAAATATTATTTCTCTTTGTCCTTTGTCTTTAAATTTATCAAACTTATCAATCTTCTCCTTTAATTTTTTCTTTACTAATACATTTGAAGTCCTTTGCCACCTTGATATCAGATAAATATTTACTTTCTGGTTTACTTAAAATACTACTTTCTCATGTTTAAGTCTTCAATGTACAACTCATTTTTGTATATGTCATGAGGTAAAGACTTAATTGAAAATTCTCAGTTAATTATCTAAATACAATTTTATAAGTAATCCATTGTCTTTACACTTATCAGAAATATTATCTTGAAAATATACTAATTAGAAATATAAAAGTGGATTTGGTCATAGGATTTCCATTTGATGGCAATAACCTATTTTGCATTGGTAACAAATCGATATGACACTTTTGAAATTATGGGTTTTATAATATATTTTAAAATGTCCCTTTTATTATTCTCCTTTCCACAAATTTTGTTGTTAACAATTCATTCACTTTTCCATACAAGCTTTTAAACTTTGGTCAAGTTCTAAACAAAAACCTTTGAGATATTTAAATTACTTTATAGAAATTAATTTAAAAAAAAAACTAGCATTTTCTTAATATATTCTCTTCCTATTCAAAAATATGAATTGTTTCCCAAAAAAAGGATTCTATTATATTCTTCAGTAAAGTTTCATGGTATTTTTATGTTATTCAACATTTTATTGGGAATGAAATCTAAGCTACCAATTTTACAGAACTCATTGGCAAATAATCATCATAGTCTCTTCTTTTCCAGTCTTTGTTTTCTTTTTCTTGTTTTATGGTTTTGGGTGGTATTCTACCATGATGTTCTGTTATGGTTGCCATGGGTATCTGTCTTATTCCTGAATTTCAGTCTTTTAGAAAGTATAACAGGAAAAAAAAAAAATGAATCTCCCAATTCACATTCATTCTTCTCATTGTATTTCTACCATCTGTATAGGATTTTGAACATTGAAAGTCTATAATTTCAACCAACGATTTTTGTGAAAAACCTGCTTTAGCATAAATTATAAGGCCTTTAATGTATCAAAGTCTGAGCACCTGCTTCAAAGTCTCACCTTGGATCCAGAAACCAGTCTGCCACCTAGCTGATCATACTTCAAGATAGTGACGGCTGCTTTGTGTCCATTAAAGGTCACATTTCCTTCCCCACTCAGGAGACTGAAGATTCTAACAGACCCATCCTCATAGCCAACAGCTAAGTGCAGCCCATCTGGGGAAGGGCACAAGCAAGTGACTTCTTGCTTAAGCCCTTGAAGGATGAGGATCTGAAATCATAAAAATCAAAAACAAGGTAGAAAAGTTAAGCATATTATCAAGGTAAAACTGTAGAAATAACTGAAAATCTATAATTCCAAATCGCTCTTATAAATGATAAAACTCTGTTATTCATTTAAAGTTATTTAATGTAGAAATTATTATTTGTACTAGGCAATAAAATATTTAAGAAAAAGTAAAATTATTTTGTCTAAAGCTGTGCACTGGTATAACATACAAAAATTACATGGGCAATGTAATAAATTCATAAGTTTCATCCAAATGATATTTAATAAAGGGTTATAAACTCCTCTTTGCTTTAACTGAGCCCCATTTTATGAGAAATAGATCTGCATGGCCATGTAGTATAACAAACTGTTTACCATGTGGTTTTATCCCAAGAAACCCTGGGTGGCAAGAGTATCAAAATAATAACCTCTTGGGAGTCAGATAGTGAATGGACAAAATTAAAATACTTATATTTGATTTGGAAGAAGTGGTAAGGTTAAGGAATTTAGTGTTACACAAAGTCAAAGCCTGGTTTAAAATCCCTTGGGCCTCATCTGCATAACTAACAAAAAGATGGTTATCAACATAACATAGTAATACACCATTTAATGTGTATTAAATTTAATTTAATAAATTTAAATGTCTAATATTTTATAAATGACTATAAGAGCAAATAGAACTTGGAAAACAGAGAAACTGGTAGAGAAATGCAAAGAATGCTAGGAATAAATAATGACCACAAATAATGACCTACAAATATCACTACCAGACATCTAAGAAGTCAGATCCTATTTGGTTATGATTTTCAGAATTTGGTGAAGAACACAACAAAATTTGATGGCCAGTTTGTCTAGATCCAAAGGTAAAAGATATTTTTACTAAAGACACATACACACACAAAAAAATCAATAGATGATAAATAAATCAGAGCTCTCCCACTTCTACGTATCCATCTTCAAATACCCACAAATCAGTATCAACCTAGTTGATTTTTGACTCACCTTCTCTCCTTTTCTTAAGTCCCAGATGAAAACATGTTCACAGGCTGGTACTGCCACATAGCGTCCTTTCTCACCACGAAGTGTCACAAAGACAATATTACCTTTTTGGCTTCCGATCAGGCCAAAGACCGCACTAGCAACATAACGTAGGTATTGCTTGGTAAGCCCCATGTTATGATGTCTGATACTGCAGGGGAGGTAATCTGTGCATATAAACAAAGAAAACTCAGTTCTTTAGGTTGCTTGGTTCTGTTTATCATGTAGTTAAAAGCATATAACTTGTGGTTTCTTAACCTTTATTTAGACTGAATAAATCATTATTTTTAAATCCACTAAGGATATGCGATCTTTCATGCTTTAAGCTTTAAATTGTTTAGACTATCAGATCAACCTCATACCAAATATCTGACACAATGCCTCAGTGCATCTAAACAATTCACTTCTGCCCCTTGAATCACAAAGTTTTGACACTATGATTGGCAGCTTGAGATTGAACGTATTTATCAATAAGTATTTACTGTAAACCTACTAATTAGATAGGCACTATTCTAGGCACCAGAAATATGGTGCTGAACAAGACAAAAGCCCTGACCCCATGGTACTTACCTTCTAGCATGGCAGTTCTCAAACTAGTATTCAACCAAGTCATCTGGAAGTTTTATAGAAAAACTGCTGAGAACTACTTCACCCCAACTCCTGGTACCTGTTTCTTACTCATTATGTGTGGAGTGGGGTCTAAGATTTCATTTCTAAGAAGATCCCAAGTATTTCTGCTACTGTGGTCCTGGACCACATTTTTAGAATTACTGTCCTAGTAAATGCAGGTTTGTCCTTGATTTCAAAAATCAGAACAGGCACCTCCCTTGACACAAAAATGGTGGAGCAACTTGGCACACAATTTTTGAAAGATTCCTGTAAATGCATAAAAATGCTGGTTGTGAATAAAAGGTACAAAAAGAAAAGTGGGTAAGTCAATCATGTCTGTTTGCCAATGGAAGATTCAAAAGTGTTCCCCAAACACCCACACAACTTAAAAAAAAAAAAAAAAAAAAAAAACCACAGAGATTATACTCTTTTTCAGGAGTTGTTTCTTGTTTTTGTTTGGTTTAACTCCACAAGCGTCTCTTTCTGATTAGAATCAACGTATTACTACTTTAAAAGAAAAATACTCAATTCCAAACTCTACTAATATTTGTTAGTATTCATCTACTGGCCTCAAGGCTCTACTCACAGACACTAAAACAAAGCCAATTAAAAGTCTAGAAAAAACTGGGTGTGGTGGCCCATGCCTGTACCCAGCAACTTGGGAAGCTGAGGCAGGAGGATCATAAGTTCAAAGCCAGCCTCAACAACTTAGCAAGGCTCTAAGCAACTTAGCAAGAACCTGATTCAAAATAAGAAATATAATAAAAATGGCTGGGAATGAGGCTGGGTTCAATCCCCAGTATCCCCCCCCACCAAAAAAAGTCAAGAAAATATTGATATGGTGATAATGATTTTGGCCTAGCCATTTGATTAATTCTTTCCCAATTCCTCTTACTCCTAAAGCCTCTTAACTATAGCTCCACGGGTTAATCCATCTACCACCTCCCTCTATCATATGGAGAATTCATATAGCATGCTTAGGCCAAGGGATTATTTTTATTTCCAGTCCTGTCTACCTACATGAATACTAATTACAGAGTTCATATTCCAATTCAGCAAGTCTGAACTCCAAAATTTTTGCCTTAAACCACTACACTAAAACACTTTTCTCCTCTCATATCTGTCAACTCAACCTGATTGTTTTCCTGAAGTAAAAATTCTTTTTTCTCTTTCTGGCACTTTCAGTTCCAGTTTTTTATCACTGCACAGTTTTTCAACTAGCACCTCCACTTCCATGTTTTTCATTATTTTCTTTCAAAAGCAATATTACCAGACTAATCTTTTTCAAATGCACTGTCCCTACTTCAAAGCCCTTGAAAGGGCTAAGTCGTTTTCCAATTTCCAATAACATCCTATTCATCCTCCTTTCTCTCTCAACCTTCTCTCTTGTAGGACTGGTTTCCTTTTGCGACATTGCTTTTTTTCCTATTATCTTCTCACCTACAACAACATGCATTCTCCTGTCTACCCATTTTACTTAGATTATCCTCTAACACCCACTTCTTTCCCGGCAAGCCCTATTCTTGCAGCCTCTTCTATGGAGTCTATATTTAAACAACATTCCATGCAACTTGGCACTGGTCACTTTTGTTTCGCGTACTCAGATCTCGCCTCCTTCTGGAGAGACTTCACGACTTTATCTTCTTCCAAAACTACACCATCACCACTTCCTATCTTACAGCTCTCCCAAACACGCTGTTTCTGTAATGCATTTAAGGCGTGGACTGTGGGAACGGACTCGTCACGTCCCGAAAGCCAGGATTAAAGTGAGGGGATTCCACACACCGAACCAACACGGCTCAGCATCTTCGGGCAAGCCCGTGCACACGCGTGGCCGGGCAGGTCTACTCTGCTCGCGTCAGCCGCGAATGTAGCAGAGAGGCCTCCAAGTACAGCTGTGCGGACCCCGGCAGTAACCCGTTTGCCCCGATCTTTGCGATCCGCCGCCAATTCCGCCGCACAACTCTGCTGACACCACGAAGGCCTCCGCCAAGTTCCACCCAACAACAGCGCCTAAGAGAGGTAAACTGCAGTCCCCGTGCATCTCTAGGACTCACCTCAGCCTCCACGAGGCTCCGGCCATCAACACCCGCCCACGGGATCCGCCTCTTCCGGGCCGGTCGGGAGCCTCTTCCGCCCAACCTTCCCCTCACCTTCTAGGCGGAAGTGACGGGAGAGCGGCACTTGATTGGGCGGCGGTGCTGGGAGCGGAAGCCGGTGTTTCGCAGCCCTGAGCATTTGCAGCTGGTCATTCCAGCTTCGGGAGACTTTGGTGTTAACCACCGCGTTCCTGCCGAGGGTTGTCAGGAGATGTCACTTGGCAGCCTTCGACGAGGAGTTTAACCCGTCCCGCCGCCGCCCGGATGGGACCGCCGGAGTTCTGTGAGAGGCGGGACGGAGGCCGGGAGTGCAGGCGGGATGGGGAGGGCGGGGGTGCGGCCGGCGGCTCACGGGACCTGGCCCCTGAGGCGAGGGCTGTGCGGAGGGGTTACCTCCTCCGGCTTTGACAAGAATGAGCGTGGTACTTCTTTCCCGACTATTGGTTAGGTTCTCAGCCGAGGCGCTGTCAGGGTCGTTGTGGTGATTAGAAGAGGGTACACAGACCCGGACCGTGCTGCGGTAGCCAAGGAGGTGTGCGTCCTGGGATGCAGACAGAATTGGGCGTCCGGGAGCTCTGCGGGTTGTAGGTCCAAAGTCTAGTCCGTCCCGTCGTCCCTGCGTGCTGGGCGTTCCACCTCGTGAAAGCTGCTCAGGTTAAGAGTGGATAGACGCTGAGCCCAGGATGTTGAGTTGTCTAGGTCCACGCAATCCCTAAGTGACATTGGTCTGGCTTTGTGTTTCCGCTCTCTGGCCATTTGAGAGGGAAGTGACCAGGGCTGGCTCCTCCTTGTTTGCTGACTGAGGCTTTGGTGCTCTGTTGCCAGGTGAAAATTAGTTTTTCTCTTTGTCAGTTCTGCCCATTTTTATTCTTGTGCTGCATAGAAGTTTTAGAAATTAACTCCGACATCTATAGCTGTGCAAGATGAAACCCAACATATAATATACTAAAGTAAGCCCCTGCCATCGCTTATTGAACAAGGAGACATCTATAATCAACCTGGAAATTGAACTTTTATATGATTGTCTTCGTGTTTTTAAGAAAATTAAAGCAGTAAGAATACATGAGATGACATTGGATACTGGATCGCCATAGAAATGGGTGTTTTGAAACAAGATTTATGTGAATTATATGAATGAGAAGGCAGGAAATGGTGGCATTAGACTTATTTCAAGAAGTCTGTAAGGAGAGTTCAGATGGATGTATATTGTTAATATCTCCTAAGATCCTACACATTCTTATAGAGGCAAAATATGTGCTTCAGTAACAAACTACATAGTTTAAATTCTACCTAAAGATACCCCTTGGATTATCTGACTCTGAGGAAGCTATTTTACAACTGTGTAAACTGCACATAATATTAATGATAGTTTATTTTTCTGTAGACATGCAAGTTCTCTCCTGTCTTTTAGAGGTTCATTGGAAATTTTGCCTCCTTTTGCATATTCATTTCAGTATTACTAATTTGTTAATGGATCTAATTCTGATATTCACTTTATCTGCCATCAATCTAGCTGCCTTTTGAAGCAAATAAAATCTTGAAGATGTGTCCATTTTGATATTTAAAAGAGTCATGATTTGGGCCAGGGATGTGGCTCAAGCCATAGCGCACTCGCCTGGCATGCGCGGGACACTGGGTTCGATCCTCAGCACCACATAAAAATAAAATAAAGATGTTGTGTCCACCGAAAACTGAAAAATAAATATTAAAAATTCTCTCTCTCAAAAAAAAAATCAGAGTTATAATTTTACTTTAGAAAAAAAAAAGTGCTCATGCTGGGCACAATGGTTCATGCCTATAATCCCAACAGCTCTGGAGGCTGAGACAGGAAGATCTCCAGTTAAAAACCAGCCTCAACAAAAAGCAAGATGCTAAGCAACTCACCAAGACCCTGTCTCTAAATAAAATACAAAATAGGGCTGGGGGTGTGGCTAGGTGGTCAAGTGCCACTGGGTTCAGTCCCTGGTACCAAAAACAAAAAGAAAGAAAGAAAAAAGAAAAAAGTTCTCTTACCATTAAAAATTAAGGGAAGGGGTAACTACAGAAGAAAGAATTTTAGTAAGAATGATATCAGAACAGCTGTGAGTGCTAAGATAACAGATCTTATAAAATTCCTTTACACTATATCCGGGTTATAACCCTACTTTCATATTCAAATTTTGAATTGCTCAATTGAAACATGACATGATTTGTTTGATATGAAAGTGGTGCTGCTAATTCACTAACAGGGCATGTGCTTTTGGCATTTTTTTTTTTTTTTAATGATGGTGTTTTGAAATGGGCCCATTGATGGGACTTAGAAATGTTTTATTGTATTTATTGTTGACACATTTGACTAGTTAGTTTTTATATGAGCAACTTAAAATATGTTCCTTCTATTTGCATAAAATGATTCTCAAGTACAATAGATTTAGTGTTGGGATAGAGGTGGTCTGTACAAATATCCTAATATGCCCTGAATTTGTAAATATTGAAATACAAAGACATAAAGAATGGTAATCTTGTAATTTATGCAAAACCAGTGAAATAAGTCTGGTAATTATTGAAGGTCAGGTGTATGGACCAATTCTCTTTGTTCTTTTATCCACACTTGTCTAATCAATGTAAGTATTTTGAACGACAAATAAATAGAAGTTCTCATTTTTCTCTTCAATGCCATTTTCTTTTTGTCTAGAAAAGTTTCAGGTTTTTGAGACAGTGATCAGGATATTCTGCGTGATTCTGTCCCATCTTTTTTTTTCCTACTCATTCTTTAACTGTAAACTCTTAATTTCTCTAGCCAACTCAGTTATTCATATAAGACAATAATTAGAGAACTTCTTAAACTGAAAGATGACAGGATTTGGGCAGGGGAGAAAGAGCTGCAGTGTAATGAGAACTGTTTACACTAGATCATTTTAAATATAAAGAATAAGTAGTGTGCATAATGCTCTTTATATTTAAGTTCTTTCTGTTCCACTAAGATACAAAGAAAGTATGGCTAGGGAAATAGATCTGATCCATTCTGGAATCTTCTGATTTTTGTCTTATGTAGACTTTTTGGTCTGAGGACATTAATATGCTTCAGAAACCTGTTCTATTAATGCTTAGTGTTTGCTTATGAATTTGTTCAAACAACAGAATTGATCATTTTATTTTCACCAGAAAATCTTGCTCCCCATTAATGTTATCCAAAATTCTGGCTGTAGCTGGAGATTATTGTGGTCTTTCCCTGCTCCCTCCCTCACCTGAGCACTGTTTGCATTCTTTTCTATCACTGGAATTTTTAATCTGAGAACTCTCTCAAATTTATTTGTGGATCCGTGATTGTATGAGTTCTCGAAAACATATTTTGGGGGTAAAAGGGTCTTCATGTTTCATGTGGTTCCGGGTCTATGGCCTTGAGAATGTTAAGAACTACTATTCCTAAGTCAGATTTTGCTGCCTACTTTAGGTTTGCTACTCTTTTTGTTTCATTGCTACTGTGTGTGGGAGGGGGGAGGGGAACGGGAAGTTTAAATCTTTTTTTTTTTTTATGAGAAAGATCAATTTCTGCTAGGAGATGGTGCTTCAAAAGAATTCAAACTTTGTTATTGCTGTGGGTATATACGTGACTGCATGATCAATGTAATTCTGCAACCTGTACACTCAGAAAAATGAGAAATTATATCCCATCTGATTCAAATATATGATAGGTCAAGATCATTGTATTGTCATGTGTAACTAATTAAAACAAATTAAAAAAATCAATACCCATAAAAAAAGAATTTAAAATTTGTTAAATACTATGACATAAATGTAATGGCCTTTCCATAAATTCCATTAAATTTTGCCCTATAGTGAGAACTATGAGCATTACATTACTCATTTAAGACTCATTGTCTTGTGGGTCACAAGGACTTTTAAGAACTGAGAGGAAAATCCAACAAATTGTACTAACAAACTATGATTGGAGATATAAGAGAACTATTAGTGCATATCAAAGAAGATAATAGAATTTCAAGAAGGGAAGTGATCAATTGTAAATGTGACTAAAATTTGATTAACTCTTGGCTTTGACTTTTGTGAAGTTATTGTTGACCTTGAAAGAGCAATTTTAGCATTTCTGGAGAGTGGAAACAAAACTAAAATATGTTGAATAAATAAGAGAAAAGAGCACAGTAGTAAAAATTACTCTTAAGAAGTTAATGGGTAGCCTAGGTGGTGGTACACATCTCTGATACCAGTGACTGGGGAGGCTGAGACAGGAGGATAGTAAGTTCAAAGCCAGCTTCATCAACTTTGTGAGACCTTGTCTTAAAAAATAAAAAGGACTGACGAAGTAGCTCAGTGGTAGAGCACCCCTTGGTTTCTTTCTCAGAACTACACACACACCAGAAAAAAAGAAAGAAAGGAAGGAAGGAAAGAAAGAAAAAGTTATACATACATATATTTTTTAAAGTGGTGAAAAATAGCACTTTGCTCTGAAAAAGAAATGGAATAGTTTTTGAGAATAAGAGGACGAGAGGAAGGAGAGATGTTATGAGGGAAGCCTGGTGTGATGGTGCATGCCAGTAATCCCAGTGGCTCAGGAGGCTAAGGCAGGAGGATTGCAAATTCAAAGCCAGCTTCAGCAATTTAGGGAGACTTTGTCTCTAAATAAAATATGAAAAGGTCTGGAGATGTGGCTCAATGGTTGAATGTTCCTGGGTTCAATCCCCAGTACCACCACCACCACCAATAACAACAACAATAAAAAGAGATGTTATGAAGGGAGAATTGATGTTATTACATTCTTTTAAAGAAGAACTAATCAAGTTAATGGAGTAAATGCTTAAATCAAGGCCATCGGACTGGCTTAAACATGCAGAATATACACTAAAATTACTTGGAAAGAGTGAATGAAAATAGAGTTTACAGATAACTTGAACTATGAACATCAGAAAAAACAAAGAGCATTGAGAATAACATGGATTTTAATATTAATCTGTCCTTCCCTTCATGTTCTTAAAAATATTTGGATCTCAAGGTCTTGTTATGTTTATGTTTACTAGTTATGTTTTCTGTTTATGTTTCTTGAACCTCTGGGGCTTACTGCCCTCACTGTGAAATACAAGTTCTAATTCCTACTTCATGGATTTTCTGCAAGGATTAAAGAACATATTTGTAACATGTCTAATACTCTATGACTTACTGTACCTGTCACAGTGGTCTTTTTGTGCTTCTTTAGTGTCTATTTTCCACCTTAAGGCTCCTAGGTTTACTTTGACATCTGTATGTAAAACCCTCCTATTTTTGATATTGTCACTTTCAGGAACACACATTCTCTGCTTCTCCAATCTAAATTAGCTGACTTCTGGGAAGTTATTGTTGAAAGAGCAATTTATCATTTGGGAGGAGCAGAAGCAAAACTGCAATAGCTTGAATAAATAGGAGAAGAAAATGACAGAATGTGTAATTGTTCTTACTATAGCACATTTTCACATACTTTAATTGTGTATTTATTTCTGTGATTATATGTTTTTTTGATTTTTTTTCTTTTTTTGTGCCTCTGTCTCTTCTACTGACAAAAACCCAGCGCCTAACAGTGCCTGAATAGTGAATGCTGGGACATAGTATGGGACATAGTAAGTAAATAAGCATTTATTATCCTCTGCTTCACTGTGTAACTCTGTGTCAGGAATTCAGAAATGCATAGTTGCATGGTTTTGATTCAGTGTTTTCCTTAAGGTCTAGTGAAAATGACAGCAGGAGTTAAAATCATTTTAAGTCCAGCTGAGTCTGAAGGATCTACTTCCACCATGGTTCATTTATATGTTTCTCCATTGATGCTGGTTATTGGCAGGAACTCTCAATTTCTTCCCAGGTTGACACTCCCATGTGCTGCATTGACATCCTGATGTCATGGGGCCTAGCTTTTTCAGAGCTAACAGTTTAAGAGAACAAGGTAGAAGCTGCAAAATCTTCTGTAACTCATACTTGGAAGTCACACACTGTTGTTTCTGCAGTGTCCTTGTGTTTACGTAGACTAGCCCTGTTGTCGAAGGCAGTAGCACAGGGGCATGAATACCAGGAGCCAGGTTCATTGAAGGACATCCTAGAGACTGTCTACCACTGATGCTGTGTGGAATTACAGGGAGTAGGACCAGGAATGATTAAGACAATTGCTGAATAGTGTTGATGGATGATCTGGCTTATGTAGGAAAACATTTGCTTTGGCAGCAGTCAGTACTGCTGATTACATGATTTTTTTTTTTTTCCCCCTTCGTGGCACAGGAACAGAATCAGAGAAAACAGATGTTGGATTTATCTAGGAATTAACAAGTCATTACAATGGAAAGTCATGACATTGAAATATGGAAAAATATGTCTAAATTCAGCAATTTGTGTTTGATTTGTTTGGTACCCCGTAGAGTCTTTGTCAAAAGCATGTGCTTTTAGAGATGTAACTTCATCTTAACTCTGGTGCAGGAAACTTACATTGGCTCTGAGAAAGTTATAACCAGTAACTTTTGGTGTGCTTTGCTTTGTGCCTGTTGCTCTGCTATATGATTTTGACACAGATTATCTCATTTAATCATCACAACCCAAGGAGTTAATTAACCTTATTTTAAGAATAAATTCTGGGTACAATCAAGAATAACACAAATATTAAAGTCCTGGATGCAAACTCAGGCCATCTGATATCAGAACCTGAGCTTTTATGTTGTATTTTCCTACCTCTGCTTCACTATGTAATTGAATGTGGAGATACTCAACTTAAAATACTACAGAAGCTGGATTTACATTGTGCATACAATGTTATTTTACCTATTACAGAAACAGAAACTGCATCAAAATTTGAGAGATTTCTTCCATCTGGAATATTTTAATACTTTTCAAATATTCTATAAACAGGTTCTACTTAGAAAGAAAGGTTATTTTAAAGAAGCAATTCCATCCTGAAGGTTGATATTCAAGTTTGTAAACTGAAAACTATGTTTAATGGGATCTTTAAATATTATGGTTACAAACTTTCAGCACATGTCATGGTCATCAAAAGTTTGCATATTTTTTGAAATTTTGAATTTCAGCAAGGACTCATTCCCTTGAGATTGGAGCAGTTCAACTATGATAAGTGAGTGTAGTCTCCTTTTGTCCAGTTTTAGTTCAGTTCAGTTTGTGCATATAAAGTTTGAATACTTGTAGTTAGATCAGCAAAATTTGGTTGCCTCTGGCTGAGTAGATGGACTGAACACCAACTTCTAGATAAAATAAGTTTCTTTATATCAAAATAATTTGAAAGATGTGTTTAGTATCAAACAAAAAGTAGTCTCAGATTTACCATAGTATAATCTACAAAAAATTGCAACTACATAAATGATCACACTTCCTATACCATAATGTTGATATGGAATTAGCATATTGCACTAACTTTCCAGTTTGTATCCCATGTCTCAGCAACAAACACCACCGAATTAACTGTGAAAGGGCATATTTGTTTTCCCAGATTCAGACAACAAACATTGGAAAACTTTTAAAAAATGTTGTGCCTTATAAAAAGTCTTTACTTTGAAGCGTAAAAGACACATCACAGACACATCCACTTTTCTCCCCCTCAGTATCTGTGTGCTCTAGTGTATGTTCATGTTACCAGCAACCTCCAACTTGCTAGACCCACTAATCAGTTCTTGGTCCTATTGCTCAACCTTTTAGTAGTATTTAACTCTAGCTGATCTTCCTCCTGTACTCCTCCTTGGAATGCTTGCTTCACTTAGCCTTGGGCTACCAAACTTTTTCTGGTTTTCCTTTCTTTCTAACTCTTTTTTTTTCCTCTGTCTCACTTTCTGACTTGTTTTCCTTTTAATTTCTAAATTTTGCTAGATAAAATAAGTTTCTTTATATCAAAATAATTTCAAATATGTATTTAGTATCAAACAAAAATAGTCTCAAATTTACCATAGCATAATCTATGGTGTAATTGAATGGAATTAGTCTTAAGTGCTCTTTTTCCCTATTTGAATTTACTCTGTAGACAATCTCATTTAGTTCCTTCAGCTTTATATATCATTGCATATGCTTAGGCTTCCAGATTTATACCTTTAGCTCAACCTCTTCTCTGACCTCTAGCCTTATACAGTTAATTGGATGTTTGACATAAACACTTGACCACGAAATGAGAATCTCAAACTTAACAAGTCCAAAAAAACTTAAAGTGCCAGGCACAGCAGTGAATGTATGTAATCCCAACAACTCCAGAGGCTGAGGCAGGAGTATCCCAATTTTGAGACAAGCCTTGGCATCTTAGCAAAACCCCATCTTAAAAACAAAAAAGTGGGCTAGGGATGTGGCTCAAGCGGTAGCGCGCTCACCTGGCATGTGTGCGGCCCGGGTTTGATCCTCAGCACCACATACAAACAAAGATGTTGTGTCCGCCAATAACTAAAAAATAAATATTAAAATTCTCTCTCTCTCTCTCTCTCTCTCTTTCTCTTCTTTCTCTCTAATATATATATTTATTTATTTTATAGAAAAACAAACAAACAAAAAAAGACTAGGGATGTGGCTTAGTGGTAGAACTCTTCAGATTCAATCCCCAGTATCATCAAAAAGGGGAAAAGAAAAAAGGTGGGGGTTATTGGGGAGTCAATTGATTAGCACTCTACTTGGCAACTTTCTCTTGTCTTCTCTGAAAACAGTATTATCATCCACACAGTTGATGCAACAGATAATCTAGGAGTTATCTTTGATTCTGCTCTCCGCCCCCTCACTTCTACCTTCATTTAGCAAGTCTTGTTGGCTCTACCTTCAAATGACATTCCAAGTCTAGCATTATTCATGTCTGCCACTTCACCTAGATTACTGCAGTTGTTTTCTACTTGGCCTCTACTTCTACTTTCTACTTTCCCCCTCTTATTTCATTGTAACTAGAGTAATCTTTTCAAATATTATTTATTCTTAGTAATTATCTTGATTATCCACCAAAGGCTTCCCCTCATATTTAGAATAAGTCTTAAACTTCTTACCACAGTTTACAGACTATCATCTGATCTTTTCCTCTCCCACCAACCTCTTCACTTACCTCTCATTACCTCACTTTTCTACACTAGCCAAACTGCCCTCCTGGCTCTTCCTGGAATACAGTGCACTCCTACCTTCCCTGTCAGCTTTTGTACTTGCTATTTTCTCTACCTGAGACACTCTGCAGAGCTTCATATGGCTTATTCTCTCAAATTAATTCTCTGTTCAGATATCATCTTTTCTTTCACAAAGCTTATTATATCCAGTCATTCTGTTAGATACCTGTTTTTTTCTTTTTTCTTTCTTTTAATAAATATTTAATGAAATACAAATAGAATATAAGGTACAATAGACCTACTTATTTCTTTATCATCTCTCATCTCTTTTCCACTGAAACAAGCTCCCTAAGGGCAGGAACTTTTCTCTTATTCACCAGTGTATCCCCAGTGTCTGAAATAGTACCTAACACATAACAGATGTATACAAAGATTATTGCATGAATCAATCAACCATTTTACTGAAACAGCTGTCAGACTTAATAACAAGTTAAATATCTTTCTCTGGCAGAATCTCCCATGACCTCTCTCCAGTACTTGATACTTTTGTAACCCCCACCTTTAATACTATATATCTATACAGCCAACCCTCTGCCACATCACTGTGTTATACATCATATCCTATAAATTCTCAAATACTGCTTATTCTTCCTTTGCATATTGCCTTTTAAATCCATACCTCCTCTATCTTCTTTGCTGCCTAGTTGAAACCTTTGTTATCTTACTACTTCATTATAGAAACCTCCCAGCATGTCATTTTAAATATGTCTTCCACATTATTGTCAGGCTGACCTCTTTAAAACCATACATATTATTTATCTTGGTATTTCTTGTAGCATCTAGCACTTTTTAAAAAATAGTAAGCACTCAGTGAATGTAGAATGAATAGTTCTGTTTCTGGAAAGTAGAACTTGTAGGCCATATAATTATTTTAACGGCTATAATTCTTTCATTCCTGTTTTTAGAAAAGTGGTAGCAATTCTTTGTTGACCATTAAATGACTATAATTACATCATGTATTATTACAGCAATTCATAGTAGAGTTTTGTGTTCTGACTTAGTAGAATTAAAGTAATATCTTCTCTATTAAAATGATTCTTTCTTTTCTCTTAAACTGAAGTCTCCAGGGAATATTGAATCGCTGAGGAATTTGGGAAAAGACAAGCCAAAGTTCCCATTCCATGGATCCTTTGGGAGCACCTTCCCAGTTTGTGGATGTGGATACACTACTAAGTTGGGGCGACTCATATGAAGATGAATTGAATTCTTCTGATATTACAGCTGAAACATTTCAGGAAGATAGTATTAGGTCACCTTTTCTTTATAATAAGAATATCAATGGAAAAGTGGTTCTTTGGTAATTCTTTGATTATATCATATTATACTATGATTAATGCTTTTTCATAATTTCTTCTAAACTCCTTTTAAGTAAGCTCTAGTATTAAAGTATTGCCTTACATATACATAAACAGCTTTATTGATAAAATTGATGTATAATAAACTGCACATATTTAAAGTTTACAGTCACACATGGTGGTACACATCTATAATCCCAGTGGCTTGGGAGGCTGAGGCAGGAGGATCATGAGTTCAAAGCCAGCCTCAGCAATATGAAGCACTAAGCAATTCAGTGAGACCCTATCTCTAAATAAAATACAGAACAGGGCTGGGGATGTGGCTTAGTGGTTAGGTGCCCCCTCAGTTCAATCCCTAGTACCCAAAGATAAATAAACACATAAATAAAGTTTACAGTTTAATAAGTTTTGACATGTGCATCTGTAAAAATATCACCACAATTAAGATAGCAGATATACCCATCAACTTAAAAAGTTGTTTTTTTGTTCCTTTGTAATCATGCCCATCCCTGTCTGTACACCCTTGCATAGTTAGTGATCTTCCTATCATATTTTAGTTTGCATGTTCTAGAGTTTTGTATAAATGTAACTATGTGTTTTTTGAACTGACTTCTTTCATTCAGCATAATTATTTTTAAGTTTAGGTAGGTCGGCACATATATTAGTATTAGTTAATTGCTTAAAAAACCTTTATTGAAACACAATTCAATGCCATATAATTCACCAATTTAAATTACATAACCTAGATAGTTTTTTATTAGCCCAAAGCGCTCTCTCAATATCTCAATTTTAAGCAACCACTGATTTACTCTCTACTTATTTTGGACATTTGATAAAGGTGGAATCAATATAATAAGATGTGGGCTTTTTTGTGACTTAGCATACTGTTTTCAATGTAGTACAAATTAGTACCTCATTTCTTTTTTGTGGCTGAATAATATTGCATTGTATGGCTATACATTTTTTGATTAATTTTGGTTAAATTCCAGTTAATTTTTTGAGCCATCCATTTCTTTTTTAATACTGTTCAGTTTGTGGGCTAGCAAAAACATTTTTTAAAAGTGAGCAAAGATAGAATGTTTCAAGATAATAAGAAACTAGATCTCTTAAGCTCCCTCTTCTTCTCCCTTTTGCTTTTTTATTTCCTCAGGAAAGGAGATGTAGCATTACTGAACTGTACAGCCATTGTGAATACCAGCAATGAAAGTCTCACAGATAAGAATCCTGTGTCAGAAAGTATCTTCATGCTTGCAGGGCCTGATTTGAAGGAGGACCTACAGAAACTTAAAGGTGAGTGGTAAGTGAATTGTCTAAGGCATAGTATTGCTTATAAGGAAACATTTATTTTTATTTCCCTTTATCTTGAAGCATGTTTTGTGTTTAAATGAGAAAATTTCATAGAACTAAATAAAAAGCTTTTGAAAGTCTCAAAATATATTAAGCAGGACCTAGAGATTTTACTACCAAATTTCTCTGTCTTGTCAGTGAATTTTTAAATGATAATCACTATAGCTAATTAGATCTTTGGTAGCAGTTTCCTGGTTATATATTTTCTTGCATTGATGGTTCTTATAAAACAACTATCTTGAACTGAAATTTTTTTATTATTATTTGATATCAATAAAGAAATTCTTTTTTTTTTCTTTTATACCAGGGATTGAAACCAGGGGTACTTAACCACTGAGTCAATCCCAGCTCTTTGTTATATTTTATTGTGAGACAGTCTCACTAAGTTTCTTAGGGCCTCGCTAAGTTGCTGAAGCTAGCTTTGAACTTACGATCCTCCTGCTTCAGTCTCCTGAGTCACTGGGATTACAGATGTATGCCACAATGCCCAGCTGAAAATTTCTTACATACATTTTAGATATAGAGCATAGAGCATTACATTTCCAAAATGAAAATTTACTTAGTGATAAAATCAAAGTCTATGGCAAGAGCACATATATTCTCAATTAATTTGTATTTGATGCTTTTGTTTTTACTAGAACATGCTTCTGTAAATATTTCTTTGGAAATAGGAATAGGAGTAGCTGTATTTTTTCAGAAACTCATTTGACCTTGTTTGCATTAATTTCTTTTTGGGGCGGGCAAGGGAGTACCAGGGATTGAACTCAGGAGCACTCAACCACTAGACCACATCCTTAGCCCTATTTTGTATTTTATTTAGAGACAGGGTGTCACTGAGTTGCTTAGTGCCTTGCTGTTGCTGAAGCTGCTTTGAACTCACAATCCTCCTGCCTCAGCTTCCTGAGCAGCTGGGTTAACTGCATTAATTTTTTTAATTGCCAGCCTAAAAGCCCTTCTTTAAAAAATATTACTTGAGTCCAACTTGAATACTATGAAATTCTGTCTACCCATTTTATAAAAAGTGTTTTTGAAATACAGCAATAATTATTAAAATGTAAACAGCAAATCCTACCTATATAAAATCTTGCTTTCCTTGATAACCATCCTTTAACAGTGACAACTGTTTTTTGATACAGTAACAATATTAGAATTTGAACAGGATTTCTTATAATGTTGGTTCCATGAAAAAAGTAATTTAAAAAAAAAGTAATTGTATTATCTGATCAAGAAACTGAATTTTAACTGTGAAAGCAGAGGATGAAAAAAAATCTTAATTAAATGATGGAACACAATGTCATAAAGAACATGTAGAAATTAGAAAGGATATTAAAGATAATATGTTCTTTGCTAAAAGTAACAGAAGCTGATCTGGAATAATTCCTAGCAATATGTGTGTGCATGTGTGTGTACACATACACTTAGAACTAGACTTACAGATAATAAAGAAAATGAGAAAAGTTAATATAGTTACAATATTTAATTTATTGTTCAGGTATACAAATAAAGCCTCAATATTTAATTGAGTGCGTTTGGGAGTCTTTAAGCTGGCATTCATATGATAACTCTGCCCTTTATTGCATGACTTAAGACCAATTACTTCACTGCTAAGTCTGAATTTTCTCATTTCTAAAATAGGGATAATAATAGTAGTTTCTGCCTCATACAGCAAGAGCTTAATTAATATTTGGGAGTGTAAAAATTAACATCATGAAGACTAAATGAAATAATGGATGTTAAAGGCTAGGCATGTACATCTTAAATGTTCAACAAGTATCATTGTTCCTGTTGGCTGTTAGGTCTCAATTGACTTGTTTAATAAATCAGTGCAAACCTGAGGAGAGGTATCAGTAATGCACTGAAGGGTTGAATACTTAATTCTGTTCCCTTTTTACATTTTTATTAATAAATAAATGATTATAGAATATAACTCAACCAAAATTTGTAGATGAGAGAAAACATCAGTAGATTAACCCATTGATGAAATCAGATCCTCATGATCCAATCACTTCCCAAAAGCCCCATCACTGAACATAAATTACTACACTGGGGACCAAGCTTTCAACACATGAACCTTGGTCCTTACATTTTGATCCTTACATTTGTGCAGTTTGATCCTTACAAATGTGCACTTACCTTTTACCTCAGTAGGACATTCTAGATCCAAACTATAACATATTGCTTCATATATGAGCTAGAATTTGGAGAGAAACAAGTGAAATTGAAAAGTCACAGCTAATCTTTAATACTCAGATACTCAACTTGTCATTGTACCACTGTTCCTCAGCACTACATAGACAAGGACAAAATGCTGGGCAGAGTTATGGCCCCAAGTAAAGTTATTTAGTGGATTTATATTTATTTTACAAGAATTAAGAATACTTTCAGGACTGTGTTTTAAATGTTTATAGTGATGTTTAAAATTCAAGCTTTAGGATTAGAAAAAATTGGGACTAGAAAGAAAAAGTGAAAGCTGGGGAAACAGTATAGCAGGACTTACCATAATTGAGGGTCCAGAGTTTCTGCTAAAAATTATTAAAGATTTCAAGAGGAAAAGTGTGATTCCAAGCCAGAATATTCATGACACTTAAAACTTCTCTTTCTGAGCTCTGATCTGAGATTTCCAGGACTGACTCACCAAACTGAGTGTTCCAGTGTTTCCATGCTTGCTTGCTATTTTTTAAACAAAATAATACATTCCTATTACTTATTTTAATTATCATTTTCTAGTTATTCAAATAGTATTATGTAAATTGTATGCATATAAGCTAAAAATAACTAAAATCTCCACATTTACACCAACAGAGATAACCTCACTAACACTTTAGTGCAGATCCTTCTAGGTTTTTCTACATGTAGGTGTGGGTGTATACATACCTTGAATTTAGTAACAAAAGTAAAATGATTTTATGTATACTATTCTCAAAATAAGAATTATGTACAATTCATCTTCTTCAGCAAATGAATTCCACCTTTTAATTTCGGAAATTTCTAATTGATCAAAAAAATGTCTTCTGCAGCTGTTTTTAATCCAGAGCCAAACTAGTATTCAGTACAGCACCACATATTGCATCTTTTTGTTATGCCCATTAATTTGTATGTGTGTGTTTAATTCAACAGTCCCCTTTTTATGTCACTGACTTGTTGAGTGAACTGGGCCAATTGTTTTCCAAAATATCCTGCCTTTTAGATTTGTCAGATTTACTTGAGGTATCACTTAGTTTGTATATCCTATAAATTGAAATTCATATCTAATGGATTCAAGCATTTCATAGGTGATATTGTGTTGTGTATTTAATGTTGGATGGTATTAGAAGACATGTAAATCCTGATTGACCTGTTAATGATCCTTCACTAATACTAAAATTGCTATCTGGATTGGGGTGATGGCAGTTTGATCCTTACATTTGTGCACTTACCTTTTACCTCGGTTACTGAAAACTAGTGGACAAAGGACAGTTTAATCTTTCACTTCCACAATAAGAAGTCAACTGGTAATGAAATAAAATCAACACTGTAGTTTCTACATGCACCTGGAAACATAGATAAATATCATAAGGCACTTAAAAGGTTGAAAGTATTTATCACTGGAAAATAGGAATTGAGATAGGCAAGGGCAGGACAGATGTGGCCTTTAGACTCTACGATTATTCATTTCCCCATCATATAATCACCTGTTGGTTTTAGTACCAAATTGATAATTTTTGTCTGAATCAATACTTCTTATTAAGCCCATGAAGTTTTGTTTGCAATCATTTCATCCATGTTTACTACCTGGTATTCTATAAAGTAGAGCTTTTCCTCACTAACCAGTATTATTTGATTACTCTTGAGTTACAATTTGTGTTAGAGAGAGAGGATAAATGCTTGGTTCTTTTAATTATCAATTTGAAAAATAAAGGATTAGTTCAATAACCGCTTCAAATGATGACAAATGAGTTTTTCCTGGCTTTATCTTAAATTTTGAGTATCATTTTATGCCAACGGCTTTTCATTGATCAACATACATAGTTTAAAAAGTCAGTGAAGTTTGTGTTCTATATGAACAAAAGCCAGTCATTTGCTCTGCCCTTGCCTATCTCAATTCCTATTCTCCAGGGATAAGTACTTTCAACCCTTTGAATGCCTTATGTTATTTACCTTCTAATTGTCTGTTAAAACCACAGTGTTGATTTATTTCATTATCAGTGGGTTTCTCATTGTGGGAGTGAATGATTAAACTGTCCCTTTCCGTGCCCCATTTTATATATATATATAAAATACAGATTCTCTTCCCCATTACCACCATCTTACCAAATTTTAATGTATACAGTTGTTCAGAACTGATTAGAAAACAGATTAGTATTCTTTTTATACAACTTCTTTTTCCTTTAGGTTATTAATGAATTGATTTTTATGTAAATAATTGTTGATTGTTTATTATTTTAGTTACTTATTATTCATTATTATTGAGCCACTGACTGAACCCCAAACATTAAATACAAGCAGAAGCCTTCTCTTCTGAATTTTTCTTTCAGTCCATTTTTGTCTCGACAGGGTCCTTTTTCGAACCCTCCGTTCTCCCCTCTCCTCTTTAAACTGCTCTCTATCCCTGCTCTATGCTTACTGTCCTGGAACTGTGTTTACCCTCATTCTAGGAAATCCTTTCTTCTGTTTAATGGATTGAATCCTTCATTTCCTAGATCTCTGGCCCTTTCCTACTTTAATGCACTCCTTCATTTTTGTCAGTAAGTCTGCCAGATTTCTGAGAAGATTGCAATAGGGCAGAATTGCTGAGATATACCTTCAGACTTAATTGGTAATTTGGCTGGAAATAGAATTCTAATTCGGAAATTATTTTCCTGAATTTTGAAGGCATCTACTCTCTTGTTTTCTATTTTGGCTATTTCTGTTCAGAAATCTTATATGATATTCCTGATTCTTTGTATGTTATCAGTTTCTTTCTCAAAGCTCTGTGATCTCATCTCTATTTTTGACATGCTGAAATTTTACAGTGATGTGCCTTCATTTGGTTTGGGTATTCAGTGGGTTCTTTAAGTTTAAAATTTCATGTCTTTTGGTTCTGAGAAATATCTGCTTTATTTCTTTATTAATTTCTTCTGTGCTCTGTTCTCTGAAGAAATCTTGTTAGGTGTTATTTCTTATTTTATCTTCTATTTTATTATCCATTATTCCATATTTTCTTTTTGTTAATTCCTGAATAATTCCCTGAACTTCAGTTTTAGCTTTTTCTGTTATCACAGTTTTCACTTGCTATAAAAGTTATATCAATCCTATCTCATATTTTCTGATATTCTTTTTTTTTTATAGGATTCTGTTTTTGATTCAGAGATACTGTATCTTCCTTTACCTCTCTGAGAGTAGTATTCATGGTACCAAGATTTAGGGCTTGTTTTTTTAAGTTTCCTTTCCTGCTTTATGAATTTCTTGGGCATTACTTTGTTTTGTACCCCTTCTGTTTTACTTAGAGGCTGTCCTCACTTCTTTGTTGACCTATCAAAGGCTAAAGACTAACTAAAAGCCTAATGGGAAGTTTTTGTGCAAGAACGTCTTAATGTGTTCATGCTGGTTTAACAAAGTATCACAGATGGATGACTCATAAACAGCAGATATTTATTTTTCACCATTTCTAGAGGCTGAAGATCTGAGTTCAGGGTGCCGGCAATTCAGGCTCTGGTGGAGAGCTCTTCTGTATTGAGATTGCGGACTTCTCTTTGCATCTTCATGTGATAAAAAGAGGAAGCAAGATCTCTGAATACTTTTGAAGGATACAAATTTTATTTATGAGGGCTCGACCCTCATGATCACATCTAATTACCTCCCAAAGACTTCATCTCCCAATACTATCACATTAGGGGATAGGGTTTCAACATATGAGTTTTGAGGGTATAGTAGCATTGAGTATCACAGTGGACAATGATTATTTTTAAGGAATCTTGAAGCAAATGATAGAGCAGAAGCTATATGGTTTTATTGGCGTACATCCTTCAATTATCACAATCTCTGAGTCCTTTAGGTTAGGCCTCGTAATTTCCCAGAAAAGAATGCTCAAGGGATTACAAGCCTGAGTGTTAACTTTTAGTTTTACTAATAAGTATTACACTTTACATTTCCTCTTTTTAACTGTGCTTGAGGTTCTGGAACCCAGAAACTCTCTAGATTAGCATCTCCAGAGAATAAACTCTCTCCATGCTGCCATGTTGGTAACGAAATCATTGTGCCTTGCTGTGCTGTTGGAGGAGAAAGTTTGTTGGAGATTTTACTGATTTTATGCAAACCTCTAACCCTAAAGTCTTTTTGGTCCCACTTCAATGCATAGTCTATAGAAGTATGTAGGGCCTCCTCCTTCTGAACCTTTCTACTGTTCTCCGGTAATAACAAGACTAGTAATAGCTACTGCATGCATGCACTTGAAATATATTAACTCAATCCTGTGAAATACTACTAATATCTCCCTTAAATAAGAAATGATGAGTCAAGCACCTGCTCACTGTTAACAAGAGAAACATCATGGACTCAGGATTTAAATCACAGCAATCTATCTTTAATCCAATACTGCTTTTCTGTACAGATCTGCTTTGCTTCATATTGGTTACCCCATTTATTCGGTTTCTCTATGTAAGTCAGTCAGTCATTCCTAGTCCATTGACTCTGCCCTTTAAAAAAAAATTTTATTTATATTTGACAGCAGAATGCATTGCAATTCTTATTATTAGAGCACAAATTTTCATATCTCTGGTTGTATACAAAGTATATTCACACCAGTATATTCACACATTCGTGTCTTTATACATGTACTTTGGATAATAATGTCCATCACATTCCACCATCATTTATAACCCCATGCCCTCTCCCTTTCCCACCCACGCCTCTGCCCTATCTCGAGTTCATCTGTTCCTCCCTTGCTCCCTGTCCCTATCCCACTATGAGTCAGCCTCCTTATATCAGAGAAAACATTTGGTTATTTGGGATTGGCTAATTTCATTTAGTATTATCTTCTCTAACTCCATCCATTTACCTGCAAAATCCATGATTTTATTCTCTTTTATTGCTAAATAATATTCCATTATGTATATATGCCATATTTTTTTTAATCCATTCATCTATTGAAGGACATCTAGGTTGGTTCCACAGTTTTGATATTGTGAATTGTGTTGCTATAAACATTGATGTGAGTGTGTCCCTGTAGTATGCTGTTTTTAAGTCCTTTGAGTATAGACCAAGGAGAGGGATAGCTGGGTCAAATGGTGGTTTCATTCCCAGATCTCCAAGGAATCTCCATACTGCTTTCCATATTGGCTGCACCAATTTGCAATCCCACCAGCAGTATATGAGTGTACCTTTTTCCCCACATCCTCATCAACACTTATTGTTGTTGGTCTTCATAATAGCTGCCATTCTAATTGGAGTGAGATGGTATCTTAGAGTAGTTTTGTTTATTTCTCCAATTGCTAGCAATGATGAACATTTTTTTTTCATATATTTGTTGATTGATTGTATATCCCCTTCTGAGAAGTGTCTCTTCAGGTCCTTGGCCCATTTATTGGTTGGGTTATTTGGGTTTTTGGTGTTTAACTTTTTGAGTTCTTTATATAGCCTAGAGATTAGTGCTCTATCTGATGTGTGAGAGATAAAGATTTGCTCCCAAGATGTAGGCTGTCTATTCACCTCACAGAATGTCTCTTTTGCTGAGAAGAAACTTTTTAATTTGAGTCCATCCCATTTATTGATTCTTGATTTTAATTCTTGCACCAAAGGAGTCTTATTAAGGAAGTTGGGGCCTAATCCCACATGATGGAGAATAGGGCCTACTTTTTCTTCTATTAGATGCAGGGTCTCTGGTTGTATTTCTAAGTCCTTGATTCATTTTGAGTTGAGTTTTGTGCATGGTGAGATTTTATTGCATATGGATTTTCAGTTTTCCCAGCACCATTTGTTGAATAGGCTATCTTTTCTCCAATGCATGTTTTTGGCACCTTTGTCTAATATAAGATAATTGTAATTTTTTGGGTTAGTCTCTCTGTCCTCTATTCTGTACCATTGGTCTACCAGCCTGTTTTGGTGCCAGGACCATGCTGTTTTTGTTATTATTGCTTAAAATTTTGATGATGCTTCTCTGCTTCATGTTCTCTCCATTTTCTTAGTGCTTATACTTATTGTATTACTTCACTGTCAGAGGGAACAGAGGTAAATGCTTATTTTTGATCCATATTTTTGACTGAAACTTCTCAAAGTTCTTGTTACTTTCTCTGTTTTATGCTTTGGTTTATTGTTTTCCCTAATACCTCCTGACTTAAGTATATTTCCATTGTCCCCAGGTTGCCGAACAGGCGAAGCAAAATTGACAAAAGGATTTAATCTAGCTGCCCGGTTCATCATTCACACAGTGGGACCTAAGTACAAGAGCCGCTATCGCACAGCAGCTGAGAGTTCCCTGTACAGCTGCTACAGAAATGTACTTCAGCTGGCAAAGTATAGTCTACTCATTTCCTGGACATAGCATGCCATGCAGTTTTAAAAGCTGTGGATTTGAAGATGAACCTAATTATTGAAATCAAACTTTGAAGGGCTTTAATAATTTAGGAGGACTTGAAGATAGATCTTTTGAAACAGCAGGATAAATGGGGCAAATTTGAGTGACTTGGGAATTTAACCTATTCCCATTTTATTCAATCTGTACTTGAATTGTGTAGCCCCCAAAGAGAGTGATTAAATTGTATATTATTGAATAGTACAATTGGGTTAATTATTACAGTAAATTTGTGAGAAGGTAGGAAAGAAGAAATTGATTTGCATTTTGAAATTAGTTATGAATTGTAACGTATTATAAATGCTTGTAATGCAACTTTTGTGTTTTCTGTTTGATTGCAGAGAGCAGTCAATGTCTTCTGTTGGATTCTGTGTCATCAATTCTGCAAAACGAGGTTATCCTTTAGAGGATGCAACACACATAGCACTTCGTGAGTAATATTGGATACGCTACATAAATCAAGTCTTAAAATATTTTTATCACTGTTTAACTAGTTACAGCCAAAGAAGTTTAGTTGATTAAATGATTGTGGCACCCTAGAAGGAAGTTTTTATTGACAGGTTATGGAGTTCTCAATTTACTTTCTCAGTAACATTTTTATCCATTTGAATAAAAGCCCAGGAAACTCACTTTTGGTATCAAAAGTGATACCAAATTAGGAAATATGACTGATGCTTTGGGTTTGAATCAAATTCAGAATAATCTTAACAGGCAGGCTGCAACAATGAATTCAAAATAACAACAATGAATTCAAAATACTTCATATTTGTATAGCACTTTGCAATTTAAACAGTAGCTTTTGGGTGTGCTATTGAAATATAAAACCCTGCATTTAGATTTAAAAGAGAATGGATCCCACCAGGCATAGTGGCGCATACCTGTAATTCCAGCAGCTTGGGAGGCTGAGACAGGAGGATTATGATTTCAAAGCCAGGTTCAGCAAAAGCGAGGCTCTAAGCAACTCATTGAGACCTTGTCTCTAAATAAAACACAAAATAGGGCTGGGGATGTGGCACAGTGGTTGTGTGCCCCTGAGTTCAATTCCCTGTAAGCCCCCTACCACCACCACCAAAAAAAAGAAAGAAAGAAAGAATGGGTCCAATCAATATGAACCAAAATGTAATATATATGCTATAAAAATATTGTGTTGGCCTCGGGTATAGCTCAATGGTAATACCAGAGCTTGAGATGAATCTTAATTCTCTGATTCTGGTAGTGGGTAGGGTCTGCTTATGCTGCATGCAGGCCTGGGCAGCTGAGAAAGTCTATTTTAGTGTTAGCAGCTAATCAAGGCAGAGGATGCCACCAGTGTCAGCTCCAAGGGTCACAGCTGGTAAAACCAAATTCTTTTCCACTACTATTGAATGGTGTATATTAGTTCTTTAATGGCAGGCTCTGCCCTTTAGTGTTGTAGCAGATGCCAGTAGCTCACCACCAATTTCTTCTTTCCAGTTTCTTGTGTCACACATTCTAAAAATGAAATCCACAAACAAGGAAGAGTGGATGTAAAATACTAGGATTTATTCAAGTGAGAAGAAAAGACACAGCTCTCACAGATCAAAAAGGAACCCAATAGGGGTTGCAACTTTGGTGTGCTTGTCTAGGGTTTTATATAGCTCTTGGGTCAACACTATTGATCCAAATTTATGCTAATCAGGTTTTGAAAAAGTACCAGTGCTAAAGGTCAAAATTTGTGCTAATCAGGTCTTAGAAAGTATCAACCCTATCTATTAGCCTTTGAGTAACTTTCCTGCAATCTTACTTTGGGTCTACCCCACTTTTGATTTACTGGCACTCATCAGACAGGATTCATCTGGCTCCATGTGGCCACAGCCACCTAAGTTTAGTCCATATGCACAAAATACACTGTTTAGCTTCATAGAGTCCATGGTCTTACTATATTATATGCAGGTTCAGATAACATCTCAAGTTCACTCTTGAATGTCATAGCTCCTGAGACACTGACAAACTAGAGGGCAAATAGCTTGAAACCTTAGTGGTATTCTCCTTTTAGGGAATGTGATATCTGTCTTCAAATACCCAAAGAGTTCTCAATGCGCACATATTCTGTGCTATATTTTTTGAGCAATAGTTCTTGGGAGTATGGGGTATATCAAAAACTACATTGTGCATCCAATGAAAGAACTCTGTGGACCCTTTATCCAGAAGAATGTGTATAAGCATAGTATTTACAAGCTATTTCAGGAAGTTTACAGATCCTCATAAGGATTGCACAAGAATGCCTATGATAGAAAGCAAGATCTAAGACTAAGTTGCAAGGACAGGGGATTTTGGTCCCATTTCAGATAGAACTGTCTGTAACTGAAGAGTATTTTAGTGACTTTCTTGTCACTGAAAACATGCATGCAGAAGATTCATGATATTTTAGAAAACAATCTTATTTGGGAAAGAAGCTAAATGATCTTTAAGATCCCTTTTATTTCTAGAATTTTAAAATGAGGAGCTCAAAGTCTTATATCCACCAGAGCCAAAAAATTATATATATACACACACACATATATATAAAACACACACACACACACATATGCGCGTGCACACACATATATATGCACACACACACACACACATATATACATACACCTTCAGTATCAAATTATTATTATATAACCTAAACCTATTATTATTATATAACCTAAAACTTGGAGTAAGACTTATTCAGTCTTAAATAGTTTTTTTTATTACAAGCTGTTTTAAAAATTAAAATCAACACTGCTCAATGATTTTGTGGTAAATCATATTTTATAGTTTTATTTTATATACATTATATTGGAATATTCTCCTTGAGTGGTAGGGATATTATCTTTTCATCTTTGTATTTCCAGAGTTTATAAATCTTCGTAGCTACAATGCATCTTTCCTGGGAATTTGTCAAGAATGCTTGACATGGTACTTGCTCAAGAAATATGTATTTTTAAGAGGAGCAAATAAAAAGTCTGTTTCATTTTCTTAACAACCAACCCTATGTTTTAAGTAGGTGGTATCATTGTACTAACAAAAGGGACTCAAATTTATCATATTCTCAGGACCAGGCCGACTTAGAACATATGTCCAGGCTTTCTGACTCCCTCATCTATTAACCTGCCTGTTTGACTAGACTCTGAGTAAGAATTGCTTCATTGGAAGACCACATGTTACAACCTGCATGTTCTGTAAATGGTGCCTTACGAAAGCGAAAATCCCTTTGATATCATTGTTTCTGGCAAGGTTTTTGGCAGGCTTGGTATTCTTTGATTTGACTTAACCCTTGCTTCCTTATTGCATAGTTGATTTTACTTTGCATTTTTAATCAAAGTAATCATAAAGCCAGAGTTTAAAGAGGCAGCATCTTTTAGAAAATGTTTTAAATAGGGAGTTGAGAATATTGTGGATTTTTTTTTTTTTTTTTTTTTGGTACTAGGGATTGAACTCAGGGGCACTTAACTAGTGAGCCACATCCCTAGCCCTTTTTAATTTTTGATTTTGGAATAGGATCTTGCTAAGTTGCTTAGGGCTCACTAAGTTGCTGAGGCTGGCTTTGAACTTGGGATTCTCTCTCCTCAGCCTCCAGAGCCATTGGGATTACAGGCATGTGCTTTATGTGTTCAGCTCTAGCTCTGTGTTCTGAGGTAAATCACTGTTCCAAGTTGACTATAAGAAAGTCAACTTTGAGAGTAACTGGTAATGGCAGATAAGGTCAATAGCAGATATTAAGGGACTTGTATTGAAGCAGTTTTTAGAAATTTAATTGACAAAGAGAAAATGTGCACCTCTTAAAGTAAGCAAGTTAATTTATATTATAAGGTCCATTTGGCTCGTTACATCTTTAATCCAATAGAATAACTACTGCATCTCTTTTTTTAAAAATCTGTACAAATGGAGATAAGGTGCCCTTTGTTGAATACTTTCTTAAGCATTTGAAAAGCAAATGATTTGTGTACTTTTGTAGCATATATTGGCCAAGAACAAACTTAATAATGTAACTCTTATTTTCTTAGTATAGAAAGCTTTCTTATTTATTAAATTGTTTGCAAAATTTATTTCATCTTAGGTTTCGTCAAACCTAAGTAATATCTTCTTCATAGATAAATGAAGACTTCTTTTCTTTGGACACAATTCCTTTGTTTTATTTATTTATTTTTATGTGGTGCTGAGGATCGAACTCAGTGCCTCATAATGCTAGGCAAGCTCTCTTATCACTAAGCCACAACCTTTTTTTTCTTTCATAGTTCATGTGCAGTTCTTCTTAAAAAAAAAAAAGAAAGAAAGAAAGAAAAAACCTATCAAAACATTCACATTGAAATAAATTTATCAGGCTGTTTATTCATTCAACAAAATTGGAGTGTCTACTGCATACTAGGCTCTGTACTTTACACAAGAATGTATAGGGGTAATAAAAAAGATGGTATTTGTTCTTATTGTGTTTTTGTGCTGGAAATTTTAATGTCTCAGATGTCATTCTCATCAGTTAAAGGATTTTTACTAAATGCTAAGCTTCACTAAATGATTGGTTGCAGAGAATAGTGTACAGATGAAACTTTGAAAGAAACAATAGACTGACACTTAGTACTAAAAACTGAGAGTCATGAGATCATTCCTTTCTCACCTTTTGAAGGATTACTTTTCTAAATGAACTCTGGGAATTCAGTTTGCTTACTATTTGGTATTATGCTTTGTCTTCTAAAGAAAATACCACAGTTATGTACTGAGGAACTGTTATGTGTGAATATTAAAACTTGGTGTTAAAGTAAATAGGAGAAAAGAAAATCCCTTTTTGCAAGTTCATTTTTTAAGAAAAAAGCATTACAGCAGAATAGAGAAATGAAAAATAAATTTGTTACTTAAAAGATAGCCATAGGACTGGGCTTGTACATGGCTTGGTGGAAGTGTGCTGGTATAGCATGTGTGAGGCACTGGGTTTGATTCTCAGCATCAAATACAAATAAATAAAAATAAAGATTCATCAATAACTAAAAAATATTTTTAAAAAGGAGACTGAGATCCATAAATATTTGTTCAATCTTTTAACAAATGGGCCTGCTTTACTGGATTCTTGAAATGCAACTTTGACCAAGGCAAGTAGCATATGATCTGTATCTAACCAGAGCCACACATTGTTAATTCAGTTACTGGTTAATCTTTTGAATGATTGCACATCATAGCCCAAGATATGCTAGGCCTTAATTGATATATGTTATTGTAAAATACACTTGGCCTCAAAAATCCACAGTACAGTTTAACATGTGTGAGAAGTTCACAGCTAGAAGGCTGTTCAAACCATTACAGATGCTCCTCAACTTAAGATGGGGTTACCATCCTGTAAACCCATTGTGAAGCTGAAAAGTCATAAGTCAAACTCAAACCATTATAAGTCAAGGACCATCCTATATACGAACAACAACGAGTAAGTGACTTGGAAAGTGACTTGGGAGTCAAAGTAACGAGTGTCATGCTAGGCACTTTGAATCTTAATCCATAAGCAGCACAGACCCATCACAAGTGTTTAATAAGAAGTTAGCATAACTCAGGCAACTGTGAATGTATAGTTTTAGAAATGAAAAACAAAGTGAACATTTAGGAGCTTATTTGCCAAAACATCTGCTGAGCATTAAGAGCCTGAAAGCAGTTAAAATGGAGAAGGTGTAGGTATTAGAAATATTAGAAGTAAATAGAATTTCATGATCATGTGAACCATTTGAAAATGCAGGATGAGGAAAGAAGTGAAGGAAATGTCAAAGCAAATTCTGGATTCTAGTTGGTTGTTGATGTGTAACTCAGATAAGGAACACAGGGAGAAGGCAGAAGTCAAGATTTGGACACACCAAGTTTGAGATATCTGTGGGTTATTGGGGCAGATATATCTAATAAGCCATAGGTAATTCAGATTCTTTTGTTCAAATAACAGAATCTGAAGATTTGGGAGCCATCAGCACCTGAGGTAAACCTAACCAATAAATAGTGAGTTGAGGAGAATATGTATATCAAGAAAATAAAAATGTTGTAAAAAGTATTCTGTAGGGCATGGGGATTAAATAATAAAATCTTGTTCTTCAGTAAATGAAGAACTGAAAAAGGCCATTATGTCTTGTTATTAGAAAGTTGATAGAGAAACATCAGTATAACACAAAATTAAGAAAAAAATTTAGCTTTCGTTTTGTGAAGAGATAACTAAATAGGGCATCTGATACTGTGACTGAATGAATGGAAGGACACTTGTACTTTCCACTTGTGCTAGATCATTCTGATCAAAGAGAGATGCCCCAGGGAATAAGAGAACTATGCTGCATAAGGCAGGATTGTCTGGAGTTGGCATCTTCCCTGGCCAGGCACTGTTACAGACACTGCAGGAAGAGCAATAAGGAAGTATGCTGTTATGGAGTTTTCATCTTGGTGGACAATGATTGAGGGCAGAGAGGATATACAGTAAGCAAGGACCTCCATAAAATGCCTCTGGAAGAAAACAAATCAGAAAAGTTTTTATGAAGGGCAGTCCAGGCAGGCTTCTCTGGTAAGGGTCACCGAGCAGACTGAATTAAGTGAGGAGAATCCCTTATAAAAATAAAACTTTGAAGAGTTTACTTTTTATTTATGCACAGATAATTTCTTATTGAATAATCTTTCTTTTTCTCTTCATTAGGCACTGTAAGGCGGTTTCTGGAGATTCATGGAGAAACCATTGAAAAAGTAGTATTCGCTGTCTCTGAACTGGAAGAGGTAGTTTGCTAATTATTTTGCATTGTTTAAATCTTATTTGTACTTTCATTTGCCTTTGTCTTGTCATTGTTTATTTACTGAATTTTCAGCAGATAAATCCTAATTGTGTAGATACTGGTCAGTGGGACTTACCATCATTTATTGAAGATTATGTTGGAAACTAAAAGTAAGTCAAGAGGAGCTTTTTGTTTGTGTTTTTCACTGTGAGGGCAAACTTCACAGCTGGGGCTGTTCTGTTTGCTGCCTCTGTTGACTTTCAGGACACTGCTTTGTCACCTGAGCATTGGATGCCTAGGCAGCATAGCTGGAAAACTACTGCTGTGCTGGTGAGGCTCTGGTGTGTCCTGGCCTGGAAACAGGTTACAGCCTGGTGTGGTATTAAGTTGTGAGGTTTTTATGTGTTATTGAATATAGTTAGATTTAGTGTGTTTCAGTTTAATTCAGAACTGATTGGGAAAATCAAATCTTTGTCGTATTAAACTTTATTTAGCTGTCTAATTCAGCTTCTAGTATTTCTCAGTTTTGTTTCTTCAGACAAGTTACTGTGCCTCCCAGTGCTTTGGTAAAATACGAAAGGAAAAAAATAGGAATACTATTGGTTGGTTTGCACATACAAGATGTGTTACATACAAGTAAGTTGTTTACTATCTTAGGAATTAGCTTCCCATGGGAGGGCCAGTCTTACCCAGCCAACAAGCTTTTTAAGATGTGAAAACATCATAAAATATAAAAAACAAGAAAAAATAAACATGGTTAATACTCATTTTTCAAAGAAGATGTACAAATTACCAGTAAGTAGTGTAAAAATTCTCCATGACATTAACCTTTAGGCAAGAGCAAATAAAAACCAGAGTGAAATGTAACTTCACACTCACTAATATGGTTATAATTATGAAGACAGATGATAATAAGTGCTGGCAAAGATGTAGAAATTGTAATTCTCAAAGATGGCTACTAGAAATGTAAAAATGGTATCACCGCTTTGAAAAAATAGACTGATAGTTCCTTTAAAAGTTAAACATAGATTTACCATATAATGCCAGTAATCCTCTCTTCATTATATACAGAAGAGAATTAGAAACACAGATCCAGATAGAAATGGAGGTGTACACCTTTAAATTCCGAATTACTTAGGAGGCTGAGGCAGGAGGGTCAATAAGTTTAAGGCCAGCCTCCGCAACTTGGTGAGATCCTATCTCAAAATAAAAAAAAAAAAAGGGCTAGAAGTATGGCTCAGTGGTAAGAGCATCACTAGATTCAATCTCCAGTACTACAAATATATCCATACAAAATTTTATATACAAATACTCATAGCACTGTTATTCATAATAGCCAAAAAAGTAAAAATTCACACCTTGAGTTAATAAACAAAATGTAGTAAATACATAAAATGTTTTTCTGTCATAAAAAGGAATAAACCTTGAAAATATTGTGCTAAATGAAAGAAACAAGATACAAACAGCCATATACTGTATTCCATTTGTATGAAATGTTCAAAATAGGCAAATCTATACAGACAAAAAGATTAGTAGTTGCTAGGGATTGGGGAAAGGAGGAATGGGAAGTAATTGCTAATGGATTTTGAGGGTGGTGATACTGTAATGAAATTAAATTTGGTGGTAGTAATTATATAACTTTGTGAATATATCAGTGCTGAATTACATATTTTCCAAGGGTTACTTTTATGGTATGTCGATTATATCTATTTTTTTTAAATGAAAAGCATATAAAACTGGTATTCCTAGTCCTCTTACTTGCTTATTTAAAAGATGATGTAGTCCTATGTGCAGCACAATAAGCAAACCAAAAGATGATTTTTTGAATGATTTCATTGTTCCTTAGACTATGCCATCATTTATTTTCTTACTACTTGAATTATTCTTTTTAAATATAGTTAGGAATAATTGATGAATAATACTGAGCAATGATAAAATAATTCCTAGGGTGATAAAAAAGCAAGATGCTTCAAGATATAAGAAAAATAAGAACATCAATGCCTGTAAGGTACTGTGGGTTTAAATTGAGTGCAGTGGACCAACCCATATGGAAATTACAAAGTAGGATGAATTTTATTCCATTTCTTTTTTTAAAAAGAAGTTTTAAAAACTAAAAAAGAATAAAAATCATGAAATAACAGACTTTTACAAATAGTTAGAAGTATTACACACACACACACACACACACACACACACACACACCACTCTCAGAAACTATACCTGGGTCCACTGGAGCCTAAGGCATACTAAACTTAAGGAAGTAGCATCTCAGCTGAGTTCTGAAAGACATTTATCTCTAGAAATGAAGGTGGAGGTGAGGACAGGAATGGTGGGACTTACACATTGCAGGTTTGGTGGCCTAGAATTGCCCACTGGCTAACAGTTGTTCTATCTACTACAAGAAGTGATTGAGGGTCCTAGACCACATGCATTGTGAGCTCAGAAGTTGTAAGGTCTTTAGCCTTTTTTTTAAAGAGAGAGAATTTTTTTTTTTTTTTTTTTTTTTTTTTTTTTTGTAGATGGACACAACACAATGCCTTTATTTTTATGTGGTGCTGAGAATCGAACCCTGGTCGCACCCATGATAAGCAAGTGCTCTACCGCTAAGCCACAATCCCAGCCCCAAGGTCTTTATCCTTGATGAAGACTGTCTTCACCACATACAGACAGCACTAAGCATTGCTCAGGTTGCTTCATTACTTCATTATTTTTTACAGAATGCCTTCCTTTTCTGATGCAGGCTACTTACCAAAAGCTGCTACCTCTGTACTTCCCAAGGTCACTAAAGGAAGAGAGTCGATCATTGCCATACCTTCCTGCAGATATTGGAAATGCAGAAGGGGAGCCTGTGGTACCTGAACGGCAAATTAGAATAAGTGAAAAACCTGGTGCTCCAGAAGGTAAGTTCTAGAGTTCTATCTTCACTTTCCTTCTTAAGGAAGTTGTGTACTAATGAAGCACCAACCACCAAAGAGGTAGGAAGTCCAGCTTGACCTTTGGGAAACTCTCTATTAGCATGACCCTAAGAACAACACCAGTTTTGAAGTTTCCAGTCTTATTTTTAGTTAAAGAAATTAATTCTTTAAATATACCCAAACGTTCTCAGACTAACAAAGTTTATAGTCTCATTAAGGACATTGGTGAGACAGTGAAGTACATTAACCCATTAACATCTAAAAATTTTCAACAGTTTTAATAGTGTCCCTACATTTCATATGTAAGGATAAATAATAAGACAGGACTACTATAATCATTTATTTTCTGTTGTCAGGTTTTGTGCTCAAGTAGTAACAGGAAGAGCATGTTGGGATGGGAGCCCATCCGAATATTCAGTACTGACAGCTCATACGTACAAAAGGTCATAAATGCATTGTATGAAGATATGCTCCACACATTTCAATGCTGGGACCTGATCTTAAGAAACAGCAGCTTAGGGGATTACTGTAAGATACCTACCATGAACAATTTAAAAAAAAAAAAATAAACACCAAGTTAGAATCTGTAGAAAGCTTCTCAGCTCCTTTTTATCACATTATTACATCAAGTGGAGGGAATTACAAATGGCCTCAAATCACAAGCTTTGCTGGACAAGTAGTTATGCACTTTGGAGGACCCACTAATAAGAGTAGATCTTTGAAGTAAGGCCAGAGTCATTTAGAAATCCTCATCCACCACTATAGCATATAATTTTTCTTCCATAAAATGCATTTAGTGAGATAAGGAGTAGGGAACAGCAAAATCAATTTGAAATGGCATGTCTGAACAGTAGATTAGAGTAACTCATTAGGCCAAAAGGTTCCCATCTCAAAGAGGTTTAATTTGCATTTATATCTTAGAAAATATTTTTACTTTATAGAAGAGGCCTTAGTGTTCATAAATATTTTTTAATTACAGTGTTAGATGGGTTTCACACATATATGTATCTGACTTTACTTGAGGAGCTGAAGAAAGATTAATTTGGGGTAAGTTTTAATTAAAGTAGGCCCTTTCTTCTAAGTTGTTGACCAGTCACAGTTTGAATAGCAGTGAAGGGGAAGTAGAGAAGTCCCAGCTGATAGTCTAACCAAGCTGAGATTCAAGTGGTGGCATTACCTTGGGAAATTGTATTGATCCAAGGTGTATTGATCTGTTTTTGTTTTTGTTATTAACAGGTCTAGTAAGACAGTGGCCACCACACCAAGAGATGATTGTTCTTTAATGAGTGGCTTCTACTAGCCAAATTCATAAGGATCATATAGATAGATCAGAAAGTTTGCTTCTTAATTTGTAGTAAGAACTATAACTCTTAAAAGCCAAAATCATTATTTTGGTATGACCAGCATAGAAATTACAACTGATACTAAATTACAACTGTAATATTTCTAAATGAATATGGATCATATCCTGTGATCCTGTTCATCCATCTTTGTTAGAGTGTTAGCTTACAAAAGGGTGGGGTTTATGTGCCAGTCAGTCGAATATGTCTACCTTTTGATGCTTTTCATAAACTATCTTTGAAGCCAAAAAGAGTCTAATTACTTCTTTTTGCTTATGATCACTTTCTACACTTTTCTTCTAAAGTTACAACCAAGTCATCTTGATTTGATTTCACATATTCCATTTCATTATTTCAGTTCCACAAATGCCTAAATCTTACTTCAGTTTCATTCTCAAAAACTAACATTAAGCCGTTTTTTGAGTTACCTAACAGTTATTCCTATCACGGCATTCAGTCTGTTTCATTTACTGTCTAGTTTTGTCCTTGGCTCTCTGTTGATAGTAGGATTTTTGTTACAGACAACCAAGAAGAGGAGGATGAAGGCTTGGGAGTCGATCTGTCTTTCATTGGCTCTCATGCTTTCGCTCGAATGGAAGGAGATATTGATAAGCAAAGAAAACTGATCCTTCAGGGACAATTGTCTGAAGCAGCCCTGCAGAAGCAGCATCAAAGAAAGTAAGGCAAACCTCTCTGGACTGTTAGACACATGAGGAGATGAGAAACAAGAAAGGGACCTGACATCTGCTGAAAGGTTTATATTCGTATATAATGTGTTCTCCTTATTCTTCCTGACAGTTCAGTGAGGAAGATACTATCCCATTTTGTAGATGCAGAGCTGAGTGTTAAGTAATTTATCATTGGTCACAGTTAACATGTGGTGAAGCCAGTGTTCAATTGCATTTCTGATTTCAGAGCTCCTGCTCCACCTACACTAATTGTAATGCCTGCATGTGACGTTATAGTCTAAAAATAGAAATTAGGAAGAGAAAGGCAGTTGCAAAATTTTTTACTCTACTTTCTTTTAATTAAAGTTCTGTTGAACTTAAAAAGAGTTTTATTTCTCCCCAGTGTATCCCAGGGATCTTACAAACATCTAGCATATTCCATTTTTCCACATATTTCTAAAACTAGATGCAACTTTTGTACTTTTAAGCTTTTTCAAAGATTAATAGTCTTAGTAAAGCTAGTTGCTTTTTGAAAAATTTAAAAGAAAAAATAATAAACTATAAATAACTACAGTTCATTACCTTATAGGGTAACATTTCACAAACTTAGAGAGCATTAAATAAGATAATATAATTTTAATGCAGTACCTAATATTTGTCAGGCTCTTAAAATTGGTCACTGCTATTCTCTTCAATACTGAACAAGTCATGGTATATTTTTTCTTTGAGCTTTGCTACTGGACTACTCTCATCCTTCAGAATCCTGTCCATTTGCCAGGCTTCGGTTCAGAAGCAGCTGACTCTGGAAACTTTAAAGTCTGGAATAGATGTCTCCTCCTGTATGCTTTTTCATAGCTTATACTTACACTTACCCAAAGCATAGCATAGTATTTATTATACTGTTTTGTAATGATGTATGGATGTTGTTATCCTCAGTGTATAAAATGGGAGTGGAACTCAATGATCCCTGGAGACCCTTACATAATTAAAATTTTATGTCTCCTTAGTCCCAGCTATTTTTCCAATTTTATCTTTAAAAAACAAAAGCAAATTTGCCACTAGGGGGCAGCAGTGAATAGCTTTTCCAAAGGACACAGTCGGGATCAAATAATTCTATGGTTTCTGAAGTTGGTTCTGTAAGAATCATCTGGCAGATAGTTTTCTTTAAATCCAGAGACTGTATTTCCCCTCACTTGACTGTGACCTATGTATATTTTAAAACATGTTCACATCAATCATACTTTATGCATTGCTAATGGATCTTTTTGATCTCAGATTCCCTTTGCACTCTTACAAAGTGTTGAGGACTCCCACAGAGCTTTTGTCAAATTGGTTGTATCTGTCAATATTTATTGGGTCAGAAATGATTTATTGATTCATTATAAACTAACCTATAACCTATAATTCTTTGAAAAATAACTTTTTCATCTAGTGAGCATACCACTGTTTTGGATTTCTTTTTTTTTTTTTTTTAATCTTACAAATATTTTGGTGTTTGACATAATAAAAAAAATCTGGATTCTCATATTAGCATTCAAACTATTACAATAAGTTGTTTTAGATAAAAGTATATGAAGATAATAAGTATATAATTGGAAAAGGACAAAGAGTATTTTAATAATCTTTTCACACAAATGGGAATATATTTCTTTGACACTGCACTAGAATTTGACAAATGGTAGTTTCCTAAATAAGTTCAGTTGTGAGATCCAAGCCCTATCCATGAGTATTTGTACTATGATTAAAATATGTTGTTCTAGACTGTACTTTGGACAGATTTTAAAGTAGGAATTTATAACATGACTTTATGACATAATACATAAGTCATTTAGAAAATATTGATTTGCTGAAATATTCAGATCTTCTAATATTGACACATTTCATTATATAATATCAAAATATATTTGCTAGTATCAGCACCAACCTCATTAGAAATTATTGAGGACTTTATTAAGAACTGTCAAGCATGCCAATACAGATCTTCCAGGGTATTGTGTGTGTGTGTGTGTGTGTGTGTGTGTGTGTGTGTGTGTATGTGTATGTCTGTGTATATATGTGTATTTTGTGTAACCATGAGTCTTATCATTGTCATCAAAAACTGTTGGTTATTTTTCTTGAAATAACAGGATTGTTTTATTCATTTTTGAGGCAACAATTCATGTTGTATGACCAGTTTGTCAGCCAGTCTTTGAAGTCAGTGATATTCCATGAAAAAAAATAGCTAGTTCAACTTGTGACTCAGATAACCACATAGTGCTTTTCTTCAAGACATCCACATACTTCAGTATCCAGAAGTGCTTTATGTGTTCTTCCCATTCTGTCACACATTAATATTAAAAAGATATGTTCTCCGCAGTTGATTTAATAAAATTATTAACTTTTACTTTTTTATCAAAGACATTCTTATATGAAAATGGCTTTTCCCCCCATGAATATTTAGCATTGAAGAATCCAGTGGCTGCCACTATAGTTTGGTGCCACTGCCTTGATTTGTGCAAGGTTGTTACCAGCCATTTTTACCCAACAGTTGCTTTTGCACTGACAGAGCTAACATCAGCACAGTGAAAATGGAAATAATATGTTAGTATTGTTATGAAAATAGTTTTGACTTTGCAACTTGCTTATGATGTCCTTCAACTTCTTCAGACCCATCTGAAACCACACTTTCCTGGTCTGTGGTCTCACCAATACTTTGTAGTTGGAAAGAATTTGGGGAAACATCTGGTACAGTTGAGTTCATAGTCAACTGTAAGAATCATCAGAGGTGCTTGTTAAAAGTCCACGGACCCCACACCAAAACTCCTGAATCAGAACCTTTATGAGAAGGACTCAAAAATCTTCCTTTTGCAGCTTCTTATTACCTTGTATCCAAAATCATTGATCTTGTGTGACCCCTTTACATGGAGTAAACTGACCCAACAGATGGCTGACCATAGGTACAGCTGATTGAGTAAGAGCCTTCAAAGTGGCCATTTGTAGCATACCTCCCTTCTCTATTACCTTCTTTAACCTATTTACATAAAGTTCAGGGTTTTAAAAGACTAAAGATTTTTCTGTTTTTGTTATATTGTTTTGTTTTATTTTGTTTTTCTATTCAGAAAGAAAGAACTACATTGTTACCTTTCTCAAATCAGTCAACATATTTTCTCTCTCACATAATTACATATCACATACCTTTTTTATTTCTTCATAAAGTGGTACAAATAACCTAGAATTTTTTAAATTTATCTTTGAGCTGGTTTCTTATCTCTTTTTTTTCTAAAGAGTTGATTTGTTTCACTTAACAACTACTAGTTCAAGCCACTATTAAAATGAATATATATTTACTGAGTTCACACTTCCTGGAAAGGAGTCCCTAGAAAAGAGATAACTTCTAGGAAGAAATACATATTCTATAAAACATTGCCCTTTGTGCTGGTGGAGGGCCTTGATCTGGAGGGGCAAATGTGTTACATAGTGACTTTTTCCATTTGGTTCTGGGAGACATTGGCCACTTATTCTTTAAGATAATATTCTAGGTACAGACTTAAATAAGATAGTCCCTGATTTCTGAACATTTGAGTCACCCACACCTACCTTCAGATGCCAGTGGCTTTAAGACACTTTGAGGCAGACGTTCTGAACAGCCATCAGAGTTGTGCATGTAAGTTAGCACATAGTTGTAGCACAGCCTGTGGATCCAAAAGCCTTAGAGCAGAAAACAAAGATAGCACCTTTGCCATTCAGTTCCCTTGAGTGATATGCAATACCTGAATCAAGCAATTTCTGATTTCATATTTATGTGTGTGATGATTGAAGATGAGGTTTTGTCTTATATCTGTAATGCAGAATACTTATAACTGATGTTAAAATAAAAACTTGAGACAAAATAAATTTGTTCATTCTAGCAAAGAAGGATTCATGACTCAGGCAACACTCAAAACCAGAAGAGGTTCAGAGAGCTTTTCTCTAGCTGTGTGAGCAACAGGCTTTTACAGGCCCAATGCAGAAGCAAAGTCAGTTACTTAACTGTCGCCTTATTTGGATATGATCCATCTAGTTGGCAGGTTGTGATTGGCTGAAGTTCAATTTGGTGGTAGTGGTGGTGATGGTTGTTGTTGTTGTTTCTCCCAAAATTAATCAGATAAAGGAAGACCTCTTACTTAAGTGTGGGTGTGCCTGTGTAAGGGTTCCTGGTACAGAAACAAACCCAAGGCAATGACCTGCTCATTTTGCTTTAACAGTAAAATAAATAGTGCTTCTCAAAAGTGTGAGGAGGTCAGAATATAGTTTTTTTTCTTAAACACAGCTTTTTTCATGATAATGTTTTCATTACATAATAGGTTTTTTATTGTTTTTAATACTGTAGAGACAAGTAAGATATATTCCTATCTTATGGGAATATATTAGAATGGAAGCAGACATTGTAAAAAGTAAGTAACTCTTGTATTGGCAAGCAGAGAAATTTGGGGAATACAAAAAAGGATGTAGTTATTTCTGCAAAGCTACGAGGGACAGGCCTGTACTCCATACCCCACCTCCTACCACCCCTGGTTTCTTTCTCAGCATACATATTTGATTGATAGAGTCTAGACTTCTTTGGGTTGCTTGTCTCATTCTGTCTTATTACACAATTGTCTTTGTAATATGTGTCTCATATATTCGTCATTAAACTCTCTGAAGCCAAGAGTCTTTTTTCATCTCAAGCCTCAAAAATAGTTGCATAATAGTCATGTCTGTTATTTCATTCAGCAAAGATTGAATCCCTTCTTGTATCCATGAGTTCCACATTTTCAGGTTCAATCAACCACAGATAGAAAATGTTCAAGGAAAAAAAAGTTAAAATAACAATACAACAATAAAAAGTAATACAATAAAAAGTATACAATATAATAAAAAGTAATACAAATAAAAATACAGTACAGCAACTACTTACATAGCATTTACATTGTATTTTAAGTAATTTAGAGATAATTTAAAGTATACAAGAGGTTATTTATAGGGTATATGCACATACTACACTATGTTATACGAGGGTCTCTAGCATCCACCACATTCAGCTGTTGAAGTAGGCCCTTGATACCCAGGAATGATTATATACTTTGAACTAGGACCTTTGGTACCCATAAGATATTTAATAAATGTAGATATATTTTTCTCTTTAGGCTTATGGAGATGATTTAATCATAAACCAACTAGAAAATGATAGAATTATTCTTTTTTAAAAAAAAAACCTCTATGCTTTTATTCTCTCCCTCTCATGTTTTTTGATATCATGATTGACATGTTTTGATATTGTATATCCCTTAACAGATTAATGTAGCTGCTAGTAATTTTGTTCTTTAACCTTTATATTAAAGATATAAGACATTATATTAAGCAAAATAAGCCAGGCAAAGAAAGACACATACCACATGATCTTACTTATATGTCAATCTAAAAACATTGTACCCGTAAAAGCAGAGAGTAAAAGGGTAGTTACCAGGGGCTGAGGGTAGGGAGTGGAGCTGGGGAGAAATGTTGATCAAAAGTTACAAAATTTCTCTGAGGCAAGAAGAATGAGTTCAAGAGATCTATTGTACTATATAGTGACTATTACTAAGAGCCATGCATTATATACTTGAAAATTGTTGAGAGTAGAATTTTACGTGTTCTCGTCACGCACAAAAAAAAGAATAACAAGTATGTGAGGCAGTAGATATGCTAATTATCTTGTTTTCATCATTCTACAATGCATACATATATCAAAACATAATATTGTACACCATAAATATGTACAATTTTTATCAATTAAAGAATATGGGCTGGGGATGTGGCTAAAGTGGTAACGCTCGCCTGGCATGCGCGAGGCACTGGGTTCAATCCTCTGTACCACATAAAAATAAAAAATAAAGATGTTGTGTCCACCGAAAACTAAAAAATAAATATTAAAAAAATTCTCTCTCTTTAAAAAAAAAAAAAGAATATAAAGTTTTTGAAAAGGAGAAAGAATAGTGGAATTGAAGAGTTAATGTGTGTAACCTAGGAAATTAATGTGAAAATACGGAATAGTTCATATGAATTAGGGAGAATTACATAAACATAGGTCTTTTCTTGACTTTCAAATTATATATTTTTTCAGTTATATTTTAAACCAAAATTTAAAATTATTGTTTTTGACTTCAATTTCCATAGATTGGCAAGTCACTAAATTTAAGAAGGCAGTCAGTAGAACTAATGCAATACTAAGTGTGTTTTTCAAAAATAATATAAAACTAGCAGGCATATTTACTTATTAATTATAATCTATATGTAATAGTCTTCCTGTTAACTATCCATAATTGTGTGATTGTAGTTTATAGCTGAAAGGTGTATCACATAAGCAACATTTTTTCAGATGAGGAAATTGAGATGTGTAGAGGTAAAAGGACTTCATTAACACTACACTAAAGCAATAGGATTAAAATTAAGGTCTCCTCTCTCCCAGTTGAGCTCTTTTTGTTTGTTATTGGATATTGCCATCTGTGACCCAGACATTTCAAAATTGATTTGATACATTTTGGTACCTTGAAAGCTACACTTTGGAGGGGGCAGGGAACTGAGCTTTCTAGAAATCTAGAGACCCAAATTCAACTTCAAATTTAACTGCAACATGAACTGGCCACAACTCTAAGACTGACTTGACCATTAATCTTTTGCAAGTCTTCTCCCTCTGAGACCTTTACTGTTTCTTCTAGCTTTAAAATCCTCCAGGCCAAAACCAAATGTGATCCATATGATCTTGTATCCGTACAATTAGTTTGATTAACCAATCATTAAATAAGCCTTGACTTCCCTACACAAAACTACCTGGCTCTCTTGTGGTCCCACATTACATGTGTAGCACTTGCCTGTTTTTCTCAAAAGTGAACTCCTCAGGGCAGGGATCCTATTATCTCTTAACTATAATATTCTCAGTAGAGTAAACACTCATAAAACTTTATTGAATGAGTGAACATCAGTTTTAGAGATCTGGCATTGTTTTAGGCTTTCTGTATTTGAATTTTTGTAGTAAAGGAAAATAATAGTATTTTTAAACAGTGTTAGCTCAGGTTCTTGATAGCTTAGCCATTTATCCGTGTAGTCTTTATTTGATCATAAGGATTCTTTCAGTTGTGTAGTCTGAACACCTTGTTTTCTCTCTAACTCACGATTAACATACAATTCTGCATGATACAATGGCCTCTTTAACTCCTTCCTCATTTTAATAAAACATTAATTTGGGGGATCAGGGAAATATAGTGAAAACTGGTCCCATTTGCAAATCAATTTGCAAAAATTTATTTTAATCATTTTCTCTTTTATTTGTGTAGTTATAATCGCTGGTTATGTCAAGCAAGATCTGAGGATCTGTCTGATATTGCTTCTTTGAAAGCCTTATACCAAACAGGTAAGCGTAATTACTTATATGATGACTTATTCTTTTCATGAATTAGGAATCCTACCCAGCTTGCTATTTGAGAGTTGATTTTTCTCTATTTCTTTAGTGCTAATGCAGATAGTTCTATGGCCTTTATCAAGATCTTAAAAATAATGTACCAACCTATAACATTTTCAACTTATGGTCCTATATTGCCAACTTTATTTCTTCTTATTGTCCTTTTTCTTTAAAAAAATGCTTTTATAAGTATCTTATATATACTTGCTATTACAAAATTTAGACCTCACATAAATATATAATGACAACAGCAAAAGCTTCCAGATTTCCTTTCTTTCTTAATTATATTTCTTTTTCTGACAGTACTCATTAATCAGATTTGATCACTGTTTAGTTTTTCCTAGATCACTGATGTTGTTTAAAGTTGTGGTAAGCTTGAACAAAATGTTATTTATAAAAATATCATAGACTATCCCTATTTAAAATTTTAAGAGGTCTTATCTTAAAAGTCAGTGGAATGATCAAAACCACATAAAGCTAAAGAAGGAAAGAAAGAGAAAAAATGTTGTTTTGTTTACAGTAAGAGAACTCTAAAGATGAAATTTGAGAAACTCAGATTTCTTGGTTGTCATTCTTTTAAATACGTGTGGAATATTTTTTATGTAGTCAGAGCCAGGACAATAATGAAGTTTCTGGGTGCTGACTACATTGTCTGTTTCTAGGTGTGGATAACTGTGGTCGCACAGTGATGGTGGTAGTCGGAAGAAACATTCCTGTAACATTGATAGATATGGACAAGGTAAGCCGTAAAAGAGGTTCTCGTTCATAAATAGTGTTGATTTTTAAAAGAAGTAGGATATGAATTGGGAATCAAGACTAAAAACATGGTGAAGCTGAACTGTGTATCAGGGAAGCAGCCCTGGTTCTGTGAATGAACTGTATTAAAGTACTAGAAAACTGAAATATGATCTCCAAAAGCATGACTGCTCTGTTTTGGATATAACTGGCAAGTGTTTGGTTGGACCATTCTGTATTGTAATGGTAAAATCAAATTTAGACTGTTTTGAAAAAAGAAAATTAATACTTGGCTGTCTAAAAGAGAATAAAACAAAAATATAGTTTACCCAAGGTAGCAAAATTTCATAATCCCTTCATTGGAGGTCAAGGAACAGAAACAGATGATTCCTAAAAGAAAAAATAGCTAACAACTGATAAATAAAAATAAGATACTCAAACTGATTAGTAGTCCAAAAGAAGTGAGTCAAAATATCTTTTGTCCTTTTCAAAATTAGTCAGAACTTGTAAATAATAATGTCATTAAAGATGAATCAACACATAAAAGTGATCACACCTATTGACCCAGTAATTCCATTTATGAGAAATTGTACTAGGAACATAATGCAAAGTACGGAAGTAAGTGTAAGCCCTAAAATTGCCGAAAGTGGAATATTCAGGTAAGGTATGATTAAATGTATGAGATAAATATGTAGATTTTCTTACAACATCAGTTTTATTAGAAACTGCAAAGGAGAAAAATAACTTTAACTGATCAATAAGTATTAACCACACAAAAATTATATACCTAAAAATACAAAATTATATATAATTGTAAAATAAAATTCACTTTTGCAAAAGCTAATAAGTATTTCAGCTAAGCCCTCAAATTCTTCATCACTGGTGTTTGAAGGGAGAAAAAAATGTGAAAGTATTGAACCTGGAATATTCAAAGGCCCATTTATAGCAAAAAGTTATAAATTTGAATTTAAATTATAATTAATTATCTAATGGATTATTGTGACACATTCAGAAATGGAATATTCTATGACCCTTAAACTGAATGGTCATAGAGGGGAGTACAATAGAGAAAGGATTACAACATAATATCAGTAGGAGAGAGTGTGCAGTAAATTGTATCTAAACTGATATTAATTGAGTTTTTGTTTTTGTTTCTTTGTTTTTTTTAAGCATTAAGGTAAAAACTGGAAGTAAATATCTCAAAATGGATTTTGCTGTTTGGGAGAGAATTTATCTTATAGATTTTTTCATTATACCTTTTTATAATGACAAAAAAGCTAAAGATGGGGAATTTGAAAGCAAAGAGAAGTATCCTAATAGTGCTGGTTTGGGAGTAAAAAGTGGACAGAAAGAATACAAAGAGGAAATCTAGTAAGAGGAGAAGTAGAACTTTAAAAATATATATACACACAGAGAAAAGGCCCAACTGTTGAAAACTACATTATTTAATTTCTATTTACAACTATTTGTTTTGTGTACTTTTTAAAGAGTATGACACACATTCTTGAAAATAATGTGACTAATACCAATTAAAATTTAAATCCCTCTGTTTGATTTTGGTGTGTATTTGCATGGTAGCCTGGATATTATATAAATTTCATATAAATAATAGATACATTGTGAGGTCCAAACCAGGCAACAACTAGAAAGATACTGTATTTTCTTAATGCCCATCTCTGTCGGCTCTGATAGCAGTTGGATTCTATTCCATGTTAAAGCCAAGGTCTCATCTGAGGAGGAATTGGAAACCAGCCTGTTCTATGGTAGTCCTTTTGGTTGTTACCTCTTAGCTTCCTCCTTATAATTGTTTACAGTTAAACCACTGTGTCATACCAGCCCTGCTCATATTGGATCTCTGTTTTTGTTTTTAGTGTTTTCTTACATTTCTTGTAGTGGAATACCTTTCTCTTTTCAAACTGCGTCAAACAAAATTTTAGTCTTTTTGAGCACTAGAAATGCTACCCAACCTCTTGCTACCTACCATCGAAACTTGTTCCAATTTTCTCATTTAGATCAGCATTAAAAATGCTAAGAAATTAGCCCTTAAAGTGAGTCACATAAAACAGTAATTACATTCTTTTATAGTAATCCTTTGGTTACATCAGAGCCATGAGTCTGTATCTGAGTAGAGACTACAAGGACTTTGATCAAATCCAGGCAGAAAGTTCAAGAATTGTTAAAAGTCTAGAAATTCTACTTCTAAAGATTCTGATGTCTTTATTCAAAAGAGAAGAAACCTGGTAGTTGACTCAAAAATTCTTTCCAGGGGTTGGGGTTGTGGCTCAGTGGTAGAGTGCTTGCCTAGCACATGTGAGGCACTGTGTCCATCTACAACCAAAAGAGAATTAAAAAAATAAAAATAAATTTTTTTCAACATATGAAAAGTTATTTCACAAAACATAGACTGTTTATTCTCTTCTATTGGGGGATTGTACCATAGCTTTTGTAAGAATTACTAAATTCTGGGATGATTCACTTTCCTGAAGATATTTTTAAAGAAACTTGATGTTCATCACCCTGGCCTGTTCATCTGTAATGACTGGGACATAGATTAGTCTTTGGGTTTTTCCCTCTCTCAGCCTCTGTAAATAGTCTACTGTGCAAAATGATCCTTACTCCTCCTTTTCTTCCAGGCTCTCTTATATTTTATCCATGTAATGGATCACATTGCTGTGAAAGAATATGTGCTAGTATATTTTCACACACTGACCAGCGAATACAATCACCTGGACTCTGACTTCCTGAAGAAACTCTACGATGTTGTTGATGTCAAGTTAGTTATTTTTGTAAATTATAAAGGGAGATGTAGTTTCTTTATTTTTTAGTTTGAAGCAATAGCAAACATTCTAATGTATTCTATGAAAGGGTATTTCATATGAAATATTTTTATCATATAAATTAGTTATTTTAGTTACAGGCCCTCTTTAACAGATTTATTTTGCATTAATTGATTAAATGAATTAAATAAATTAATTAGATTTATATGTATTATTTTCCCACTTTTAAATACCTTAAAGAGGATTGGGGCCAATCTTTGTGTAAGTAATAAAAACTTACTGTTTATTTTTATGGTATATCATACTTACCAATATATACTTATGTAAACATTATTTGATTTGATCTAATGATCCATGAGATTGTTAGGAAAAATGCTTTCTGCATTTGAAAGATAGGAGAATATTGACATTCTGAAAGGTGAAGTGTGCTGTCCAAGGACTCACAATAGTAAATGCAGAGTTTGGACTTAACTACCTACTAATTTGGAGCTGGAAAATTTATTTATGTTAAACCATATTACCCATGAAATGACAATTGAAAATTTAATGGAAAATATATATTACATCAAATGTAATGTTTTAAACTTTTCTCATTAATGTATTTCCAAATAAAAATGGCACTTTACGCTCCTAGTAACTATTTTGTTATTTTTAGCATCACAGTGTCTTCATGGATTACATTTTACAATTAGGGTACAAAGAAGGAAAATTACCATAAATTTATAGCTGTTTTGCTCCTCCCATTAAATCTCAGATTAATTAACAATATTAATGTTTTCATTATCTAAAATAAATGCAGTCTTAACTTGCTCTGAATGTGAGGGGTGTGTGTGTGCGCATATATGTATATAAATGGAAACTTAATGCTGTTCTCTTTGTCCTTCTGCCACTAACCAGCTCTTTAACTTGGAATAGGCCTCAGCTATAAAAGGAACAGTTTATACTATTTCTCTGAAGTTCTTACCAATAGCCTCATGTGACTCAATAATAATTGTTGAACTGTTGGGAAAAAAATCTCACGCACACCTTTTAGAAAAGCTAGATGAAATAGTGGATAAGTATGATTCTGGAGCAGTATGGCCTGGGCTTATTTCCTGGCTTTACCACTCGATGGCTGCATGACTTTAAGAGGGTTAAAACAGGCAATAATAGTACTCATCTCACAGAATTATTACAAGTATTAAGAAAGAAAGCCATTATACTATATGTGGGATATCGTAAACTCCGTTGAAATATGACCATGGAAACTTCTAGTTTCTAATATTTGCTGTAATTTTAAGTGGTTTTAATGTTATTTAATTCTTATATCTGATTCCAAGTGATTCTATCACTATATAAAAAACAACACATGATAAATGTGTTAAACATAAGTTTATTTAATTTTGTGTTACCTTTAGGTGGTAGGGTCTCTCTCATAGCCCACAGAAACTTAGTGTTTTCTGTAAAACAGACATTTTAAGTGATGAAATATTCTCAGAATTTCACCTAAAATTCAATACACAGAGCTGCTTCTAAAATATTTTTAACTTCCCTGAATATATTTATATATATAAGAGTTAATTTTCTATAATAGTGACTAGTTTTAGGAATGATTTATATTGACCCTTTTGTTTGTTTGTTTTCGTTAGATACAAGAGGAATTTGAAGGCTGTTTATTTTGTTCATCCAACATTTCGTTCAAAGGTATGGTATTTTCCTTTTTGGGCTAACTCCTAAATGTACTGCATGCTCTGAATATTAAGATAAAAAGTTTCAGCATTTTAATTATTGCTTCCACCATTGTAACTGCTAATTGTTTGTTTGCCCTTCCTTTTTAACCAAAACATTAGGTTGATGTTGTGGTCCTAATGTTTTGGTTGTGTGTGATGTTAGTATCTTTTGGATCCCAAGTTGTGGTCCTAATGTTTTGGTTGTGTGTGATGTTAGTATCTTTTGGAGCAACCTTTTAAGCCTTTAACTTCTCAACCTGTGCCTCTTGTTGCTCTTTGTTCATCTGGACTTTGCTCATGCTGTCAGTATGGAATATACTTACTCCTCTGCTTATGGCTGACTCCTGCTTTCCTTAAGATCTTGGTTCAATAGTTATTGTCTACACAGAGCCTTCCTTGATTAATCCTATAGGTAATAAATACTCCTGCATCATATCCCTTAAAGTCCCATAGTCTTCTATTATTGTTATGCTTTTGTTCTGACTATTTAATTCTCTGCCTTATGTTAGCTTGCAAGATCCATGTGTCCTAGAATAGAGCTGTCTTGCTCACAGTTTTATTCCTATTATCTGATCTGACACCTTAACTTCATCAAGACATTTAGTCCCTTGGTCCTTTTACTTTTTCGGGGAATGCCATCCTTCTTGCTTTTTATTCTTCCCTATCTATCCTAAAACACCTTGCATCACTTCAGACTCTGTTATCAATGCATAAACTAACCTGTGACCTTTTACTCTTTTGTCACACCTGCCCATGAAACCTCAGCTTGACCGAATCCATTGCTCTGCTTTCTTCACTTCTCCGTCTGAGTAGAACACTGGTGGAGAAATCATACAGCATGAGGAGTTGCAGTCTTGACAGACTCAGAGTTGCTTTCACTGGTAGAGGTATTTTGATGTTTCACTGGACAGAATATTTCATCTCCTCAAGTCCCGTCCTACCAGCTTTTCCGTATTCCCAACAGGTAGCTTTCCCTCATTCTCAATCAAGAAATTGAAACCATTATAGATAACTTTCTGCCTTCTTCCTCCCAACTCAAACTCACCTGCCATCTGTTTCTATCATTGCCTCCCTTTTCCCTTTCACCAAAAAAAAAAAAAAATGTGCTCCTTCTTAACAATGGATACTGCCTCTACCTGTGCTCTGGCTCCCATAGTAATAATTGTAGCTGTTTTTTTTTTTGAGCACTTACTATCTGCCAGTTCTTTCCATGCATTATCTTATTTAAGCTATACAATGTTTCTAGAAAATAGAGAGTGGTAGAATTCCCATTTTACACAAAAGGGAATTAATATTTATATTACGAGATTCCCACAAGGCCCACAAGGTGACCAACGATGAGTAGTAGCAACTACTGGCTGAATTTGAATCTAGGCATTTTAATCTAAGAGCATACACTCTTTTGTTGTTGTTGTTGTCGTTGTACTCAATCACTGAGCCGCATCCCCAGCCCTATTTTGTATTTTTATTAGAGACAGGGTCATGCTGAGCTGCTTAGCGCCTCACTGTTGCTGAGTCTGGCTTTGAACTTCCAATCTCACTGCCTCAGCATCCCAGAGCCGCTGGGATTACAGGCATGTGCCACCGTGCCCAGCCTCTACACTCTTAACTACAGAGTGTTTATTTCCATTTCTTTGGGAATATCTCTTCAGCAATTAGCATCTTTCTCCTCTTTCATTTTGCCAGATCTAAATCACCAACTCTTAAACATGCCACAGCATCTGTTAGTCTGTTCCCCTTGACAGCCAGAATTTGTTAGTTAATCTATGGTTTGTAGTCACCATCTCTATTTTTCATACACTTTAAATTACTCTGATCTGTTCTGATCCCATTGTGCCAGCTAAAGCTGTTCACACAAAAATCACTGATAATCAGTGTTACTATATCCAGTAAATGCTTTTCTGTCTTAATGTAACCTGCTTTCCCTACAGCCTTAAACGGCTGATCACTTCTTCTGTGAAACATTTTATCTTGGCTTCTTTGAAACTTACCTCACCTGGTTCTCCCTGCTTCGAGCTGCTCCTTCTCAGTCACTTTTGTGGACCTTCATTCTCTACTCATCCTTTGAACGCTAATGTTCCCAAGTCCTCTGCCCTCACCTTTCATTCTGTATCTTTTTTTCATCTCTGTGTTTTCAGAAACCCTTCAAATTATATGCAATCCCCAATTACATGTTTCTAATGTTTAGAAACATGGTTTGAGATGACTTGAGTTCTAATCCTTGCTCTACCAACTACCAGTTTATCATCTTAGGCACATAGTGTAATCTTTCTGTGTTTTACTTTCATCCTCTATGAAATGGAGGTAATAATAGGGTCATAAGTCATTGGGAAAATGAAGTGAGTTATTACATGTAAAATGCTTTGAACATTACTTAGCATATCATGATCCCTCAATAAAGTTAGCTGTTATCATCATTTCTAGGCTCTAGATCTGTGCATTGAACTGCTTGTTAGGTGCCTTCATCTAGGCCTTCATGTAGGTATCACATGAGGGAACATGATATACTAAATAATGTTCAAAGTAGCAATTTTTTAAGTCCCTAAGCATCTTAGTGAGTCACTGTCTCAAAATAAAAAAGGATTGGGGATTTTTCTCAGTGGTTAAGTGCCCCTAGGTTCAATCCTCAGCACACAAATAAAATGTATATATTAGCAACTGATGATCAAATTGAAATTTAAAAAACATATCATTTATATGAGGATAAAATATTAAGTAAGTACATAGAGATAAATTTGACAATGTAAAAGACTTACATTCTGTATAGTTTTATATGCTATAGAACACCAATGGAGAAACTGCAGTCCTAAATAAATGAAAACCTGTACTGTATTTGTGAATTTGAAAACTTAATATTATTATTTCTTGATAAATATATAAATCTAGTTCCAATCCCAACCAAAATTTAAGTAAGTATATTGGTAGAAATTGACCAATTAACTCTGAAATTAATGGGAAAAGGCTAGGAATTTAAGGTAGTCAGCCATTTGGAAAAGAAACACAAAGTTAGAGAACTAACACTACCTGCTTTGAAAGCTTATTCTGTAGCTACAGTACATGAGATGGTGATACAATGCACAAAAATAGACAAATCAATGGAACAGAATAAAGAAAGACCTAACTATAAAATTTTAAACTTTAAATTGCAGAAGAAATTATAGAAGGAAAATCTTTGTGACCTTGAGTTAGGCAAATATTTCTTAAGTATAATACCAAAAACATAATCCATTAAAAAAAAAAAAAAAAAGAACTGGGTGTTTGCCCTCTAATAAACACTGTTCGGAGAATAAAAAGACAAGTTGCAGCCTAAGAGGAAAAATCAGCGTACATCATATACCTGATAAGGATTGTATCTAAGACATAAAGAAGTCTCACAACCAGTAATTAGGAAGACAATGTGGAGAAAAAGGAACACATACATTGTTGGTAAGGCTGTAAATTGGTGCAAACACTATGGGAATCAATATGGAGGTTCCTCAAAAATCTAGGAATGGAACCACTATACAACCCAACTGTATTCTCCTTGGTATGTATCCTAAAGAATTAAAGCCATTATACTAGAGTAATACACGCATACCCATGTTTATAACAGCATAATTTACGTTAGTCAAACTATGGAATCAGGCTAGGTGTCTATCAACAGATTAACTGGTAAAGTGTGGTATATATATTAAGTTTTATTCAGCCATAAAGAAAAATGAGAATAGTCAAACTATGGAATCAGTCTAGGTGTCTATCAACAGATTAACTGGTAATTTGCAGGAAAATGGGTAGAACTTGAAAATATTATGTTAAGTGAGAGCTTGGAAGGTCAAGGGTCATATGTTCTCTCTCATTTGTGGAAGCTAGAGAAGAAAAAAAAAGGTAAGGGAGTGGTTCATGAAAATCAAAGGAAGATCACAGTAGAATAGAGGAAAGAGAGAAGGGGAGATAAAGGGGAAATGCTGGGGAATGATTGGCCAAATTATATTGTTATGTTGCGTGCATGTATGAATATATAACAGCAAATCCCACCATTATTTACAACTATATTGACCCAATAAAAATATGGAAAAAAAATGAAACTTAAAAAAAATAATTAGGAAAAAACTCAGTTTAGAAATAGGCAAAGATTGTATAAATACTTCACCAAATATGATATTCATATAGGCACATAAGCACATGTTCAACCTAATTAGTCATTAAGAAATACAAATTAAACTCCATTGAGGTATCATTACACTCCTATTATTACACTCTCACAGTGCTGATCAAAATTTAAAATGCTATAGGTTACTTTGGCAAACAACTTGGAAGTCTGTTTTAAGAATTAAAACATCGTCTACTATGTGATACAGCCATCCCACTTCTAGGCATTTACCCAAGCCAAGTGAAAACATTCATATAAGAACTAACTATACACAAATACTTAACAACATCTTCATTTGTGATAGTGAAAACTATAACAACTCAAATGCCCTTCACTGGAAGAATTTATAACCAAAGTCTGGTATATCTATACACTAGAATAGTACTCAGCAATAAAAACCACAAACTTGATATGTACAACAACATAGATGAATCTCAGAAATGTGCTTAGTAAAAGAAGCCAGACCAAAACGGAGTACATACTGTATGTTTCCATATATTTGGGAATGATGGATATGTTCATTTTATTAGTCATAATAATGGTTTCATGGGAGTGGGGGGTTGTATGTGTTTGTCAAAACTTAAATTGTACATTGCAGTTGTATCTCAGTAAAACTACAATAAAATGCCACTACACTGCCACCAGAATGGCTAAAATTAAGAGTTGACAATACCAAACATTGCCAGTGTCTTAGAGCAGCTGGAATTCCCTGTATCACAAGTGGAAGTGAGAAATTTGTGCAACCACTGCACAGAAAACTATGGCAGTTTCTTATGAACAAATCATATACCCAGTCTATCCCCTGACAATTTCAGTGCTAGGTACATGCCCAGGTGAAATGCAAACCTATACCCACAAAAAACTTCTACAGCAATGTTTATAGCAGCTTTTTTATAATACTCAAAGTCTAGAAACAACTTTAGTGTTTGTAAATAGGATCATGAATAATTAAACTCTGATATATTCTTGTAATGGAAAATTACTTAGCAATAAAAAAACATTTACTACTGATAACACACAACAGTATGGATGAATCTTATATCTTATATAAACTTAAAGAAATGTTATGTAATAGTCAAGCTGTGTGATTCCATTCATGCTTGAGGTTCTAAAGCAGACAAAACTAATCTGTGGTAGAAAAAAAAAAAATCATGGGTTTACTTCTAGGGTATGGAGAATGAAGAAAAGGGCCATGATGGAACTTTCTGGGGTGAGGACAATGTTTTTGACCTTAATAGGAGTTTTGTTTATAGAGTCTTGTATATCTGCTTGACAGCAAAAGTACACTTTTCATTTCATTGACTGAAAATTTATAGCAAAGAAACTTAACAATATTAAACTGTAATTAAAGACATAAGTACTGTATTTGGGGAAAGTTTGCTGATATCTGCAGTTTATACTTGGAAATATAGCAGAAAAATAAGATGAATTGATAGATGGATATAGGGATAGATAAATAATTTGGGAAATGGAGAAAATGAGAGAATAAGACCCATGTGTAATAAGACCCACCATTATTTTATAGTAAATCAAAGCTACAAATGGAGTGTTTGCAATTAGGAGATGAAATTAATAGATAATAAAACCATCAAATCACACTATTATGATTTCCATATAGTTCAGATCTTTTCTAGGCCACTCCACCCTAAGAGATATTAAATTGACAGCTTGTATAAATCACTCCTCTTTTTCTTCTTTGTAGTTTACTAATAGAATTTAAACCCACCATTGATTCTGGCCTTAGCAGATTATCTGAGGACACACATGTGTACTGTCTTTTCATAGCTTATATTGATTGTTTTGTGATCCTGCATTTTTGGTTTTGCATTTTTGAATAGTTGAGTGAAAGAATCTATAGAACTCACAAAATATATCAATAATCCTTTCCCAAATTTTAAGTTTTCTTGACTTTTAAAGTAGTAGATACTAAGTAGTGAAAGTTTACTTAAATTAATGTCTGTTAGTTTACATTATAAACATACTGAAAATTTAAAGTTAAGCTGTATAAAACTCAAAAACTAAAAAAAGGTAAAGACAATGCTATTGGGTCTCCCTGAAAACTTTTAACTAACTTTCCACTTATATTTTTGAGAAATTTTCTCCTACCAATACCTGGAGTATGTAAAAGATGTAATGGGAGAAAATGTCAGGGAGAATTGTTCCTCTTTCAAAAACTGTATTCCTAAGAGCATTGTCTGTTCTTCCCCAACCCAATCTCTCTCTCTCTTCCACCACCACCACCCCACCATATCAGTATAGTGTTGTTGTTGTTTTTTAAATATGTAAGAGTCCTCTTAAAGAATTGTATTACTTGAGGGAGACCTTAAAAATCACTATGTGGAACTTCTTCATTTTATAGATGGAGAAACTAAGCCCAGACTAAAGTGTAATTTACTCTTGTTGTAAAATGAAGGAACATTATAGCATTCCTAAATAGTAAGGCCAGAGACTCCTATAAATCTATTCTTTGATTTAAAAAAACACTAAATTCCTTTGATGTTGTGTATTAGCTATTACGAGTATATAGGAATATGACATTGAATAAGGCAGTTCCCATATTGGGACGCTTACAGTCTATTTAGAGATTAGCTAATACAATACAAAGTGTTCATTACACAGTAATATGAATAAAAACAGCTTTGTCAGGACACTTAGAACGAAGATTCCTTGCCAGCTTTGGATAGAGGGTGGTCAAAGAAAGCTTCCTCATGGAGACAAATTTTGTTATGAATTCTCAAGGACAATTAGCCAGGCAAAGAATTGAAGGAAAAAGTATCAAGGGCTAAATGAAAAGCATGTAAAAATATCCCAAGGTAAGAAACCGTGACACAGAAATTCCCTGCACAGCTTCTTAGCTCCATAATTTTAGATCTTTTCCAAATAGCAGAGGTATTTGCATATAATAGGTATTCACATGTTTCCTTTGGACCATTCATCACATGTAACAAGCTTTGCCTTAGGTAGTTAAGATTAGATTGTTAGATTGTTAGTTATTAATGATCTAGCTGCTCTATTAGAATCTTAGCTCTCTTTAAAGGAAAAGACATGTGAGTTATCCTGTCACATACAACCCCAGGTCAGTTCTTAGGACACACCTGTGGATGTTTATCTCCTTGCACAACAGTACCTCCTAACACATCCTTGAGGTTTCTTCCCTGTTCTACCCCTATGATCTTTGATTTTCTTGCTCTTTCTAGAATCTCAAAACTCGCCATAGTGTCTTCTGTGATGAATTATGAAGCTCCTAATCTGGAATTTTCAACTCATCTAATCTGAAAAAAAAATTATAGCAATAAAGTATATAATAGATGTGTTAAAACAAACTGATTTTGGCATGCTATTCAGTGACTTGTTAAACTCACTTGGTTCTGGTGAAGCCAAATACTTCCCTTAGCACCTGCCCATTGCCTCCCTTCAAATAAACTTGGTAAAATGGGAGGGGAGAGAGTACAGAGGATACTGCTAGTATTTGAAGCCCTTTATCAATCATTGATGGTATATCTGATGTAGAAAAGTGACCTAGGCCATAGACACCACTGTAAAATAGACCTTATCTTCATTCGTTCTTTAACAAATACTTGTGAACTCATGGCTCTTTCTGTACCTCATAAAACTATCCTTCTAGGATCATCTGCTAGGTACCAAGGAGATTATAGAAATGATTATAGCCGAGGGAAAATCTCTTTGGATTGGTAAGGGAGAAATAATGGTAGGATGAGATTTGTACTGATTCGGAAGTTCGAATAGGATTCTGATAGCAATAACTAGGTTTAGTGTTTTCTCTGTTATTCTATGCCTCTTCTTTCAAGTAAGTATGAAGACATATGTCATGTCAGGGGCCTGGGATATGTAAAAGCTTTGGGAACAACCACTGAAGAATATATAGAGTGCTAAAAAGAAATGAACCAAATGATTGGCATCCGTGGTAAGCACCCAAAGTGACATGTATTTATAATGTACCCAGTTTCTACCTATTCACGGTATGTTTTTCCAGTACCCTGAAAGTTCATATGCATGTTACCAACTTCTTAATAAAATGGGGGTAGCAACTATATCACCTACCTCATAGTACTGTTGTGTTACCTGTTAGTAAATGTGAGCTAATTTATGATTGCTGATTTAAATAGGTAACCAAGAGTAGGTGTTAAGTTCTAGCTATCATGTACCTTAAGTCAGTCCTTGCTAGCAGAAGTCTCCCCCCCACCCCGCTTTATTTTTCCTTTTTGGGGAGCATATGTAGACTTATATATTGTACAGTGAAATGAACAAAGTGGCTCTGCTTCTCCAGGTGATTCACTTTAATTTACTTCAAGAAAGAGACCACATGTCAAGTGTCAACCAAAAATATATTTGTCCTAAAATATTGACAAAAGTTTCCTTTTCAGTCTCATTTGGAGATATAAAAGGGGTTTGTGAGATTTGGAGATATTAACCATTTTCAGAGTACCAGAGCACCAGTGATTGCAAATAATGCAGTGGATTTGACAGCCATCCACAGAAGAAGCATACTACACACACAGGAGTGTATATACATATAATGAAACAAAAAGTTATGGAAATAAAACTTATCCTTACTTCAGTCCATAGTAATTGTTATTCTACTTTCTTCTGTTTCTAGTGTTGTTCATAATCTTTTAAAGTGATTGCATATCACACTGATGAATTACAAACTGCACTTTGGAAAATGCCAGTTACTAGATTTTGAAATATAGTTTTTATCTAGTATAAATTTTCAAAATCATGTTTTATGGGTTTTATGGCTATTAGCTTAAAATATTTTTCTCTTCTGTTAATCAGGTATCAACATGGTTTTTCACCACCTTTTCTGTCTCAGGACTGAAGGATAAAATCCACCATGTGGACAGCCTACACCAGCTATTTTCTGCCATATCACCGGAACAAATTGACTTTCCTCCCTTTGTCCTTGAATATGATGCCAGGGTAAGTACCTCTCAATCTCATTCTTTGTGTAGTATAGTAAATATCTATGCAGCTGTTTCTGTGATCACAACATTCTACCATTAGAAGATACTGATGTAGCATAGTGTGTTTTAATAAGCTTGATAATATTACTAATATTCTTTTCCTACAATAATTTGAGGAAAAGTCTTTGTCCCAAGAGGGTTTTTTTTCCAGATAAACATTTCAATGTGAGATTTTTCTGCTCTGATTTTGAAGCACCCCTTGGTACTTTTGTCAGTTTTCTACCACATTTGAGACAAGTACCTCTGCCTAATTTTCTTTAGATTGAATGACTTTTCAGCTATATAACCAGTCAGAATTAGTTTTGTCCACTTTCAGCAATAATATAATCAGCCTATCTTAATAGTCTTTACCCTTGCTAAAACTTTTATTTTCCTACACTTGGTGTAATGTTTTTAAGAGCATCAACCAATTATATTGCCATTATTTATAGGTACATTTATAGATCTCTTACTCAACCACTAAAGGGCTACTCTTGAATTTCACCAAAATTCTATTCCATTGTATCAATTCACAAGATCACCTCAGTAATTAAAAAAAAAAAAATAATAACATGCTTGGCCAGAAGCTCAGCAAGCTCATTGTTTAACTATTGCTGATTACATTTCTTTATACATGAACCAAAGAATGTATTTGATAGTTTTTAAGTTTGAAATGAATTATTCTCCCCTAATTATTGTATAACATGCATATAGTCAAATAAAAATCCTGTAACACATTTTCTATCCAACATTTCTCTAACTTCAGCTGTGATTTCTGTTCCCCTTATGTGAAGAGCAGAGTGTTTAATATGTTCTAATAGCTAATAAAATTTCATGTTTGGCTGTTGCAAAGAGAGAATTTGTAATTGGAACAGCTGGATCATAAATACAAAGATTGTTGAATATATGGTAGGAAAAAAAAACTATCACTTTTTATTGACTGCGGATTGTTGGAGTGAAAAGTGGCCTTATTGTTATGCTTTGAACTGCACTCAGTGTTCTTAATCACAATAAATATGAAGGCACCAAGGAACATTTTAATACCAACAAGTTGGAAAGACAATTCAAAGCTAGTGTCTGTATTTATAATTTATTTTCTGGGGTAAAAATATATAAGTTGAGTAATTGGTTAGAAAACCTTAAGGACTGTTTATTTAAGGCCTAAACATTTTTTTTATTCTTAAGGGTCTGTAAAGTAAGCTTTTATTAAATATTAGTTAAAACTCCACCACATTCAGATTTGGTGTTTTTCTGGTTTGTTTTGGATGTTTGTTTAGCTTTCTTGTTATTTTTTGGTATATGTAATACAGATATAATATAATTAATTAAAATTAAATATAATAATCTCCAAACTATTAATTGACTTATTAGGTCATATGTATATCGAAGCCAGAGAGATGCATAAAATGGGGAAGAAGCCAAACAGGGCATCAGGAGATGATGAGGAAACAGCAGGCAGATCACTAGATCCTGGAACTTTACACATTATGTTGCAGGTCTTGGCTTAGTCAGTGGAGAGTGTTCTGCAAAGAAAAACTGCTGTTGCATTCCTGTTTAGAAAGATAAGTACAGAAACAGTAGAGAGAATGAATCGAGAGGGAGATAGGCAAGGAGATTTGAGTCTATTAGTGAAGCCAGAGGAAAAATAAAACTAGAGTAAAGGCAGTGGTAGTGACTGTGGTAAGATGCATTTGATACTGAAGCCACTTCAGAAGAGGAACCAGTCAGTAATTTTATAAATATAGTCAGAGGAGATTCAAATATTTTAGAAATATTTAGAAATAGACACTAGGAAATAAAATCTGCAGGATTTGGTAAGTAAGTAGTCACTACAGATGAAGCAGAAAGTAAATGCTTTAGGAGACTTGATGTGTGGTGCTGCCATTACCCCAGAGAATCAATATGAAGGAAAAGCATTGGGAGACTGGGTGGAAGGGACAGGCAGTATGTTATTCTATAACACATTAGGTTTGATGTGCCCTGTGGGACATAGAGATGAGATACCAGAAGGTGGTTGGATGTTGACTTGTAAGGAAACATGTTCCTTTAGTGCATGGGAAGAATTAAAAATAGGACTGAAGAAAAGAAACAAGTATGGAGTCAATTTATTTTATTACCATGTTCAATTGTGCCTTGCACATAGTAGGTTTATTTTTGGGTGAAGCAATGAAGTCGTGGTGGATGACTTCATTTTTTTAGAAAAATCCCCGGTCTGGGACTTTTATGACTTTGAAGAGTGACATAAATTCTGTAGGATTGAAAGAGACCTTTCAGGGTATTTAAAAGGTAATTTTTATCTAGGTAAAAATGATACTGAAGCCACTTCAGAAAAGGGGCTAGTCAGTAATTTTATAAATACAGTCAGAGAGTATACAATCTTACCTGGCAACAATTTTTTAAAAATTTCTATGATTATTTCCAGAAATAGAAAAAATATTTGATTGTTTCACAGTCCCTTGTGAGATTAATGTGAGTCCTAATTTGTGGCCTTACATATAAAGTTGACCTTCTTAATTTACAGCAGTTCAGCATGGATATGAGAAACCTAAGGAAGTATGGGGGTAGAATAGGATGGAGAACTTTTAAAGTCAATCAGTAAATTATTTCTTTTCAGATGAACTTCAGAAAAGATTTCTCTCTTCAGGGAATGTTTCTTTGTCATAGCTTCCATGTATATTGAAGAATCAGGATTGGCTACTGACAGATCTTGATAGGAAGTGCTAAAATGAAAAAGGTTTTATTTCAAGTTTCTAGATATGTAGCTAGTCCTAGGGTGTTTCTATCTAAGCCATTTTTTTAATATCTTGGCATATTTATAATCAGAAATAAGTTTCCCTACTTGTTTTCCTGGTTATAGCACCAGTGTCAACTCCTATTCCATAATTATAACGTAAATATACTATGAAGCAATCTATTTTCATTTTACTTCTCATTGTTCATTTCTAATTATTGGTATACATTAATGCCAAACATTTTGTTTATGTTTTTTTGAAAACAAGTTCATTGTCAAAGAAATACTTTTCTTAAAAATAAGAAACTTTCTTAAAAATGAGAAAACTTAAGTCTCATTAAATCTCATCTAGGATCCTCCTACCATAAAATTAACTTGTCTTGGCTTTTATTAAGATAAAATCAGCCAAAGTATGGGCCAAACATTTTCTCCTTACTCTGATTTGTTGCTTTCTTCATTTGACATTAAAGTTCTGGCATTTAATTCTCCATTTTGAGCTGGAAATGAATTCCTTTAGAACTATAATTGTTATAAGTTTTGCCACTTGGGTATGTCATGAAGAAGACTCACTTCTGCCCAGAGTTATAGTTATTACATTCCTCAGAGATAATTTTGTTGTTGTTTCATAACTGTATTAAGATTTGGGACACAGTGAGACAACAAATTCTAACAGAAAAGAATCTGCATGTTATATTCAAGTAGATTTGTGTTTAGATCCAGGTTTTGCTGGATACTGGCAGGTGACTAGGTGAATTATGTGATATGTGTGATCATTTTCCTCTTGTGTGAAATGAGGATGTTGCCTACTGCATGGAATTACATGGGAATTTAAAATGATAGTGAAAAACCATGTCTCGCATATGGAATATTCAATAAGTGACATTGTCAAAGCATATTATCATTTTATTGCTTCTATTTATTTTACACGAACTCTGACTCACTGCCCTGAAACTACTCTAACAGCTGAGGGCTGCTCAGTGCCAGACATGTACTAGACATTTTACACACCCTACCTTGTTGACTATACTTTCCTTTCTTTCACATTTCCAGTGAAATTGGTCTTGTTACTTATTGTTCTTGTCTGTTTTTCTTTCCACAGGAAAATGGGCCTTACTACACATCTTACCCCCCATCACCAGATTTGTGACCTGCCATCTTCTAGTGCTTCTTGATTCCAAGGATGTCACTTCTTCCACAAATCACTACCTATTAAAGTGATATTCATTTTTGCTGTACAGATCCAGAGAGCCTTTTGTCCCCACCTCTCTGGTATTTTTTTATTGACTATATTTCTGGCACATAAGCAATCTAAAAATGGTAGGTCATTCTGAACTGCACACATTTTAAATTTGTATATTTGTATCAAATGGAAATGTTCATTTTTAGAGTGTTGATAATAGGAATTGGGGAGCAACCTTTGAGTATCTTCAGTTTCCTGAAGGACACCGGATTCTCCATTGCATAAGCCACCAACAATGTTCATGTCTTCTCTTAAACATTGCACGCTTCCTTTGTGTATTTAAATATTTCTTGAAATATATATAACCAATGTATGCTGACTGGATGCATTGTCTGCTTTAGATCCTGCTGATAATACCATTATATTTTATACAGATAACATAGTTGTAAGAAAATTATCTGGGACCAAAAATGTAGAAATATGTCTGCTGAAAAACATAAACATCAGTAGCAAAATGTAGGACTTGCAAATTGACTACGTAAGTTGAGACTAGGATTTAAGATCATACAATTTAGTAACATTGCCACTGTTTTAACAGTGTAGGGAAACAAGAAGACTATATCTTCAGTCTTTTTCTGACAATCAAAGATGATTTGATCTTATTCAAAAGGAGTGCACCTGCTAGCAGTCTTAAGAGCATATCCCACGACTTCATCACTCATCCCTCAGGAGCATGCTGTCTTCCAGAGTCATGAAGGATTTTGTTTGGCTCAGTGTCTCTTGAGTTGCACTTTATTTGTGCCTTAACTTATTAGTAAAAGGATATGCTACCTCCCTCATCTAGGTATGAAAAAGGTAATATTTAGAAAGAACTTGGAGACTTTGGATGAAAAATGTCTGAGGGAGTTTGTGTGATGGGGTGCCTTCAGCTAGTTTTTAAATGGGAATAAATATACTTGAGCAAATGCTACAAGGCACTCTTGTCTTCATCACCTGTGGAATGATATTTTTTTTCATGGGAGGCAAGAACAGTTAGTGCAGCCCTGATGAGCACCTTCCTGCTTTTTCCAGAATTTCCTCTGGCCTTCTCCTTCCCCAGTGCTGCACCTTAATTGGAGACATCTGTTAGCCATTGTAAGGATTTCTTCTTGAATTAAGGTCAAACCATTTTCATTTCCATCTGGGTGTCTTCATACTCCTTTTGATTCCTACACCCACCCACTTCATCTCCCTCACCCCATCATGTATGTATATTTGCAGTTCAGAGAAGACAAAGTAGAACCCATCTGTTCCAATGTGTTCAGAATCAGTGCTTCTAAACATTCCATTCCCCTGTGCCCAAACTTACTTCAGTGGAGATAACAGAAACACACTTCATTATGATATGAAAATCCCCTATATTTATGTTATTCCAATCCTGTGTTTTCCCATGTAAACAACAAGGGGCTTCACATTTCTTGGATAAACATTCTTTTGCATGTACTGGACACATTTGCTTTGTGTCAGACATCAAATCTACTTGTTCCTCATATATACTTTATGTTAAGGACTTCCTAGAATGTTCCCTAGGTCATTAGCTCCAAAAAGGCAGTCAGAATTCTGATGTTAAGCTTCCTCTCCAACAGTATTCTTTTAACCCCTTGAGCCTTAAAATCTGGAGTTCTTACTTTATATTCCATAGTCAACTATTGGATATATCTGAAGTATCCTTTTCACTGGAAGCAGCTATAAAAAATGCCAACTTTTCTTTCTTAAATCTGTACTTACCTACCTCAACTGGCCTAGATGATTGTTGCTATAAATAGTACAGATTGCAGCTAATTTGCCATTTGAAAGGAAGCAAATTTATATATACAATTTCTTGTAGGCAGTAATTCTGAAAGAACTTTCCTTTGCTTTATTTATACCAGTGTATTAGTGTTTAGCAATGCAAGATTCTCTGCTGAGATTCTAGTGTAGTTGATATATTAAGCTATAAAGGGACTATATGTATCAACAGTATTTCATAATTTAATGATTATGACTAAAGAAACATAAGGGCCACCTCTTCTCAGTGGAATTATGGTCTCATGGGACCAAGTTCATTCTTTTATAGTTGTCGAAAGTATTATAACACTTATATATAATGAAATTATTTCCTAGAGGGTAAACACAGTGACCTTGATACTGAAATGATTAACATTGTGTGTGTGTGTGTGTGTGTGTGTGTGTGTGTGTGTATATGCTTTTGTCAAAAAGTTGTATAGCCTGGACAACACATGTCATTTTCTAGGACATCTTTGAGGAAAAAGGGGTGACTGAGTGGAGATGACCACTAGCATCTGAGGTTAATCCAAACTACCACCAAAAGCTTAGTTCAATTATGCTTTGGTCATGCCAAAAGCTAGTTGAATTGCTGAAGACACAACTTACAAAATACTAATTTATTAATTATAAGGCATAATACAATTTTTGAAACAAGTATATTTCTTGCTTCAGTATATATTTGAGTTCTTAATTCACCCACATCCAAGTTTCTGGATCTGAAAATGATCTCTTGAGCATAGTCCTTATCAGACTCTTATGGGCAACTGATTCTGATTTTAAAGATTTTCTTTCCTTTAATATATAACTTATTTTATTGATACTTTATTACATTTCCTTTTTCAAAGGAATCCATAGTGTTTTGAGAGTAATCAACAGGTATTTATAGAGTATTTTTGGTGGAAAAAGTGGATATAGATTTTTTTTTTTTTTTAATGGTGCTGGGGATCAAACCCAGAGCTTCAAGGATGACAGACAAGTGCTGTGTGCTTTACCACTGAGTTATTCCCCCCTTCTGCATATAGATTTTTTAAATCAAATTTCAGAAGTCTTAAAGGAATAAGATGGATATATATATTTAATCACTCTAGTATAAAAACATAGACTGTTTCTTCCTGTTTTTTTTTTCATTTGCTTAGATATTGTTTAATGAATTTGAACTATAGGTAACAGTTTAGTCTTTACCTTGCGACAGTTAATAGAAGAGTAATAAAATGTAGTATTTAGCATGAGGTAAAAATCACATAGTGTTCCCCTAATACATTGTCTGTTTATATGTTTACAGAATAGAAATTGCTTAATATATGAATAGAAATTACAATTTGAAATACAGGATACAGAAGAAGAGTATAGTTCTAGGAACAGTGGATTAATTATATTAAAGATGTAAAGAACTATAAGATAACCTCTAAATGCCTCTAAAATTGAAGTGGGTCAGGTAAGCTTCCTATTGGAATTCTCTTAATTTGTCATCATCATAACCAATAGGTAATAGAGTGTTTTAGTTGCACGCACTAATGCAGCCTCATAGCTTATGACTAACTCTTGGTTTGTTATTACCTGAGATCTCCTTCAGGAGAAAAGAGATTCTACTTTGTCTTTGTCACTTTGAGTGAATACCATAAACTGGGTGGCTTAAACAACAGACATGTACTTGGAGGTTAGGAAATCTTAGGGTCAGAGTACCATTCAATTTAGCTCCCAAAGAGGGCCCTCATCCTGGTTTGCAGATAGTCTTCTTCCTGTACCTTTATGTGGCAGAGAAAGAGATCATCACTTGCCTATCTCTTCTTTTAAAGATACTAATTCCATTTATGAGGGCTTTGCCCCATGGCATACCAAAGGCCCTACTTCCAGATCCATCACTGGGAATTAGAGCTTCAACAGATGAATGGGACAATGGGGCAGGGCACAAATATTCAAGCCACAATACACCGAGAGTCTGGATCATATTATAAACCCAGAGATGATAAAGATCACTTAGTAGGCCTGAACATAGATATTTACATATGCATACACATACGTATACATGAGCTTCTTTGCTTTACAGTCTTTGAATATGACATCTGTAGTCAATATGTGAAGAAATAGAGCAATAAATAAAACAGTTCAAGCTTTGATTCTTACCAAACTAACTCCTAAACATTATCCAGATTAGTTTAGACATTAGTGGCTCTCATGAAAAGTATTTTCTACATTAGCAGGACTAGCATCTTTGAATCTTGTTTTAAATGTATAGGGCCACTGGATTCAGGAACAAAATCACAGTATTCTTTAGGTGAATTTCACTAACAAAATTATAACTGCTGAATATGATATAATATTTTGTCAAACAGTAAAGCTAATATTTTGTATACACAATCACACTTTTTATAATATATTTTGTTAATGTAAGCACATAGTTATAAGCTGAGCCACGACTCTGTTAGACCAGATATCATATGTGCTAAAACATTTAAGAGCTTAACATATATAAATTATTTGAATTGCTGTTGGATAAAGGAAACCTAAATATGTCTTAATTGTCAGGATCCTAAAGTTTGTTTATTCAAAATACAGAAAGCTTTTATGAACACTTTGTATTTAAAAAGAAATTTTGTCTAAATAGATTTGAAATTAGATTCCTTTCAAAGAGAGCTCCACTGTATGCAAATAAAGCCTATAAAAGAGCCAATAGTGGGGCTGGGGATGTGGCTCAAGCGGTAGCGCACTCGCCTGGCATGCGTGCAGCCTGTGTTCGATCCTCAGCACCACATACAAACAAAGATGTTGTGCCCGCCGAAAACTAAAAAATAAAAAGAATAAAAAAATAAATAAAAGAGCCAATAGTGAAAATACTATTTATTCTGAAACCAGGGAAGGACATTCTGTTTGGGCTCTTTACACTAGGCCTTTCTCTAGTCACCAAAGTTAACCTAAAGAGTTGTACAGAACACACTGAATTTTATTGTCAACATTCTCCATAGAAATCTACACTAGTGCTCCTCAAAACTTCAATGTGCAGATATTAAGTCAGCTTAGGGAGATTGTTAAATTGAAGATTCTTGGTTTCTAACAAGCTCTCAGGTAAAATTGATACTCCCCAGCCCACACTTAGAGTAAAAGCCTTTAACTCCTATATTATTTTCCCCATTTCAGAGAAAGAAGACAGAACTATCATATTAATACCTTCTGAAGGCCAGGCACTTTCACACTCATTTCTTTGAGTACTCCTGCAAGTCCTGAGAGTGAGGTAGTAATGGAAGTTAAAGTGACCTGCTGAGGACTATGTGTACAAGAAATGCAGCGAAGAGCAGTGTTTCTCAAACTTGTAAATGTAATCCCCTTTTAATAAAAGGGAAAAATCTCTTAACTCCTCCGTTTCCGTTTGTTATATCTATTACCTTAATTATGTGTATTAACATAGGTAGGTATAAACTAGGCATAAATGCACAAGTATAAAACCAAAACAAGTTTGCAGATTAGAAATAGGCAAAACTATAAAAACTTTTCAAATTTAAGAGTGTTCATTAAATGTGATGGATGGTTTTGTTTTGCCACATCACTCCTAAAATGGTTATAGCACTGAATACTACAGTACCAGTTCACTTGAGCATGCATGTCCTGCCATGTGTTGTGAGTAACTTGGTTCTCTCCCTTTTCTGTCTTTAAAACGACTTCATGTGTTCAGCACATAGTAATGTTATTTGGTCTTCTTCTAGAAGGAGTGCATCATTTCCCTATTATGTCAGGCAATGTTTTCCATATGCTTCCACAACTAACGCAGAACTGCGCTTTCTTTAATGTGGAAGTAAATACAAATGCAAGCCTAGGCACTGAAATATTTTGGCAATATTTGGTTTTAAGACAATTATCCAGATAATTCAGGACATGAATATTGATTATTTTAAGTGTTTCATCAACATGAAAAATATATAATTCTCATAGTCAAATCATGGGTACTCCACCCCCAACATGCACACAAATACACTCCACAAGGATTTTTAATAGCTTTCACTTTAAGAAGCAATAATTTAGTGGTTAGTAGCTTTGGTGCTTTGATTTCTCACATGCCCAAGTTCAGAATTTTGGCATGTTTCTCAACCTCTCTGAACCTCAGCATTTTCATGTATTAAACAGGTGTGGTAATACTTACTGAGTGATTAGGAGAAATAAATGCAATAATGTCCCTTAAGCATACTGTTTATAAATGGCAGTTACCACTTCTTGGATTAGAAATAATATTAGCTTAACATTGAGGATTTGCTGTTTGCCTCAAATTATGTTAAGTGTTCTCTCTACCCCACTTCTCTCCCACATATGTTTGTGTATATATACATACACACACATATATATGTATGTGAATATGTGTGTGTGTATTTCTTAACTATTGAGTTGTAGCATCAATATTCAAATCCAAATCTGATACCAAATCTCATGCTCTTATAAAAACTATAGAATATCAATGTGAGTTGCTTATTTTAAAAGTTTTTATCTTAAATTATTTTCTTAAAAATATTTATATAAAATCAATGTTTCTGTAGAGAGGAAATGGTTTCTTCCTTTTAATGATTGTGTGATGTGCTAATACTTATAATAACAAAAAATAAATTTCATTTAAAGACTATCACGCTAGGCCATGGTACACTATTGCTATTATGACCATTAGGTTCAACTTGTGCATTATTGTGCTCTTGTACTTTTATGGTTACATGAGATTATTTTATGAGATAACATGATATTCTCCCTGACTTGTAAAATAGCTTTTTCATGGAATTTCTCCCACAAGCACTATCCTGATATCCCATGCCAATTCTATGAATGCATACTTCTAAGTATGCATGCTTCTTAATTTTCATCTCTGAAGCATCCAAAAAATTGTTCTAACTGTCCTTTAAAGTAGTTTCTGGTAGTATTCTAGTAGTATTCTATCTTTCTTTCTAGTTTTCTAAAATAAATTCTGGATTTCTAAAAACTGAACAAACCTACTTACCTGCAGGCTAGGTTGATTTTTTTTTTCTTTTTTCTGGTATTTGGTGATGGTAGAAAATACCAGGAGAGAGTTGTAACAGAAGTTAAATTATTTATTAACAAAGATGACGTGTCAAATTCAGATTCTTCCCCTACTTACTAAAAACATATTTGCACAAATTGTTAAAGTAGTGGAGGCACATGAAATATAATGCTATCATTGAATTTTGTTAATTCAGGAAGCTTTAAAATATTTCCTGTTTTATTTCCCTATATCTTAAGTAGTGACATCATAATAATATTGCTGTGCAGGTAATTAATTTCTTTTCCTACCCAGCCTCTTTTCCCTCTCTGCCAGGTCTTTAAATTCAGTGAATTCATGCTTTTCCATATGTGTGGTTTATCAAGAGAGAAGATGGATTTTCTATAACAGCCTCACTGACTGGCATCATTTTTGTAGATAAGGCTCAGTTCTTGGCTTTCTTCATTTCATCAGTCTGTTATTCAAACTGAGTTGGGAATCCTTCTTCAGTTAAAGTTACTTTCCTCTTTCATTTATTGAATACAAATGAGACTGTATTATTTTTTATAACTTTTCCTTTACTACTTGGATGGAATATTTTTGATCTTTTGCCTCTTTAAATTCCAAATAATTCTTTATTAATAGATATAGAAGGCTTTTGACAATTTCATTATATCTTCTAATTCAAAACATTGGCCTTTATATTTTGAATGCTTATTATAAATTAATATATATGTTTTTAATCGATGTATAGATGAGTTATGCTATCCATGAATTATACTTATTATAATTAAGTTGGTATGAAGAAATATTCTGAAAGGAAGGGACATTGGTTCTCAAACTACAGAACCACTGAACCCTCCTATTTTATGGATAAAGAAATAGAGGCCCCAAAGACAGGTTGGACTAATAGCCACATCACATAGATACTAACTAGACTAGGATGACTGCATCTATAGAGCTCATTGTTATAGCTATGTTTGCACATCTGTTTTTTAAACGTGTTGTTTATTTTTTATATACCTTGTGCTTCCTCAGCCAGGTTTCAAGGAAAGAGCAGAATTTAGGAACTAGCCGCAGAGTTGTTCAAGGACTGTGAAAGTGTTTTGAGGCAGTGGCTAATGTTAATTTACCTTTAAAATTTGGGATTTTAATTTTTACCCAAATGTTCATTCACTGTCCCACCCCTTAAAGAAAAATATCCCCTTACAGCAAAGTCAGAGGAGAAGGTGGCATCTTAAACCATTTGCTTGGTGATTACTTTTTAAATAATATTTTTAAATGATAATCTGAATATGATGAACTTATACCACAAAGAAACCTATGCTACCTTAGGCAAGTGGTGCCCTCTCAAGCACAGAATGTACTTCAGGAGAGGCTCTAAAGCTTCCATAGGAGAAACTAAATTATTATTATTAGCCATAAAACTCATCATGGGTTTCTTTTTTTTTTTTTTTTGGCCTTTATACATGTTCTTTGTGTTTCATTTTTTGCATTACAATTCATAATATACATATATACCACAATTTTTAATATCTCTGTTTGTATATAAAGAATGTTGACACCCAAATCAAGTCTTCATACATGTACTTTGTATAATGATGCCCATCACATTCCACCATCCTTGCTAATCCCCTGCCCCCTCCCTTTTATTCCCTCCCCTCTTCCCTATCTAGAATTAATCTAATTCTCCCATGCTCTCCCTCCCTACCCCACTATGAGTCACCCCCCTTATATCAGAGAAAAACATTCAGCATTTGTTTTTTTGGGATTGGCTAACTTCATTTAGCATTATCTTCTCCAACGCCATCCTTTTACCTGCAAATGCCATGATTTTGTTCGTTTTTAATGCTGAGTAAAATTCCATTGTGTATATATGCCACATTTTTTATCCATTTATCCACTGAAAAACATTTAGGTTGCCTCCACAGTTTATCTATTATGAATTGTGCTATTATAAACATGATGTGGCTGTGTCCCTGTAGTATGCTGTTTTAAGTCCTTTGGGCATAGTCCGAGGAGAGGAATAGCTGGGTCAAATAGTAGTTCCATTCCCAGATTTCCAAGGAATCTCCATACTACTTTCCAAATTGGCTGCACCAATTTGCAGTCCCACCAGCAATGTATGAATGTATCTTTTTCCCCACATCCTCGCCAACACTTGTTGTTGTTTGTCTTCATAATAGCTGCCATTCTGATTGGAGTGAGATGGTATCTTAGAGAGTTTTGATTTGCATTTTCTCTGATTGCTATAGATGATGAGCATTTTTTCATATATTTGTTGATTGATTATATTTCCTCTCCTGAGAAGTGTCTGTTCAGGTCCTTGGCCCATTTGTTATTTGTTTTTTTGTTTGTTTTGTTTTGTTTTGTTGGTGTTTAGCTTTTTGGGTTCTTTATATATCCTAGAGATTAGTGCTCTATTTGATGTGTGAGGGGTAAAAATTTGCTCCAAGGATGTAGGCTCTCTGTTCATCTCACAGATTGTTTCTTTTGCTGAGAAAAAACTTTTTAGTTTAATTCCATCCCATTTATTGATTCTTGATTTTAATTCTTGTGCTATAGGAGTCTTATTAAGGAAGTTGGGGCCTAATCTCACATGATGAAGATTAGGGCCTAGTTTTTCTTATATTAGATGCAGAGTTTCTGGTTTATATCCTAGGTCCTTGATCCATTTTGAGTTAAGTTTTGTGCATGGTTAGAGATAGAGGTTTAATTTCATTTTGTTGCATATGGATTTCCACTTTTCCCAGCACCATTTGTTGAAGATGCTATCTTTTCTCCAGTGAATGTTTTTGGCACCTTTGCCTAATATAAGATATTTGTAATCTTGTGGGTTAGTCTCTGTGTCCTCTATTCTGTACCATTGGTCTACCTGCCTGTTTTGGTGCCAATACCATGCTGTTTTTGTTACTATTGCTTTATAGTATAGTTTAAGGTCTGGTATAGCAATACCACCTGCTTCACTCTTCCTGCTTCGAATTGCTTTAGCTATTCTGGGTCTTTTATTTTTCCAGATGAATTTAATGATTGCTTTTTCTATTTCTATGAGGAATTCCATTGGTATTTTAATCTGAATTGCATTAAACCTGTATAAGTGCTTTTGGAAGTATGGTCATTTTGATAATATTAATTCTGCCTATCCATGAGCAAGGTAGATTTTTCCATCTTCTAAGGTCTTCTTTGATTTCTTTCTTTAGGGTTCTGTAGTTTTCAGAGTTTTTTTTTTTTTTTTTAGGGATATTGTGAACAGGGTAGTTTTCCTCATTTCCTTCACAGAGGATTTGTCAGTGATATACAGAAATGCCTTTGAATTATGGGTGTTGATTTTATATCCTGCTACTTTGCTGAATTCATTTACTAGTTCTAGAAGTTTTCTGGTAGAGTTTTTTGTGTCTTCTAGGAATAGAATCATATCATCAGCAAATAGTTCTAGTTTAAGTTCTTCTTTTCCTATACTTATCCCTTTAATTTCTTTTGTCTGTCTAATTGCTCTGGCCATTATTTCAAGAATTATGTTAAATAGAAGTCTTGTTCCAGTTTTTAGAGTGAATGCCTTCAATTTTTCTCTGTTTAGAATGATATTGGCCTGAGGCTTAGTGTAGATAGCCTTTACAATGTTGAGATATGTTCCTGTTATCCCTAGTTTTTCTAGTGTTTTGAACATAAAGGGGTACTGTATTTTGTCCAGTGCTTTTCCTGTGTCTATCGAGATGATCATATAATTCTAATCTTTAAGTCTATTGATGTGATGAATTACATTTATTGATTTCTGTATGTTAAACCAACCTTGCATCTCTGGGATGAATCCCACTTGATCATGGTGCACAATCTTTGATATGTTTTTGTATTCGATTTGCCAGAATTTTATTGAGGTTTTTGCATCTATGTTCATTAGAGATAAGGTCTGAAGTTTTCTTTCTTTGAAGTGTCTTTGTCTGGTTTTGGAATCAGGGTGATATTGGCCTTATAGAATGAGTTTGGAAGCGCTCCCTCTTTTTCTATTTCCTGAAATAAATTGAAGAGTATTGGTATTAGTTCTTCTTTAAAGGTCTTGTAGAACTCGGCTGTGTATCCATCCAGTCCTGTGCTTTTCTTGGTTGGTAATCTTTTGATGGCTTCTTCTATTTCCTCCCTGGATATTGGTCTGATTAAGTTGTGTATATCTTCCTGAATCAATCTGGGCAGATCATATGACTTAAGGAATTTATTGATGCCTTCACTGTCTTCTATTTTATTAAAGTATGAGGTTTCAAAATAATTTCTAATTATCGTCTGTATTTCTGTAGTGTCTATTGTGATATTGCCTTTTTCATCATGCATGCTGGTAATTTGAGTTCTCTCTCTCCTTCTCTTCATTAGTATGGGTAAGGGTCTGTCAATTTTATTTATTTATTCAAAGAACCAACTTTTAGTTTTGTCAGTTTTTTCAATTGTTTCTTTTGTTTCCATTTCATTGATTTCTGCCTTGATTTTAATTAATTCTTGCCTTCCTCTGCTTTTGCTCCTGATTTGTTCGTTTTCTAGGGCTTTGAGATGTAATGTGAGGTCATTTATTTGTTGACTTTTTCTTCTTTTAAGGAATGAACTACATGCAATGAATTTTCCTCTTAGTACTGCTTTCATAGTGTCCCAGACATTTCAATATATCTGTGTTCTCATTCACCTCTAAGAATTTTTTAATCTCCACCCTTGATGTCTTCTTTAACCCATTCAGTCTCCATGAGATGCAGAAATTTTTATTCTTTATTTTCTCATTGATTTCCAATTTCATTCCATTATGATCTGATAAAATGCATGGTAGTATCTCTGCTCCTTTGTATTTGCTAAGAGTTGCCCTGTGGCATAGTATATGGTCTGACTTTGAGAAGGATCCATGTGCTGCTTAGAAGAAAGTATATCCGCTTGATGCTGGTTGATATATTCTATATATGTCAGTTAAGTCTGAGTTATTAATTTTGTTATTAAGCTCTATAGTTTCCTTATTCAACCTTTGTTTGGAAGATCTGTCCAGTGGTGAGAGAGGTGTGTTAAAGTCACCCAAGATTATTGTGTTGTGGTCAATTTCACTCTTGAACTTGAGAAGAGTTTAGTGAACATAGTTGCACCATTGTTTGGGGCATATATATTTATGATTGTTAAGTCTTGTTTGTGTATGGTTCCCTTGAGCAGTAAGTAATGTCCATATTTATCCCTTTTGATTAACTTTGGTTTGAAGTCTACTTTATTGATATAAGTATGGAAACCGATGCTTGCTTCCACAGTCCATGTGAGTGGTATGATTTTTCCCAACCTTTCACCTTCAATCTGTGTATGTCTTTTCCTATCAAATGAGTCTCCTGTAGGCAGCATATTGTTGGATCTTTTTTTTAGTCCAATCTGCTACCATATGTCTTTTGATTGGTGAGTTTAAGCCATTAACATTTAGGGTTACACTATTGAGACATGGCTTGTTTTTTCAGCCATATTTGTTTATTTTTGTTATTTAACTTGACTTGGTTTCCTCGTTGATTAGTTTTTCTTTTAGTGTACTACCTCCCTCTGCTGGTTTTCATTGTTGTTTTTCATTTCCTCTTCATGAAATATTTTGCCAAGGATGTTTTGTAGTGCCAGTTTTCTAGCTATAAATTCTTTTAACTTTTGTTTATCGTGGAAGGTTTTTATTTCATCTTCAAATCTGAAGCTTAATTTTGCTGGATAGAAGATTCTTGGTTGGCATCCATTATCTTTCAGAGTTTGATATATGTTGTTCTAGGATCTTCTATCTTTCAGGGTCTGTGTTGAAAAATCTGCCATTATCTTAACTGGTTTACTCCTGTATGTAATCTGATTTCTTTCTCTTATGGCTTTTAAAATTTTCTCCTTATTCTGTATGTTGGACATTTTCATTATAATGTGTCTTAGTGTGGATCTGTTGTGATTTTGCCCATTCGGTGTCCTGTAGCTTCTTGGATTTGGATTTCCATTTCATTCGTCATATCTGGAACGTTTTTCTGATATTTTTTCATTGAATAGATTGCTCATTCCTTTGGTTTGGACCTCTATTCCTTCCTGTATTCCAATAACTCTTAAATTTGGTCTTTTTATGCTATGCCATATTTCTTGGATATTCTGCTTGTGGTTTCTTGTCATTTTCACTGTGCTGTCTACATTCTTTTCAAGATGATATACTTTGTCTTCATTGTCTGATGTCCTATCTTCTAAGTGGTCTACTCTGTTGGTGATGCTCTCATTTGAGTTTTTAATTTGGTTTATTATTTCTTTCATTTCAAGGATTTCTGTTTGGTTTTTTTGTATAACCTCTATCTCCCTGTAGAGGTAATCTTTTGCTTCTTGGATTTGTTTATGTAGCTCATTGTCAAAGTGATCTTTCACTGCCTGTATTTGTTCTCTAATGTCTTCTTTGAGATTCAAAAACATTTTAATTATGTATATCCTGATATCTTTCTCTGTAATTTTGTCTGCTGTAGCTGTTAATTCTTCTAATGATGTGTTGTCTTGAATTGTTTGTGGTACTTTCTTCCCTTATCTTTTCATGTTGCTTGCATTTCTTTCTTTCCAGCTCTGTGGGACTGGTGTGTTATTGTTTTTATCCTATAGATTTGTAGTGCTTTTGTATGGTTCCAAGATCCCTCCTTTGTGGGGAAGGACAATGTTAACAGATCCCAATATCAGCAATACATCACCTATGAACTAATGATTGTTATTAAGACATTTATAGTTAGTCTCATTGTTCAGAAATGTTGGATTCTATTATTATTTAAAATATAATCAGTAGTCTCATACAAGGTGTACAGTTTCTGGTGGTAGACAGAGAACTGGGGGTCAGGCATGGGACATTATGGTTAGGGGGGAAAATGTGAGGGTATGGGGTTAATATAACTTAGGAAATTTGGAGGAGAACTCTAGTAAAGAGGGTTAATAGCAGGGGAATAGACAGGAGGTAATTTAGGGTAGACAATTACATGGGAGGACAGTAGAGTACGTGAAAACAAACACATATATGTATTTAGAAAATTACAAGAAGTAAAAATAGTAAAATTAGGTTGAAAGAGGAAGAAAGGAAGGTAGAAAAAAGGAAAGAAAGAGAAAAAAGACAGGGGAAAAAAGTGGGGGGCTTATGCATTTCGTCTATATTATATTATTCTGGTGACTCGGTTCTCAAAGTTCTATTTCATGCAAAGTTCTTAGTTTCACATATGTAGGGGTTGTGAGGACCAGAGGACAGAAGGGTAGAGGAGAAAGAAAAATGATAAAATGGAAGAGAAAAAAAAAGTACTCTTAGAATTCCATTTCCTTCTCTTCCAGTAGGTGGAGTTGTCTATTCCAAGCTTGAGTCTCTGCACTCAGGGTGGTGTAGGTAACCAGTGTGAGAAGACTTGAGCTCCTGGTATCCTTTCCCTCTCCTGCCTGGAGCTTCCCTTATCTTGGTCTCTCTGACTTGCTCCAGGTTTTTATACCCCTCACCTCCCCTCTCTTGCTTATCAGGTCTCAACTGGGGGGACTTCTCAGCCACAGGCTCACACCAAGTGGGCGTCGCCCTTGTCGCACTGTGCTCATGTTCAACTGAGAACGGTTTTTGTGTTGGGTAGTCACTGTGCCGAGTTATGGCAGCTGCGGGGAGGGGGAGTTGGAAACCAGGTACCTGTTCAGTCGCAGATCCGGGCTGATAGCCATGCCCACTAAAAAATGGCGATTAAGGTTTTCCAAGATGGAGTCCATCTGTTTCCAGCACCAGCGTGTCCAGTGAGGTGGAGGGAACTGGGATGTCCTTGTGCTGTGGCTAGAACGTGGTCTGGTGACCTGCGTGGGAGCAGAGCGCAGTCTGGAGTTCTGCCACTCTACAGAGGTACTGATTTGGTGTCTCTGCTCCGCCGCTTGAGAGCCGCGTGCGTGTGCTCAAACTGCAGGCTTTGGGACCAGAGTCTGCAGTCTTACCAGAACACAGAGGCTCTGAGTTCTGCTCAGAGTTCGCAGATCTGGTGGATTCTGCGAAAATCCACTGTAGAGGGGTCCTGTTCCACGCTCTGAGATGTTGTATTCCATCTAGGAGAGACCCCCATGGAGAAGCCGCCTGACTGCTTTCTTGGATTCATGCACAGGGCAGCCAGAAATGGTATCTCCTCTACTCCGCCATCTTGGATCCTTGGCTCTCATCATGGGTTTTATGCCAGAAAAAAAAAGTTCTCTTTTTAAATTGTTCTTGGATGAAATAAATAAGATCACATTACAGACACTAGACTTTTTCCATACATTCAGCAAATAGTTACTAAGATTCTATATATTAGGTAAAAGTAACACTAGTTATTGTAACAAAGTAAAATTGCATAATGACTTAAACTCAATAGAAATGTATTTCTCACACAGAGTCTAAATACTTGCTTGTGAACAAGCAGCTCTTCTCCCAGTCTTTATTCAGAGACCTAAGCTCCTTCAATATTGTGGTTCCACCATCTTTCAATGAGAGGCTCCAAAAGAATCTGCGCTTTTCTGCTTCAACTAGTAGATGGGAGAACATGAAGGACTTGCACTCAAGGGTTTTATGTGCAAAAACAGGAATTGACACCACCTGCTTTCATAATCCATTGTTTGGACTTGATAACATGGCTACATCTCACTGCAAGGTTGGGTGCTGAGAGCCATAGCCGAGTCGGAATGACGCATGGCATTTTTGCCAGAACGGAGTGGTTGAGAGGTGACGCCAGCAAGCCCATGCATCATTCTGACTCGGCTATGGCTCTCAGCAGTTGGGAAGTAGGGAATGTGTCTGGGGACCCAGGAGAATAGAGTTTGGTACCTAGCTTTCTGCCATAATCCAGGCAATCTGCTAGGGGCTAGAAACATAAAACTTTTATGAAAGATATATTCCAGCCAAGTAGAAACAAATTAACAATAAAAGAAACAGTTTATTGAAGACCACATTATTTCCCAGAGAAGGACACTGGCTATCTGATCATAGGTTTACCTTGAACAATATTCAATGACATTCCTCAGGATGTCTGTAAACTGAAGCTTCCATTTTCAGAATCCCTGTCATCAAATGTGTGTATACTCTATAGCAAACAATAAAGGGTCATCTACATACCCTTTACTGAATCTTGTAATATCTTACTATTTAAGGTCTATGAATCAGGAGCTTTGACTTGTTAGGAATGCAGACTCTTAGGCTCAACCCCAGAGCTACAGAATCAGACAATGAGTTTTTTTCAAAGGTCCTTAGGGTGATTTGCATCCTCATCAAAATTTGAGAGTCATCAGTGGCATCCTAGCTCTAGCATGTACTAGCAATGTCATGGTAAATTCCTTAATCTCCTGTTTCCACTCCATCTATAAAATGGGTATGGCCAAGTCATTGAGCATTTGGGTATCTTCTAGAGATAATGTTTATACAAATGTTGAATAACACCTAATAATTAAGCATTGGTTTTTTCACATGGTGAGTACTTTTTAAAATAACTGTGAGGAGATCAGCTTTTTTTCTTTTCCTTTTTGGTGTTTTTTATTTAAGCTAATATGTACCTGGCTCATAAATAATTCTAGTGACTCAGGAGACTGAGGCAGAAGGATCAAAAGTTCAAAGCCAGCCTCAGGATAAACTTAGCTTTAAGCAACTTAGCGAGACCCTGTCTCAAAATAAAAAATAAAAATATCTGTGGATGTGTCTCAGTGGTTACATGCCCTGTGTTCAATTCCCGGTACCAAAGGAAAAAAAAAAGTTATTATGTACATTACAGGAAACAGAAAAATACAAGAAGCAAAGAACACAGTGGTCCTGGTCATGACCACCTTAGTTGAGTGTGTCCTAGGTCCTTCATATATATACATAATATCCCATTTTGTGTGATTGAGATCATAGTGTATATATATCATGCTTTTCTATACATCAACTCAGCAACGTGGGTATTTCTGGGTATTTCTACAGCAATGTGGGTATTTCTGATGACCAAGAATGTACTACACCAACTCAATCTGTTAGGAAACAGATTATAAATTGTAATCCTGCCTTACTTGGGGACAGAAATTTCACTGAAGACATAAAAGGTAATAGGACTATCTAGATAGACATTGGCAGTTAAAACTGAAATATTATATTTCTATAATGCTCAATTTTAAGTGATACATAAAGCAACAGAATTCACCAAGCATGATGTTTCAAAGAGAGTTCATTATCAGATTTCTTCTACTAAAATATTAGCAAGAAAGGCTGTTCCCAGAAAATTAAGGTATTCCCCGTGTACAGCCAGAAGATGTGCACACATCAATGTCTCACATCAAATGTAAATCTGAGCACTTGATCCTATCTAGAAGATGCAGCTTTTTTAACTGTAACTATTCGAACTCATTCTTCTTTAACCCTTACCATTATTTACACCTAATTTTAGCCTATTGAAATGGTAGGGAGGAATGTAATTTATATGGTTTAGCCTTTTTTCTTTGGAGATGAGTAAACACAGGAAAAGTAAGCTTTTCCATAGTCAGCAAATGGCATTTGTCTGAATAAGCCCTAATATAGACAGCACTATAACTTTAATCAATGAATTATCAAGTTATAAACTTTAAAATGTACACAGAAACAACCTAATTTGCTGAGCCTTGAGGGATACTAACTATTTCATGGACTATATTCATATGTGTAGTACCCTTTGATTAACAGAAATAGGCAACAGGATAATAATAGACCTGATAATTTTGTGCAACCAGAAAACAACCTGGTTTTCTATCTTCTTGGAAAGTGCTATAATATTATAATCTTTGTGCCTCATTTAATAAACATATGTATTTAATACTAATTTGGGGGGACTGGGGTTGTGGCTCAGTGGCAGAGCATTCACCTAGCACATGCAAGGCACTGGGTTTAATCCTCAGCACCACATAAAAATAAATAAATAAATAAAACAAAGGTATTGTGTGTCCAACTACTACTAAAAAAAATTTAGAAAAAGATTAATGTTTGTTATTGCTCACATGGACCACATAAACAAGCATTGGTTTCCATCCTCGTATCAGATAAAGTAGAACTTCAAGTCAGAGATAGTTAGAAGGTACAAAGAAGGACATTGCAGGGGGCTGGGGCTAGACCTCAATGGCAAAGCTCTTGCCTAGCATGTGTGAGGCACTGGTTCTATCCTCAGCACCACATAAAAAATAAATTAATAAACAGAGATATTATGTGTTCATCTACAACTAAAAAATTATTTAAAGAAAAGGACATTTGGGCTAGGGATGTGGCTCAAGCGGTAGCGCACTTGCCTGGCATGCGCGGGACGCTGGGTTTGATCCTCAGCACCACATAAAAATAAAATAAAGATGTTGTGTCCACCGAAAACTGAAAAATAAATATTAAAAAAGGGACATTTCATAGTGCTTAAGGGAATTATACATCAACAAGACATAACAATCGTAAATGTTTACACCCCAAACAATGGAGCATCTATGTACATCAAACAAACCCATCCCAATTTCAAGAATCAAATACATTAAAACACTATAATACTGGGTGACTTTTAACACACTCTCTCACTACTGGATAGATCTTCCAAACAAAAACTAAACAAACTATAGAACTAAATAATACAATCAATAATTTGGACTTAATGGACATATGGAACATTTCATCCATCAGAGTGAATACGCTTTCTTCTCAGCAGCACATGGATCCTTCTCTAAAATAGACCGTATCTTATGTCACAAAGCAATTCTTAGCAACACACACACACACACACAAAATAGAGATACTACTCTGCATTCTATCAGATCATAATGGAATAAAATTAGAAATCAATGACAAAATAAAAAATAAAAATTAAAAACAGAAGCTACTCCAATTCCTGGAGACTAAATAATACATTATTGGATGAGGAATGGATAGCAGAAGAAATCAGGGATGAAAATTTAAAAATGCATAGAGGTAAACAAAGAACACCAATACAACATATCAAAATCTCTGGGACACTGAAGTCAGTGCTAAGATGAAAAGTTCATGGCATTGAGCCCATTCATTGAAAGACTAGAAAGTTGACAAATAAGTGACCTAACATTACATCTCAAAGCCCTAGAAAAAGAAGAACAAATCAACACCAAAAGCAGTAGAAGGCCTGGGACTGTTGCTCAGTGCCACAGTGCTTACTAACCTGTGTGAAGCTCTGGGTTTGAGCTTTAGCATGAATTTTATTTTTATAAACAAATCATCTGTCCATCTAGATCTATAAAAAATTGATTTTTAATTAAAAATGTAGAGGACTGGAAAACATTAAAAGCTGAAATGAATAAAATGAAACAAGACAAAATTCAAAAAAATTGACAAAAACAAAAAGTTAATTCTTTGAAAAAATGATACTGATAAACCCTTAACCACGCTAATGAAGAGAAATAAAGAGAAATTGTAATAAATTACTAATATTTGTGAGGAAAAAGGAAATATCACCACGGACACTACTGAAATACAAATAATTAGAAACTATTTGAAAATTTATATTCCAATAAAAGAAAATATTCCAAAAGACATTGACAAATTTCTAGAGACATATGACCTACCCAAAATGAATCAGGAAGACATACACAATTTAAACAGATCAATTTTAAGCAATGAAAAAGAAAATGCCATCAAAACCCTACCAACCTAGAAAAGCCCAGAACCAGATGGATTCTCAGCCAAGTTCTATAAGGACCTTCAAAGAAATAACACCAGTACTCCTCAAATTATTTCATGAAATAGAAAAGAAAGGAACCTTTCCAAACTGATTTTATAAGGCTAGTATCACCCTGATATCAAAACCAGACAAAGACACATCAAGGAAAGAAAACTTCAGACAAATATCTCTGATAAACATAGATGCAGAAATTCTCAATAAAATTTTGGCACATCCCATACAAAAACATATTAAAACGATAGGATGCAATGTTGGTTCAACATACGAAACTAAGTAAATGTAATTCATCACATCAATAGACTTAAAGAAAATAATTGATCATCTCAATAGACGCTGAAAAAGCATTTGACAATATGTAGCACCCCTGCATGTTCAAAACACCAGAATAACAAGGGTGAATAGGAATATACCTCAACATTATAAAAGCTATGCATGCTAACCCCAAGGCCAACATCATTCTAAGTGGAGAAAAATTGAAAGCATTCGCTGTAAAAACTGGAACAAGACAAGGATGCCCTCGATCACTACTTATTCACATAGTCTTAGAAACTCTAGCCAGAGAAATTAGACAAAAGAAATTAAAGGGATACAAATAGGAAAAGAAGAACTCAAACTATCACTATTTGCCCACAACATGATTCTATATTTAGAAGATCCAAAAATTTCTTCCAGAAAACTTCTAAAACTAACAATTTAGCAAAGTAGCAGAATTTAAAATCAACACCCATAAATCAAATGTGTTCCTATACATCAGTGATGAATCCATGAAAGAGAAATTAGGAAACTATCCCATTTGCAATAGCCTCCAAAAAAATACTACTTGGGAATCAATCTAACAAAGGGGGTGAAAGACCTCTACAATGAAAACTACAGACACTAAAGAAAGAAATTGAAGGAGACCCTTGAAGATGGATAAATCTCTCATGCTCTTAGATAGGCAGAATTAACATTGTCAAAATGGTCATACTACCAAAAGCATTATACAGATTGAATGCAATTCTTATTAAAATTCCAAGTTACGGGAGGGGAGGCTCTAGGGATGGGGGAGGGCCTGGCTGGGCCTGCATTCTGCTGACTTCGCACTTCCTGGGGTTTGCCCTCTCTTCTGAGGGGATCAGGATCTGTTTGGTGGGTCTATTTCTGAAGCCCTAGAGCCAGGTGGCTCAGGCACTTCATTGATCCAGGACATGAGTAGAGAGAAGGAAGAGGACTCTTTCAGTATACTCAGGATTTATGATGAACCAGAGGAGAGAAGGAATATGCCAGAAAGCTCTGGTATTTCTTCTCAGCATGAACAAGTGCAGTACCAACCGGACAGTCCTTATGAAATGCTCCAGATCCCTCCATGTCCCCCCATGCAGCATGGCCCTGTTTATCAGGAGATGAGCGGTATGACCCAGCAGCAGTGGAACCTGCAGACCCTAGACACATCTGAGCTCCGGGCCTTGTGGTTCTCGGGGGCAGAATCAGGAGAGGCAGCAGAGGCTGGCCCCAGCTTCCTACCAGGATCTGCGCTTGGCCAGCCCTCTTCTTCACCTTCCCCCAGTAGAGAAGTCTGGTCACTCCTCAGAGGGGTTCCTCCCATTCCAGGTGAAGTAGTGGTCAGGCAGAGGCCCCCACGGGATTCCTGGAAGGTTGGCAGGCTCCGCCACGGGAAGAGAGTCTACGCGGTGGCTGTGGGTGGTGCAACCCGCCACGAGTACACATGTGGCTCCGGCTACATCAGGGTGTGGGACGAGAGTGCTCTGCACGCCTGGGACAAGGCCCCTGAGGCCCAGTTGGACCTGCAGAACCCTCAGAACTGTGTCCTCACCTGCAAGCTGTTCCCCGATGAGCAGAGCCTGATCACGGGAGGCGTGTCCCAGACCCTGACTCTTTGGGACCTGGCACCCACACCCCGCGTCAGGGCACAGCTGGCCTCCACGAGCCCCATGTGCTATTCTCTGGCCGTCTCCTCTGATGCTCATATCTGCCTGGCTTGTTTCAGAGGATTTGTGGAGATCTGGGATTTACAGAACCAAATCTTGATCAGGAAACACGAAGTCCCTATATACGGGTCCCGCTGTGTTGACATCGCAGGCAATAAATTCTGGACGGGAGGTGAAGACACCAGCTTGTATTCCTGGGACCTGCGGAGCTACCAGAGGCTTCAGCAATTCAATTTACAGAATGAGATCCTCAACATTACCCACGATCCTAGCGAGGAATGGATGCTAGTGGGCTTGAGAACGAGTGATATCATAATCCTACACACTCATCGGAAGGAGAAGTTCAAGGCTGTCCTACAAAAATACACCCACCACCATAGCCTCAAGTTCTCCTCCTGTGGCAGCTATTTTGTGACCACACTGGACGAGTCGATCCATTGTTTAGCGACACCTTCTCTACAAAGGCTGTTTCAGGTAAAGGAGTCCTCAGATATCTTGTGTTGTTACTTGTCCTCTGACAACCGGTATCTGGTCACGGGCTCCAAGAACAGTGCCACGGTTTACCAGCTCATGTACTGAAGATCATGCACCATGGTCCTTCCAGTGAAGACCCAGAGAAGGCCAGTGTGACTTAGCATGCTGGGCAAATTCAACAGCTGTCACCCTCTTGCCTCAGCCCTCATGGCCCGTCTTCTGCCCTCTCCTACACCTCCAGTCTGCACTTCGGGTTTTAAATTATATGGTTTGAGGCTTTTCCTATATTATTTTTCTGCCTCTGATTTCTGGGTTTTGGCAGGAAATGTTATGAGATATGGCCTTTAATTAATAAAACAGCAAAGCATAATCCAAAAATAAAATAAAATAAAATTCCAAGTTACATTCTTCATAGAAATAAAAAAAGCAATTATGAATTCATTTGGAAAAATAAGAAACCCAGAATAGACAAATCAATCCTTAGAAAGAAAAGTGAAGTAGGAGGCATCACAGTATAGGAACTTAAACTATACTACAGAACCATAGTAACAAAAATGGCATGGTATTGGCTCAAAAACAGACATGAAGATGGTACAGAATAGAAGATATAGAGACACACCCACATAAATATAGTTATCTCATACTAGACAAAGGCACAAAAAACATTTATTGGGGAAAAGATAGCCTCTTCAACAAACAGTCCTGGGAAAACTGGAAACCCGTATGTAACAAAATGAAATTAAACCCCTATCTCTCACCCTGCACAAAACTCAACTCAAAGTAGATCAAAGATTAGGCACTAGAACAGAGACCCTGAACCTAATACAAGAAAAAGTAGACCCAAATCTTCACCATGTTGGCTTAAGAACTGACTCCCTTAACAAGACTCCTAAAGTGCAAAAAGTAAAATCAAGAATCAATAAATGAGATGGATTTAATTAAAGTCCCAGTTTAATTAAGGTATGTTCACAGGTATTTGGGTTGGTTGACTTTAGGCTCATCAGATTCTTTAAACCTGAGAAAGAAAGGGGAAGACATTCTAATGGCTTTCTCTCAAGGAAAGGAGCAAGGCAGGCACCATTCACATTTGAGTCCACACAGCCACTGGGCACTCAATGGAGTAGAATTGTTGAGTTATGCCATGTTAAAATCAATGGCAACTTTACAAATGGAGAGGGAAATCTTTTCTGTACCCAAGTCAAAATGTGTATATATAACCCCATAAAAATGTGTATGGATACTCCCATGCATTCAGACTTCTCAATGTCTAGAGAAATCAACTTAAAGCTTAGAATTAATCCATTTGCTGGGATAATGATTTGAAAGGATTACCGTACTGCATGGTAACTGTAGGCAAGTGTGGTATGGCTAGAGGAGAAGTGTCACTGGGGGTGTGCCCTTGGGGATTTTGTCTTGCCCCCCCACTCCCCTACTCTTCGTCTCTCTCTCTCTGCTTCATGGCCACCTTTAGGTAAATAGCTTTTCTCCACCATTTGCAGGTAAATGAATGGAGTTGGTATTCTCCAAATCCATTCATTTACCTGCAAATGCCACAATTTCATTCTTGTTTAAAGCTGAGTAATATTCCATTGTGTATGCATACCACATGTTCTTTATCCATTCATCTGCTGAAGGGCACCTAGGTTGGTTCCATAGTCTAGCTATTGTCAATTGAGCTGCTATAAACATTGATGTGGCTGTGTCCCTGTAGTATGCACATTTTAAGTCCTTTGGGTATAAACCGAGGAGTGGGATAGATGGTTCAATTGGTGGTTCCATTCCAACTTTTCTGAGGAATCTCCTTACTGCTTTCCATAGTGGTTGCACCAATTTGCAGTCCCACCAGCAATGTGGACCTTTCCCCCCACATCCTCGCCAACATTTATAGTTGACTGCATTTTTGACAATTGCCATTCTGACAGGAGTGATGTGAAATCTTAGAGTAGATTTGCATTTCTCCAATTGCTAGAGATGTTGAACATTTTTTTTATATAAATTTGTTGATTGATAGTGTTTCTTCTGTGGAGTGTCTTTTCAGTTTCTTAACCCATTTATTAATTGGATTATTTGGGGGGTTTTTTTTGGTGTTAAGTTTTTTGAGTTTCTTATATATCCTAGAGATTAAGGCCTATTTTTTCCCTCTACAGTCTGCTTTACAGCTGCTAAGCATACTTTTTAAAACTCTCGATTCCCTTAAAAGTCATTTCCTCAAGAATTATTACTGAAAAATGACTTTCATTGAATCCAAGATGCTTCAGAATGAAAAGTGAGATCCACAGCCCATTCAGATTAGCATGCAATTTTTTGTCTTCAAAAATAGAGCTGTTAGGGAAGCACCCAATCTTCATTGCCTGGAGAACAACCAAGGGTGAATCTAGTGTGCTACGCCGAAGAGATCTACTGCTGCTTCTGCCTCTTGTCAATCACTTAAAGATTTATTTTCTACCCATGACCTCATGGTAAGTCAGTGGGAAGGGTTATTAATAACCTGACATTCTTAAGTTCCAATGTTACTGAATTTTATTTTCTCCTATCAAGCATCTGTTATTTTATGCTTTTGTCATTTACATCAGGACCTTGAGATCATGACTCATTCCAAGTCAACAGTAGGATCAAGGGTGTTCTGTGTTCACAGATGGTGTCAAAACAAAATCTGTTGCTTGAAAACATGAAGGCACTTCGTACGTCATCCACTGCTTTCCCTCTGTTTCACTGCATCTCTTTAAGCTCTATTTCAGAACATGAATATTTTCTTTCATTGTTCCTAGGACAAGTCACTGTATTCATAATTTGGTTATGTTATGCCATTTAATTTTTCTCCATGACATTTATTACCAGCTCATATTCAGCCACATCATTTTTTTTTAAATATGTATTTTTTAGTTGTAGTCAGACACAATACCTTTCTTTTTATTTATTTATTTTTACGTGGTGCTGAGGATCGAACCCAGGGCCCCGCACCTGCTAGGCCAGCGCTCTACCGCCGAGCCACAATCCCAGCCCCACATCCATTTTTGAAATCATCAAAATACTTCTTCCCACTGCTGTCAGTTGATAAAGAGCGGCTATTTGTCCTAAGCCCTCCAGTGCCTTCACTACCCCACTCTTCCTCCAGATTCCATGGATCTCTCTACCTTCCAGCACTGAAAGAGTTAGCACCTCATGTTTCGAGGATCCCACTCCAAGACAACGACGGGTATCATTTCTGATCGGTCAGTGCCAGCGCCATACCAGCTTATATTTCACATTTATCACCACACACACTGACTGGCAAAGGGCATAGACTTCTTTGCTTTGTTCAGTGCGTCATCCCCAATGTCTCCTTGAACTGTCTTTAGCAGACAGTAGACTCTCAAATAATTATTGAAGGAAGAAATGAAGTGCATCTATGCCCATGGTACCAAAAATGTGAGATGTGAATCAGGAGAACCCCTCAGTCCGGAAAACAGGGAAGACCTAGGAATTAAGTTATGATTTTTTTTTATAGAAGACAAATAAGCTTTTTTCTTTGGTTAGCAGCTTTAACTCACGGCATTAACTCTTAATACTTTAGTTTTTCAGGCAAGGTGTTGTAAGCCAAAATTGGGTTCCAGGTCCCAAACTGGTAACAAAATACTAGACCTGGAAATGGACACTAGTCATATTATACGTTAGGCCAACAAAGCCTGGAGGTGTTTCAGGGGATGAGGCAATCTTGATGAGCTTTGGGCAGCCTCCTGTGGTGGTAGAGACAGAGTCACCCAGAATAGCTAAGAATAACTAAGCTTTGTCAGACAAGTTTTGTTTGGTCATAAATTATAGAGCTGTTGAGTTGAACATCTATGCATCATCAAAACATGCAAGTCCATGATTCTACACTCTCTTGTGCATTTTTCTGCCTTTCTATATGATCTGAAAGGCATCCTTATATAGAAATTCCTGTGCTGTACTCTGTCATCTTAATACAAATGTTGTCCTTCTGAACTTGTTTTGAGACCATATGCTCATTTTCAGAAGAGGAGACACCAACTCCTCCCCTGTATTTATGATCATCCAGTCCCGCCTCACTCAGCCCCTTGCCAGCAGATTGTTACCATCAGGAGCCTAATACATGATTTATGTGAGCCCAGTTTTTACTTAGATCCTCTGTTTTTCATCTTGCTGGTCTACACCACCCATCTGCTTGTGTGATCCAGATTGGTGTGGGACCCCTCAGGTTTGCTGGAGACTGATATTTGTCCCTGTGAGAGGTTACTAAAAGTTTAGCCTTCAAAGTGCAGAATCTTTAGCAACATTATTTCTATTGCTGCAGGCATTTCTCTACCTATTTGCTACTTGGGCGATCCCTGGAGTCATCAGATTGGCCAGTCTTCTCCCAGCCTGGAAATAGGCCTTTGGGTTATACCACAAAATATCTTTTTCCCACTGCTGCAGTAACAGGGGAGTTCTACTAACCTTCCAGGTAGGTTTTGATGAAAGACAAGACATCTTCCCACCAACATCCAATAAGGCAAACTATGCAATATCTATTTTGAACACACTGTATCTACAGCACTGAGCACAATGTTGGCTCTTAATACATATTTTTTGACTAGCTGATTGGAAGCCCTGCCCTTTATAGTTACTTCCGATAAAGACATTATAAATATATACTCCTTGATTACACTACACTTTGTAAATTGGCTTACTTATTGCCTGTGAATGGGTGAATGATATTTAACTGTATCCCCCATAATTTTGTTTTTCTCTGCTTTATAATATAAATTATGAACTTATCATGAAAAATATCTAAGCCATACATTACAAAGCTATGTTTTACAACTTGGGGTGGGTATTGTTGGGAAAGTAGGAAGAAAAGAAGGCAAGAGGTCTGGGGTTGTGGCTCAGTGGTAGTGCGCTTGCCTAGCATGTGTGAGGCACTGGGTTTGATTCTCAGCACCACATACAAATAAATAAAATAAAGGTCCATCAAAAACTAAAAAAAATATATTTTTTAAAAAAAGAAGACAAAAAAATTCAATGTCTTCCCTTTGTCTAAATATCAAGAAGAGGCATTAATATAACTTTGGACATTAGATGGGCTCTTTTTAAAAAAGAGACAAGTGTGGACATTTTCCCTAAAATGCATTATTTGGTAAGTGAGAGCATTCTTGTCCCAGCTTATTTTTAAAATGCCATAATATTGTGCTCTGTTTTAAGGGTTAAATATTCTTTTTCTTCTGCTGCTTCTTCTCGTTTGTTTATAGTAATCACCTTGGTAGAGTCTCTTCTTTTCACTGCTGCAGTAGTAAGAGGAGTTTTACCAACCTCCAAGGATGGAAGAGAGAACGTGGCATCAGAAGATGCCATCTCCTCAGTGTTCTTACTTATGTGCCCTTTATCTCCAGGTCTTACTCTTTTCCTGTAATTACAATTTATCCCCCCTCAAAATGTAGCCAAAGGTAAGTGTAAACTACAAAGCACTATTTCCAACTAGTAAAATATCATCCCATCCTTGGTAAATGAAGACCAATCCCTTCACCCTAGACGTTTTAAGGATTAACCAGAATTATATCATTTAGGAATGGCCTCTGTCCGCCCAAATCTAATATAATAAATGCAAGGACGTTGCCAAGGCAAATTCCTTAAAAGAACACAGTGCTGCAGAAGCAGTTCACAAAGTCCTGAGCGCCTTAGTCAATGATTACATCCTGTTGCAGTGTTAGCAAGGATTGGCAGCCAACCTTAGTAGTGGGAGATGGAGAAAAGAAGTGACAATAAAGTCAAGATTCCTCAAGCAGATATGGGATGAATGGAACAAGACGGAGCAGTCTAGGACAATGTGTTCAGTGATAAAGGCCAGGAGATCTGACTGTCTCTGCACCAGATTGTTGCTTTCTTATTTAAAGAACCTGATTTGACAGTGAAGTGTTGAAAGCAAACACATTCCAGCAGAGAATTGCTAGTCCTGACCTTTGTTCCAATCATAATATTCTGGGTGATCTATGGACAGGAATCCACTTTCTTGGCTTATAACACTTTCCAAGTACAAATTATGCGCATGTGGCATAAGAGTTGCAAAGATATTTGAGAAGACTAGAACTTTCTTTGAATTTGAGGCTATGCCAGGTAGATTGCCCGTAATCATTCTACATAGGATGTCCTTGTTTGGGCCTGGTTCTAGTGAGGTGGGGCTTTGCGATAATTTTCCTGAAGGAACTCAGATTTGGAGGTATGCTGAACTTGAGTGTATTTTTAACATGTCTAAGAGCATTCCCATGAGTACTCCCGAGTTGAATTTTTAACTACCTTAGCTTCAGATGTGAGGAAGGCACACAGGAACCAGAAATGAATATTCCCCATATTTTTCATGGGAAAATAGAGCTGACAAAAATCTTCTGAGTTCAGGGAACTGCATGGTTCCGGAAAGCACTTTCTCTAACTGAGTAAACCACGAGTCTCGGCACTTTTTTTTTCTTCAACCTGTAATAAGAAAGAGACATGTTCTAAACCAATTTCTCAGGGTTTGACCTTTGGCACATTTGAACTGTTGACCTTAGAGGCATAAGCACATTTGAAAATGGGCAATCAAGGAAAGAGAGAGAGAAAAAAAAAAACATGAGGTCAATAAGCCAACCAAAGTAAAAAGAAGGGGGAAAGAATAAGAAATTGAAAAAGGCAGAGGGAATGAGTGACATAGTGGTGTTGGTGGTGGGGGGAATCACCCGGAAGAATATGCTATCAGAGAATGAGTAACACTACTTCAAGCAAGAAATCCTGACAGAATTTCTCTTTTCCTTTCCAGGGGCCTCTGCTCCTCTGCTCACAGGATAAACAACAGTGAGTCGTGAAGGTGTAAGTTATTTCTGAGCATCCTAAATTCTGCAGGGCAGTCCTGTGTGTTTTCCCTGCCTTTCGTGTATCCGATCCTTAATAAGCAGTGAGACCCTCGGGGAGAGGCTGAGTGCGGTGAGAATAATACGAGCCAGTACTTACCATCTCCCAGCACGCTCCAAACATCGCTTAAAATATATAAACACATTTGAGTCTCGCAACGATCCTGTGAGACAAGAATTGTTCCCATCCCACTTTACAGAGGAGGATGTAGAGGTACAAAGGGAATTAAGACCGAGAGTCACAAAAGTGGCAGGGTCAAAATTTAAACCAGCTTTGAGGTCTCCAGTTCTTGTGTGTCACAGGGATGGCTGTTTACTTCCCCACGGAGACCCTATGAATTGGCAGGGGAGGCACTGGGAATTCCAGCCCTCAGGCTCCCAAAGGGCTTTGTAGAATTCACCACTGGCTCCCTGCTACAAAGACCCATTGGTTGCTAGGCTTTGAAGTCTTTAATGTTAAGCCTTATACCAAGCAACCAGGAATGTGCTAGCAATTATAGGGGAATGTATATTGGATCATAGAACTGAGTATTTTGTTCTATCGTGTCATGTCTGCCCTTTTTAATGACAAAACTCCTTGTGGCCATCGTCCAAACAACTGCATGGCCCTGGATGAAGCAGCCATTCTCTTGTGCTAACTTGGAAAGGAATGTTCCTGATAAGGAGAAACGAGGATTCAGAATTCAATGTGAAAGTCACAGTCAGAAAAACAATATATTTTACAATAACACTTGGGGTTTATTTATCTATTCTCCTCTGATAATTTCCAGATGCAGTCTGACCAAATAAAACAGAAAGATGTCTTTCTGTTTGCTTCAACCCCACTCACTCCTTGAGAGACATGAAGCCTTGGTTACACAATTTTGTGTGGAAGGTAAAAACAAAAACAAAAACAAAAACAAAACCCTGCAGGCTGAGTTTGCCCGGTGCTGATTTCCACATTTCAGGTGAAGAATACAACTTTCACTCTTGACCTTCAAGTCCGCAGCAATATGACTCCTATCACCTTTTGCAGCCTCATCTCCTTCTCATACTTTCTTTTCCTTTACCTCCAAATTGGGGTGAACCTTTCCCACAGTCTCTCTATCCCTTTTAATTTGCTCTGTTCCTTGGAGTATCCTTTGAGATCTATCATAAATATTAACCTCCAGGAGAACGTCCCCAATTCTCCTAATCTCATTGATCTCCCCTTGTCTGAACCGGATCCTTATTTTAGACCTTCATCCTTAATCTCCCTTAAAGAAGAGTCATTTGTGTTTCTGTCTGGGGCTCCCTACCATCCCATAGGTGGGAAACTGTGTGTCTTATTCATTTCTTGCTTAGCTTGACGTTCTTTCCTATGCAGCCTACCTTTGGCTCTGTGCCTTGCCAGATACGGATATTATGATGCAGCATGTCACAGGTAGCAAGTGTTAACCATGAAAGGGACCTTAGAGATTAACAAGTGTCACCTTTTCATTGTATACGTCAGAAAACTAAGAGGAGCAGAGGCCAACCACCCAAGGTCATTGGGTGAGAGGGGGGCCAGAGTCAGGTCACCTGATTCCCTGCAAGTTGCCACTTTCTAAAATGTGGAGGTAAATATGATGCCAAGGAAGAATATTTTTAGGTTATGAAATAGTGTGAATTGCACATATGCTGACAGGAGTAACAGAGCAGAGGGAGAAAACCGAGGATGCAGTATTACAGTACGGAGACTTGAATGGGCGAGAGGAGGAGGATCCAGAGACAAACAGAAGACTTGGAAAATACTCTGAGCAGCTTACCCAGAGTGACAGTGGGAGACTGAGGATGTGGGTGGAGAGGGAGTTAGGTGGATAGATACCAAGAGCACCTGGAAGTTTTCTTCTGAACTTCTCTTTTTCTCTTAAATAAGAAATACGGTTTTCAACTGAAAAGGAGCAGGAGGAAAACACCTTAGAGATTTAAAAAGAGGAAGTAGGGCTGGGGCTGTGGCTCAGTGGCAGAGCACTTGCCTAGCACGTGTGAGGAACTGGGTTCGACTTTCAGCACCACATAAAAATAAATAAAATAAAGTTATTGTGCCCACCTGCAACTAAGATATATATTTAAAAAAAAAAAAAGCAGAGAGAAAAAAAATTGTTTAGGAGAGTGGGAAAGGGAATGGTTAAGGGTATGATTACATACACCGTGACCACCAGAGGTTCGTGGCCTAGTGTATTTCAGCAGGGATACTACTGTTGTTTGGGGCAGGCATGTTGCCTGGCATTTAGCGTCCCTGGCTCGTAGTGGTGCCCCTCTACCCTTGCGATCATCCAAATACCCCTGGGAACTGAACCACTTCTGATTGAAAAACCACAGGGACACCAGTTACAAGGGTGCATCATTTTCTTTAGTCACTCTCAGCAGCTCAGATGTTGGCAAGGAGTAGGCAAAACTCTGTGAAGGGGGGAGTTTGACAGACAAGGACCATGAAAGGAGAAAGAGGCAAGGGAACTGAAAGTGTATATAATGGAGTGATTAAAACCGTCAGATTTCCTGAGTGACAAAATGCCTCCAATTGCCTCAGGAACAACATGGCAGAGGATTCCTGGCCACCGTTGATGGCCACTTGGATGTGTAACCCATTTGAGGCTATTATAAATGAAGCTGCTATGAACACTAATGTATGGATGTACACATTTGTTTCTGTTGGTAATATACCCAGGGATGGAGCTTGCTGAATCATAGAGAATAAATATGTTCAGTTTTATATAAATTGCTGCAAGTTCTTTAAAAATTCCACCTCTGATTCAGCCATCCCATTCCAGATATTTATCCAAGAGAAAACAAATCATATGACCGCACAGGGACTTGTATGCTAATATTTGCAGAAGGTTTATTTGTAATAAATGGCAGAAAAAAACAGGAACAACCAAAATGTTGTCATCAACAAGTGAATAGATAAGTTATGGTCATACAATGGAATACTATTCAGCAAAAAACAAAAACGTCACAAACAAAAAACACTAACTACTGATATAAACAGCATGGATGAATCTCAATTGAGTAAAGGAGACTAGACGCAAAAGACAACATACTCTATCTGTGACTCCAGGTATATAAAATTCTAGAAAATGCAAACTGACCCCTAGAACTAGAAATTACTTGCCCGGGATCGGGGAGAGGGAGTGGGATGGGCTGAAAAAGATGGGATGGATTCCAAAAAGTGTGAGCAAACTTCTGAGGAGGTGGACACTTTGAATTTCTTGATAGGGTAATGTTTTCATGGGTATATACTTATATCCAAACTTATCAAATTGTGAACATTAAAATGTGTAATTTATTATAACTGAATTATACCTCAAAGATATTAAAAATAAGAAAACTGCTGAACTGTTTTCCAAAGTGCTGAACCAATGTCCACTCCTATCAATCAGCAATGTATGAGAAGTCTAGTTACCTACCCCGCCTTTGCCAACATTTGGTTTCGGTCTGTCCTTTTAGTTTTAACCACTGGGTGGTAGTGTAATGATGTCACATTATGATTTTTATTTGCATTTTCCTAATGTCTAATGATGTCAACCACCTTTTCATATACTCATCAACTGTTTTCATATTCTCTTCTGTAAGTGCCTGTTTGAAGTCTTTTCCCCTTTTTTTCTGAATTCTTTTGATTTGTAGTTCATATTGTGAAGTAGAGTCCCATAAAACAGATGGGGAAATTTCTCATTCTGTGCCATGCCTCTTCACTCCTTTGCCCTTTTTTTGAATAGTTCTTAATCTTTACTAATTACTTAATTAATTTAGCACTGGGTATGGAACCCAAGTGTGCTCTACCACTGATCCCCAGCCCTTTTTATATTTTATTTTGAGACAGGTTCTTGCTAAGTTGCTGAAGTTGGCCTTGAATTTAGGATCGTCCTGCCTCAGCCTCCCAAGTAGCTGGGATTACAGGTGTACAAAACTGCACCCAATAGTAGTTCTTAATTTTAAAGAGATCAAATTTATCTAGCATTTCTCTTGTTCGGTGCTTCTAATATCTCATTTAAAAATTTTTTAATCTATCTCACCTAAAGCCTAAAGCAGGTTAAAGCAATGGAAGATACTATCCTGTGTTCTCTTTTCCTAGAAGCCGTATTGCCTTTGTTTGCATATATAAGCCATCACAATTTTTTTGATAACAATGTGAAGCAGAGAATCAATGATTCTTTTCATTTTAGTGAACTCTAATTGACTCAACATCATTTATTGAAAAGACCAGTTTTTTTCTTGCAGTGAATTTCAGTGGCACCTTTGCCACAAATCAGGTGACCAAGGAAAATCATTTATTATGCTGTCTTTATAGTTATTTGTCTTGCCAGACATTACACATTTCATAATCCATATTATGTAAATATCATAAAATATGAGTCCTGGGGGTCTCTTTTCTATGCTCTGAAACATATATACTTCAGGAATTATATGTTCTTTTTTTGTTGTTTTTTTAGAGAAAGAGAGAGAGAATTTTTTAATAATTATTTTTCAGTTTTCGGTGGACACAACATCTTTTTATTTCATTTTTATGTGCTGCTGAGGATTGAACCCAGCACCCTGCACATGACAGGTGAGCGGGTTACCGCTTGGGCCACATCCCCAGCCCTATATGTTCTTTTTAAAGTTGGAAATACTGAACCTGTGAAGCCACCTGTATCGGTCAGTGTCCAATCTAGAAAACAGAAACAACCTTGTATGTTCAAAATGAGGAAACTTAACATCGGGAATTAATTATACAGGGAATTAACTTAACATAGGGAATTAATTAGTTAATGAAAGGAGCAGAAAAGCCAACAAAATGAAAGTAGCACTAACAGCAAGCTGCTCCCACTCCTAACCCAGGGGAACGGTGGGAGGAGGTGGTGTTACTGTAGTCCAAAGGCAAAGCCATGACATGGAACTAGAATCACGTTCCAGTTCATGCCTAGAAGAAGCTAAAACCACAGAAAAGAGAGAACCAGCGTGGGAGACTCCACCAGCCAGAGCAGACTAGACCAAAAGCTCTTGGCATCTCTCCTGTCCCACCACCACCCTTCTCCAGGTACCTCTCCCTGCCTGAATCTACTAGAAGCCAGCTAACCCAGGAGCCTGGGGAAAAGGGCCTGCAGAGGGCAGCCTCCCAAGAGTCCTACAGCAGAGGAAGCATGGGGTAGTAAACTGGTTAGCACCCCACCTGAACCAGGACCCTTTCTTCAGAATTTTAATTATCCATTTTTTCTCGTAATTCTTGGATTAATTTTGGTTATCTATGTTTTCCAAGAAAATCCTCTGTTGAGATTTTCAGACTATTGGCATCAAATCATGTGCTATGTTTTTTTAAAAATTTCAAATCTCTCCTGTATTTATGATTACTTTCTCTTTCTTATTCTAATTTTGTGCATTATTGAATTTAAATATTTTTTTTCTGCATCTGTGGCAGTTGCCTAGGGACAGGCAATGTCATTTAACAGTCCCCTCTGATTGCTGTACATTCTTTAATGGATAAATAGATCTAGAAGCTGATCCGATTCAGGATCCGTTATTCTGGCATGGAACCTTTAGAGGCAGTTTTGTGTACTTCCATCGGGGAGCATATAAATATAAATGTGTTTTTTGGTGTCACTAGCTCTAGGTGACTATGCCCAGATCCACTGATCCAGACACTGGGGATTGCAAATGCAGAAAAATGAACTCTATTGTTCTTTCTTTGTTTATCAGCTTGAATATTTTTGTAAAAAAGAAACTATCCCTCGTCGCCATTCATTCACTCTCTGCTACATTCTGACTTTCATTCTTACCCTTTTATCCTTTCAGATAACAAACTTCCTTCTCTGGAATTGTAACATTTTCTCTAAAGGTCCGGACCCCAGAGTTTTTATAGAGATGTTCATATAATTTTTAATACTTTTTTTGTAAATATATGTAAAATTCAAATGTTTTAATAGGGCATAGAGTAAAATACCTTCCTCCCCTGTCCTCACCCAGTTCCCCCCCTCCCTTTTTTTTTGGTAGTGGGGCGGGGTGGGGGGATAACAGGGGATTGAACCCAGAGATGCTTAACTACTAAGCCACATCCTCAGCCCATTTTTATATTTTATTTAGAGACAGGGTCTCCCTAAATTGCTTGGGGCCTTGCTAAAATTGCTGAGACTGGTCTTCAACTTGCAACCTGCCTCAGCTTCCCAAATCACTGGGATTACAGGTATACAGCACCATGCCTGGCTTCAGTTCTCTTTCTTTTCTTTTTTTTTTTTTTTATTGGTTGTTCAAAACATTACAAAGCTCTTGACATCTCATATTTCATACATTAGATTCAAGTGGGTTATGAACTCCCATTTTTACCCCAAATACAGATTGCAGAATCATATCAGTTACACATCCACATTTTTACATAATGCCCTATTAGTAACTGTTGTATTCTGCTACCTTTCCTATCCTCTACTATCCCCCCTCCCCTCCCCTCCCATCTTCTCTCTCTACCCCACTACTGTAATTCATTTCTCTCCTTGTTTATTTTCCCCTTCCCCTCACAACCTCTTATATGTAATTTTGTATAACAATGAGGGTCTCCTTCCATTTCCATGCAATTTCCCTTTTCTCTCCCTTTCCCTCCCACCTCATGTCTCTGCTTAATGTTAATCTTTTTCTCCTGCTCTTCCTCCCTGCTCTGTTCTTAGTTGCTCTCATTATATCAAAGAAGACATTTGGCATTTGTTTTTTAGGGATTGGCTAGCTTCACTTAGCATAATCTGCTCTAGTGCCATCCATTTCCCTGCAAATTCCATGATTTTGTCATGTTTTAGTGCTGCGTAATACTCCATGGTGTATAAATGCCACATTTTTTTATCCATTCATCTATTGAAGGGCATCTGGGTTGGTTCCACAATCTAGCTATTGTGAATCGTGCTGCTATGAACATCCATGTGGCAGTATCCCTGTAGTACGCTCTTTTAAGGTCTTCAGGGAGTAGTCCGAGAAGGGCAATAGCTGGGTCAAATGGTGGTTCCATTCCCAGCTTTCCCAGGAATCTCCATACTGCTTTCCAAATTGGCCGCATCAATTTGCAGTCCCACCAGCAATGTACAAGAGTACCCTTTTCCCCACATCCTCGCCAGCACTTGTTGTTGTTTGACTTCATAATGTCTGCCAATCTTACTGGAGTGAGATGGTATCTTAGGGTGGTTTTGATTTGCATTTCTCTGACTGCTAGAGATGGTGAGCATTTTTTCATGTACTTGTTGATTGATTGTATGTCCTCCTCTGAGAAGTGTCTGAGGCAGCCATTGTTATAAGTTTCTTATGAGAAACTTATAACAGACAGATTGAAACCATTGATCATGCCAATGGGATAAAAATGATAGAAATGAATAAATCTGGGTAAGGGGCATTCTTATACTATTTTATAACTTTAATACTATTCTAAATCTCTTTAAAGTTAGAATTTATTAATCACGTAATTTAATATACAAAAATAATAGACATACTAAATAGCATGCAATGCTTTTTTTTTTTTTTTTTTTTTTTTTTTAGTAACTCAGATAGTACCAACTGCCTTGGTACTATTGTCTTGGTACAATACACACTGTCTTGTTTCTTGCTTTTTAAAATCTATATCTTGAAGCTCTGTCCACGTTAAAACATGAAGAGATGTTTCATTCTTTTATTTTTATTTCTATATTTTTATCGGTGCATTATATTCATACATGCACATGATATATTTTGATCAATCTCATTCCCTAGTACATTCTCTGCCCCTCTTCTCACCCCTCCCCATGATCCACTTGCTCTACCCCACCGATATCCCTTTTATCATTGTTACTATTATTATTATTATTATTATTATTATTATTATTATTATTTTAACTAGTGCATTAAGACTATACATATGGGTAGGGTTCATTATGGCATATTCAGACATAGACACAGCATCATTTGGTAGATTTCCTTTCTCAGGATTTCCCTTTTCTCAGGATGGCTCAAACTTTTTAGAAGTTGTTATCACTGCATTGTGTAGCGACAGAGTATATCATAATTTATTGAAAGAATAATATGTCAATGGACATTTAGGTCATTTTAAATGTTGCTACAACAACTAATACTATAGTAAATGCCCTTGTTCCCAGGTCCCTTCTCATGTACGTGTGTTTCCTATAGATCAACGCGTAGCAGTGGAATTGCTGCAGCAAAGGGAATGTGAACTTCTTGTTTTAGTAGTAATCACCAAATTGTTCTCCCTAGAGGACATGCCAACATACATCCCCACGAATTTTTGAGAGTGTTGACTTCTTGCGTCTCTCAGCTGTACAGTGTATTGTGGAACTCTCTGATGACTTTCAATCTGACTGCTGAAAATGTCAAATTTCTTTATAGTTTTAATTTGAATTGCTCTTTTTGTTTAAAAATATCTTCACTTTTTTTCTGTAAACGTTTTTCTGTATATATATATAATTGTATATATACCATTTTTTTCCCCTGTAAGTTGGCTGCTTCTGCTTCTGTTACCCTTTACCTCTCTGGTTTCTTCCCCCCCCCCACTCCACCCCACCCCACCCTTCTGGCATTTTTAAAAGTTGATTTGTCTGTGTGGTGTCATCACATTTTTTGAGCTGGAAATAATAACCTTACAATCATCTAGTTCAGTACTATCATGTTCCAAACTTAAAAACTGATCTAAGGATGTCAAATAACTTGCAAATGTTAAAGGGCAGCCCAGGATTTTTGCTTCTTCCTTTGGCAATTTTTACGCTGCACCATGCCAGCCCCGAAACAGAATTAACCAATCCCTGTCCTCTCAAAATGTGTGAAGCATCGGGTCATCAGGATTTCACCCCTCTCAATGTTCCCAAGACTCCTTGCTAATTCTCTTAGGAACCTGTCTGCCTTCCCCGCTCACTTTGTATTCTCTGGATTCACCATCCTTGCATTCACCAAATGGCTGACACCCCAGGACCAGAATGACTTCTTGTCATCTCCCACAATTTCTCATTCTTGAGTCAGTCCTTCAACATGATTCTATTGAGATCCTGTTAAATGAAGATCCCTGCATTGGGCATGATAAGAGAATACAAAAGAAATAGAAAATTCAATCCCTGCCCGGTTGAACAATCCATTTGAAGAGACAAGGCAAACACTGAATTCATTTTTAAATGAATTCATAATTACTTGCTAATGCTCAAGGCAAACAAATCACATGAGTGATTAAGTGGGTTTGTATTAATCAGAAAATAATTTCTGCAAGTTTCTGTTTCAGATTTAGGCAGAAGTGATGTATCTGGAGTGTTACAATCTCAGCTAACACATAGGCTACTTTCAAGTCCTCAGAGACATCCCAGACGGCATCTCTTTCCAACTGAATGATGGTCATTTTTCCTTTTCTTTATTCTTCGTGAATGAACTGTGGAATAATAGAGCAAATGACTTGCTCAGACATCCCAGAAGGTGTCCTGGGCTTCTCTCTCCAGGACCTATATTCTACCACCACATCATACTGCTTCAGTTTGGCAGAGAAATAGAAAAGGAATGGGGAGGGGGTTCACATGGAATGAATAAATAGTACAGTCCTGAATTTGTCTTCTGTCAAGAGACCCTGGAGTAAAAAGAAAAGACTAATTTTGGAGGCAGACTGGATTTGAATCTGCTTTGCTGCTTACAAATTATAAGCCTCCACAAAGTGTAAGCCTCTGAACCTCTACTTTCTCAACTACAAAATGGAGTTAATACTATCTACTCATTAGAGCCACTTGACATACAGTAGGTGTCTAATAAATGGTAGCTATTTTAGTAAATGATGGACTAGAGTGAGAATGTGGATTTTTTTTTCTGCATATATTGTTGATTTACTTGGTTTAAGAAAACTAGGAACCAAAGACACAAAAATACAAAAAGCTTAGATCCTAGGGAAGAACCCTATGACTGGTCATTCAGACTTGATTCTTCTTGCCCACTGTCCTAAAAGGAAGGTTTTTGTAGGCATAAGAAAGAAGTTCTAGAGGAAAAAGTTTGAAACTCTTCACTCATAACAAATGAGATGACATGTCTGCAAAGTACACTGCCAACTACTGAAGCAAGCTCTGGACTTGGTGGTGAAAGTGTGTATGACTTCCCCTTCGCTGGCCTCCAGCTGTGAATTAAACCAGCTCACTGCCTTGCTCTAGAGACACCTGTGAAGTGGGACTATAGCAATCCCTACCTCATGGGACGTCCAAAGGTCAAATTACATAATTCAGCTCACAAACACTTAGAGAATACCTACTCTCATGGCTAATTTTATGTGTCAACTCGGAGGATGTTTTTGGATGACAACATTTAAATCTGTGAACTCTGAATAAGTAGATGGCCCTCTAAAATGTGTGTCAACTGAAGGCCTGAATAGAACAAAAAGACTGGACTTCCAAACAGGGATCCAGCAGGCTGCCTTCAGACTTCATGTGATTTTCAGCTCTCCTGGGCTCTGCTGGCTGACCCACAATGCAGAGTCTGGACTTGCTAGCTCCCAAACCAATCCTTTATAACAAATCTCTTGCAATATACATGCATGTTATTGGTTCTATTGGTCTGGAGAACCCTAAGCACCTCCTATGAGTAAGACATTTCTAAGCCCTGGAGATGTGCTACTGAGAAAGACAAGGTCTCTCAGGGAACAAATATTTTTAGGGGAGGGAGTCAGACAATAAATGCAAATATAGCGATATCAGGTAGTGATGTGAATAAAATGGGATGCTGATAATGACTGGGCAGTTGGGAATGAGTTCAGTGTGCTTGGGCAGAGAGGAAATCAGAGTGCCTGGGAACAGAGCAGGTGAGAGAGGTGGTAGGAGATGAGGTAGCAAATGTTGCAAGGGCTTCATTATATCAGTCTAATATTCACATATTCACATAGAGGATTTTTATTTTATTCTAAGTACAATGAAAAACTATTGAAGAGTTGTTTTTGCCAGGACATAATATGGTCTCTCCTTTCTCTAGATTGATGGAGGAGGGAAACATAGGCATGTACATATGTGCAGATATTTTAAATCAAGGCCATATTCCCATAACACAAATAGCCGCTTTCAACCTTATAGTGACACTTAGCATACTCACAATATTGTGTAACACCCACCGATTTATTTATTTTAAAAAAATGATCATTCTGACTGCCATGTGGAAAATGGATGGTGGGGGCTATGGTCTGAAAGTTTGTGTGCCCCCCTTCCAAATCTGTATGTTAAAATCTTGACCCCTAATGTGATGGAATTATGAGATGGGTCTTTGGGATGTGATTAGGCCAAGAACCATCTTGAAAGGAATTAGCATCTATATAAAAGGGGCCCCAGAGTGCTGCCTTATTCTTCCACAGTGTGAGAATCCAGAGAAGTCCCCACCTTGAACCAGGAAACAGAATACTGTTTCTGCTGCCTCCTTGGTCTTTGTGCCAGCTTCCAGAACTGTGGGAAATAAACATTTCTCTTGTTGCCACCGGGTTCGTGGTATTTTTATTAGAGCCCCCAGTGAATTAAAAACAGTGGGGATCAAGAGCACAAAAGAAGAAACAAGTTTGGAGGCTGATGCTGTGTGCAGGTAAGAGAGGATTGTTTTTGGTTTTGTTTAATTTTTTTATGACAAAGGAATGCATTACAATCCATATTATACATATAGAGCACAATTTTCCATATCTCTGGTTGTATACAAAGTATGTTCACACCAATTCGTGTCTTCATACATGTACTTTGGATAATGATGTCCATCTCATTCCACCATCATTGCTAACCCCCTGCCCCCTCCCTACCCCTCCCACCCTATCCAGAATTTGTCTATTCCTCCCATATTCCCCCTCCCTACCCCACTATAAATCAGGCTTCTTATATCGGAGAAAGCATTCCGTGTTTGCTTTTTCTTAAAAACAGCATACTACGGGGACACAGGTAAGAGAGGTTTTATAGCCAGGCCGGAAGCAGGAAAAATGAGAGGTGGACAGATCCATGGGACACACATTTCAGGAAGAGTCAACAGGGCTTTCAAACAGATTTAGAGCAGTCTGTGAGGGAAAATGTAATATATATGAAAGCACTTCATAAACTTCATTAACTATAAAATATTAGCATTCTTCTTATGTCTAGGATGCTAATGATTATTAAAGAGAAAGAGCCGGATTGGATAGCCTCTCAAGGTCCCTGGGTCCTGACATCCTTCAATGCCTGAAAGATGGGTAAACTGCCTTTGAGACAAAAGGGAAAGATTTCTTTGAAGATTTTCCTGCTCCACACAGTGCCTGGGTGCTTCCAGAGGATAGTCCAGGGTAGTATCCAACCAAATGTTTGGTGAGAACAGGCAAGGCCTGCCTTTCTCCAGCCAGTGGGGCTACGTCATGGCCTGGAGGCGAGCATGGGAACTGGCAGGCCTGGGTTCAGCATCCCAGACACTCCACTCTTTAGAGGGAAGTGCCCTGACGCCTGGGCTCTCAGACCTCAGTGATGTCCAGTAAAAACACACTGGGTGGCGAGGCCCTGGGCCAGAGAAGGGAGAGCGCTTCCAGCCATGCCGCCCTGTGCAAAGGGCTCCGGCTATCACTGAGCATGCCTCGAAGGGAATAGCACTTGCCCTGAAATCCTTGTGGGCTGATGCCTGAGCTCTAGTGCACAGTGAGGCCCAGCCTCAGACCCTGTCAGCTTCCCACATCTCGTTCAGGTGGCCAGGGTCTTCAAAAAGATCTTCTCTAAAAGACAGTTTCTTTCCTCCCTCCCTCCCTCCCTCCCTCCCTTTCTGCTTTGAGGATCATGCCATGAATCAAACTCTATTTAGTTTGTAATCTTCGCAGCCTCCTCTGGAAAAAATGACTTCGTTTTCATATAAGATTTAGTTTTAGATAGATAGGTCTCAAGTAGGCTGGGAACCCTCCTCCTTAACAGAGGGTTTCTCACTGAGCAAATCAAGTAGCCGAATTAACTCTTTGAAACCACCTGAGTAATAATATCAATGCTGTTACAATGTTTTAAATGGTCCTTCTTTCATAACCCTTACCCCCTTGATAACATTAGAACTATGGTTCTCACAGTGTGGACCCCAGACCAAAAACACTGCCATCTGCATCACCTGGAAATTGTTAGCGGCAAATTCTAGGAGCCAACTGCCGACCAACTGAATGAGAAACTGTAGGAGTGTGGCCCAGGAATATGTGTGTGTGTAGGTGGGGAGGGTACTGGGGATTTAACCCAGGGGTGCTTTCCCACTGAGCTACATCTCCAGCCCCAGTCTTTTTTATTTTTAATTTTGAGACAGAATCTGACTAAGTTGCTTAGGGCCTCACTAAATTGCTGAGACTGGCCTCTCATGTGCAATTCTCCTGCCTCAGCCCCCTGAACTGCGGGGATTACAGGCAAACACCACTGTGCCCAGCCTAGGGATATGTGTTTCTAAAACACCTTTGAAGATGTTCTGCCAGGCTCATGGTTGGGAACCACTGCCTTAGAGAAACAGGGGCATGTAGAATGTAGAAAGTCTTAGGTGGGTGGTCAATGTTCATTGGCTCACACAACAGACAAAGAAAGTTAGGCCCAGACAATCAAGAAGGCTTGTCCTAGAACACCAAGAATAGGTAACTTTCGTATCTCTGGGTTCTCCCTCCCTTCCCACAGGAAAGCTCAGATTTTTCTTTTGAACTATTATCTTTCCCCATAATGACTGCTTGCTCACTAGCTTGTTAAGTCTTAACAATTTACTCTATGTGTTTATACAAATCTGCTCACTTTATGAAGCAAAAAGTGTATGACTCTGAGCGTACAAAATGCTAAAGAGATCTCAGAGACGGTGTGCTTTAGATTGTGTTCTTGGTGACAGAAAACTGCATGCAAAAGATTTACTTTGTGTATTTCGAGAGATACCTCCTTGGGGGTTGGTAAGAGGGAGAAACTGACCACCAATTTTGTTATAATTAGGGGTTTAGCAAATTCAACAGGGAGCTCTGGAGCTGAGATGAGCCTTTGAAATTATTTCCAGTAGTGCAAGGGGACCTGACCTTTGCATCCTTGCATTAGTCAGTCCTTGGCTATAAGCCAACCTCTAGAGGGCTGTAGTCTGGGGCCAGAGAGTTCTCTGCCAAGGCCACTGCCTAGGAAAGGGACACAGCTGTGAGCCATCAGCAGCTGGTAGCTGGATGCATCAACCCTGAAATAGGGAACAGGATAGGAAAGGATTCTTTTTTTTTTATTGGTTGTTCAAAACATTACAAAGCTCATGATATATCATCTTTCGTACATTTGACTCAATTGGGTTATGAACTCCCATTTTTACCCCAAATATAAATTGCAGAATCCCATCGGTTACACACTCACATTTTTACATAATGGCATATTAGTGGCTGTTGTATTCTGCTACCTTTCCTATCCCCTACTATCCCCCCTCCCCTCCCTTCCCATCTTCCCTCTCTACCTCATCTGCTGTTGTTCAATTCTCTCCCTTGTTTCCCCCTCCCTTTCCCCTCACAACCTCTTCTATGTAATTTTGTGTAACATTGAGGGTCTCCTACCATTTCCATATGCTTTCCCTTCTCCCTCCCTCTCTCTCCCCCCACTCGTCTTTGTTCATCTTTTCCTCATGCTCCAGGAAAGGATTCTTTATGGAAGTCATTCTTGATCAGGGAGGAGAGTAGGAAAATCCACCTGTTGAAATTAAAGCAAAAAAAAAAAAATACCCAAGACCCAACATCAGAAGAATCAGATCATAACAAATCTGTTGCTAGTAAGACTAGCGTTTACCAATTCTGCTAAAGACTCCCAAATCCAGTGGAGAGGACCTGGTATGTTCCAGAGCTTTCCAACAGATGTACTAAGTAAGACCTATGGATGGGCATCAATGAGTCAGAGATATGTGGGAATTTTTGCTTCCTTCAGACTTCAGGGTTGCAGAACAACCTGGAATAGCTGGAGTCCCTCTGTCAATTCTTATAAATCGTGTTTCGTAGGTGGATGAGGTTCAAAAAGCTGAGAAACCCTGGTTTATAAAGAAAGTTGCCATCCACTCAATTGTACCCAGTTATATTGGAGGCAACTGGGCATCACCAAGGGAGATGGTCTACAAATTCACACAACACTGGCTGGTGCTTCTCAAATACTATGCCAGGCCCTGATCTGAGAATCCGTCATTTTTATCCAGAAATGTCTCCAGAATGCAGAAGGATAGTTCATCCCAGCATTCCAGCAGGATGAAATTGCCTTATGAACAAGAATGCTCTTGAAACTGCGCTGTGCTTTTGTCTAAGAACATCTCCTTTATGTCTGAGCGTCCCAGGTGGGATTATTCTGAGGACTCCTCTGAGGAAAGGCTGGGCATCAATGATCCTACCTGATACCACTCATTGATGAGTCTGGATCACATTTGTTAATAAAGGTATTATTTAGAGAATCAGCTCCAGATGGCCTGCTTATCCGAGTAACTGATGGAAATAAGTTCCAGACCCACAAAACTGAGGGCCAACGCATGGCATGGATCATGGTGATCCAGTATGAAGGCCCTGGAAAATTCTATTTTGTCACAGGGCACAAAAGAACTCTCTGTCTAGACCTGGGCAGGATGGAAAAGAGATTGATGACAGACATCTGACTGATGAGCCTTGAGCTGACCCCCTGTGGGAACTATCTGAGCTCTATGGCAGAGATCTTTAGGTACTATGCTCTGTAATCTCTGGTCTCAAAAGCAGACTAAGGAAAACACTGGAACCATTCTCAGAGGGTCAGTTGAGCTGGAAAAAATAACTGTTCTAATTTAAGATTATGGGGACGCATTTATGTCCACAGAACCTGTCTCATGGGTTGGGAATCTGCCAGCCAATGGGTCTGGGTACTTTAATCCTGCTTGTAAGACTACCTAAGAGACTGGATGGAATTGGGATTTTGCTCCTTCAACCCATCTTCCAATATTCTCTCTTCTCACTTTTTTTTTCTTTTTATTATTTATTTATTTATTTTTGGTACAGGGGATCGAACCCAAGGGCACTTTACCACTGAGCTACATCCCCATCCCTTTTTGTCATTTATTTATTTATTTATTTTTGAGACAGGGTCTCACTACGTAGTTTAGGGCATCATTGAATTTCTAAGGCTGGCTTCAAACTTGCGGTCCCCCTGCCTCAGCCTGCCAAGTCACTGGGATTACACGTGACTCTCTCTTTATGAAAGAAAGTAACACTAGATGTTTCCCAGTGTAATTGTGAGCTTTGACCCAAGCCCTTAGGCTGCTTGGCCCCGGAATTGCCCCAGGATTAGATCCCAGGAGGAATTTGGGCTGGTCCTGCCTTCTCACTGGGTGGCTAGGGAACACAGGGTCCTCTTCACTCCCCTTCTCAAGAAAAAAGGAAGAGGTAAAATGACCTGAAAAACCCAACCCGATCCTCTGTGTCAGAGGATTCCTACTAAGTGGCAGGTGACCTCCGCCACACAGACGTATTATCTAATGCTGGAGACAGCTGCCTGGACCTCCCCGTGAGTGACACTATGGAGGTTTCTCTGACACAGCTCTTTTGTGCGAGTCTGATCAGTGTTCAACCTGCGTTGTTGGACCAAGGGCACTGAGCCAAGGACAAAAGAAGCAGAACACAGAGAGAGCCAAACCTGACGCCTGAAGTTCACCCTGGGTATCTGTCTCCAAGGAAGGTTCTTCTGCTCTTTTCTGGGACTGTTCTGACCAACTTCGGAGAAAGAGGTGTTGTCTCTGTTTAAAGTCAGCCAGAGCCCACTCCCTAGTGCTTTGGAGCAGCCAGCTGAACTCTGGCATCTCCGTCTCATTATGCTTTAACACTCTGCCAATCAGCTCCACCCTCCCTAGCCCTTGAAGACCACGAAGCTACTGCCAAAGGCTTCATCTTTCCTAACTACAGTCCTCACAGCATCCCAGGGCCGCCAGCCCGCAGGTCCCACCAAATCCACAGGCCTCCCTGGAACACTGCCAAAGGGCTGCTGCCACCGACTTTGGCACTGAATTCATTACAAACGGTTGCTCTCCTCTCCCTGTCTCCGTGTTCTCCTCTTCAAGGACAGGGATCAGGACCTCATCATTCCCCCATGCCCCATGGCACCCAGTGTAGTGCTGATTACAAAGGAAGGTCTTAGAAAATGTCTGGCAAGCAAGCAAGCACATGCATGAACAAAGGAGTGTGTTTATCACCACCAACCAACTGAGTCAGGGTGCTGAATTAGAGTATTTAGTCCCCATGGCAGAAAGTGGAGGGTGGGATATCCATACCCTCAACTCTGGGAACACCCTCGGCCTACTCACACAACACCCAACACTGCAGTGACATAAGGATGCAGAAGATTGAAAGGCAGCCTCAGGAGAAGAAAAGAGGTCCTAACAGGGCTCGTCAAGGGAAAGTGAGCACAAGGAAGATGGGCTATGGCCCCTCTCCATCCTGCTGCTATGGCTGCAGGGCATAGGAACTTGACCAAGGGTTCTCCATGGGTAGGCTTGGGCTCTTGGACCTTTCCAAGATCCACCTGCTGGGGGCCCCATTTCTCCACTACCAACCCTCTGTCTTTCTGAGTCACTTCACAAGTCACCATTTCCAATCCTCAGTGTGAGACCTTTTCAAGCTTGAGGCAGAGACAATTGTGCTAAGGCAACAGACCCGGTAGCCGGCAGCCTTGGTTGCTCCCGAGTCAGTGTGAAGGTCTCTCTACCTGGACACAGCTCCTCACTCCTGTTGTCTTCTCCAGATGAGGTCCTAGGTCTCCTCCTCTGAGTGTACATACCAGCCAGCCACTTCCGACTTCCAGATTCACGAGTCCCATGGATGGAGAGTTCTCATCAGCTGCTGCAGGAGCACTTTTCCCACTGGAGGAACAACTTGATATCTTCGTCAACAAAGAATTCTTAACTTTCCCCTGGCAAGTCTCCGTCTAAATGGAATGGGGATGTATAATAAGAGTAATAAAAATATGACAAAAAATCTAGTAGAGGATAATTTATCTATAACTATTCTCCCTCTGAAGGCTTTTGGGGATAGGAAAGGTGCTGTTTTCTAAAGGCTGGCCAGAGGTAAGGCAAGACTAGCCCTCTGTAACAAACAAATCCTACAGTTCAGTGGCATATACAGAACAGTGTTATTTATTGCTCATGTTTACCCAATCAAGCACGAATTGGTGGCCTCCTGTGTGATTCTTCATGGATCAGGGGCATCCAAGGTCTCAGAGTGCTTTGCTTTTTGCCGCAGTCTGGCTGGGCACAAAATCACGAGCCACTCATAGCTTTGTAGATTCAAACAGCAATTCTTTATTCCCAAACTCACACCTGCCCTCTACAAACACATTCTGGGGAAATCCACATTCTCTGCCCAAATACTCTCTGAATCCCGGGAGAACTCAATGGGAACTACAGGAGCAGGCACCCCTGAGGCAGCAGGATACGTCCTATTCCCAGCAGGGTACACCTTAAACCTGGAACCGCCCTAAACCCAAGGAGAGACCTAAACCCTGATCCGCCCTAAACCCGGATCCGCCCTGGTCCTTGAGCAAGGTCACCTTACATGCAATGTCACTGCAGATGTCCAAGGCAAGTCCATTTCCACGAGTCCTTCCTCTAAGCAACATGGGGTACGCTGGCAAGGAAATTGTCATACCTACTTGGCTAATGGCTCTCAGCATCTCCCCCCTTCTGATTAATTAAACAACAAGCAATGTGGCTTAAGGACCGTGCCTGGTAGGTTGTCCAATTCAACATATGGTTCTTACCCGTCATCGGAAAACTGACCTTTAGGCGTCAGCCTCCTGTCTTAGGTTGATACCACTGCAACTGGATCATACAGAGGTTGATACCACTGCAATTGGATCATACAGAGGTGAGGCAAAGAACCTCACCCCTCCACTGGTGCATAGACCTATCCACAAGTATGGCTGTATGCTGGAACGGTAGTCAGTGACGGGTATGATCCAGTTGCAGTGGTATCAACCTAAGACAGGAGGCTGACGCCTAAAGGTCAGTTTTCCGATGACGGGTAAGAACCATATGCTGAATTGGACAACCTACCAGGCACGGTCCTTAAGCCACATTGCTTGTTGTTTAATTAATCAGAAGGGGGGAGATGCTGAGAGCCATTAGCCAAGTAGGTATGACAATTTCCTTGCCAGCGTACCCCATGTTGCTTAGAGGAAGGACTCGTGGAAATGGACTTGCCTTGGACATCTGCAGTGACATTGCATGTAAGGTGACCTTGCTCAAGGACCAGGGCGGATCCGGGTTTAGGGCGGATCAGGGTTTAGGGCTCTCCTTGGGTTTAGGGCGGTTCCAGGTTTAAGGTGTACCCTGCTGGGAATAGGGCGTATCCTGCTGCCTCAGGCATGCCTGCTCCTGTAGTTCCCATTGAGTTCTCCCGGGATTCAGAGAGTATTTGGGCAGAGAACGTGGATTTCCCCAGAATGTGTTTGTAGAGGGCAGGTGTGAGTTTGGGAATAAAGAATTTCTATTTGAATCTACAAAGCTGTGAGTGGCTCGTGATTTTGTGCCCAGCCAGACTGCGGCAGCTTTTAGCTAGCAGACAAGGAATAAGAAGATATAGGAGACAAACTCACTTCTTAATCATTTTAGCCTGGAAATTGCCCACATTACTTCTGCTCACCTCCCAGTAATGGGGACTAGTCTCCCTAGCCCATGTGGCTATACCCAGGTACAAGGGGACTTGAGAATGTAGCTGCTGTTAGAGAGCCCTCTGCAAGAACTACTTCTTATGAAAACATAGCACAGATCTCAGAAAAGCAGCTAGCTGTCTCTGATACAGGGAAATGATGATTGGCACGGAATGGGCTACATTTCTCTGCCTGAGAAAAGACATGGAGCTTAGAGGGTGGCCAGATTATAAAATCCCTGAGAGAAGGTGAAGAGGGTGAGGAGGAGAACCACTTTAGGAGAAGTAGATTGGAGCAGCCACAGTACAGTGTAGGACTTTGGAAAGTGACCATCAAGAAATGTTGCTAAGAGCTGTGCAGTGTGATTTCTCGCTTATCAAGCCTCAGTGAGGATTTTGGGGTGTGGGAGGGCAGAGGCTAACCTCGGGGTTATTGAGTTAAATGGGTTTTAAAACAATAGATAGTGGTAATGGCTGAAGAACTTTGTGGATACACAAAAGACTTCTGAAGTGTTCATTTTAAAAAGAATGGACTTTATATGTGAATTACGTCAATTAAAAACTATGAGGAAAAAAAAAAAGCAATAGCTACCACTTCAAGAGCTACCACTTCTTTTGCATGTAACCATATTTCAGCAATCTTCAGTCCTTACTTCAACCTAAAAGACATGTATTAATGTCTCTGTTTTACAGATGAAAACATTGAGAATTACTGAGGTTAAATGGCCCAATGTCATACAAGTAGTAGAGGCAGAATTTGCCACTCGGGTGTGCCTGGCGTTGAAGTTGACTGAATTCTTTCAGCTGTCCCTCACAGCTCTCTAGTAACAATACCAGACAACTTTGTTGAGGAGTTTTTAAGTGACAAGTGTTATGCCAAGATGCCTTGTCATTTCTTCTTCACCAATTGAGGTCCATCATCTCTTTCAAAGTTGGATTCAAAGGTACTTTTTCCATGAAGTTTATGCCAACTGATTCCATGACGTGAATTTGTCAAAACATTGATTATGATCAACTTCATCCCTTAGACAGGAGGCTGCCTGCTTTAATTATACCAGTACTACCCAAAGTGTCCTCCTTCGACAGGTCTAATCTGAGAGGACTTTTATCAGTTCATGCAAAAGAAGAAAAAAAAAATGAGTGTAAGCTTTTAGAAACTTTTATAGCAATCTGATGTTGCTGTGACATTCACTTACATAATCAGTGGGCTCACAGCTTATCTTTTTTATTTCTCTTTTCTCATAACTCATTTTTATTATATTTTACAAAAGAATCAGTCTGCCACAGATTGGAGTTTAAAACAGAACAACAACAACAACAAAAGATCCAGTATCACAGATAGTCTGAAAAACGCTGGCTAGACCAGAGGTCAGTGTATTATGACCTATGGGCCGAGTCTAGGGCACAAGCTAAATTTTGTAAGCAAAATTGTATTGAAACACAGCTGTGCCCATTCATTTATGTATTGTCCATGGTTGCTTTCATGCTACAACAGCAGCACTGAGCTGTATCAGAGACCATATGGCCCATAAAGCCTAAAATATTTATCATCTAGACCTTTAAAAAGAATTGGCTGATCCCAAATCCAGACCACTGTTTTTCAACAATGATTATACATTAGGAACCTCTGGGAGCTATTTCAAAATGACTGATGGCTAACCTCTATCCCCAGAGATTCTGATTTCACTGGACTGGAGTGCAGTATGTACAGGTAATTTTAATCTGCAGCAGAGTTTTAGCACTGATGATTAGATCAGTAACTTTCAACTCTGGGTAGGAATCATAATTACTATGGATGCCAGGGATCCACTCTAACACTTCTGAATCAGAATTCTGAGGAATGGGGCCCAGGGATGCTTGAGTATTTTTTGAGTGAATCCCCCACAGGTAATTGAGATGTTTACCAGTGGTTGAGAACCACTCACTGGTTTAGACTCAAGAGCAATGATTTTCAAAACTGCAGCGTGTCAGAATTACATGAAGAAGGTGCTAAGAATACAGATTCCCCAGCTCCACCTTGGGTCAGTCCAACTCGGTAGATCTGAGATGGATGTGACCAAGGAATATGTAGTTTGAGCAAGCCCTCCAAATTATTCTGGAGTAGGGGGCATCCTTGGCCCACACTCTAAGAAACACTGCCTTCAGTACAACAAGCACTTGGTTTTTGTCCAGGTTCCCACAGAAGGACTTAGACTCCATGACTCATTTTTTCCTTTTGAAAATCAAAAAGAATAATCCCTCCCGAGTTCACTTTTCTCCAACTGCCCAAGTTCTGAATATGCTACAGTATGTGAATGTGCTTGTTAAAGTGAAGAATAATGCATGTAGAGAGACACATTTACTCTCCTTGAGAGATAAATGGCTGATAATATATCTTGTTCTATCTCCAGAGGAATTGACATTTATTCCAAGGGAATCTCCAGGGGTAGAAATCATGCAGCTAAAATAGGCTCAGAGGAGGAGGTCTGAGTTTTTATAGGACTTTATCTGCATCCTTTTATTCATGACCATGTGATAATAATAAGAAGGAGAAGAAGAAGAAAAAAATGTGTTATCTTAAGCAATTCACAGATTATTTCAACTAATCCTCACATCAATCCTTTAAGTTAGATATTATGAATATACTCATTTTAAAGATGAGAGAGCTACAGCTCACATGGGGTTAAATAATTTGTCCAAAGTCACTGAGGGTGAGTGAGTATGTGTCAGCACAGGGACCTAGGACCCAGGTTGTTATACACTAGACACTACCTCCTTAAGCACCTGCCATTCTGTACTATATCTACATAAAAACCACTTTGACTGGTGTCTTAGTCCATTTGGTCTGCTACACCAAAATACCTTCTAAACAATAGAAATTTATTTCTCATATTTCAAGAGGCTGGGCAGTCCGAGAACAAAGCACCAGCAGTTAGTGTCCCGGTGACAGGCCGTTTTCTAGTTCATAGATGTCCCCTTGCACTGGTCTTCACATAGTGGAAGGGGAAAGACCATTCTGTGAAGTCCTTTTTATAAAGGCACTGATTCCCTTATAATTTAATCATCTCACAAAGGCACCATCCAACAGGAATACTATCACATTGAGGGTTGGAATTTCAACATGTGAATTTTATGGGGGAAAAAAAAAGTTCATACCACAGCAATCAGGAAAGGGAAGAGAAGGAACCCCCAATGCCCCTCAGTCACCTATAGGCTCCCTTTTGTGTAGTATTTTCTCAGAAATCTTAACTGCAGTGACACATGCCCTGTGTGTCCTTTCACCCCAAGTTCCCATGCAGGCAAGATGTAGGCTTTGCATGATACAAATATCCTCAGAAGGGCTTTCTTTGTCATCGAGCTGGTTGCCATATCTGAAGTCATCCTGTGACCTAACCTTTAATTACTTGGCATCTGTCAGCTGCAAACAGAGTAGAATCCTCAGTGAAGAGGAAGAAGCAGAAGCACAAGAAAGGGGGGGAAAAAATGACTGCGTGTTCCCTCCCACCCCGCAGGGAGAACATGACAAGACTAGGAACTCAATACTCCTAAAGATTGTGTCTGCAACAGTGGAGACCAGGCCTGGGGCAAGAGGATCTGCCCTATGATTCCTCTGAGCGTATCATCTACTTGATTGAGTCCAGATGAAGGGAATTCTGCAATTTTAGGGAGAAGGAAATTCATGAACTGAGATGGCATGGAGAATGGACCAGGCCTTTAGTTCATAAGATTATGGATCAGTTTAGGGTTGGCCCAGTTGTAGCTGTTGGAGGATTGATAGCAGCTGCTGGGAGAGGCAACTTTGTTCCAGTCCAAGTCCCAGGAAAAGGGGGTTACTAAAGCAGAAATTGCCATTCACTCATGGGTCGTAACCCTCCCTATTCTACTTCTCCCCAGTCCCCTTCTGTGTCCCATTCTCTCAGATCCAAGGGACAAGGGACACAGAGACACCTTCCTCACCGTGCATTCTGATATTCCCTCTTCCTGTTCCTCCCATTCTCCTGACCAGTCCCTGCTGCTTTGGCAGACTGGCCTGCAGTGCATCAGCCTGGCCGGGGCTGTTGACCTCCTGTTGATTACTGCCCTCCTGCTCAGCCACGCTCATCACTGTTCCCCAGAGCGGCCCAGAACCCTCTGTTCACCCATCATAATGCAGAAGTACCAGTTCAGTAAAGAGAGCCTTTTGTTGATCTAACTCAGGAGTCAGCAAGCTATGGCCCAATAAAATTTTACTGAAATACAACCACATTCACTTACAGACTGCCCATGGCTGTTTTCATGCTACAATGGCAGAGTTGAGTAGCTGTGATAAAGACCTCATGGCCTGTAAAAAGCCTAAAATATTCACTCTCTGGCTATTTACAGAAAAACAACAACAACAACAACAAAATCCAACCTGTGACCTCGAATATTCCCTGCCTTGGCTACCATGGATCTACTATGTGAAAGAGGTTCCCGGATGTTTTCTTTAGAAGTTGCTGAGTCTTTGTGGCTGAATAAAACTCCATTGTGTATATATACCACATTTTCTTCATCCATTCATCCACTGATAAATACCTGGGCTAGTTCCATAGTTGGCTATTATGAATTATTCTGCTATAGACATGGGTATGCATGTAACGCTAAAGTACGATGACTTTAATTCTTTAGGATAAATACCAAGGAGTTATATAGCTGGGTCATATGGCGGTTCCTCTCCTAGTCTTTTGAGGAGCTGCCATACTGATTTCCATAGTGGTTGTACTTATTTACAATCCCACCAACACAGCTGCTTTCTTGCACCCACAAAGCAACAGTCCCCCCTGGAGTGACAGGATCTTTGCTGCTCTAAGAGAGAGCAAGAGGAGAGAGAGAGCAAAGGCTGGTTGGAGCACGTCAACACTTCTACCCACACCTAATTGTCTGCATAGCGTTAGGGTCATCATAATTTGGGGCTTAACAATTTCATTAATAATGGTGTAAGATATGTATTGCTAGCACCTTTCTTTCTCTGACATACTGAAACACAATGCGTTCCTTATTCTGTCAAGAATTATGTGGATCACCTCAGATAATTCATAACTATGTACAGATATGAGAGCTTGGTTGATGCACAATAGTGCCTGATTCCACCATTGCTTTTTTATTTCAGGTCATACTCCGCACCACAGGAAATGTCCCCATGTTTGGCTGGATGCTCCCATGCATCTAGCAACGGAACATAGGTAAACTGGGGCTCCTGTTGGTCCTTATCTGCAAGCATCCCTGAGACACTGTTGTATTCAAATATCTCAAGGGTCCCCTTTCAATGTTGAATTGAACATCATGAATTAAAACAGATATTCACCATCATTGCTCTAGAAGTTGCCTCTGAACAACTACACCACTCTGCATATTCAGTTCTAATACTGTGATGGTCTCTGAGCTCCAGGATGGTTCTCTTCCTCATCCTGGACCTCCATGGAACTGTTGGTCCCAGGTTCCTGAGAGGAGATGCACTACCCCTTTCTGATGACAAACTATCTTTAGAACGTCTTGTGTCTTGATGCTTGCTGCTCCTCAGAATCCCAGCATGACCCCTTTCTTTGTTCAAAGAAATATTGAGCAGTTCCTATACGGCCAGAGTAGAAAAGACTCAGTTCTGACTTCAGAGGAACCTGTGGGCTAGGGTGGAGAGAGACAAACACAAAATAGGCCTAGAGTACAGGGTGTCACGGGCACTTAGACTTGGATGTGACGGTTCAGGAAGACTTCCCAAAGGAGGAACATCAAGATACATTTTAAAAGATGAACAGGATTGTATTGTTATATGGTGTGCATGTGTGAATGAGTAACAATGAATCCCACCATTATGTACAACTATTATGCACCAGTAAAAGATATTGAAAAAAAATTAAATAGGAGCCAGGCAAAGGGATTTTGGATAGAGGTGGAATTTTAGGCAAAAGAGTAGTGTATACGTTGGCCTAGAGGCCTGAGAGAGAGTTGTGGGATTAAAAAGTGGTATATTTCTGTCTTCCCTGATGGATGGGGTATGCAGCTATACCTCTAGTGCCCAGGACTTCAAGGTCTGCCAAGAGCCTAGCATCATGGGTGACAGTTGTCCTCTTGGCCTGGGTTGGCCTTCCCATTAGCTGAGAGATAGCTGCTGATGAGTTTTGTTGTCATAGGTAGGGAGACAGATTTTGACATGCCTTTCTGTCACCTTTCTTGGTGCTCAGGGTACTACTGGCTCATAGCAGTGAGGGGATAGTCTGCTTTAGCTAGAGGCCACTGAGCATTGGTAAAGTTCACTATGCTGTCCTGGGCCTGATTTCTTACACAATCATGATTAACAGCTGGTTAAGAATTGTGACATTTACTTGTCCCTTTAACTGGGAGAAGCACGAAGAAGATTGAAGACCCCCGTCCTAGTTCTCAGGAAGAGAAAACATCTAAAATAGTTAATCTGGGGTTTGTGCTTGGCTTTATGGTTTTCATGAGGTTTGTTCAACCGATGCCAGCAACATCTGGAACTGGGAGCGCGTCTGAACACATTGCAATAAAAGGAGGCTTGCTTGGCTGGGTTTCCCTGCAGGAAGAGATCCAGGAGGCAGAGTGGTGGAGAGGGTGCAAGAACATCAGAGGCAGGGGACATGTGGTTTCTACCTAAGGCAGGAGTAGCCCTGCTACCTAGTTAAGGCCAGCAAGGAGGGAATCACCACCCAGGAGCAGGTACTCTGCCCTGTCGTCTGCCTACCCAGCCAATTCTTCTTTCCTGCAGCCTGCCTACCCTTTCGCTTCTAATGCTCTTAGAACTCTTCTGCCCTAAAAGTCCTTCAGCAATATTCCATCCACATTGAGCCAGTACGCTGACCCTAAACCTATTCCTCAAGCCTTCTCCAATCAAAGTATTTCTGGCTGCCGTTATATTCAAAAGAAAAGCCCCAGCATGCAGAGAGACAAAGGCAGGCAGGAGTCCTGTCAAAGTGGGATCAGTTTTAAAACAATGGGATAAGGGTGACTTTTCCTGCTGTAAAAATTCCTTTACAGTTATTATGATCATGTTTTGTTAATAAAAGTAATGTTGTTTTTATTTCCCTCTCTTTCCTTCCAGATTTTTTTAGTCTACCATATTGCTCATCTTTGATAAATTAGGTCAGGGTTATGAGCTAATTGCTTAAAGCTCACTGCCCAGAAGCAACTGTCCTTTAAAGATGGATGCCTGGAGTCCACTGATACCCAAATAAGGTGTTTCAGCTGCGGGGGTGTCTTGGTAGCATGGCTGAGCATTCTTGTGAGGAGTAGGTGTGGAATTCCTGAACCTTAACAGCTGGTAGAAATCTCCAGGCCCTTCTAAAATCTTCCACCCAGTGCTGGAATTCTCCCTGCAACACCCAGAACGGCTCTCAATCACTTCCAGTTATGGGAACTCACTGCTGAGAGAGGCAGGCTACTCAGCTGTTGGATGTTTTTTGATGGTTAGAAAGTTTTCTTCTTTTTCCCTGAAAGAAAAATCTGCCTTCCAGAAGATTCCTTTTACCAAACCAAGTTAGGCCCCGTAGAGATACCCTAAATAAGTCCAGCCCCCTTCCTAAGGGACAGGAGGTTGCTGGTTGTTCCCTTTTAGAGATGCTGCAGCCCTGAACGTTCTTTTCCTTGTCTCCCAGCACAGGAAAGCAAGAGTTCCCATACCTGGGCGTGGAATTGTCAGACCACAGGATAAATGAGTTCAGGCTAATGAGAGGAGCCAGATGGTTCTTCAGAGTGCTTGTATGGTTCTGCACTCCCTCGGCCCGTGGCTTGTGTTTCTCCTTACTTTTTAATGCCTTTTGAAGAAGAGAAGTTTTTAACTTTAATCTTTACTTTTATGGTAAAGACGTGTTTTGTCTTAAGACATTATTTTCTTATCCCAAAATTAGAAAGGCTTTCTCCATATGTTACTGATGACTTTTAAAGTCTCATCTTCACATTTCATTTCATAATACACCTAGAATTGATTTCATGAATGAAGTAGATATTTCTATGTAAATAATCAATTTTTCCAGATTATTCGTTGAATAGTCTTTCTTTCCCTAAGTGATTTGTGAAGCCATCTATATCATGTATCAAATTTCCATGTATACACAAACATACACATACACACACACACATATTTCTGGGTTCTCTGTTTTTATCTAGGAATCTATCTATTTTCAAAGCTTTATAAATCATTTTTCCCCTGGTACTGGGGATTGAACCCAGGAGTGCTCTACCACTGAGCCACATTCTCAGTCCTTTTTTTTTTTTTTTTTAATTTGAGACAGGGTCTCCCTGACTTGCTGAGGCTGGCTTCAAACTTGCAATCAAATCACTGGAATTACAGGCAGGCACCACCACACCTGGCATCTTTATAAGCTTTGATAATGGGCAGGACAAGGATTCAGATATACTTTTCTTAGATCTTATTCCTTCCATCTTATACATAGTTGCTAGAATTAGCCTGATGAGTTCTAAACCAGCGAAAGTGTGATTGAAACTGCCTGGAATCAATTAACTTGAAGATCCTTGACATATTTATGATGTTGAATCTTTCTATTCATGAACTAAGAGAATCTCTCCATTTGTTTCCTTTCTTCCGATACAATCTTAAAAAGTTCTCCATGTAAGTCTTATACATCATTTGTAGTCTTAAGCATCTCATTTTTTGTTATTACAAATTATTTCCTGTCTTAAAATTGTTTTGCTTCTTACTGGCACATAAACAACTATATCTATCATCTTGCTTTTTTTAGCCAGACAGCTTGCTAAATTCCAGTATTGTTCTAATTCTTTTGTTTAGATTTTTTTATATATTCAAATCTAATATCTGGAATTATCCATTCTTATTTTCTGGTTGCTTTTTATTGTTTTGCCAAGTGGCTAGAATCTTCAACACATGGTTGAATGAAAGCTTTCACAGTGGACATCTTTATCTTTTTTCAAATGTTAATGATTCTAGATCCATATTAAGAATGACGCCTGAGGAGCTGGGGTTGTGGCTCAGTGAGAGAGTGCTTACCTAGCACATGGGGAGGCCTTGGGTATCATCCTCAACACCACATAAAAATAAATAAAATAAAGTTTTAAAACAACAACAAAAAGAATGATGCCTGATATAAATTTTGGGTAGATTACAATAAGAATATTTCCTTTTATTCTTGTAATTTTTAAAGAATTTTTGTCATGAAATAGGTGAAGAACTCTATAAAAAAATCTATTATTTTAACAAATAGATTCATTGAGTTATAATTTTCTTAAATAAATTCACATTTTAGACTGTACAGTTCAGTAAATTTTGACAAACATATGTAGTCGATGTACCTCCATTATAAGCATACATAGGTCATTGTCATCACCCTAAAAATTCCCTCAGGCCCCTTTGCAGTCAATCCCTTTGTGTTTATTTTCTTATACAATAAGATATTTTGTTTGCTAATGTTTTAATTAATGTTTTTTTTGTGTGCACTTGTACGTGGTTTTGTACTATAATTATATTTCTTGTACTGTTCTTGTCTAGTTTTGGTATTGATATGATTCTGCCTCACAGGATACATTTGAGAATATTCCTTTTTCTTCTACTTTATAAACAGATTCTCCAAAATTGGAGTGATCCATTTCTTTAAAATTTGGTAGAATTCACTTGTACATTTCTAGACTATGCTGCTTTTGGAGGGGGTGGGGAACCATTTTAAATATACTTCAATTTATTCTGCAAGAATAGGATTGTTAAGGCTTTTTATTTCTTCTAGAGTCAGTTTTAAGTTCTAAAAATTTGTTCATTTTGTTTCTATTTTCAAATTAAATGACACAAATTTGTTCATAATATTTTTCTTTTTAATCATTGCCACATGTAATAGTGTTTATTTGTGCATTTTACTTTTTATTCTTCATAAATATTGCCAGAAATTTAGCTATTTTATTAGCTTTTTCAAAGATTTAACTTTCCTGTTTCTTGATTCTTCCTATTGTATATTTGTTTTCTATTTTATTAATCTATATTCTTATCTTCATCATATCTTTTCTTTCTTTGAATGCATTCTCTTGACTTGTTTCTAATTTCTTAAGCTCATTACATTTCAGGTTTATTCTTTTCCAAAGTAAACATTTAAAGCTATAAATTACCTTCCAAGTTCTACTTTAGCTGTGTGCCATAAGTTTTAATATGTATTGTTCTTATTGTTATTCTGATATAAATAATTAAATAACCAGTATAATTTTCTCTTTGACCTATGATTTACTTACAAAGATGTTTTAAATGTTTCCGATGCATATGGATTTTCCATCTTTTTATAATTTTATTCTTGTCAAAGAAAGTGGTCTTTATATACCAGGTTTTAAATTTTCTGCAACTTACTTTATAAGAGTATGATCAATTTTGAGGAATGTTGGGAGGAAGTTGATTCTCTAATTTTGGAGAACAAAGCTCTGTATATGATCTATACATTAGATCAAGCTCATTAATTTTGTTCAGATCATCTATATTACTATGTTTATTTGATGTGTGTTAACATAATATTTGAGAGATGTGTTAACATTTATTTGATGAAAGATTTATTAATTCCATCTTCACATTTTTATCCTGTAAAATATATAGTTTATATGCCTCCTTTGTTTTACCATGACTACAATATCAATATCTTAATATTGGTGCAGCTATTTTCATTGTCCTGAGGGCAACCCCAGACCTGTCTGTCAAAGCTACAGTTGGCATTTTTGAATGGAGAGAAAGCCCTTGGAAGACCTCCCTTCCTTCCTGAGAGCTCAGCCATATCACTAAGAATGCATTTACCCAAGAACTTGTTACTCCATGTAAATGGTATGTTCGAATATTAGAATATTAGTAGTCATAATTCCAGAAATAAAAGTCTTTTAAATGATATTTTAATCATTTCAACCCTGTTATTTACAACATTTTCTTAAGGAAAGAATAAAATCAATAACAGTTGATCTGTCTCTTTGCCGGTAACATTGATGATTGAATACGTGGCAAACTTGGGTTGCACGGACATCTGTGTGACCCCCAGTACCATGTTATTATGTCAGTTCTTCTCTGGTTCCTATACCAGTTTAAGCTCTCTTCTCCTGGATGACAGTCTCACCATCAACTTTACAAACCACAGTGTTCCTTCATTCCTCTCCTAGCGCTCTATGGTCTCAGGGAAAGAGATGTTCTTTCTCCCCCATGCTAACTCCTCCACTTGTGCTCTTTCCCCTTCCTTCTTTCTCCATCCATACCCTCTTAGTTATATCCCTTCTTTAAACTGTCTCTTTCTAATATTCCTTCCCCTACACTCACAAGCATTCTTATGTGATCTTAATCCTATAACTAGCCAACTTGGACTTTGCTACTTCACATATCAGGATAACAATGGTTTCTCAGTTACGTCAGACCCTGGGAGCCTTGACATTCCTTCTGGTATCTTTAACCTTGCCCACACCTCTGGAAAAGGCCCACTCATTCAACTCCATTTTATTTCAACATCCGAGTGAAATTCTATCTCGGCTAAGACCCTATCTCACACAACAGCTGGGGACCTTGGTTGAGTTACTTAACTATTCTGAACACCAGACTGTTAATCCAAAAAATATAAACAATTTTGCAGGATTCTTGCCAAGGTTAAGTGAAAAGAGACAAGTAAAACTCTTAACTCCATACATTCTAATGATGATTCTTCAGTCTTAAAATCTATGTCCTACCAACTCTACTGAAATTGTTTTTTCAAAGGACACTATTCATCAGATTCATTGACATTTGTACTTAGGGAAGCAGTTTAGGAAATGATTGAAAAACCATGGGTAAGACAAATGAGGAGTTGAGCTCAGGAAATAATATTAGTATTAAGTCTGTCATGGTCAGTTTCATTAGTCCTTTTGTCCCCAGGGAGCTGAGGTACATCATGTGGACAGCATGCTCTGACTCTGCAGACAAAATGAGCTCATTCTTGCTGATCCCATCTGGACCATCTGGAGTTGGTTTTTGTTTTGTTTTGTTTTTTAAAAGACAGTTTTATTGAGGTACAACTGATATCTAGTAAACTGCACATATATATAGTGTACAATTTTATATGTTTTTTAAAAAATTTAAGTGTGATAAAATACACACAGCATAAAATTCACCATCTTAACAATTTTTAAGTACAGTTCAATAATGTGAAGTACACTCACATCACTGTGCAACCAATCTCCAGAACTCTTCTCATCTTGCAAAACTAAAACTCTACCTGTCGAACAACAAATTCCCATTTCTTTCTTCCCCAGACCCTTGCAATGATGATTCTACTTTCTGTGATTGACTATTCTAGATACCACACATAAATGGAATCTTACAAATCCCCACATTTGTCCTTTTTGTGACTAGCTTATTTCACTTAGTGTAATGTCCCCAAGATTCATTCATATTACAGCATGTGTCAAAATTTCCTTCCTTATTTAGGCTGAATAATATGAGGATGTATCCCATCGTATGGATACGTATATGGGTACATTGCATTTTGTGTATCCATTAACCTGTTGAGTTGCTCCTGAAAAGGATTTGAGTCAGCACATTTTTCCCACTCCTTCTGTCTTTTTTGGTACTGTGATTGAACCCAGGGGTGCTTAACCATTGAGCCACATCCCCAGGCCTTTTTTATATTTTGGAGATAGGGTCTCGATGAGTTGCTAAGTGCCTTGCTAAGTTGCTAAGACTGGCTTTGAACTTGCAATTCTCCCGCCACAGCCTCCTGAGCCCCTGGAATTACAGGCATGTGCCACCAGGCCCAGACCCACTTCTTATATCTTAAACCTCATAGACAGCATGGATCATCCAATAGATCCTTTCTAAGAATTGACCAATATATTGATTTTTTTTTCTCTTACCTCTGTTATTACGTTATTGCAAAGTATTCTGGGTAAGCCAGTCCTCAACAATCTTGACTTCTCCTTGGGGTGCATTCCAGTCTTCAGCATGATAGTGCTGGCCTCAGGAAGCTTCTCGGAGATGATTCTCACCTTAACTCTTACTCTTCCACGCTATTTTCTTTTAAGTCTGATTCAGCTCAGGAGGAGTGGATACCTCACTGGTTAAGCCTTTCTGAGTCATATTAGTCCCCCTTTCCAATGGGACTTGTCAGGCCCTGCCATATATTAGAATAGGAATGCAATGTCCTTCTAGCCAAAGTGATATATGTCTGTTTCTTTTCCATTGATATTGACTGGGGATATTTTCACGTCCCTGAACTAATCTTTCCCATCCAGAGATATGTGGATTCACTTGGGAAAGCAAATTGAAATTTTATGCAGCTCATAAATGTCTGAAAAGTAGCCACTTCATTCTCCAGGACAGGAAACCACAGACTTGCCATTTGAGGGCCGCTGGCTTTGAAATGAATACAAGTCCAGTGTAGCATCATGTGAGCATCCTTTGCATGCTACTTGGTGAGACCACGCATGAGCTCATCCCTGAGGACCTTAGTGGCCACTCCTTGCTGGTCTGATGGACCCATCAGTGCCACTTTATGACCTCAAACAAGACAAGCTGGCTTTGATTTTCAAGTCCTCTGCCTATGTGGCTTATGCCATTCTACAAGAATCTAAATTCTGTGATAACACAAACTTATATAATTCCAAACACGAGAGCATGTTTTGTATTGCATCGGCCTAATTTTAATTTGAGTACCTAGTAATTTGAATTACAAAACCAATCAGGCAGTTGTCCTGCCATGAACCTGTCCCTTGCATCCTTGAGTGTGGGTGGAGAACAAGGGTTCTCTCCTTGGGTAGAGAAGGGACACAGATGTCTTGGGGGAGTAAGGAATTTTCATAAATAGAGAGAAACAGAAAGAAGAATTGTGCAAATCCCCTCAAGAGAGCTCAGCTGAAGACGAAGGTCTGGGAATCCCTGACGTTACAACCACTGAGAGGTAAGAGCAGGAAGAAAATCTCACTGCAAGATTTCTGAAGGACTTGATTTAGAAACTTTTGAAAAGGTCAGAACCCATTTAATTAGGACCATGACCTCAACCTGGCAACGATGTAGTGAGCCTGCTCTGCCCACTGCTGCAGCTGGCTTAGATGTCCCAGCAAAGCAGTCGCCTCCTAAAGACAGAAACGCTCCTTACACATATACCACCTTGATGTTATTTTCTCTCTTGTTACTAGTATCACTTACTTTATTAATAATATTAATTGTACAGATTAAGGCGATTCAGTGGGACCTTTGCATCTGTGCATACAATGCGCATCGATCGTGTCCAACCAACCTTCTTGCACCTTCCCCCACTTCCTCCCCCAACCCTACCTATACCCTTCTCAGCCCCTAGTAATCACTATTCTACTTTCAGACAGACTTGTTTCTTGAGATTCCATAGAGAGAGAGCTGACATGAAGTACTTGCCTTTTTGTTTTGGGATAATTTCACTTGACACCATGTTCTCCAGTTCCAACCCTTTTGCTACAAATTTCAGGATTTCTATTTTCGCGGGGAGCAGGGGTCAAGGTTCCAGCACCCACTTCCAGGGCATTCCCTCAGTGACCTCACTTCCTTCCAGTAGACCCCCCCAAAGGTTTCATCACCTTCCCATCACACCACAGGCTGGCATCCAAGCCTGATTCAGTAGTATATGCTCTTTGGGGGACACTTACGCTCCAAACCATAATAAGCACCCAGGCTGATTTCATACTCAGCGATTGTGAGTAGTGCCTACACAAACAGGGGTATGGAGGTGCCTTTTCTATGCTCATTTCCTTTCTTTGGCTCTATCCTGAGGAGGGGGATAGCTGGATCATATGATAGTTCTATTTGTTTTGTTTTCTGAGGGCTTTCCCTACTGCTCTCCATTGTGGCTATCTTAATTTACATTCCCACCAACAGTCAAGGAGAGTTCTTGTTCTCACAGTCTTGCCAGCATTTGTTACTTTTTATCCTTTTGGTAATAGTCATTCTAACCCCGGGTGAGATGGTATCTCACTGTAGTTTTGATTGTATTTCCCTGATGACTGATTATATTGGGCATTTTCATATATTTATTGACCATTTGTATATCTTCTTTTGAGAAGTGCCTGTTCAGATCATTTGCTTATTTTTAAAATTGAATTGCTATTATTATTATTATTATCATAATTATTATTTAGTACTAGGAAGAAACCCAAGGGTGTTTTATCACTGACTTACCTTTCTTTAATGTTTTTTCTAAATTTTAAAACAGTCTCTGCTGAGGTTGCTGAGAGTGGCCTTAAACTTTCTATCCTCCTGCCTCAGCCTCCCCAATTGCTGGGCTTACAGACATGCATCACGTCACCCAATGCATTGTTAATTTTTTTGAGTTCTTTATATATTATGGATATTAACTGTCTATCAGATAAATAGCTGACATTTTCTCCCATTCTTGTAGATTGTCTCTTTACTCTATTGATTGTTCCCTTTGCTGTGCAGAAGCTTTTAAGTTTGATATAATCCTACTTGTCAAAGTTTGCTTATCTTTCCTATGCTTTTGAGGTTCTGTACAGAAAAATCACTTTCTGTACCAAAATCTTGAACTGCTTCCTTTATGTTTTCTTCTAATTTTCAGAGTTTCTGGTCTTACATTAAAGTCTTTGACCCACTTTGAGTTGATATTTGTACAAGGTGAGATATAGGGGTCAAACTTAACTCTTCTGTATCCTGTTTTCTCGGCTCCATTTGTTAAAGAGGCTGTCCTTTCTCTAATATATGCTTTTGATACCTTTATGGAGAATCAGTTGGCTGTGGAGGTGTAGGTTTATTTCCACATTCTCTATTCTGTTCCACTTTCAATTTTTGTAGGATACATCATGGCTTTCTTCTCCACTTAATTGATTTTTCACTTTATTTCTTTAGAAGTCTTTCTCTTTTTCTCTTGCAAAGGATCTATTGATAAACTGGGTCCAGCCTTCTCTGTTCCCTTCTTGGGTAATTAGACCTTAATCTCCCAGTTCCTGATTCGACAAGAAAACTAGGAAACCCAAGGAAAAACAAACAAAAACCCTCTGCTTTGATGAGCTAACTGGTGAAAGAGAACTCTCTAATTTAAATATTTCTATATAGTTTGTTTTTTGCATCCTAGGTATAATAAAAATGTGCAGAAGGTAACAGTTAACTGATAGACAGTTAATAACACATACTCAAGGCATTATTCTGGTTGAGAGAAGCCATGAAACTATAGCTATAAGTCTATGCCTGAGAAGCTTGTTTGTCTTAGCTAAAGTTCTAGAGCCATTGTCTGGACCCATTATAGCTCTGCCTTACATAAGTCATTTGTTTAAATAAACTAATAAGAACGTACTTTGGTACTAGTGCTACTAAAAACCATGAACTTGTGGGTTCTGATTCCTATCATTTAATTTTAATTAACTCCATGAGCTTGAATCCAACTCTAAGGAACAAAGGCATTCCCTATCATTTTTTGAGAAAATTGACAGTTGCCTGCTCTAAATCATTAGCTTGTCTGAGATTTCAACCGAGTTTCATACAAGTTTAACAAATTATAGGACTAGGTTTACCATGCTGATATTTTATAAGGGGAAAAAGAATCTGTTTAAAATAATGATTTTTTCAAAAGACTTTTCAGGCCACCATCAACTATTGCCTTGAATGCTACAATGATTGTAATCTCCACACAGCAACCAGAGTTGATTTTTCTAAAACTTGAGTCTGGTTATGCCGTTCCTCTTCTTAAAACCATTCAGTGTTTCCCACTGCCCTTGCGATGAAGTTCAATTTCCTTAACATGAAGCTGCAGATGAGCAATTGGATCCACTGAGTTAAATATCCTTTGGCCTGCCTACAAGTTTCAAATGAATTAAATGCTCTTTAGGCTACACACACACTTTAGGAAGGGAGGAGGGAACTCACTTGTTGGGTGGTGTTGATCTGAGAGAAGGAAGTGGCACTTGCTGTCACTCTCCTGGCTCTCCCACATGCCAGGGCAGAATGCTGTCTAGATCTGGGCATTCTTCCCCTCCAGATGAATTTGGCTGACAGTAGATCCTGTGATAATGGCTCTCCTTACACAAAGGACCCGCAAGGACCATGGCAGGGTCTATAAATGTCCATTTTAGGATGATTAGAGGAGCAACATTGAGTCGGGGCAATAGAAATCTAATGACTGTTTTACCAACCAGTGAGAACCTGGTCCATGACCAGGCCTCACACTTGTACAGTATTTCCCCTCCCCGTTCCCTCTGCCACCAGCAGGCTGAATCTTCCCTGAACCCTTTCCACTGAGGCTGCAACCTCTCAAGTGAGGTTTTCCTTTTTACTGCCTTGTTTCTAAGAGGTTGGATGCTGCTAATCTGGGGACTACACTTCACTATCGCAGATAACCCTCACTACAATGGACACAATTTGTCTTCTCCTTAGCTCTTCATAAAAGCTTAATTGGGAGAGATGCTCTACAAATAGCACAACCAGTTATCCTGCACATCCACACCAATAGATGAGGGGTTCCAAGGTCAAATGCATGCCGAGGCCAGCAGATCACCCACAGGAGGTTTGGGTGAGAGGTGGGGAGAAGAAGAGCAATGTGCACATTCATAGGTGTACACATGTAAATGGTAAGAGCTGTGGCCAGCGGGAGAGTGTACATCACACCTGCAGGTAGCTTCTGTAGCTTGGGGGCTGAGATCACAGACCCCAGAGCAGGTTCCATCACATACTAGCTATGTAACAAGCCTAGGCAAGTTTCCTAATCGCTCCAAGCCTTGTTTACTTCACCCATAAAATCTGGGTAATAGAACCCACAGTGTAGAGTTGGCATAAGTAAATTTAAAAGAAGAGGTAATAAGTACTACATTACTATAATAGTTAAAGGTTATTAATACTATTTATAGTCACTAGTCAGCAATAGTGAAAATATAGTACCCTTATTATTAATTTGTTCAATCTTTACAATGACCTATGAAATAAGCATAATTATTAGCCATATTTTACCCATGAATAAACGAAGGCACAGAACAGTGAGCTATGCGGTCCGAGTTCATACAGGTAGCAAGAGGTGGAGTGGGACAACGGACCCAGGCAGGCTGCTCCAGAGTCCTGCCATCACCCCCTCGTGCTGCCTCACGGAAGCATGGCCTTCGTTCTGTAATGCAGTGTCAGCCACAGAACTCCAGCCAATTGGTGTTGTGTGGAATATGAATTCAGTTTTAGCTGCTCATTTTTCAACTTTTAAGAGAAACTAGAAATCTGAACTTGCGTCTATGTGTGTGGGTATGAAATCTGTAGTTTTGGCATGGCTCAGTTTTTAAAGTCACTGAGTGGTTCAAAGGAGCGCACGTTTGGGTCCCTTTTGACCTGCAGGTCACAAATGTACAGATGCCCCATAGGCTCCATCCACCCTGGAGGAGTGCAGAAAGTACTGTGGTGACTAGCTATCCTGCTGGACATGACTAGGGCAGAATCAAGTACTCACCCTGCTGGGGATCTTGCCCCCTTCATGACAGGGCAGTGTATTCCATGACATTCGTAACACAGTTGTCTTTCAGTCCTTTCCTCTTTGTGCCACTAGCCTTATGTAGCCTCTCTTTATTTCCTGCCATAGTTTCTCAGACCAAGAGTACAGGAATGTCTCATTTGCTTAGGTTGTACGGGATTCTTCTCCTTGAAATGCGGATCCCTCCCTCCTTAGGATGAATGATTACTATTATTTCAAAAAGCCCGTGACATTTGGCATTAAATTCATGCTTTGTCACATCTCAACAATTCCTTTGGTTCTGGTCTCTTTCTATGTAAAACAAGCAGCCTGACTAAATTTCTGGTATTTGAAGTTTGATGTTCTAGGTAACATGCAAGGCACACTGAAAGTGGGACCAGGAAACCAACTATATCCATTCTCCAGCAGAAGAACCATCCAGCGTTGGAATCACAGCTCACGGATCTGGTCAGTCCAATCGGAAATGCTAAGGTTTGATACATGCCATGATGACATAGCATTGATTGCCTAAAATAAATAGAGGCTGCTTGTTCCAACTGGATCTTATTAGTGGTTTTTCTATTATGCATTTGGTCAGCTCTCAGGATAGCTTCCCTGGCTGAGCTTCTTATGGGGCCAAGAAAGGCTTTTCCATGCAGCAATCCTGCTGGAACTATTGATCCTGAGCATAGAGCTGCAGCTAGCTATGTGGGGAGTGGGGTGAGAGGTCCTTTCTCAGCAGAGACACCACCAACAAGCTGTGGCCCCCAACCCGGAATTAGATCCTGAAGCAAATTTCTCAGGCATATGCTAAATTAACCAACTCTTATTTTTTTTTAATCCTCCTCCTCCTCCTCCTCCTTCTTCTTCAAGTTTCTGTGGTTATAAATGTATAATTTCCTTTATAAATTTCACCCTCATGCTTAACAGGCAAAATTATTACCACATTTCGATATTATATTTCAGTCTATGAGACGTTTGCACTACTTTTTTTGAATGTGGCATGTTTACAGAAACACCAGCTAAGAACACTTAGGAAGTTTGTGACTTGCCTGGCATTTTAATTCCTCAAGGCCAAATTTAATCTCTTCTATTGAAGGGCTTAAAGGCATTTCATGTTAAGAAAGACTCATTGAAGTTGAGAGACAGAAATACTGAAAGGGAAGCAAAGAGACTGGGAGAAGGGAGAAGGAAACTGCTTTTGTGATCTTAGAAAGGCCAAGGAATATAGTAGTACTGGCTTCGAAAATTCTAGCTGCTGCTGGCTTTCCTTTCATTTGTTGGTAGGTGCCCTACCGTAGAAAATAGGATGATGGTCATTATTTTTCACAATTTACTATGACATCATCAAATTTAATACAAAGGGCTTGGCACAAACCTATCAATTATTGAATCTCTTCCTGGACTAGGATACACATGGATGTCCAAAAGTGAAAAAATCAAAATATCCTGGAGAAAACCTTCAATCTTTTCTGAGATAACTGCAACCCAGATCTGGTCCTTAGCTTTGCCAGGTCCAGAACTCACACACTCAAACTTTTTGGTTCTTCCCAGAGGCAACTGTGTTCAGGAGGATTATATATATATATTACATATACATTGATATTTCATTTGTATGTATGTATGTATTATATTATTATAACAAGCAATTGATAATAGCCAGATACCAGTGTCTCTGTGAGAAAATAGGACTATCCATGTTAGCTGGTCAGCATAATCTCTACTTTGTTGGAAAGTCACATGGATAGCAAGATTATCATCAGAGAACTATTTGACAAGCGCAGAATCTGAGCCAGGGAGTTAGTGGAGAATCATAATGCTGTATCCGCCTCCATCGCCTGGGAGACTGAATGCTGGAGACGCAACAGCACACAGCTTTTATCTCCTCTTTGTCTAGATTCTGTGCTTTGTCTAGTCTCCTGGTGATCCTTCTTACCTCAGATTGCTAAATACCATTAATAGGACAGCAACAATCTTCCTCTGCACTATTATGCCTTTATTAGATTTCCCAGTTGTATTTTGCTTGTTTAAATTAGGAGATGATTCATCCCTGAATGAACTTTAATGTCATCCTTTCATTCTAATGCATTTATTTCACTGATTTACCCTTGTTCGGGGGAAATACCACCTCCCCACTCCTCCACTGTAATGCAGAAGAATTTCCATTAGGGTAATTCTTCTGACCTCCCCCTAAAGAGGAAAATTGACTCATCTTAAAGATGAGTTTGAGAAATGGTTCTAAGTAAGGTGACTTTGTCTCTTCTAAGACCCCTCTCCAGATGTGCAGGCTGGTAAAAAGGGAACACTCAGATATTCTCTTCTGCTGTACAGTAAGGACCCTGTCCTCAAGAAGGCAGACCCTGTGTCAGTGACCAGGTGCATAAATCTGTTTAATTCAGAGGAAGAAAGAAGTGTAGCTATTAGGCCTTTCTGTGGACACCCATCTTCAGCTTCCTAAACTGGCCGCAGGAACCTGTCAGCAAACACACAGTGCCCGATGACAGACTTTTCTAGCTCCTTGTGCCCCCTCAATTCCTCACCACCTCTGCTCACTAGCACTGAGAAGTTGACTGCTGTTTTGTTAACTTTCATCTTTGTTGACCAATGACAGAGCATCTTGATTTCAGCAAGGATGAATAATTATTTCATTATTATTTATTTTTTTCCTGTACCTGTCCTGTCACCTTTATGTCATCAAAATAGAAACCTTCCCTACAGAGGGTTAATTCTATTTTGATGCTCCTGGTCGTCTCCTTCTCTGTTCTTTTTCCCTCATTCCAGTTACTGCCCACATGCATCTCCAGGGGGTCGTCTCTTCTCTATTCACATTCAGCCAAACTGTTCTTTTCTTCTGGGCCTCCTGCTACTATGGAACTGAATTCCAGTTCTTCCCACTCCACTCTTCTGCACCTTCTTTCATCACTTTAAACCTCTTCTTGGTGCTCCTCTAACATCTCTCTGTTTTATCCCAACCTCTGAAACCACCTCCAGGGCTCCCATAAGTGGGAGTCAGAACCAGGCCCTCCCACCCTCAGGCTGCACCTTTAAATCAGTGTTCTTCCAAGGCTCATTCAAAATCTGTTTGCAGTTTATGACATCCTGTCTTTATGTTCAGACTCTGTACCTCCAAGCCAGGCAGACTGCATCTCACTACCAGGTCTTCTAAATTCTTATGTCGCTCTTTGGTTTATCAGAAGCTCGTCTGAAAAGATGAAATTGACTATTTCCAGTACTGATCAGTTCTTAGATTTGGTAACCAAATTTATACACAAAGGATACAGATTGTAATGTAAAACACCCTGCATCCTTAATGAGGTATTGTGTGCTCCTAATGAGGCGAAAAATGCAATCCAAGATTTTAATAGCTCAACAAATGGTGTTGAGAAAACTGAGTATCTCTATGCCAAAGGATGAAGCTGGGCACTTTATTATACCACATACAAAAGTTAACTCTAAACACCTCCAACACTTAAATGTAAGATGTAAAACTAGAAAACTCTTAGGAAAAATAAAAGAGGGGAGGCAATGATTTCTTGGATATGACACTGGTTTGGCAATGATTCGTTGGATATGACATTAGAAGCATAGGCAACAAAAGGAAAAATAAATTGAATTTCATCAAAAGTTAAAATTTTTGAGCATTGAAGGACACTCCCAACAGAATGGGAGAGATATTTTTAAATCATACATCTGATAAGGAATAAATATTCAAATATAGAAAGAACACCTACAACTCAACAACAAAGAACCCAGTTGAAAAAATGGACCAAGAACTTTTGTATTAGCTGGCATTCTACACAGAAATATAAACAACAGGATAAGTAGCTATGAATAGAAAGAGATTTTTTTTTTTTGAGTGACTGCCTCATGCTGTTATGGAGGCTGAGAAATCTTACCATTTGCTGTCTGCAGGCTGGAGTAGACCTGTAGGCCTGATACACTGGAAAGTCAACTGATGTAAACCCCAGTCCAAAGATTCAAGAACCAGGAGCAATGTTCTCTTAGGACAGGAGAACATGCATGTCCCAGCTCAAGCAGGGAACCAGAGAGCAAATTCACTCTTCCACCACCTCTTTGTTCTCTTCAGGGGCCCATAAGATTGGAGAATGCCTACCCACAATGGTGAGTATGATTTGTATTTGGGCTACCAATTCAAATGCCAAATCTCTTCTGGAAACATCTTCACAGACACATCCAGAAACAATGTCTTATTAGATGTCATAACAACCTTAAGCTCAGTCAAGTGAACATAAAATTAATTGTCACGGATTTGAATAGACATTGCTCCAAAGAAGGAACATATAGATGATCAATAGGCACATGAAAAGATTTTAAACATCCCTTATTACTAGGGAAGTGCAAATCAAAACTATCATCAGATACCACTTATGGTGGTTGGAAAAAATGTGGAGAAATTAGAACTTTTGTTCATTGCTGGAAGGTATGCAGTATAAAATGATGCAGCTTCTGCGGGAAACATGTACAATGTTTCCTTAAAAAAATTAAAGATACAATGCCGGGTGTGGTGGCGGCGCATGCCTGAAATTCCAGCAGCTCAGGAGGCTGAGGCAGGAGTTCAAAGCCAGCCTCAGCAATGGTGAGGTGCTAAACAACTCAGTGAGACCCTGTCTCTAAAGAAAACATAAAATAGGGCTGGGGATGTGGCTTAATGGCTGAGTGCCCTAAGTTCGATCCCTGGTACCAAAAAATAAAAAATAAAAAATTAAAGATATAATTACCATATAACCCAGTAATTCCACTTCTGGGCATGTACCACAAATAATTGAAAGCAGGGACTCAAACAGATATTTGTACCCACAAAACCTAAAGGTGAAAGCAACTCAAGTGTCTGTCAAAGGAGGAATGGATTAAAAAAATATGTATACATACAATGAAATATTATTCAGGCTTAAATGAAGATGGAAATTCTGGAAAATACTTCATGATAGATAAGCCCTGAAAAAAAAATATGCTAAAAGAAGTCAGATATAAAAGAAAGAAATGTAATACAACTCCCTTTATGAGTACTTAGAGTCATCAAATTCATGGGGACAGAAAGTAGAATGATGATTTCCAGAGGCAGATAGGAAGGGAGAATAAAGACATAGTCCTTAATGTGTACAAGCTTTCAGCCTTTCCAGAAGAAGAGCAATGGAGATTAGCGGGAGTTGTAGTCGCACAACAATATGGAAGTATGTAGTGACACTGAACGGTGCACTTAAATATGATGGAAATGGTAAAAATGGTAAACTTCATGTTATATGTATGGTGGCACAATAGAAAATAGTCTACAGGGAATCAATTCATTTCTGAATATAAAAAAAAACAATTCTTCAAGCACTGACTGAAATGATTGTGTGATATCTACCATTCAGTCACTCACCCACGTTCTGTCCTCAGGAAGCTTATATTGTATTAGAGGGGAAAAGACAATAAATAAAATAAATAACTGAAATACATGATATATTAGAGGGTGAGTGAAAGTAAAATAGGGATGTACAAGGGAGACTCTTGTATGTGCCTGTGTATGTGTGTGCTAAATTTTAGAGAGGATGGCCCAAGATAGCTTCACTTCAAGGAGAAAATTGTGCAAACGCTTGAAGAAAGTGAGAAGGTGAGTCACATGCTTAGCTGATGAAAGGAAGGGTTCTGGCCAAAGGGAAGAATAAATTCAAAGCCCAAACAGAAGCATGCTGGTATGTTTGAGGAAAGCAAAAAGCCAGTGTGATGGAAGCAGAGTGAATAAATAAAAGATTAATGGGAAATAAGTCAGCTGAATGAAGAATAAGAGAGAGGGGACTCCTTTAAGTAAAATCAAAAATGAAAATGTGCACATTACTGCTGATACCACAAGAAATACAAAAGATCATTAGAAACTATTGTGAACAACTATAAATCAAAAAATTGGAAAATCTAGGAAAAAAATGGATAAATTACTACACACATACAAATTACCAAAATTGAATCATGAAGAAACAGGAAACCTGAATGGACCAGTAGTGAATAATGAGATTAAATCAGTAATTAAAATCTTTAATCCGCCAGGCAGGGTGGTGCACACCTGTAATCCAAGAGGCTTGGGAGGTTGAGGCAGGAGGATCGCAAGTTCAAAGCCAGCCTCAGCAAAAGCAAGGCACTAAGCAAATGAGTGAGACCTTATTTCTAAATAAAATACAAAATATGTTTGAGTGCCTCTGAGTTCAATCCCTCATACTCCTACCCCCCCCCCAAAAAGTCTTTAATCAAAGAAAAGCTCCTGATAGCTTCATTGCAGGATTCTATCAAAGGGGTAAATAAAAACTAGTATAAATACTTCTCAAATTATTTAACAAAATTAAAGAGTGGTAACCCTAAATTCATTCTATGAGGGCAGTAGTACTCCAATACCAAAACTAGATAAGGACTCAACAAAAACAACAAAACTGGAAACCAGTATCCCTCAACAAATTATTATCAAACCAATTCCAAATTTAACAGCGCATTAAAAAAAAAAAACACTCAATATGATGAAATGGGATTCATCCTTTGATGCAAGAATTATTCAACAAACGCAAATCATTAAACCTGACATAGCACATTAACAGAATCAAGCATAAAAACCACATGATCACTTCAATATCTCTTTATGATTAAAAACGCTCAACAAATTAGATGTAGGAGGAATGGGCCTCGACAAAATAAAGGCCATATATGACAAAATCTATCCTATTAAATGGGGAAAAATTGAAAGCTTTTCCTCTAAGATCCGAAACAAGACAAGATGCTAGCTTTCACCACTTTTTCAACATAGTACTGGGAGTCCTAGCCAAAGCAATTAAGCAAGAAAAATAAATAAAAGGGCATCCAAATTGGAAAGGAGGAAATCAAACTGTTCTTGTTTGTGATGACATGATTCTTTATTTAGAAAACCTTAAAGAGCCAAAAAGCAAAACAAAACTGTTGGAACTAATGAAAAAATTTAGCAAAGTTATAGATATAAAATCAATACACAAAAATCAATAGAAGTCCCATATGTTAATTGTGAGCTATCTGAGGTTGTAGCTCAGTGGTAGAGCACTTGCTTTGTATGTGTGAGGCACAGGGTTTGGTCCTCAGCACCACATAAAAATAAATAAATGAAGTAAAAGTATTGTGCCATCTACAACTAAAATTTAAAAAAAAAATCAAGACCAATCCCTTTTACAAGAGCTATGAAAAGTAAAATATCTAGAAATAAATTTAACCAAGGAAGTAAAAGCTCTCTACTATAAAAACTATAGAACATTGATGAAAGAAATCAAAGAATATGCAAATAAACACAAAAAGGCTATCCTGTGTTCCTGGATTAGAAGAATCATTATTGTTTAAATGCCCACAATACTCAAATTGATCTTCAGATTCAATGCTATTCCATCAAAATACCAATTCCAAAATATCAATGACACAGAATTAGAAAAAACAATCTTAAAATTCATATGGATCCACAAGACCATGAGCCATCTTGAGCAAAAAGAAGAGAGCAGAATGAATCAGACATAGCTTTCCTATGTTCATATAGGAATACACCACCGTGAAAATCCACATCATGCACAACCACAAGAATGGGCTCCTAATTAGAATAAGTTATACTTCATATATGTACAATATATCAAAATACATTCTACTGTCATGTATATCTAAAAAGAATGAATAAAAAAAGAAGTAAACTGGAAGAATCTCACTAACACACCTCAAAACATGTTATAAAGCTATTGTAATTAAAACAGCCTAGTTTGGGCATAAAACCAGATATACAGACCAATAGAACAGAATAGAGAGCACTAAAATAACCCCATGCATCTATAGCCAACTGATTTTTTAAATGTTTTAATTTTATTTGTTCTAATCAGTTATACATGGCAGCAGAACACATTTTGATTCATTGTATACAAATGGAGTACAAGTTTTCATTTCTCTGGTTGTACACAATGTAGAGTAACACCATTTGTGCAAACATACGTGTACCTAGAGTAATGATGTCTCTCTCATTCCATTATCTTTCCTACCCCATGCTGCCTTCCCTCCTCTCACTCCCCTCTGCTCAATCCAAAATTCCTCCATTTTCCCCTTGATCTCCAACCCTCATTATGAATCAGCATCCACTTGTCAGAGAAAACATTTGTCTTTTGGTTTTTGGGGATTGGCTTATTTTGCTTAGTATGATATTCACCAGCTCCATCCATTTACCTGCAAAGGCCACAATTTTATTCTTGTTTAAAGCTGAATAATATTCCACTGTGTATATATAGCACAGTTTCTTTATACATTCATCAACTAAAGGACATCTAGGTTGGTTCCACAGTTTAGTTATTGTGAATTGAGCTGCTATAAACATTGATGTGGCTGCTGATTTTAAGTCCTTTGGGTATAGACTGAGGAATGAGATAACTGGGTAAATGGTGTCTCCATTCCAAGTTTTCTGTTGAGTGAGCAGTGGTGGGCCTAGATGTGGAAAAAAAAAAAACAAGAAAGATTTCATAGTTTTGTAGGATTTAGATCTCAAAGACCTGACATTTAAAACAAGAGGAACTGAAATGAACTAAAGTGACCATCTAACATCAACCCAACTCAATTCCCAATTAAATAGAAGAGATAAGCCCTACATACTACCTGCCTATAAAAAGAAAGGGCAAATCTTCTCTGGGGGTGATATGATCTACTTCTGTCTCTACTACTGCTCTTCGTGTAGCTTCTGCGTAAAATCTAACAGACAAAGAAGCAGAATGATATGATATATAATCAAGAGAATGAAGTTAAAGCAGGCTTGCAAATGACCTAGACCTTGGGATGATCAGGCACGAACATTAACATAACTTTTATAAGTATCTATAAAATGAAGAGGAAGAGATACACAAAGGCAATGAGAAAATGATGGGTTGTAAGATAAACAGAAACCCAAAAGAGAAACAAGTGGAAATTGTAGAACTGAAAAATATAGTATCTTAAATAAAGAATTAATTTGCTGGACTTAACAGTGGACTGGGAAAATCTGATAAAAGAGTAATTGAAGTGAAAGGTCAATGTAAATCAACAGAACTAAAAAAGACTGAGGAAAGCATATATCAAGAACAGAGCCTCCCACACCAGTGAGATCACATCAAATGATATAAAAATGTAATTACGGACATAGAAAGAAAATGTGAGATTCAGAGACCGAGCCATAAGGAGACAGAAGAAATACTTGAAGAGAAAGCAGTCGAGAATTCCCCCAAATTTATGCAATTCATTAACACTCAGATATGAAAAAAACTCATTAAAATGGTTAGTAGCATAAATACAAATGAATCCACATCTAAACGTCACATAATCAATCTTCTGCAAACCAAAAGTAAAAAAAAAAAAATATTAAAAGCAGATGGAAAACACACATACACACAAACACACACACACACACACACACACACACACACACACATACACACACACAGTTCAGATGGCTTTATTAATGAATTCTTCCAAATAATTAAGGGAGAAGTAATGCCAATTTTATACAAATTCTTTCAGAAAGTAGGAGAGATGGGAATATTTCCTACTTCAGATTGCAAGACTAGCATCACTCTTATAGAAAACCAGTAAAAGACTTTCTAAGAAACTTACATACCGATACCCCTTGTGAAAACAGATGGAAAATGCTTTAAAAAATGTTAGCAACAACATATGAAAATGATCACATAAAGTGGCAATGTGGGGTTTATCCCAGTATTTCAAGGTTGGTGTCGCATTTGAAAAGCACTCGATACAATTCACTGAATTAATAGAGTAAAACAAACCCGTATGTTTATGTCAATAGATGGAGAGGATGCAATCAAAACCATTTAACATCCATCCATAATGAAAACTCTGGCCAACTAAAAACATCAGAGAACTTTCTCATCATGATAAGGGCCATCTATAAGAACTTACAACAAAACACAATACTTGTGATATACAGTGCTTCTCTTGTTAAATCAGGAAAGAGATAAACATTTCCACTCTCACCTGGTTTCTTCAACACAGTAGTGTGGGTGGGTGCTGGCCAGTTCTATAAGAGAAGAAAAAGAATTAAACTGCACAAAGTTGGAAAGATAGATGTAAACTGTTTTTATTCTGAAATTACACCATCATTCATGTATGAAAGCCTAAGGAATTTAAATAAAGCTACTGGAATCAATGAGGCTAGCGATCTTACAAAGATTAATTTATTAATTTATAATAATAAAATATCAATTTATTAATATAATATCAATTATTATGGAAAACAACAGTTTATTAATATAAATTTATTAATTTATAATAGCAGTTTTATTTCTATATATACTATTAGTAAGAATAAAAACTTAGACCAAATATCATTTAAAATAACATCAAAAATATGAAATACTTAAATTTGACCAAATGTCCATGTTTGTACACTTTAAAAATATGAAGCATAGCTGAGCAAAATTTAAAGTATATATAAATGAAGAGATATTACATGCTCATGGATTGAAAAACTCGACATCATGAAGACATCGATTCTCCTGACCCAATCTATAAGGTTCCACATCACCCCAAACATAGTCCCAGCAGGACTTGCAGAAGCTGACAGACTTATTCAAAAATATTCAGTGCTATTTTCTTTCACCCACCCCCACCCCCAGTCTAGACCACAACGTTTATTGTAGTTGTTGGGGTTTTTTCCTTTCATGATCATTTTTTTGCTTCTGTATGAGAGAGAAAATAGCGGTATGAAATTCTCCTCCTCCCCAAGGTAGCCCTTGACCTCCTCCTTTCCATGGAACCATAAGAGTGGTCCGGGGAAACATGACTGTGTGTGACTATCAATGAAAGAGACCAGTCCAGAAGTTTCCAAATACATTCATCATGAAGAAGGAATTTTAAAATATAGAATGAGCTGTCCGCTCAGTAATCTGAGAGGCTGAACCCAGTCCCTGGAAGGATTCGGAAGAGACAGGATTGTCTTCACTCAGCACCTGCCCACAGAACACCCACCACAAACCAGACACCGGGAATACAGTGATAAATAAGTCATAAGGTCTCTGTCCTCGGAGCAAGACACTGGGAATTTCTGCCCAGAGTGGAGATTTGAACTGGAGAACTCAGAGTTCCATTCTGACAGCCCACCAGTTTACGATTCCAGGAGGACAAACAAAACAAAACCCCCTTGGTCTTCTAATAAGGAAAATGCTTTTCTTTTTTTTTTTTTTTTCCATGCCCTCTCTGTCAGGGGCTTGGCAATGGTAGACTGAATACAAAAGAAGAAAGGACCCCCACACCTATAAAAAGCACCCCCCCAGCCTAAAACAAACAAAGTTGCCTGTCTCCCTCATTAATCAAGTCCATCTTGAACTCTTGTGGGTCTCTGCCAAGGGGAAAATATCAGACACATGCTCTCAGGTCATCCTCACTCCCAGGAAGGCTTGGAAGAAGCTGTGTTTGAAAATGCAGCAAACCCACTTCCAGGAAAGTTCACCTTTTGGCATTGTCCCCTTGCCCTAGCCCTGGATGGCTGCCTCAGGAATCCTCTGCTTCAGGAGAGCGAGGCAGCTGTGAGGCAACCCAAGCTGGAGGGAGCAGATAGTTTGGCTTTCTGGGAACATTCGAGGCATATTCCTCCAGCGATTGCCACAGAAACGGGGGCCATTCCAGGAAAACAAGGAGTTCTTCCTAGACTCGTAGTTTAGGCACATTAGGCCAGCAGAGAGGCACCTGTCCCCAGGAGAAGCCTTGCTGCAGTCAGGATGGGGGTGCCAGTTGGCTTTCCTTCCTGGGTGCAGGCTTGAAGGACATGGGCCCCAAATCATCCCCATCAACTCCTTGCCCAGAGTGCTCTTGTGTGGCCTCCACGTCTTTGCTCATTGCCTTCTCTTCTTCCTGGGACGTTCCCTGCTTTCTCTCCTATAGAATTCCTACTTTTCACCCAACAGCAATTTCTTTCACCAAGCCTTTCTGTGTTCCAAGGAATCTGTCTTCTGCTAGTCTTCTAAGTTCTCTTGCAGTGAATACTTTGTCTTTTATTATAGCAGGGTGTGCATCCAAACTCTTTAAAAATTAGATGCCAAGTGCAGGGATCATAGCTTCTTCCTTGAATTTCATCTTGCCCTGAAAGTTCCCACAACCACCCTGTATGTGCATTGGTGCACCTAGTAAGATTTTTAAAAGCATAGGGGAATAGAGTTGGGTTCCTGTAACAATAAGGGTCACAGAATCTCTCCCAATCCAGGGAAAGATGATACATCTCCCATAGTCTCCCTAAGGTCTGCAATGGCTTTTTTGTTCCGATAATCTAAAATCGAAAAAAAAAAATAGGAAATTAAACTCACACTAAATGATGCTTAATTGTTCCCAAATTGTTGGGAAATATTCATTCCATCTAAAGTGAATTTTCCAAGCCACTGGAGCTTACTCATTAGAATCTAAAAAAACTAAATGATTTACAAAACATTTTTTCTAAAGACATTTAGAATATCTATGGGAAAGTCCAAAAGAGATTAGAATAGGAGGTGGAAGAAAACAAACTTCTTACTGTGTGCACTTATATACTTTAGAATTTTGAACCATATACATCTATTACATATTGATTTTAAATTGATGATACCCTTCCTTCTTCCTTTAATATTGTTGCTGAACCTAGCTTAGCTTTTCTTTGTGAATCCAGGTCATCATTGTAAATATTATTATCTTGCTCCTAAATAGCATAATGCCAACAGATATTAAAGTTGTATAGTTATTTGCTCTACACTAAGTGGCTCAAAAACTGCTTGGCCTCTAGAGATTTTGGGTTTTGCTTACTTTTTAAATTTTTCAATCTGTTCCCTCACAGCTATCAATTTTCATAGTAATCAGTGAGTGCTCATAGCAACCACCCCACACACACACTTTTTTTTTTTTTTTTGTATTACAGATTGAATCCAGGGATGCTTAACCACTGAGCCACATCCCCAACCCTTTTTTATTTTGAGACAGAGTCTCACTAAGCTGCTGAAACCGGCTTTGAACTTGTGACCCTCCTGCCTCAACCGCCTGAGCTGCTGGGATTAAGGGCATGCTCCACTGTGCCCCCCCACCCCACTTTTGATTCTTTCTTTTGTCCTGATGTGACTTGAATCAAATGATCTAAGTGGAGACAGGAAGATAATTCCAGGAGTTGTTTTGTTTTGTTTTAAGTTACCAACTGTGCGAACAACACTTTCACTAGAATGGGTTACACTGAATGGCTAATATTCCACCAGAATGACTTCTCCCTCTGTCAGAATCCTGAGGTTCTGAGTCTCGGATCATAGGTCTTTGCACTACATTGGCTTGATAGACAGTAATCACCAGCTCACCCCCGTGCTGCAAGAGGCAACGCATCTGCAAACTAGAGACCCCTCCTCTTGCTGTACGTAGAGGATACAGGAAAACTACTGGGATAATAGCCAGGAACTCAAATGGTGTAGAAAAGATCTGGGTCATCTTTTTGGCTTCTCTATGGGTTTTCTCCTCTTTTCTACTTTTTGATTTGCGTGTGTTTTTCCTTTTTTTTTTTTTTTTTTTTGCTAGATAATTAAGTGACTATATTAGTGTCTTCTGGAAAAGGAGAGTTACTACTAATATCATGACTACAATGATTTTTTTTCTCTTTTATCTGAGTGAGGATAAAAATACTTATTTTAAAACCCCTGGTTAACTAACTGGCAACATGGATGGATAGCTCTGAATTCAGATAATGTTCTACGTCTGTTGATGCCTAAATCGGACCGCAAGAAGGTAGAGATGTGAGCAGCACCATAATGAGGTAAGGTATGAACAATTTTTTTAGAATTATTGGAGAATTAATAAGGGAGCTGAAAAGCAAGGACAGAGTGTGAGAAGAGGCCATTAATATGGTGTTAATGGTGTTAATGTTCAGAAAGGAAAGCAAAAGAAAGCTAATTGTGGAAATCACTGGCTTGTAAATTGGACAGTAATAGAACAGATGCTAGCAGTGAACAATCCATCAACATCTGGAAAGGATAAAGACACCAAGGATTTATGGAAAGAAGTGAGTTCAAGAAACTCCGTAGACAAGAAAAACAGAGCAAAGCCAGGTCTTTAGCCAAGGATTTGGAACTTGGGTAAAGGGTGATGTTCAGCCTGCCACGCCATTTCTACTCCAAAGCCAGCTCACATCGATTTGGAAGAGAATGTGGTCACACGGACTCAACAGCAGGCTGGGAGGTCATAAATAAAGGATAATGATGTAAGCCTCCAGGGTCGGCTCCAGCAAGAGGAGTGGGGGGCTGAGGGCACTTCCCCAGAGAGCAGGGTCCCGTCTGGTTTTATTTAAAATCTTTGCTAATGATTTAAAAGGAGGAACAAACAAATGTCAAGAAAATGTGAAAAGCAAGGAGAGACAAGCACTCACATCTAGCAGCAAGGTTACCCAACAGGGGCTGGGAAAGAGAGCTGGAATAGCATCGGTTGAAGTGGCCCAGGAAAATGATCTTAAACCAAAACATAATACCTCTCCAAGGTTGAGTGGGCGGTTGGAGGAATAGGGTAGGGAATAAAGGTGGCCAAAAGCAGCCCCAGGGGTTAAATAATATTTAATAACAGCAGGACAACAAGGAAGCCCAGCAGAACAGAAGTTCGGTACTGAGGTTTGTCAACAGGTGGCTGTGGTTCAACAAATGTGAAATGATAACTGACCCATATATTCAGTTTTAGAGGCGGGAGGAAAGAGGTAGGAGTGTACCATTTGGACTTTTTGATATATATCCAGAGCACTCAAGTCCTAATGGTGCACATCTGGGCGCTCCTGGGTCAGACTTCTAGAATGTTTGAAGTCCCATCACCTACATAGGGCCTGATACATCGGAGGTGCTCAGTGACTGGAGGAAAAATGCAAGAGGCCCTGTGGTATTCTTAGCAAATCTGTAAACAAGATGAGAAAACGGAATGAGGATTTATGCTGAGGGCCCTTCCAGCTTTGAGATTTGTGGCGAATGTGACTGGAGAAAAAAGTAGAGACAGGAGCTTCAAGGTATTTAAGCAAACTGACAACTGTCACGCTTCTGCTCTGGGCCCCAGGCCTGCCCCATCCCTTCCCATGAAAATTGTCTTGTGGAGCATCCACCTCCCTTCCTGGAGCCGCCACTCATATTCCCATCCTCAGCTAAGTGGCTAGTCATCTGTGATCAAATTTGAATTTCTTGTGTCCCATACTTGACCCACAGTGTTTTAGCTCTATCCAGTACCCAGCCTGAATTCATAAGCATTCTTTTGGTTTTAACCAACTCTAAGTTAGCAGCTCAGATGAAAGGCCTATGTCCCTGGTTCCAACATCACTGAAACAAACAAAAGTCAAGAAAATGTGCAACACAGAATCCCTCTATACCTTAAAATCCATCGTTTCTAGATTAGGGTTTCTTACACTTTCATGTGTGTAATCCCCGACTCAGGAGGGGAAACTGCATTTGTACCAAGTTTCCAGGTAATACCAAGGTTAGTCCATGGACCACACATTTGTAAAGCAAAACTCCAAAGTTGCCGTGTCCAATGGCACTTCCTGCAAAGATGGAAATGTTCTTTATTTTGCACTGCACAATAAAGTGGTCACTCTCTTGTGTGACTATTGAATACCAGATGACATTTGAGAACTAACTTTTTATGGGCTGAGGATTTAGCTCGGTAAAAGAGTGCTTACTTAGCATGTTTGAAACCCTGGGTTTCCCAGCCTCTAGAGAATTGTCTTTTTATTTTATTTCATTTTAATTAATTCAAATTTAAATAGCAGAGCTCTAGTGAAATGTATGTGCATACTAAATGTTAAAAACTACTGATCTGGAGAACAGCAGGTTAATGTTATTAATGGGGTGTAGATAAACAAATTGGGAAATACCATTGATCAATAAAACAAAAGCTTCAACAACGTATGCATGCAAAAATATGAATGATTTCTAATAATGCTGAACCACATAGGTGGTTCCCCCAACAAATGATCAGTCAGGCAGTCATGTGGGTTATCCAGTGTTGTACATCCAGCTGGACCAATAGCCAATGTGACTGGAAATAAGAGTTTAACTTATGTGGTGGTCACTGTTTATTAAAAAAAAAAAATATGGTCCACTTATGGAGATTTTTGTAAGAGGGGCTAAGACACTTTAAAGGAAAACTCAAGAGATTTGCTACATTCGAGTTGTGTTAAACTGTTTTACAGAGTTACAGGTGACATATATCAGCTACTTAGACTTAAAATTAAAATGTCACTATTTTTGATATATCTCATTGCTCTAATCAAGATAACAAACACATTATTATCCCCAGAAGTATCCTTGTGTCCTTGGTAATCCCTCCATCCCACCTTTCCCTACCTCTCACCTATCAGTGGGCAACCTCTGTTTTCTGTTATAATGTTAGTTTCCATTTCCTATAATTTTATACAAATGGAAACACATAATATGCATTATTTTATTTGCCTGGCATCTTAAATTCAGCATTAATAGAAATCATCTGCATTTTTGCATGCATCGGTTATCGAAGCTTTTTTTATTGCTGAGTGGTATTTCTTAATTTGATTATCTATGCACTGTTAATGGACATTTTAGTCATCTCCAGGTTTTTGCTCTTACAAATAATGCTGATATGAAAATCTGTACAAGTTTTTACATGACCATGTGCTTTTATTTCTCTTGGGTAAATACTGAGGCATGGATTGGATGACTGCCATGCAGTCATGTATCTTTAAGAAACTATTAAAATGTTTTCCAAAGTTGTTGTACCATTTGACATTCCAAATAGCAATATGTAAGAGCTCCAGTTCCTCCACACCCTCACTAACCCTTGGTACAATTAGACTGTTAATTTTTGACCATTTTGGTAGGAGAGCAATGGTATCTCATTGCGATTTTTAATGTGCATTTTTCTAACCATTAGCTATATTAATGTTATTTTTGTGTGCTTATTTGGCATCTTTATACTTTAGTGATGTGTTTGCTCAAATCTTTGGCCCATTTTTTCTTGTCATTATTGAGTTTTGAGAGTCCTTCATATATTCTGAATCAAGTGCTTTTTTAGATAGGAGATATTATAGATCTATCCACTCCCCCTCCCAACATCTGTGGTTTGTCTTTTCAGCCTCTTAAAAGTGGCTTTTGAAGAGCAAATTCTTAATTTCAATGAAACTCAATTAATCAATTATTTATCTTCTTTTAGCATTTTATTTAAGAAATCTTTGCTTTACCCAGATCACAAAACCTCTCATTATGTTTTCTTAATTCTGTATACAGTGTTTAGGCATGAATAAATATTATTTTTTGGCATATGGATATCCAGCTATTCCAAAATTTGTTGAAAAAGTTATTTTCCTTCTACTGAATTCCTTCCCATCTTTGTGGAAACCAAATTAACCATATGCATGTGAGTGTATTTCTGGACTCCATTCTTTCCCTTGATCATTTATTTTGATGCCAACACCATACTGTCTTGATTACCATAAACTTTATAAGACTAGAAGCCAGGTAGTGCTGGTCTTCCAACTTTATTCTTTTTCAAAGTTTAAAAAAAATTCCAGGGCATTTGCATTTCCAAATGAATTTTGAAATCAACCGTATCAAATTTTACTAAAAAAATAAAATAAACAAAAAGACTGCCAGGATTTTGATTGGGCTTGCTTTGAATTTGCAGATTTATTTGGGGGTAAACTGACATCTAAACAATATTAAATTTTTTGATTAAAAAATGCAGCATCTCTCTGTATTAATTTAGAACTTAATTTCTCTCAGCAATGATTTTTAGCTTTCAGTTTATACATCTTATTAGATTTATCACTAAATATTTAATATTTCTTTTATTGTGTTTTAAGTGTTCATTTTTAAAAATTCAATTGCTTGTTGGTTTCTGGGATTCAGAAATACAACTGATCTTTTTGTATTAATATTGTATCTTACGTACCTGATAAACTGATCAATTTATTCCACCTAGACAACCCTGTCATCTTCAAATAAAGATAATCTAGATGTACTTTCTTTCTGTTTTTTTTTTTTTTCTTCTTGCCTTGTTGCATTGTTTGGAACCTCCAATACAATACAGGATAGACTAAGTATTACTTCTTAAAATGTTTAATTGAATTTCCACAATAAAGCCACCTTGGCCTTGAGTTTTTATGAAAAGGTTTTTAACTACAAATTCCAGTTTTTTCAGTACATATAAGACTGTTTAAGTTATCTGGTTTTTTAGATTTAGTCATTTGTGTCTTCTCAATTTCTTGATTAGTTGAACTATAATGTATCCTTCTATTGGATACAATTTCTTATACTTTCTTATACTTGAGTACCATCAACATTATCAATATATTCATAAAACAAACTAACAAGCAAAAAAAAAAAAAAAAAAAAAAAAAAAAAAACCAGAAGACTTTGAACCTGTTGAGGCTCAGTCAGACTACCTGGTAATTTTTAATGGCCGTACTTTCCCATTCTTTTCCTGCCAGCCCAGACACAGTCTTTTGCTCTTTCCCAAAAAGTAGCTGCAGCAATTAAAACCGGCTTTAACCCTTTCTTGGCAGAACCTTCTGCAGTGATAACTCTTTATCAAACCAGTTAGATAACACTGTTGCCAACATAAGGGTGACCCCAAAAAACTGATTACCAGTCGATATCACCTCCCACTCCTACCCTGGAAGTGAATGGGTTGTGGGGTGTGAACAAGACACTTCCCAGAGTGACACCATAGAGACACAAGAGTAGAAGGCCCAGAAGTGACTATATTGAAAAAGAGTCAACACTGTCCTTGGACTGTAATTTGTTATCCATTGTGTTAGTCAGCTTTGTGTGGCTGTGACCAAAATAACTGACAAGCACGACTTAGAAGAGGAAGAGTTGATTTTGGCTCATATTTTCAGAGATTTAGTCCATGGTCAGCCAACTCCATTGCTCTGGGTCCAAGGTGAGGCGGAACAACATTGGGGAAAGGTGTGGCAGGGGGAAGCTGCTCCACTCAGGGTGACCAGGAAGCAGAGAAAAGTGGCTGCAGGAAAGATGCACCCTTCCAGGGCATGTCCCCGACAACCCATCTGCCTACAATTACCACCCAGTTGTTTCATTCAAAGTAGGATGCACTGTTTAGGTCATATCTCTCATAATCCAATCATTTCACCTCTGAGTTCTCCTGAATTAACCCAGGAGATTTTGGAGGGTAGTAAAAAAAAAATAGGTCATAGAAGTTGAACATTCCCCTGTGAGCCTTGAACAGTGGTCACCAAGGTTTTTAATCAGAGTGGTGATGGTATCCAATCAATTTTTTTTTTTAGAAAGTTTTCTCTGGGGGAAATGTGAAGGATGGCTTGAAATGGGCCAAAACTAGAAAAGGAAGACTAGTTAGGAGAATGTTAGAAAAATTCAGACATAACCACAGAGGTGGCAGAGAGATATACAGTAAGCATAAAGAAAAATAAAGACAAGAAAGAAGATGGTTTGGAGACTCTCTCATCGTTTATACTCTCACTGGCAGAACATCACAGAACTATGTAAATACCCTCCACCAAACCCACACTGAATGTTTTCCCAATCCGGCTTTCATTTAGCCAGACTCCAAAAGCCTTAAGGTCATGCCAGTGTGATTTGTCATGAGAGCAAGTGTGACAGAGAGTGAATTAGAGTTGAAACAGACTTCAGTTTTATCTTTCCCAAATTCTGCAAAACCTTTGGGCTTTAGAACACACTGATGGGCTCCCTCCTAGGGTCTCTATGAAGGATTGGTGCTAGGGAAGGGTCCTGAAAATATGCTTTCCAAGAATCATGGTAAGTTTATTTTGCCTAGATCCTTGCAATCTGGCTGGGCCTCCCCACTTTCATTCTTTAATCACTCTTCCAAATCCATTTTTCACATAGCATTCGGAGTTATCTTAAAAGATAAACTGAATTACATAAGCAAGACGGCACAATAGGAGATCCTCAAGCTACAAACCCCCAACACAGAATTAAATATTTTGCATCTATCCAAGCACCAAAGTGCCTTTGTGCGACCTTAAGAATCCAGATAGGAAGTTGCAAAACCCTGGAAAATTCCAAGACCAAGGTCTCAGTTATGGGATGAAAGACCCTCCTTCCCACCCATGAAACTCAGCTTCAGCTTCACTTGTCCTCAGTATTACTGCCTACAGCTTCTATCAAGCATCCCAGAGAAGACATGCCTATCCATGTCCCCCTGAACATGACTGCCAACCTCAGACCCAACTATGTGCTCTAGGCAGTACCATAACCTGACTTCAGCCACACTCTAGCATGGTACAAGGCAGTCTTGCCTACCCAGGAAACCGCCCAGGGGCCTGATGGAAGCCGCACCCACAGGCACTCCAGGCAATAGAATCTCAGATTCAAATGCACTCACTGAATCATCCCTGTGACCCTGCTTCAACCCTGCTCTACTGCCATTTGGAGGTAGTCTAGCTCATCCAAAGAACACCCCATCCATCCAACAAGAGCACCCAAGAACCTACAGGAGCAACACCTCATCATGTCCCTGAGAGCAGGCCTTACAAACTTAGATCTAACCATAGACCCAGCAGTAGCCATGAGACTTGGCTCTGGTCTTACTCAACCACGATCACCAAGGAAGTCCCACCAGTCCAGGGACCCAGCAGGAGAATGTCTTTAACTTCCCAATACCATTCCATAAACACTAGAAGGTACAGGCACCTTCAAATTCATAGACACCAATGTGAAGTTACACAGATCACGAAGAATCAGGCAAACCTGACGAACAAATGGAAATCCTGTAACTGAAGAATACAATGACGGAACTGAAAAATTCAGTAGAGAGCTTCAACATCAGACTGTCACGTAGAAGAAGAAATCATTACCTAAAGACTGGTCATTTGAGATTTTCTAATTAGAGGGAAAAAAAGAAGAAAAAAGTGGAGAAAGCTTGTGTGATGTATGTGACACCATCAAGAGAACCAACATATGCATCACGAGAGTTCCAGAAGGAATAGATAATGAGGAAGCAGCAGAAAGCTTAGATACATAATGACAGAAAACTTGAGATATATAGGGGAGGAAATGAACACCCAGGTCCATGATGCTGGAGAAACCTAAATAAACTGAACATCTGGAGATCTTCACAGACATGCACATTATAATCAAGCCGTCAAAAGCCAAAGACAAAAAGAAATTTGAGACCAATGTGAGAAAGATGACTCATACAATACAAGGGAAACACTATGAAACTTATCAGAAAATTTTTCATCAGAAAGCTTGCATGCCAGGAGAAATTGGGACGATCCATTCGAAGTGCTAAGAGAAAAAAAAATCTGCCAATCAAGAATAAACCAATAAATATATTCAGAAAATCTGTGCTTCAAAAGTGAGGAGAAACAGAAGCATCCCCCAGATTCATGTGTTGACATTTAATCCTTCATGAGGTATTAAAAGTGTGAAAAATTAATCTGATTATTATATTTAAAGATTGGCTCTTTGGAGGCAATTAGGATAAGATCTACAGTGTGGAATCCTTTTATTGAATATTAACAGCTTTATAAGAGAGAAAGAGACCAGAGAAGACAGAAATACACAAATGCAAAGTGATACCCTGAACCATTTCAGGACTTTATCAGCAAAAAGGCCATCGTTAGATGTGTCCCCCTGATCTTGGAAGAAACTGTGAGCCAAAATATACTGTTTTTGTTTATAGAGTTACCTAGCCTCAAGAATTTTGTTATAGTAACAAGAAACTGACTAATAGATAAGACAGATAATAGCTAAGAGTGTTCATCATGACAAGATCTGCCTTCTAAGAAATACTAAAGGCAGGTCTTCAAGTTAAAATGAAAAGTCACTAATTAACATGAAAGTATACAATTCATTGATAAAGGTAAGTACATAGTCAGATTCAAAATACTTTAGTACTGTAATGTTGGTACATAAATTGCTTTAAACTCTAGTACAAAATTTATTGACAAATTATTAAAATAACTATAATAATTTGTTAATGGATACATAATATAGAAAGATAATAGATTGGGTTATCAATTGCAAAAAAATGTTGGGGGAAGTACAAGTGTAGTTTTGTATGTACTTGAAGTTAAACAGCTTAGAATAGACTATGATAACCACATAATGTCTTATGTAAGCCTTATGGTAATCACAAAGAAAAAGTCTGTAGTACATAAAGTATCAAAATATACTCTTTATGAGAGACTCATTTTAGATTTAGAAATATGCCTAGTCTGAAAGTGAAGAACTGGAAAAAGTTCATGCAAATAAAAGAGAGCAAGAGTGATCATACCTACATCAGACAAAATAGACTGTAAGTCAAAAACTATCGCATGAGACAAACTAGGTCATTATACAATGATAAAGCTCATTTCATCAAGAAGATACAACATCTGTGAGTATATATGCACCCAACATCAGGTACCTAAATATGTAAAACAAATATTAACACAACCGTAGGGGAAAACAGATGACAATATAATGAAGGGAAGTTCAATGACACATTTTCAACAATGAATAGATAGATCATCCAGACATAAAATCAATACAGAAACAGAAGATTTGAACAACACTAAAGACCAAATGGACAAGAAAGATATACACAGAATATTTCATCCAACAGCAGCAAAACACACATTCTTCTCAAGGGCACACAGAACACTCTCCAGTAGAGATCATATCTTAAGCCACAAAACAAGTGTTAACAAATTTTAAAAGGTTGAAATTATAAGAAGTATCGTTTCCAACCACAATAATATGGTACTAGAAAGCAGAAACAAGAGGAAAATTCACAAATATGCAGAAATCTAAAAATGAGTAAGCAACAGTTTAAATAAATCAAAAGGGAAATAAAAAAAAATGTATTAGACAAACAAAAATGGAGACCCAACATACCAAAACTCATGGAATTCAGTAAAAGCAGTTCTAAAGGAGAAATGTACAACAATTAAATGTTGAGAATTAAGAAAGATCTCAAATAAACAATCTTATTTTGAACATCAAAAACTTTGAAAAAAGAAGCAAATTAAAGTCTTAGGAGAAGGAAAGAAATAATAAGAGTGCAGTAGAAATAAATCAAATAGGAAAAAAACACAATAGAAAATATCAGTGACACTGAGAGTTATTTTTTTTTAAGATTTAACATAAAGATAAACAAACATTTAGCTAAAACCACACAGAAAAAAAGAAACCAATAAGATCAGGAATGAAAAGAGAAGACATTCCAATGAAACTAACAGAAATACAAAGTACCAGAAAATACTGCTATGAATGATTATACATCAACAAATTGGATAACCTATATAAATTCCTAAAAGTATACAACCTACCAAGACTGAAACCATGAAGGAGCAAAAGTCCTGAACAAACTGATAATGATTACAGAGATTGAATCAGTAATAAAAAAAAAATTCCCAACAAAGAGACCCCCCAAGACCAACGGTTTCAAACAATTGAAGAATTAATGCTAATCCTTCTCACCCTCTTCCAAACAACTGGAGAGGAAGAAGTACTTCCAAATTCATTTTATGAGGTCAGCATTATCCTGATATCAGAGCCAGATAAGGAAAGAAAAGAAAATTATAGGTCAATATCTCTGATGAATGTACATGCAGAAATTCCCTCCACCAACCTAGATGTCCTTCAGTGGATGAATGGATTAAAAAAAAAAAAAGGTGGCATGTATACACAATGGAATTTTACTCAGCATTTAAAAAGAACAAAATCATGGCATTTTCAGGTAAATGGATGGCGTTGGAGAAGATAATGCTAACTGAAGTTAGCCAATCCCAAAACAACAAATGCCCAATGTTTTCTCTGATATAAGGAGGCTGACTCACAGTGGGGTAGGGAGGGAGAACAAGGGAGGAATAGATGAATTCTAGAAAGGGAAGAGGGGTGGGAGGGAAAGGGAGGGAACAAGGGATTAACAAGGATGGTGGAATGTGATGTGCATCATTATACAAAGTACATGTATGAAGACTTGAATTGGGTGTCAACACAACAGAGATGTGAAAAATTGTAGTATATATGTGTATTAAGAATTGTAATGCAGGGCTGGGGATATGGCTCAAGCGGTAGCGTGCTCGCCTGGCATGCGCGGGGTGCTGGGTTTAATCCTCAGCACCACATAAAAATAAAATAAAGGTGTTGTGTCCACCGAAAACTAAAATATAAATATTAAAAAAAAGAATTGTAATGCAAAAAAAGCAAAGTACATGTATAAAGACATGAATTGTGTGAACATACTTTATATAGAGAGATATGAAAAATTGTGCTCTCTATGTGTAATAAGAATTGTAATGCATTATTAAAAAAATAAAATCAATAAGATTTTTAAAAAAAAGAAATTCCCTCCAAACACCCACAAACCATATTCTACACTACATACTAGAATCAAATCAAAATGGATTAAAGACTTAAATGTAAGATTTAAACTCTGAAACTACTAGAAGAAAATGGGGGAAATGCTTCCCAACATTGGTTTAAGAAATGATTTAAAAATATAATCCCAAAGCACAAACTACAAAACCAAAATAGACTAGTATTTTTGTATCAAACTGGAATGTTCCTGTACAGCAAAGAAAACAATCAAGAGAATGAAGAGAAAATTTAATAGAGGGGGAGAAAATATTTGTAAACCAAACATCTGATACAGGATTAATATTCAAAATATAGAAAGAATACAAATAATTTAGTAACAAAAATAAAAAGCTTGATTTAAAAAAGGGGGCAAAGGATCTTAATATACATATCTCAAAGAAGACATGCCAATGGCTAACAGGAAAATGAAAAGGTGTTCAGCCTCATTAATCAGGGAAATACAAGCCACAGCAAAATGTTACATTACCTCATACCTCCTAGAATGGCTATTATTAGAAAGACGGTAATATGATAACAAGTGTTAGGAAGATGTGAAGAAAGGAAAAGCCTTGACACTGTGGATGGGAATGTAAAGTGGTGCGACTATGACGAAAAGCAATATGGAAATTCAACAAAAAATAAAAAACAGGACTATCACATGATCCAGCAATCCCATTTCTAGTTATATACTCAAAAGAAATAAAGTCATTGTTTTGAAGAAATACATGTACACCCATGATCATGGCAAGCATGAGTCACAATAGCCAAGATATTGTAAGAAAAGTGTTTACTGATGGATGAATGGATATAAATGTACCCATACACACATGAGGCGCGGGGGGGGGGGGGCGGGGGGAGATGTTATTCTGTCTTAAATAAGAAGAAAATCCTGCCACCTGCCATTTGGAACAACATGGATGAACCAGGACACGATGCTAAATGAAATAAACCAGATACAGAAAGACAAATACTGAATTGGTCTCATTTACATGAGGAATCTAAAAAAGTCAAACTCATATGAGTAGAGAGGGGAATGGTGGTTGCCAGGGGCTGGGTTGGAGAAATGGGGCCAAAAGCTACAAGCTTTCTGTTAGGCAGGGTGAAAATTTGTTCTGGAGATGGTATAGCATGGTGATTATAGTTGTTAATACTGTATTGTGTACTTGAAATCTGCTGAGAGTAGATCTTCAGTGTTCTTCAGTGCCCCCGCCAAAAATGGTAACTGTACGAGGTAACAGCAGTGTTAATTAGCTTGATTATGTTAATCATTTCAAAATGTGTATTTTGGTGAAGTATCGTCTATGGGCCAGGACTATAATCCCTTCCTTCCTTTCTACTTACAAGAATTGTTTTGAAGACTAATGAGATTATTTAGAAGAAAGCGTTGTGGAAAACAAAAGCATATACATAAAATATAAAAGCACATCTCTTATGCTTCTTTCTCCCCTCTGAGCAAAAAAAAAAAAAAAAAAAAAAAAAAATCCTCTGCATCCTTCAAGACCTGGCTCAGAGGTCTTTCTCATACTTCCTTCTGTGTTTTCATAGCACCCTTGATAACAGGTTCCTGCACTGTCTCCTGGCCAAGAGACGATCAGGCTGGCGTTGGTGCCTAGCTCAGTGCCTGGCACACATTGCATAAGCAAAGTGAGTATTTGCAAATGGATGGGCCTGAAGGGTTCAGGTGCAGAAGATGAGGCCTGAGAAAACAAGGCAAAGAAATCATGCATTCTTTCCCCAACTGATTTTCTTTTCCTTAGCCTAGTTTTGTCGCCACCTGCCACTGCTGGCCTCCACCACACATTGGTCCACTTAATAATAGTGAACCACAGCAGCAAGACACGTGTTTGATCTGCAAGCTTCCGCTGAGCCAGACTTTCTCTTCTCCAAGAACTTCTCCCCTCTAAGTGAGCGGGGAAGTTGATGTTGCTTTAATTTGGGAGGCTACCGGTCCCTACCCAAGGTCTAGCACAGTGACCGTGGTGGCTCCCTGACTTTTTTCAGGACCACTAGAGGATTGTGGCCCCAATGTGGCTTGACCTCCTAAGAGATGGAGAACCAGAGGATTGAGTATGCAGCAACATCCTGGGAACAGGGAGAGAGGGTTAGATTTTTCTGACCCTTGCTGGCTGGCCCCTGAGTCAGAAGTGGGGTAGGGTGGAGAGAAGGAAGAGCAGCCGCTCCCCACTTTGCTGAGCCCAGATGGTGGGTCTGTGAGAAACAGTTAATTATCCACAGAGAAAGGACGTCTCACTTTGGCAGAGGATGCAGGCTAATCAGAAGCAGCCCCCAACCTCTCCTCCCTTCTTCTCCCTGCTATGAATTCAGCTTGATGGGTACAAGGAGAGGTTCCAGCGCTCTGATCCACGGCCACACGGCCCAAGTTGGGGACATTCAGAAACAACTCAGGGAATTTTTCGTTTGGGAGATGGAGAGGGACGTTCCCAAGTGGATGCACCTTGGCCAGGGCCCTCCATGAACTATTGCCTAACTCAACTCTTCCTGCTCCCAGCCAGAAAATTTTCTTTGTGCCAGAAGCCTTCAAGTTGGGAATGCTTGGAAAAAAAGAAGAAGAAGGTGGGGGTGGGGTGGGGGTGGGGGTGGGGTGGGGATGGGGGCGGGTAGAAACAGTTAGTTTTGGGAAGATAAACAAATCAAAGTGCCAGTGAAATAATTTAGGATTCTGCCATTTGACAAATTGCCTTTATCATATAAAAGCTTCATGACTTCAGAAAAATCAAATAACTATTATGACCCTCTGTTTTCTCCTCTATAAAATGAAGATGAAGAGGCCTACCTGGTAGAATGTTATGCAATAATACATGAAACGCCTGCTCTTTCAGGGCTAAAGGAATGGCAGGTCTTTTCTCTCCCAGGCTGATGAGGACTAGGCTTCATCTTATTTTCCTCCTATGTCCAAAGTTATTGTTGTTTAATGCATAGATTTTCTACCACCTTCTTAACCAATCTACTTCAGTTTTCTCTGGACTTTGCCAATCCTATTAGCCTTACTGCGCCTGAGATTTTTTTTTTTTTTTATTATTGTAAAGTCTTTAAAATCTATTCTGCACTAACTGCTAGGCATAAAACAATCATGTATATTTATGTACAATATATTTGCAAAACACAGAATCCATGCAAGCCCCGAGCAGTATGTCCACACAGGCACTCAGTGGCGTGTGAGGTTTTACCCAGGATGGTTGATTGCATGAACAGGTGGAAACCACAGTGGATTTTGTAACACCAGATGGGCTCCCGAAACATATTGCATGTAAATTTTCAGCTTGAATAGAGAATCATATTTGAAAGCATTTTTTTTTTTTTTTTTTTTTTGGACATTCAACATCTGGCAGGTGTTTTTAGAAGCCTCCAGTCTCTGGAGTTATTTGCCTTTGCCCGGAGCCATGAGCAGAAAGGGGATGACTGTAAAGTCCTCTTCCCTCCTCTCATGCCGTGGTGACCATCCATAGCCTCAAGTGTACAGCCTCTACCCACCCCCAGAACCATCTAGTCATCTTTTCTCATGTTGAGATACAGCTTTTAGGGCTACACCAATGGGAATGGGATGGGAAGACTATGTCCTCTTCTTTTCTCTCTAACTTAGCCATTTACTCCCCATTTCTTTTCTCTGAAAGTGTCCCCACCCCTCCAAAGCCTGGGATGGGAATTTTAAACAAGCTAATTGAGTCTCCTTTGACTTTCTGGAGCAGCCTGCCAGAGCCAGCTTGTGGCAGGGAGCAACAGAGACCATGCAGGACCTGGTGTGAAGCTACAGGAGGAGCAAGGCTCTATCCCAACCGAATGCCACTGGAGAAGTCACCCGTCCTCTGCTATGTGTTCATAGTTGTCTCAGTTGTAAAGTCAACGGGGAGACAGAGGACTAGGCTCTCCAGGGAAGATGTGGAAATTGAATGTGGCCACTAGGTGGCAGTACACAGAAGGACACTGCCTGGTGGAGCCCCTGCAGGACACAAGGGACTGAAAAGTATTTTGGCCTCAGAGATGCCCAGGTTCAGTCTAAGGAGGAAGCTGCCCACTTTGCTCACTCTACTTGCCCCCACACATCCACGAAGCCCCAGCATCTGGTTGTCCTTTCAGACTCAAGAATGTGTCCTGTGTAGCCCTCCCCAGTGCATCCTCTCTCCCCCAACTCTCCAGCAAAGCTGGTCCTCTCCACATTTTTCTCCTCACTGTCCTTTATCCACATCTTGACCATTATGCTTGCCATCCCAGAGAGGGATCATTCCCCCTTTCCGTTCCCCTGTGAGGTCCTTGAAGCAGAAACCAAGTTTTCTTTACCTGTTTCACCAGTGCCCAACCACGGACTGTCCAATGCCTGCTGCCATCTGTTTTTTGTTGGTTGGTTAGTTGGTTGGTTGTTTTGTTTCTTTGTATTTTTGAATGGATTCATGAAAAGATTTTTGGAAGAGCAAATTAATTCAATTATTTTCATCTTGTTTTTTAGTAACTCAGGATTAATGTTTATTCCTTCATTGATTTTGATCAGCAAAAGCTTCTCTTGGCAGTGAAATGAAAGCCTTGGTTCAAACAAAGACCCCATAACTACCCAAATATATAAAACAGATGGAAGTAGAGCTACTTGAGCTGTAGCTGGATGGGGAGGCCTGGACCCTGTCTTTCTCCTTTCTCTGTCCCCCTCCTAGGTCAGGGGACTCCTTCTTGGAACCAAGGGTTCTTTAGACATAGTTTTAAAAACACGAATGTGGTTGTTATATCAGCTCCTCTTCCCTTTCTCTCCAGTTCCCAGAAGAGATGGATGACTGGGGAAAGTCTGAGTTTCTTAGGGGCAGAAACTGTGTTCCTATCATTGTGCAGCCTAGAGTACAGAATGCACTCTGTGGACATTTATTCCCTTTGAATGACACTGAGATAAGTTAAAGTGACGAAGTTCAGAGCTACGTATTTATGGCATTAGAAGTTGGAGAAGTAGGTTGTCCTGGCTTTAGCCCACAGGAGTCATGGGAAGGTGGCTAAGGAGATGACTGGCCTGACCATCACCTCTATCTATGGTGAAGGTCTCCTGAGTTCAGTCCTTGAAGTTCTGGATCAGAGGGGACCGGGGCGGCCAAGTCGTCAACAGCCCCTTCTTCAGAACTGGAAGAGTCAATCCATGATGTAGTCTCCATTTATCCGAACGTCCCCTGGGCTAGCAGACAATACTACAAGTGATGAAAGATCAGTAAATCAACGTCACACTGGAGAATCTTAGAGTTAGAAGGTGACATCGTGTATGAAAACTCTTTGATCAAATGACGAGTCCTTCCTCTAGCATCTCTGACATGGAACTCATCCCACTGAGACGCAGGGTGGCCATTGCCAGAGAGAGCTCCCTCACATCCAGCCTCTGTCTTCAACTTCTCCCTCTCTACTGGCTCCTCCCCTCACCACGTAGCTGTGCATGGGTCTCTCCATGACCTTAAAAAGTTTCTTCCCCCACCAGCCTCTCTTTCCATCTGTCCTTCCTTCACAGTCAAGTCCCTTGAGAGAGCACCTTATGTTCTGCCTTTACCTCTCTCCTCCCCGACCTGCCTCAGCCCACTGCCATCCACTTATGTCCCCACATAAGTGGAGACACTGCTCTTGACTAGATCCAAACTCCTTCTGTGTTGTAAAGTCTAAAACTTAGCCACCGTGTGCTTCTTACTGGAAACTCTCACCTGCTCTGATTTCTCGTGACCACTCTATGGTTTGCTTCTGCCTTCTTTGGCTACTTCCTCTCAACTGCCTTCTTGGTTGGCTCTTGGTTGGATCCATGTTGTCCCACCTGCCCTTCCTGGGCCACCCCACCTACTCTCTTCTAGTGGCACTATCTACTAGTAGTAGATAAATAGTACTTTCTACTGGTAGTATGTTTTTGGTCATCATTAGAAATTCCACTAGACCCCTTTCACTTACCTCCTCCTGCATTCAATCCATAGTGAAACCACCTTGGTCCCACCTCCTCAAACCACCCCAATCCACTCTTTCTTCTCCATCCTCTTGTCACTCCCTGATTTATGTCTCCTCTCTTTTCTATTTCTGCCTCCCCTTCACCACTCAATTCTATCAAAGTCATCCCATTTGCTACCACAGATCTAAAAGACAAATTAGACTGTACTGTTTCCCCAATTTGCACTTCTCTGTGGTATCCAGTGCCTACAGAATAACATGCAGCTCATTAGCAAGATTCTTAACATAAAGCCTCCCTTTATACAAGACCATCACTTGATCCACTCTCTACCTCTCCAACCTCATCATGGCTCATTCTTGAATTTGAATTCGGTCTCAGAGAAATGATAATTTGCTTCCAAGCCCCACAGTGATCTCTTTCACACATTCTTTTATTTCTGAATGGAACCTCCTTGGTAACTGGGTAACTTCCATGTATACTTCAAAACTCTGCTCAGGCCTGACATGGGTACAAGCCTGTAATCCCAGCCACTTGGGAGGCTGAGGCAGGAGGATTACAAGTTGGAGACCACTCAGTGAGACCCTGTCTCAAAATTTTAAAAAAAGTAAGAAGGTCTGGGCATATAACTCAGTGGTTGAGCACTCTGGGGTTCAATTCCCAGTGCTGAAAGGAAAGAGAGAGAGAGAGAGAGGAGAGAGAGAGAGAGAGAGAGAGAGAGAGAGAGAGAGAAAGGAAGGGGAGGGGAGGGGGAGAGGGGGAAAAAACACACAGCTGAGCTTTCCCCTGGAAAGCTTTCTCTGATCCTTCTCAATCTGACTAGGTACCTGTCAGAAGTTTTCATAGCAATCTGTGCATGTTTCTATCTTAGCAGAAATAAAACTATATTGAAATTGCACACTTGATGGTCATCCTCATAAATGATCTGCTGTGAGCTGGCAGCCTCCTTCAGGACAAGGGACTTTTAAAATTTTTTTTTCTGTGTTCCCCTATGTAGCATAGAAGGTAGTAAGTGTTTAATAACACTTGGAGTTATTTATACCACCAACACCAGGCCTGCTATTTTCTTAATGAGTATAATTGGTGGTTGAAGAATTTCATTTTGAAAATCATCACTATCTGGAGTACTCCCTGATACAGACACTGAATACCTGTCTTTTGTGATTATCACTTGGGAAGTTGACAGAGCCATTTTTTTCCCAAAGTTCCTCACATTTTTACAGCACCCAACCTGTTCCTCTTTGATGGTGAGAATGAAGATCAACATATGATCAGCTCTGTTAATACATTCAGTTTCAACATGATAAAAATGCTAGCAGAAGGAGAGGTTCACAATGGGTCGGGATCTCGTCTACTGCCCCAGCTTCTGAGCTGGCCTCTGTGTGGAACTAGGAAACGGCCATCTAGATCCATCCTCCCTCTCCCATTTCTTCCTTCTTCATTATTGAGTTAATGTTCTATCTTCACATTGATGGTCTCCTAAGTCCCTACTGATTTTCATCTTGGTATCCTTATAGCCCTGCCCTCCCTTCTTGTTTTTTCTACAGGAAGTGGAGAATTGGTAACTATCAAAGAAACTCCACAGGTCAACTTCTTCATTTCACTAGTTAGAAAAAAATTAGGCCTATAGAGATAAAATAACTCATCTAACATGGGTCATACTGACCATTAACATTGTGCGATTACTATGCTGCGCACTTTACATCAACTTTATACAGCCCATATAAGAGTCTGGTGGGAGAAGTATTATTAGTATGGCCAGTTTACAGATGAAGAAAATGAGACTTAGGGAGATGGATTCATGTGCCCACAGTCACGCATCCAGTGGGAAGCACAGCATCCTGCAGCGCCCAGTGGCAGTTTGACTCAAGAACCATTTCATTTAGCCACCAAGTTCTACTGCCCAACACTACAAGGCTACTTATTCCTCCATTACTTTAAAATGAGTTTTATCTTCATTTCTGATTGTTCCACATTTGGCAATAGGTAGAGTGTGGGCCAAGTGGCTAATGGGGCTTAATGGTTCATAAACTGGGAGAACCTATTTTAAGCATTAAGAATTTTTATGTAATTCACATTATCTGTATTGTGAGTATGGGTTTTCATCTATTAACATTCTTAGCACAAGACCCACCTGCTTTGGAAATAAGCCCTCCAGTAGATAGGAAACACTGCTTGTAATTAAGTGGAAAATTCCCCCATGACTGCAAAGTCAAATTAAAAAGGGGCTGATTAAGGAAAGTACTCTTAGTCCTTTCAGTGCCAACTCTTTGTTTGCCTGAGCCAAACAGTTGCCATTTCTGAACAGAAGTCAAACACCTGTTGCTTCAGAAAGGAAAATTTCAGACCTGGCTTTGCTGAGCTATTATTGATAAGGGCTGACCATGAAAAGCTTCCAAAACTTGACATCTGGGCCCCAAAGTTTACTTTCCCCTCTGCTCCTTTTCTTTATCTGCATGTGTGCCTTAGCTGGAAGCATAGCTTGGGGCTTCATTCCAGGTTGTAGCCCTCTTCATTCCTTCATTTCTCTGGATGAACAGTGAGGCAAAGGAAGGAGGGAAGTGCCTCTGCCCCTTCCCGTCCTGCTGCCTGGCCAAGGGCGCCACAGTGATATTCTGCGAACCCTCTATCTCTAGGGAACCGTAATTGCTTAGTGGACAACCTTTTGCACAAACCCGTTCATGTTCAACCTCAGCTCGGGTGCTGCTGTCCAGCTGACTCCAGGGCCACCCTGACTCTGCTCTGGCGTGGTGGTATTTGGGTGCATATTCTTGCCTGACCTTATCATTCTCTTACCCATAGATGGCGCCCAATCACCTGTAGCTCTCCCAGCCCAAGATTTTTTGATTCATGGAGTCAGAAGCCAGAACAGAAGCCTGTATTTTTGAGCAAGCTTTCTAGGTAAGATGGTCAACCACACAGGTTACCTGGGACACTGAGGGGCTTCTCAGGGTTTGGGACTTTAGGTGTTAAAAATTGAAGAGGCCTTGGCCAAATCAGGATGAGTCCTGTGAGCTTATTTCTGGGCAGTTATAATTTACAGCGGGGGCCTGCAGACTACCTCCCACAGCCAATCCACCTCGTTGCTTGGTATTATCCACATAGTTTTGTTGAAACATATGCACACTCTCTGAGTTACATTTTTGCTCCAGCTACTTTTGTGCTACCATAGCAAAGTTGAGCAGTTGTGGCGGAGACCATAGGGCTAAAGAAACCTAAAATATATATTGCTTGCCCCTTTACAGAAAAATCAATTAAATTCCAATGATCCAAACTTTTCATTATGGAGTAAGCTGCTTTTTCTGTCTCACTCTGATGGTTCGAGGTATACTTGACTATTTATAGCTCCAAAAAGAATGCCAAATCCTCTCTTTTACTCTTTTTCCCCCTCACATGATTTTTTTTTTCACATGCTATTTCCTCAACCCATAATGTCCTTCTGCCCTGTTTGGGATTTTTTTTCTTTTTTAACCAAAAAGACACAACTCAGACCTTTCTCCTGGACCCTACCCCTCAGCCAGGTTCATATGCAGGTGGTGAGCCTCCTGTGTACATCTCTATCTTTGCATTCACCATATTGCACCAACACTAATTATCCATTTGTTAGTTTCTTCCATCAGGCTATGAGGTCTTTCTGGGGAAACATTAGTATTACCTTTATACCTCCATTCCCTCTTTGACTCCTAGCATGCAAGAAACTCGGGAAATAGTTGTTGGATTATGAACATATAAAGCAGGAATAAAAGCTTCCCCAGGAGATTTATATGTTCATGTGTCTTTGCTAAACACGTAGATTGTGAGTCCTATCCAGGCATTGGTTGGGGTTGGGGCGTGGCTGTTCTAGATAAGCAGAGAGGCTCCCTTAGCCTGGTCAGCCTTCATGATGGGGGTGGGGCAGGAAAATGTGGTTCATGGTCTGTTCCCTCCAGCATGGAAATATATGGTGGTTACTGACCAAGAGAGATGGCTTTTTTGAGCATATTTTTTTCTGGGTCACAGCAAAAGTTGGGAAAGTACGAAGGTTGGAGGATTTCTTCTGAGAATAAATTTTGTTTTCTTGGAAAACTCAGTGGGAAATATGGGAATCCCTTTTCTCTCCTGTATTTTTTTCCATGGTACTCCCCTGCCCCAGAATTTTTTGTCTCCAGAGATACCAAATGTGACAATTTTTTGGAGTAAGCTGAGTTTTGCTGTTCCTTATTGACTCTAACCTCACGTTTTGGCTTTAAATCAGCAATTGCATCTGAAAACTACTTGAAGTCATGCACACTTTCCCAAAACTTTGTTTTTTGCTTTCAAGAGGATTTTCTTAGGGGTGTCTTAAAATTTTAAATTTTCAGAAACTTTACCTCTCCTGATGAATGATTCCATTCTCGGGGTTAGGAAAAGAATCCCAAGTGCAGTTCAGTTCAGAATGCTGGATCTCAGTTTCCAAGATATTCCCCGGGGAAAACAAGAAGACTCCTTGAGAATCAGCTCCTGTCAATGGGAAGAGAAAAGCCTAGAAAGCTACAGGGGAGACAGGTGTGGTCAGGGGACCTTCCCTAAGACAAGGGCCTCTAGGAATTATCACGCAGATCTAGCTAGTGGCCTCTAAAAGAGAAATTCCAGCATGAGGTGGATTTGTGGCTTTGACCTCACTCTCCTCCAAGAAGTATGCTTGACAAGAGCTGGCAATCGGCTAAAGCTCAGGCTGCTGACGATGCCCACTTGGACCTTTTATTCCCAAAGCTCCCATGAGGCAGATCTACTCTCTCCTCCCATGTGGCACAAAGCTGAGGTGAAGAGAAAACCTGCATTGGAAAGATCATGGCATTGGAATTCTGGCCTAACCCTTGCCAGATGTCAGATGGAGGGCAAGGTTTTTACCTTCCCAAATACCTGCTCTATCTTCTATAAAATGGACATAATTGTAGTTTGTATCTCAGAAGGTAAAAGATTAAATTAGATCACATATGGCAGAGTGGGCGAGTCCCTGGCACGTGTCAGATGCCCTAAGACAGAGCTTTGGTGAATGATGCCCAGTTCTGAGCAGACAGCCGGAGGCTCTGTCTTGAGGAAGCTCTGTCCTGCTGCAGAAGGGTATCTGTTAGCCAGAAGGTTCTAGGACGCTGGACATGGCTTTACACCACTTTCTTCTCTGAGACTCCCCCAACCCAGGACTCGACTTCTTGGCCAGTGACTCTTCTGGCCTAGCTGGAAAACAGGAATTAAGGAGAGCCTCGGGACCCCTGGACCAGGCTGGAGCTAGACCAGCCTGAGGGGTTTTTTCCTCTGGGCCTTCTCCTCAGTCGTCATTTCTGTCCCAAGATTCATCTTCTGGGAGGATCTCATCTGCTCCCGAGGTTTCTGATCCTAATCAGATCTCCAACCCATTCCTCTTTTTTGTGTGTGTGCTGGACATAGGCAGACCCTCTACATGCTGGAAAGTACTATGAGGACCCCAAACTCATGCCCAAAACTTAGCTCACATTCTTCCTCTCCCACGTCGGCTCCTCTTCATATGTTCCTGATACAAGTTAATGATATCATCCCCCACCCTCTTGGCAAAGCCAGGAGGTCCAGTCATCATGCACCTCCTCCCTTTTTGGCCCCCCTTCATATCTCGTCAACCACAAAAATCCTTCGTGGACTCATTAATTTGACAAGTGTTTATTGAGTGCCTGGTGTAGGTAAAGCACTATACTGGGTGTTGGATAAAAATCAGAGAACAAAAATAAAGATGGTCTCTATCATCCATGAGGAGACCACCATTAAACAAATAAACCTGCAAATGTGAGCATTCTTACACCTACTGATCAAGGTTAGGAAGGAAACATGTGGGCATTTGAAGGAGTCTATAAGGAGGACCTAATTGAGACGGGGAGGTCAAAGAATATAGTTTATTAGTCAGAAATCTTCTGATTACGAATAACAGAAAACACATTTGAACAAGGAGGAATTTTCTGGAAAAGAAAAGAAAAAAAAAACACGGAGGCAGCTCATAGAAGCAAGGAAGGATTGATGACCCAGGCTCTGAGACGGCTTCAAGGGTGGTGATGAGATCCAGAGGCTGGCGCACTCTCAGGGCTCTGCCTGCCTTTGTTCTTCATCTCCATGAGTTGGCCTCCTTCTCTCCTACTTCAGAGACATTTTCTCCACATATCAGAAAACATGACTCACATGTTCCGTGCCGCATCCTGGCTAAGGACAAGAGGGTCCATCTCCCTTTCCACTTCCTGATTGGACAGCCTGAGGAGAGGACTTTGGTTGAGCAAAGGAAGAGGAGACTGTGAAACCGGCCAGCCTGGGGATTAGCACCTTCTCCTGCAGCTCTCAGGGCCGTTGTCTCAAGCAGGAAGGGTAGGGTGAGGGGTGGTATAAGACTTCTTTAAGGAAGGGGCATTTAAAGTCACATGAGACAAAAAAAAAAAAAAACAAAGAGTAGGTGTCCAGGTAGTAAGTGGGGACAGTATATTCGAGGTAGAGGAAACACCATTCATTCCTTCATAGATTTAGCAAGCATTTCATTCATCTGTTTCTTGAACTAAAGCAAAGGTGATGACTACGTGTTCATGACTAGACCTGGGTATACCACTGGGTACAAGAAAGTCACAGACCTGACTCCTTGGAGTTTATAAAGATCCCAAGCTGGAAAAGTGGGGCTGCTGAGAGGACCATGAGGAGATCCAAGTAGCTAGAGGACAGTGAGTGTAGAGATGAGCAACGTAAGACAAAGCTGGGGAGCAAGGCAGAGGCCTTCGGGCGCCACGTTGAGGATCTGGATTTTCCTTAGTGCAGTGGCACTGAAGGTTCTTACCCTAAGTAGGAACATGATCCAGTCATACTTCTTACACACCATTTCACTGCTTTGTCAAAGGAACTGTAAGGAAACAAGAGTCAAAGGTTACTGGTTGGAAGACTCTCACTGTGGCACGGGCAAGAAAGGATGGCAGTTCAGATCAGAAATATTCGAGGAGCAAATGGAGAAGGAGACACATCTTGGAGTCTGAATGCACAATACTTGGCAATAGGTTGGAGGTCGGGAATGAAAGAGAGGAAGGAGGTGACTCCTAAAATTTACAGCTTGAGAAACTGAGTGGTGGAAGCTTCTGCCCTCGCTGAGACGGGAGGACTCCTGAGGATCACATTGGAGGTGAGAGGATGAAGAGCTTGGTTTTGAACATGTCAAGTTTGAGATGTCCATGAGACATGTGGAAAACCTGTGAAGATGGCAAGTGCACGTGTGTGTTCTCAAACAGACGTCACATAGAGGCCGTGGAAGGGGGTGACCTCAATGAAGAAGAGTGGCAAGTGAGAGGAAGACCCAGGATGGAGCCCTGGGAAGCTTCAGCATTCAGTGGATGGTGAGAAAATTATACCTGAGAAGAAGTAATGAGACCACAGGAGGAGAGTCTGACATTATGGAGCCAAAAGAAGAGAATATTTCAATAATAGAGGAGATGGATGATGTCAAGTGCAACAGAGTCCCACAAAACTTTCACTCCAAATGTCTTTTGAATTCAGCAACACAGAGGTCACTGGTAGCCTCTGTAAGAGTGATTTCGGAGGAGTGATTTATGAGGTGGTAGAAAATGAATTGGGAATGAGACATAAATGCCCGCTAATACTGCATCAATTTACTATCATATTGCAGGTCCTAACCAGTAAAACAGTGTAAGAAAGATAAATTAAAGGTGTGAGAATCTTAACGGAAGAAAAATTTCATCATTACGTGAAGATGACATAGTTGTCTACTTATAAAACGGACAGTGATTTTCTAATTCCTAGAATGTTTAACAGGGTGGTCAGATAGAAGAACACTATACAAAAACCTTTTGCATTTACCTACTCTAGTCCAATAATAATTCTTTAAAAGTTAATACCTAAAATGGCAGCACCCACAACAGCCAGAAACAGAAGGCACCCAAACATGTAGGAAAAATATATATATAAGTGTGCTAAAAGACAATAAAGAAGATCCAAATGAGTGAACAGATATTTCATGTGAATGATGAAAAACTCAATATCAGAAGAAAGTTCTCATTTTTCCTTAAGGCATACTCATTCCACCTTAAAAGGAAATTAAAAATATAATAAAATGTAGGCAGACACAGGTTGTTTTGGTCGGCTTTTTCACAGCTGTGACTAAAGGATCTGACCGGCACAATTTTAGGGGAGGAAAAGTTTATTTGAGGGCTCACAGTTTCAGAGGTCTTAGTCCACAGAAGGCCCGCTCCACTTCTTGGGGCTTGAGGTGAGGCTGAACATCCTGATAGAACAGTGTGGCAGAGAGAAGAGGATGCAGAGAGAGTCCATTCCTCAGATACAAATATGTAACCCAAAGCCACGCCCTAATTCCCACCTCCTCCAGCCACACCCTACCACTTCAGTCACCACTCAGTTAATTCCTATCAGGGGACTAAATCACTGACTGGATTAGGACTCTCACAACCCAATCATTTCTCCTCTGAATCTTCTTGCATTGTCACACACGTGAGCTTTTGGGGAATATCTCGCACCCAAACCATGACACAGGTATAGATCTGGTGAAAGACAATAGATATTCCTTAAAACTCACAAGGTCACAATCACCTTTATTATTACAGACTGTTCCCACTGCCTAGAATTTTCTTCTGCCTTATTTATTTTACAAACTTCTATTCATTCTTTAGAAACCTAGACAGACCTGATCTCCCCTGCTTTACCAATCAGCACAAACAGAATCACTCATTCTTTCTAATGGGCGGCTTCTAAATCTCATGCTTATCCCACTGCTTGGAAGACCATGCTTCCTAGATATGCATGTCTATGTTTGTCTGATGCTAGACATTCACCAGCAGAGTTGATGTCTTTGGAAATAAAAAGAAGATTGGCTTTGAAGTTTCCTAAAAGTCTGTGTTAGTTCTCAATAAATATCTTTTGAATAGGGGTCTCAGAGCTAACCCAGGACATTGGAGAGAATCCTTCCGTCTTGTCCACCATCCTGATCTGGCCCCCAGGAAACTCTGGAAATAGCCCAGGAGTGTCTGGATATTGGAAGCCTGGGTGCAGAAGCACTCCTAGGAGACAGTATTAAGCAATGAGGGACTAAAAAAAAAAATTCTGGCTTAGTTTTCAGCAAGTTTTATGACCCTGTAATCACTCGAGATTTTGGAGTACGGATACTATTTTCATACAATATGATGGTTAGTTTTGGTTTTCCACTTGACTAGATTGAGTGATGCCAATAAAATGGGTAAAGCATACCTTTAGGTGTTTTTGAAAGGGCATTTCTAGAAAAGATTGGCATGGGGTCAGCAAACTGAAAGAGAAAGAGCCAACCCTGTTTATTCAATACCATCCAACAGGCTGTGGGACTGAATGGGAAAAAACATGGAAGAAGCTCCCCTGCGCACTAATCCTTCTTGGATAGGTACGTTTTTATCGTGCTGCTGTTGCAAGTGGACACAGGATTTTAGATTCTTCAGCCTTTGAATGAAGACTTGCACCAATGGCTCTCCAGGGGGCTTTCAGGACTCTGGTCTTGGACTGGAGCTGGGTCATTGACCTCTCTCTCTCTCGTTCTGAGGCTTCCAGTTCCTTTAACTGAGGAGCTACCATTTTCCTTGGCTTTCCAGCCTGCAGATGGCCACGGTGGGACTAGTCAGCCTCTGACTGTGTAAGCCAACCTAATAAATCCCCTTTTATAATTATTATGTGTATGTATTTTTTTTCTATTGGTTCTATTTCTCTGGAGAACGCTGACTAATATATGTAACAATCTTGACTTTCACATTTGAGGTCCATTTATAATATCCTGAGGACAGGGACATAATTCATAAAATTATGCATTTATATAGAGCTTTACACATAAGAGGGCCCATTAAGCACAAATTGATGAATCAATGAGTGAAACAGAAAATACACGTAAAATTTTAAAACCTCGTGCTTCAGAAATGGGGAAAGCGTTATCCCAGGCCTTCCCAACAGCATTTGCTGGACTCATATTCTTACATGCATAAGGAAGATGAAGTGTTTTGCCTTTAAATGATCCTAATGAGTTGCTGCATTAGTTCCCAGGGTTGGAATAGAACTGATGCCAAAATGCTGAGCAGAATTCCTCTCCAGAGGGCTAACAAGATCAGTATTTTTAATGCAAATATTCTCTGAGCCTCTACATGTGCCAAGTTATTGTTCAGGTCATTGGAGAGGAACCACAGGTGAGTCTTCAAAGAACCCTACAATCTGTTGTGGAAATAAATGTGCACAAAAATAAAACCCAAAATGAATAGAATGTGTTAGTCTGGCTTGTGCTGTTAGGACAAAATAAGATATTAAGGGGAGACTCCTAATGAAAAAACAATATACTGCTCCCTTTATCTCGCACTTTCAGGGATAATCACTTTTAAATCTTGTAACTGTTTTATTCTGAATATATAAACTGCTTCTATCATAATTCCTTAACTTGCTAATTCAGAATAACACCCATCTACTTCTTGTTTCTTAGGTGAGATTTCAGTCTCTACCTCCACACTTGCCTATCTAGCTCTTCCAACGGAGTGAAGTCAGTATTTCTAGTTCCTTGATTAAGTTCCTTAAATAAATATCCATGACTTCTTTTCAATGGCCCACTGTTATGAACAGAATTGTTTCTCCACCAAACGACATGCTGAAGTCCATCTCCTAAGGTGACCATCTTTGGGTATAAGGCCTTCAAAGAGGTAATTATATAAAGACGGGAACGTATTCCTTTAGGATATCTGTCCATATAGGAAGAGGAAGTGACTCTGGGATGTGCATGCTCAGAAGAAAGGCACTGTGTGCAGTCACAATGGAAATAATGGCTGTCAAAAAGGAGACCTCAGGAGAACCCGAACCTGCAGATACCTTCATCTTAGACTTCCAGCAGCCAGAACCTTAAAAATAAATATCCCTTTAAACAACTCAGTCTGTGGTGTCGTGTTACCACAGCGCTGGAGGGCTTAAATACCTACTTTAAATTTTGCCTACTTTCAATTATTTGGCCACTACAAGATTAGTATAATCTTCTCTAAGTTCCGTGATTGCTTGTTTTTCACTTGATTTTGATCTTTTGAACTGGCTGGAATATATTCTCAAATAATTTTGAGAGCATTAATTAGAACTTCTTAAAAGATTATTTTCTCTAGCTGATTTACTCTAAAATCCCATTTTCTATTTTTTTTTCTTTTTTTTTTTTCATATCTTTCGTACTGGAAGACTTTTTCAAGTGTCTTGGGACCATTAATTTTATCCAGGAGAAATTACTTTTAAAATTTGATAAATTTTCTCCCGATTTTTCTTTATCTATGTGATTTTAGATATAAAATGACATGAAGCATTGAGATAAACATCTCAGGTCTTGAATTTTATGGGTGTCAGTGACACTCTCAAAACATGCTTGTATCAAACCTGCCTAAAAATAAGTAAGTATAACAAAAAAAGTACACAAAATATCCATTGAAAAACACATGTAAAATCTCTAAAGGAAATTAAAGCAAATGAATTCGATAACTACAGACAGGACTTGCAATCTTCAAACTTCATGAAAATGGAAAAGTAATATGCACTTAGAAAAACCTGTACTTTTAATTTTGGTCATTTCCTGAGTTGACAGTAGGCATCATGATACTCTCTTGAGATGCTGGGCAGTGGCAGGGAACAGCAGCTCCCCATCAGCCACATAATCATGAGGGTAAACAACTGGTTCTCTGCAGTGTGCTGTGCTGCTAAACTATGATCTTGGGTGTGTTAGAGGCATTATCTGTTAAATGCATTATCTTCGTACAATTTTTTTCAACCCATGATGGGTTTATCAGAATGAAACCCCAACATAAGTCATGGGTTAGTGAATATGTTGAGTCCACTCCTGAGACCTACTGCTCAGAAAATGATTCCTTTCAGAATACTACTGCTCCCTGACAGCACATCTGGCCACCCAAGAGCTCTGATGGAGATGTACAGTAAGATTAATGTTGTTTTAATGCCTCACACAATATCCATTCTGCAGCCCACGGATCAAGGAGTAATTTTGACTTTCAAGTCTTATTATTTTACAAATCCATTTCACACAGCTATAGCTGCTATACAGTGATTTCTCTGACAGATCTGGGCAAAGTAATCTGAAAACCTTCTGGAAAGAATTCACATTTTTTATTTTTTATTTTTTTTGAACCAGGAATTGATTTCAAGAGGCGCCTAACCACTGAACCACCTCTCCTGCCCTTTTATGTATTTTATGTAGAAAAACACTGTCTCACTGAGTTGCTTAGGGCCTTGCTAAGTTGCTGAGGCTGGCTTTGAACTCACAATCCTCCTGCCTCAGCATCCCACACCACTAGGATTACAGGCGTGCGCCACCACACCTGGCAGGATTCAGATTCTTTATGTCATTAAGGACATTTGTGACTTGTGGAAGGAAATCAAAATATTAACACTAAGAGGAATTTGGGGGGGAAAAGTCAATTTTAGACTCCATAGATATCTTTGATGGGTTCAAGGCTTCAGTGGGGGCAGTAATTTCAAGTGTGGTGGGAATTACATGTTAACAATCATCTGAGCCTTCACAGGTCACAGTTCTTTTTTTTTTTTTTTTAACAGATTGAGAAGTGGAGTCTGAAGATGGAACTGAATTGCTGCAATCTCATGATAAAGACATTCATAGAGGAGGAGTTACTTCATGGACAAGCAAAGAAAGTTATTTCCTGAGATGGAAACTACCCCTGGGGAAGACACTGTGAGCTGTTGAAATGGCGACAGAAGATCTGGACTATCCTGTGCTCTCAGTTGATAAAGCAAGAGCAGGGGCAGGGCGGAGAGCACTGACGGCAGTTTTGAAAGAAATCCTACTGTGGGTAAAACAATATCAAACAGCATCACATGCTACAGAGAAATTTTTCATAAGAGGAAATCAGATGAAACAAATTTCATTGAATTTAAGAAATTCATTTAAGAAATTGGTAAAACTCTCCACTAGGGAAAAAAAAAACTGTGAATTGCTAAAGGCTCAGATGATGGTTAACATTTTTTTTAGCAATAAAGTATTTTATAAGGTTTTTAGAAATAAAATTTATCCTTGAATTTATAAATGTAACATCACCCAAATCAAAATCCTATTAGGCTTTAGACTTTATTTTGTAAAAATTAACAAGCATAAAATTTGTATGAAAGTACAGAGGACTTAAGGTAACCAAAATAAAGTTGAAAGGCTTAAATTCCTAAATGGAAGATTTATTATAAAACTATAGTCATCAAAACAGTGTGGTACTGACATGAAGATATATGATTAAATCCGTGGAACCCAACAAAGAGTCCAGAAATGCCATTTGGATAAGGGACTCGAGCATTCAATGATTTTAGTATTCACTAGAGTGTCCTGGAACCAAACCTCTGGAAATATTAAGGGACAACTTATATGTATGGTTAACTGACCTTCAACTTATATGCAAAGACAATTCAGTAGAGAAAGGATATCCTCTCAACAATTGGTGCTGAAACAATCCATTATTCATTTAAAAAACACAAAAAGAACTTCAATCCATAGTCACACCATATTCGAAATTAACTGAAAATTAGTTTAAGATTTAAAATATCTAAAATACCAAAAGCTAAACCTAAAATTATTAAACTTCCAGAACAAGAAAATCTTGGTGACAGTGGATTAGACAAACAACACTGAAGCGAGTCCAGTTGGTAAGCTGACTCCATCTGATCTGGCCATGCCATTCCTACATATTTACTCTAGAGAATGTCTACAAAAAGACTTGTAGACAAATGCTCATAGCAGCTTTATTTGTACTAGCCTTTAAAAACTCCAAGTGGAAACAAAGATGGTATATTCCTAAAATGGAATTCTCTTCAACCATAAAAAGAAATGAACCGTGATACATTCAACAACATGGATGAACCTGAAAATAATTATTCCAAGTAAAAGATGGCATACAAAAGAGTGTATATTGTCTGGTTCCGTTCACATTGAATTCTAGAAAATGCAAAGTCATCTATAGTCAGAAAGCAGATGAGCAGCCATTTGGACCGTGAGAGGTGATGGGGTTGCGGGGAGCCGGAATCATTGTCTGATTGTGGATGGTTTTCTAGGTATACCCATATGTTAAAGTCCATCAAATACGAACATCTTATTGATCACTATATCTTAACAAACTAAAAAATACAGACAGCATTTATAATGTTTTCAAATACAGGAAACTAACAGGAGATTGAAAATATCACTGATAACACTTACTTCATTCAAGGAGATTAATAAAAAAAAAAAAAAGTAAAGTTAGTTCCTACAAACAGTCCCAGGTGAACACTGAGTGTGGAATCTGCTCCCCACTCTTCCTTTTTGAACCCCTCTCCTTGAAGGCAGTTGCTGTGAACTAACTCTGGTGCAGGGCTAGGTATGATATTCAATGTCTCTATTTACTGCCAGGAAATGTTATCAAATGAAATCAAACCAAACCTCCTTGGAGAGCTTTTTAAAGAGGTCTGAATCATCCAAATCTCATCCAAACATCTTTTAATATTTTAATACATCCAACAAAAATAACTATTTATTAGACATTGGAATAAAGGTTATTCTGGCTGGCGTATTAATTTCAGGTCAACGGTATCAGCATAAAACTGCATCCTTCGGTCCCATGTATACATATAATTTCATGTGACATTAGGCATCCCACCCTCTGATACTCTCGGCTACCAATGAGTACAGAATATTTGGCCTTTTTTTTATGGGTCTCGAAGCAGAGTTGCATCATCTCCTCTGAACAAAGAAATGTGGAATTCTGGACTTCAAAGATACTGTGATTCAGCTGGGTTTGGGCTGACAGCAGGAAGGAACAGGGAGAAGGAAGCTTGAGCCAGAGTGAGGTAAGAGCCTGGCCTAGGTACGGTGGCCGTCCTTTGAGAGGGAGGCAGGGACAACCAGAGACTGTCCAGTGAGGCATCATCCCCAGTGCCTACCCCAGCAGTGGAGCGCTCATGCATATTCATTCAGAGGGAGGACCTGGCGCTCAGGCCTCCTGGCAGCAGTGGAAGCCCAAGGTAAAGGAACAGACGCACTCCTCATGGATTTTCTTCTGGATGCCAGACATCCGACAGCACTTCAGAGCAAGCCTCGGAGCAGCTATAATGCCTCTGTTTTTATTGGTCAGGAGGCTGAGGCTCAGAGACAAGCTTTGGACAATCGGGTCACCCAATTTCAATCGCATACGCCTTGCTCCGGGGGTACCTATATGGGGGCAGGGAGGGGGATAAAGAGGTCCAGAGCTCAGGTCAGAGCCCCTGGATGCTAGGTCTGCTGCCCCACTGGACAAGTGGGAGACATAATGGTGGCAATGAGCACCCCTTGACAGTTAACCCCAGCTCTTAGGTCTGGCCCTGTGACTAGGCCAGTGGGCTTCTTTTGAAGAAGCTAGAAAAAGAACCAGGGCAAGCCGTGTGAGGATGACAGAAATGGCCTTTGGGCTCCTCACTTGGTAAACAGAGGAATATAGATTTCTTTGTCCATCACATGACACAGCTGAGACCCTGAACTTGGACTGCTCACTCCCATCCAGCCCACAATCCAAAGTGGCACGCTGAATAAACAGACGGCGTTACTACCAAGAGCGTCACGTCCCGTAGGAAGGCTTGTAATTGGAGACTTACTGACAGAATGAATGGCTGATCTCATCAATGATTTTTTTATTTTCCTTATCAATGGTCCATGTGTCGATCTGTCCTTGGCAAGAACACAAAAGCCCTTTTTGCTCTTGTGGAAAACTTGAGCAACTTTGCCGCAGGTTAGTAGCTTCCAAGAACACTCTGAGCCCAAGAGCAAGGCCTACCTTTACCTGTCCCCTGGGCCTTCTGCTGGGGAGCTGGGTCTTTGCAACCTCCTCACCTCTCAGCATTGATCCGAGTCTTTTCTGCACTCAGAAAATGGAGCATTCTCCCCACTCCAAGAAGACACCTGGGTCATGGAGGAGTCGCGACTCTGCCTTCTCCGGTCAGACGGCAGCAGATTTTACAGGTGGCTCTTTACCTGCCTGCTGCTCCTCTTTTCTGCTCGCTCTCTCCTTGCCTCCACTTACCTCACTTTTTTCAACGCCCAAACAAAGATAGGAGGACCTTCACGCCTTGGCCTTGTATTCAAGCTCTGTCAGAAATGGATGGCACCCTCAAAGGAGACTGGTAAGAGACAGCAGTGGACACAGGAAATACCTAGGGACCAGCAGCAGGAAGGGCTGTCAACTTCCTCAGGCCTGAAGGGGCAAAAAGAGGGAAGAATGATTTGTGAGCCCATGAGAGCTAGTGCCAGGGGAAAAAGGGGGGCTGCCTGACAGAACATGTGAGTGGGGAGGAACACAGTAGGGCCGCAAGCTACAGCAAGACACCGAATGCACTGTCCTCTTCTGCTCTCCTGTCTGCTGCTGGAACCTCCAACTGAGCCCAAAGGGGAGACAGAGGGCAAAGGAAGCCTGGGAGTGGCCGCCCGTTGAGATGAACCTCCCAGAACACAGCTGAAGAAACTGAGGAAGGATCTGGAAGGGGGATCCCAGGCAGCTTTGCCCGCTCCATCCCTCCCACAGCCCCAGGCAGCACATCACAGAGAGACTCTTTGCCTGCTTGGGAAAGAAGAGGGAGGTAGACACCAATCAGAGCTTAGGAACTCCACAGTGGGGCCCAGTGCTGGGCAGAATCCCCCGGTGCCTGACCACAGACTGGTAACTATGGAGGTGATATCTGGGCCTGCCCCAGCTCCGGACTGACGCTTGCACACACCGACTGCCCTTTTTAGGCACCCTGCCAGTTCCATCCTGAAAACTCCAACTGCAGGTTTGCGGCAAATTCAGACTTGGAGCACCCTCGAGTGCTCAAGCAAGGCTAACACGCCAACCTCAGACCAGCAGCAAACCCGGACTGGGAGCACCATCTACTGCTGAGAGAGTGGCGATGGCCGCAGTTCAGAGAAAATAAGCCACCTGCTTAGAATTTCAGTGAGGACAGGCACAAAGCCCAGATTGCAAAGGCTGGGATCAATACTTAGTCTTTTGGTGCGCAGATGTTGTCATATGTCAACAAGCATCAGGAACTTTTAGGGAACCCCACATCCTCACCTAACAAAAAAATAATGTTCCAGAAACTGACCATAAAACCATCGATATGTACAAACTCCAGACAGAGAATTTAAGATAGCTGTTTGAAGGAAACTATACAAACTTTAAGAAAACATTGTCAGTTTAATCAGAGAAATTAACAGATATTGGAGTATTTTAAAAACAAACAAACAAAAAAATGAAATGCTTTTATTACTTCTAATTTTCTTTCATATGCTACAGAGGACAGCCTGAAGGATATTGATTCCTTTGCCTTTTTAAGGTTTCCATAATAACTTAGTACGTGGGTAGCTTTATAAATGTTTCACATTAACTCAAAACCAACGTATCTATCAAAAAAGAATTCATGGACACATAACGTGTTTGTATGTACATTTATGTATGTATACATATTTATATTTCTCAGATCTCTGTTTCTGTATTGCTTGCAATTTCTATGTTTTTCTTTAAATTGATTTCTGAAAGGAACATGTTAAAATCTTTAAGTATGTTTTTTGGCTCATCCATTTCTTCTTTTTTCTTGAGGGTATATCCTCTGAGGCTTTCAGGATCTGGCTTCTGTCTGCCGCGCGACCAGCATTACTAGCTTCATACTAGAGGTCCTAAGCATCAAAGTTAACTAGTGAGGTCAAAATAAGACACGTAAACTCAATTTACCTTTTTCTTGCCCAGTTCAGAGATGGCCCTTCCTGGCTCCTGCCTTGAGCCACCCGTTGGGGTAGCGAGGTTTACACAAGAGACTAGCAGGAGAGAGAGGCAGGGCATGCCAGAGAGTGGGCTTTTATTGGGGAACAAAAAATTCAGGGGAAAATTCCATCCAATGAAGGTCGAGGGGGACAGCATTCCAAGGTCAGGGTCAGTGATTGGTCTCAGGGTCAATGGTCAGTCACACCCCCACACGGACGGGCTCTCGCACCTAGAAAGGGTGGGGATTAGTTCTGACACAGCTTGGCCGGAACGCCTCACACCCAGTCAGGGAGATGCCCAATCACGTGTGAGAGCAGCTTCCTACACTTCTGCTTTTGTCCCTAACCCCCGTCTCCTGGCACTTACTTCAACCACACTCACCATCCATGGCTCCAAAGTGTAAGGTCCTTCTCACCCTGGGCCCAGCACCCGCAGTGCCTGGGCCTGGTGAGATCACCTCCAGGTTCATTGCATAGCTGTCTATTCTCATTGTCCAGATCACAGTTAAAGTGCCACCTCTTCAGAGAGAGCGTCCAGGATCAACCATTGTCTATCATATCACCTAATTTTTCTTCATTATATTTATTACACACTACAGTTGCTTATTTTATTTGTTTTTCTTTTTTAAATTAGCTACATCTGCTCCCACATGTAAGCTCCTTAAAGGTAGAAATTTTTATCTGTTTTGTCTGCTACTGTATCCCCATGACCAAGAACAATGTTTGGCACATAACAGGTGCTCAACAAAAATTGCCAAACTAATGGATGGCTGAATAAATCAGTAAAAGGGGCAGCAGGATCACTCCAAATTAACATGTTAGGAAGAGTTCTGGATGCTGTTTTTACATTGTCTCCCTTCTTTGATCCTGGAAAAGTCAGGGAAGCTTCCACAAAGGTGATCAGCAGGAGGCTGATAGTTAGAGTTTTCAGGTGCCTCTCGGTAGCAGGGTCCTAGGTCCCCACATGTGCAGATGGGAGTGAGACCTCCCAGATGCATCAATGCCATGGCAGAAGAGGAGGAAAGACATGGCCTGGGACAGCTCACCAGTGGGTGCTTGGCGTGGAGCGTCATACAGGAGATTGCAAAGACCTGGCAGTGTTATAACCTTCTTCGTCCTCACCATCGAGGAAGCAGGGCCACTGGGAGATGTGGAGCAGGGCCCAATTGGTACTTGGCATCTCTTTTGCCATCATAGGACTTTTGGGGGGTGGAGTACATCCTGAAGATCTGTCATCAGGGAGATCAGAGGTCAGAAGGTAGAGTGTGAAAGCCCAGGAGACCAAAGGCTCCTTTGTTCCCAAGAGGGTCACTTGCAAGGTCTGCAATTTCCATTCTCTCTCTAAGCCTGTGCTCTGAACCATAAAACAGGGAAAACTCTACTTAGCAACCTAACCCCCTGGGTGGTTGTGGGTCCCAAAGGAGAGAAGGGGTATGCGAGGACCAAAGGTGCAGCCAGATTGTGGCAGACTCTCAGTGGGGTTAGCTTCAGGCAGTCAGTTTGAGGGGCTCTGTTTAGATTTTGGATACTATTTGGTGAAAATACAAGCCTGATTATGGAACTTCGGGGACTTCTATGGATCCGAGGCCATCTGCTTCCTTCCTTCTGGTCTTCAGTTTGGTTCTACTCGACCGTGCTGAGTAAGGTTCTCTTTGAATGATGATCATGTTTGAAGGATTTCTTTATTTAATAAAGTGTTAGCTGAACTGGGATTTGGCGGTTAATGTTTCCGATTTCTTTCCAATTACCATAAGAATTTTATAAGCGGTTTTATACTTATAATAATAGTCCCTCTTTGCATCAGTCAGAGCCGCCTGATATCTGATTTCAAGCCTTGTGTTCCTCTAAGTCTTGGAGAGAGAGAATGAAAGTAAGAGAGGCAGCGTCTTTGTGGAACTCCCGTGAGTAAGTGAGAAATTCCTTTTAGATGGGGTTGGTTCCAAGAAAATTCTCAGGTTCTGCAGGAGAAAAGGGTGACATCCAATAACCACTGTGCTGCTTCCCAGCGCGAGTGCATTTACAATGACTTGTCTGCCTTGATATTTGGGAGTGTGATGAAGTCACTGTTAATGCAGGTAATTCCTGAGGCAGGAGCCCATCATTTATAAACAACCCCTGCATGAGAACGGGTGTCACAGCATCCCGCTGCGTTCCCACGGGTCCCCCACGATGTTCCCACTGCTCCAGAAACTCCTAAACTCCTGTTCAAAGACGGGCTGAAACAATTGCCTTTTCTTTGAGCTCTATAAATAATCAGACCTCTCCCCAGATTCTTGAACTTTGTGCCTTATAGACACAGGGAATTTTGCAAAGGCTTCATTTTCAAAATCAAGGGGTTTTGATTTTCCTCTTCCTGATGATTACAAAAAGCTCAGTGCTAACCAGGTTCCCTGTTTATCTCTGCTAACAAGGGCTTCAGGGCACACGTTTTGCCAGTTCCCCTCAAAGCTCCACGTCGCTCCTTCTCTTGTTGTCTCCTTGCCTTGCTTGAATTTCCTTATAAACCTCTCCTTTCTTATTTTTGGCCTCCACTTTTCCCATTTGCCCTGCTCTGCTGCAGTCAGTCTTTCCATGTCTAGCAGGACAACAGGTGGATAGGAGAATAAACTCAAGTCCATCATTAAGGGGTTACTTTGCAGGTTGCTTTGCTTCTTGTCTGTAGACAGCTGTAGGAGGATCAAGTGGAACATCTTTAAAGCACTTAGATGGGTGCCTGGTCTACACTAAGTGTTTACTAATTCCCTTCTTATAACATTGCCACCATAGGCCAGAACATTCTCTTAAGAATTTCTGCAAGATTGTGCTGGGGCACACATTGGAGGCAGCAGGGGCTGAAATCCAGCCTGCACACTCCATTTTCCCAAACTAGTTAGAGAGTCACATCCACTCAGAAAAAGAAGTGCCTGGAAAACAGCTCCTGACCCCATTCCCCTTTCCTACCTCTCCATGAACTGAGCATTCACGCACGATAAGAACTGACAGAATTGAGCAAGTTCTTCCATTTGGGAGAAGTTTAATATAGTGTTGGAAGAAATTTCATCAAAAGAAATCCAATCTGGTGTCAATTTGTAGCCAAATGAAACACGTATCTCCCAAAAGACTTGACCTCACCAACCCTTTGTCTACAAAATAAAGACCTATTTCTTTTAATCACCAAACTAATAACTTGGAGTCTCCAACTGCCCAGTTGGAGAAGCTCAGTAATTTGCCCACGTGGTCCTCCCCAAATGATCCTAAAACACACATACACACACCCAACACATGCACACGCGCACGTGTGCACGCATTCACAAACACACAAATTCTCTCTCTCTCTCTCTCTCTCTCTCTCTCTCTCTCTCTCTCTCACAGACACACACACACACACACACACATACACCATCTGTGCCCTTAACCCCCACCTCAGTCCTTCTCTTTGCTTTCCTGCTGCCACCTACTGGGAGAGAAGGAACTCAGACATAAGGGAATGGACCACTGAGCTCCAAACAACCCTGACTCCATCTTAGCTTCCAACCCACAGGTATGGTTGAGAGTGTGCCAATGACTTGGCCAATCTCCAGAGACAAGGGCGTACCCAGCATATCCGCGGGCCCAGCTTGCTACCCCAACACCTGCCTGTACGGGTTATGCCAATCTGTCCACCCGGTCTTGGTGTTCCTGAAGGAATGAGAAAAGACAGCCTTCAATGAGGAAGCCTAATGAAGAGCTGCTTAGGCCTTAATCACAACTCATAACGAGCAGCTCTTTGTCAACACATGTAGTTTTCTTCCCTCCCTTCCCCAAGCCCCTCAACTGGGCCACAGTCAAAATGGTTCTTACACCGTCTCAGAGTGGCTCTCTCCATCACTAGGCCTGTTTCTTCCCAGCTCCTTCCTTTGTGTAGTGTTTCCTTGTGGGGTCCGCCATTGCTTTTTCTACTCTGTCCTCAGCCAAGCCTACCTAGTTCACCACAGAAGCTTTAATTCTTTTCAGTCAAGGAAAACCAACACCTTTTCTCCCTGGGCCCTTGCACATTCCTGTATACAAATAGATATATAAGTCTGCACGTGATAAGAGCCAAGACCCCAGTGCCAAAAGAAAAGTTGCAGAAGTAGTGGTGTTGAACCCCGGACCGGTGTCACGGTGACAGGCCGCCACCCAGTCAAGGGCCCTGTAGCATAAATTTCCTTGGAGATCACTTAATCCAACCACAACCACATTTTTTTGTGTCTACCAGTGTTCTCTTCAAGACCTCTCAGGACTCACCAGCTTGATTGCTTTCCAATCTCACATTCAGCTCTCACCTGCTCATTCAGACAGGACTGATGAGTTACAGACCTCAGAGCAGGTTACTTCCGGAGCCCACCTGATGATGTTTGGAAGTCAACTGACTTATGCATCCGGAGACAGGAACATTTCCACAGGAAATGAAAGTCACAGACCTATTCTACCCAGGAACTGAGAAAATAAAAGAGATTCAGAAATAGGATCTCAAGTAAGGGCTACCAGATTTAGCAAATAAAAACGCAAGATGTCCAGCTGAATTTGAAGTTCAGTTAGACAATAAATACTTTTTTCACGTAAGTATATCCCATGCAATATTTGGATACCCTGTGTTTTATCTGGCAATGCTGTCCCAAGACCCTACCAGCTACTGACATGCCCACTTAGTAGTCCTTGAAACCACAGAGCCACAAAAACGGCCCCCAACCTGCTCAGAGTGTTATTTCACAGCCTGGGTGCCTGAGAGGTAGTCACAGGTCCACATGGCTCTTGTGTTGGCTATGTGGATACGAACCACCCTGCTGGGAGGTAAACCAGAGTCAACAGCCCGGGTTGGAAAAGAAAGGGCTGGTTTTCCAGGAAGAGATTTAGAAGAGAAGATGCAGGCTCCTGCTTTTACGAGGAGGGTCCCGCCCAATGTGCTTGCCTCTGGCTTTAACAGCTCACATGTGTTTTTCTTGGAGAAGCACCCTGCAAGCCCTCCTCTGCGGGGTGCATGCTCTCTAAAGGAATGGGAAACTTGCTTCCTCGCACCAGCATTTTATAGAGTGGCTTCATTCCTCTAAACTCCAAATGTGTTTGTTCCCCCCACTGAAAGGAAAAGGAGGTGCAAGCTGGAGAGGAGACAACCAGACCAGGAGTCCAAGAGGCTGCGGTCCAAATGGGCCTTGGCTACTGCTCCCTGGCAGGCTAACCACTCACAGCAGAGGCCAGGAGCAGGGACCTGGAGCAGCCTCCCGGGAACAGCTCTCCTGTATCCTTCCAGACCTAGATGGTCCCAAAAAGAATGATAATAAAAATATCTTCTACTTTAAAGCTTATAAAGCATTTTTATAGACGTTATCTTATTAGGCCCTGCACCAACCATGTGAAGCTGGGAGGCCTGATAAGAAAAAGGCGTGTGTTAAAGTGGACCTGGGGTTTGTTTCAATCCGGAATGGTTAAAAAAAAAAAAAAAAAAAATACTGTCACAAAGAAGTTTAGACACAGACCCTAGAAACAGCAGGCATGGTGCACTATGCAGGCCACTTGGAAGTACCAGGTTGGTCAAGAGGCAAAGCAGAGGAGAGGAGAGCATGACCCAGAGCCTTCCTTGGGGTTCCTTGGGGAGGGAATGGCGAGGTGCACTGATTAAGTCTAGGATGGTGTAGTCTGAATAACTGCAGCAGGTCTGGGGTGCTTGATTCCCCCCAAGCAGGGAGCGTCTGGGTTTGGTGTGGGAGTTTCATAAAGGGGATAGTTGCGGGTGTGGACTTTGGATTGGTTGGTTTGCATATTAAAAGCATGCTCCCAGGTGGAGAATCATCTGCCATCTCTAGGGATTAGCTATCTCTGGGAGGAGAAGTCTCTCAAGGGCCCCAAGGCCTTAAACCACACAGAAAAATAAAAAAGATAAGGTCACTACAGAGATTAAAAAATACAGCTTCCACAGAATTACAAGGCCAGTGAGGAACAGAGCTGGGACTCAAACTGAGGTGTCCTGTCTCTAATCCAGGGATCCTTCCAAACCAGTCCAAGGCTCTGTTGCTCCCTTGAAGAGATGAGGATGTCCAAGAACAAATCCACTAAGTAGAATGACCAACTTTCCCATTTTGTCCAGGGACCGACAGGTTTCCCAGGCCATGGGACTTGCAGGGGTAAAGCCAGTTGAGTCCCAGGCAAACTGGGAGGGTTGGTCATCCTGCTCAGGAGTCAGGGGGCCCCTCTCCCAACCTTTACTCCCTCTTCCTTCTCACAGAGGTGACCACCTAAGGAAGTCTGTGACCTGGGACAAACAATTGGAAAGAAAAGCAGGAGAGATGGAGAAGGGATTTGAGAACCATGTGAATGACGTCATTTCAGTCTCCTTTATACCTGAGTAAAACTCCACTGTGAAGATACATCACATTTTCTGTATCCATTCATCTGTTGACGAGATTACAAAATCCTGTCATTTTGCAGGAAAATGGATGGAACTGGAGAACATTATATTGAATGAAATAAGCCATTTCTTTAGGAATTAGCCATCTCCAGGAAAGTTGAGAACCACGTTTTCTCTCATATGGAAGCTAGAGAGGAGGAAAAAAAAAAAAAAAGAAAATCCAATGGGGGTGAATTTCATGAAAATAGAAGGGAGATTATCGGAAGGGTGGAGAATGGGGATCAAGGGAATGGAGAAAGGAAGGAAAGGGGGGGGTCCTGGGGAATGAAATGAACCAAATTATGTTATGTGCATGTATGAATATATCACAGTAACTCCCAGTAACGTGCATCATTATACCAATAGAAATTAATTAATTCTAAGTCATTGCCCAACTGAAGAAGAGTCTATAGGTAGCCTCAGTTTTCTCTTCTATCCCTTATTGACTTAATTCTCAAATTCTTTTCAGATCCTCTAACAGGTGCTGGGAAGTCATCTCCTCCAGGAGTACCCCTGACCACCCCCAGACTGTGTTAGGTAGTCTGTGTGCTCCCAATGTACAATTAATTCATGACAGAATTTGGTGTTGGATTTGCTTGTTTACTTACTGATTTTCTCCCCTACAACATGAGGGCACTATCTTTATCTTCATGGATTCATTGGTTCTACAAACACCAATGGATTGCCTCGTGTGTCAGGTACCAGGCTAAATAGGTTGTATCCTGGGGATACAATGACTTTGAAATCAAATCCAGTCCCTGCCCTCACCTGGCTTACAGTCTGTTAGATGAGGCAGATGATATTCAAATAATCATACAAACAAAAGCAAAATCACAACTCTGTTGTTAACCATTTGTTTTGATTACCATGTAGAAAGTACTACCTAGGATGAGTACCTGATACGAAGAGAGCTCATAATAATAAGATGTACTCCACCTTTGTATCAATGAGTCAGATTATACTCTACTGTCATGTATAACTAAAAAGAACAAAGATTAAAAGTAAAAAAAAATAGAGACAGCTTATCATAGGGAAACCAGGGAAGCAGGAATGTTGAAGAAAAGCTTCCCCCTTGGAAGTGACGGTAGAGTGGAGATTCTGAGGCCAAGAAGGCGTTAAGTGGGAACAGGGATGAGGGCTGGAGAGGCTCTGGATCTTGATTTTAGGAAGGAAGATAGTGTTTTGTAGAAAACATTATCAACAGTGGTGAGGTTGCCTCAGAGGACATTTGGCAATGTCTAGGGACATTCAACCATGTGGAGATAGATAGATAGATAGATAGATAGATAGATAGATAGATAGAAAGATAGATAGATAGATAGATAGATAGATAGATAATAGATAGATATACACATATCTATCTTACCTATCTATCTCTCACAATTTTGGCGAGGGGGAGGTTGGTTGCTACTGGTATTTAGAAGCTGAAAATGCTAAAATGACCAATAATTCATAGAACAATTCCCCACAACAAAGAACGATCTGGCTCCACATGGCAATAGTACCCCTGCTGGTAGCATAGAGAGCAAAGGGGAATGCAGAGGAACGGTGTGAGCAGAGTAAGGAGACCCTGAAGGTCTTAACATAATCAGATCACTGTTTCGGGTAAGACCAACTGAACTGTAGTGCAAAAAACAGAATATATAAGAGCAAAAGTGGAGAGATCAAATAGAGGACAATTGCAGTAGTCCAGCTGACACATCCTGATGTCTTGGACCAGAATTTTAGTGATGAAGACAGAGAACTCTGAATTGATCCCTCAACCAATTAGAAGGTCACATAATAGGGGACTGAAGCAGAAGGAAGTGCCTGGTTTTTTTGCATGTGTTCCTGGAGAGGTGGTAATTATGGTTACATGCATGTAATATCTACAGTAGTTCATTTAATCCTCATGCCTCTATGAAGGAAACAGAGGTAGAGCAGCACACTCAAATAAGGGGCCTGGCCAGTACCCACTCAGGCGTTCTGTCTCTGGTACTCTACCATGTGGCCTCTCTGAATAATGGTGCTGTTACTCACCTGGAGAGGATTGGCAGATGGGGGCTTTATAGTGCTGGAAAGAATACAAGAACTTTTTTTTTTTTTTTTTTTTTTTTTTAGAATACAAGAACTTTTGGGTACTGAAACTCCACTCAGTCCCTGTTAAACTAAGTTTTTCCTCTCTCTTCTACCTCCCCTAAGGGCCTGGGGAAGCAGAATCCATTGCCCGCAAAGAAACACAGATTCTGGGAATTCAGCTGTCAGAATGTCTGTATCCAATCAGCAACAAACCAACAAATTAAAAGAAGAAAAAGGAAAAATGAGAAGGAGGAGGAGGAGAAAAATAAGTAAGAAAAGCAAACAACAATAACAACAAAAATCCCAAGGCCTGTGTGTGTGTGTGTGTGTGTGTGTGTATACACAACCCATTTCTGCCCCCACTGCGTTCTACCCTCCAGGCCTCCGGAGGGCGCTCTTTATGCTGGAGAATCACGAATCCTCCTACCGCTTGCTTTCTGCCAGGGAGAATAAACTGAGGAGCCTAGCCTGAGACTAAAACAAAACAAACCAAAATCAGCTCTTAAAAAATTCTGCCTAATTTTATGTGGCCACCAGAGGTCCCAAGTTGGATAATGGACCCCACTTTGCTACACAGGCAGGCCCCGGGGCTCAACTATTTCCTATGATAATGAGAAATCCTGGTCTGTTTGTGGGCTGGGGTTCCACTTGGGAAGGCTGGTTTTGTTTGTTGTTTTATGAAACGGTACACACACGTCCAGCTTTGTCATGAGTAAGACCCAGGACAGAACAAAAATGCAGGGCCCTTATTCAAAAATCATTAAGAATTTCAAGACAGCAGCAGCAGAGCATTAGCAAAATGCAGAGCCCTTCTTAGTGCCTGAAACAGCTGTGGTGGTGGTCTGGGGAACAGAGAGGGGGCAGGCCCCCCACATTTTCCCTCTGTTGCCAGCCGCCCTCATAGAGGGAGCAGCACATTATGGAGAGGAGCAGGTCAGCCCCACCAGCAGTCAGCAGCAGCCCCGTGGGCCAGAGGAGGATTCCCATTGGATGATGCAAGAGCAGACCCTTCTCCTGAGGTATGTAAGAGGATGTGACCCCTAAAGCAGGGGAGATGAAACTTCTCCACCCCTCACCCCACCCTCAGCTTCCAATATCAACTCCCAATAGCCGGACCACCTCCCCAGCCTCCACCTCAGGACTTCCTTGCCCCACCCAAATGTTGCTCTTGCTGTTCACTTTTCCTTCTTCACTCAACTAATTAAATGAATATTTCTCAAGTGCTATTATCTGCCCGGCAGAACGCTAGGCCCTGCCATCAAAATACTAAAAGTCTTCTTTACCGGACGGGAAAATAACTGCTACCCTAATTTATCCTCCATTGCCTCCTCCACCCCAAATCCTGGCTGTACCAGAACTCTCCCGTGTCCCTAGGACCTCTCAAATATCCAACTATAAAAAGACCTGCTCTAGAGCTCTAGGAAGTATTAGCCCTAATTGGCTAAAAAGTCTCCACATTTAAGACCCAAGACACCTGCTTAACTGTTGTAGAAACAGAGTAAAGTAGCCAAAGAACCGAGAGAGAAAGATGAAAGCCCCGAGACTGGAGTGTTTCAAAGAGGGCACACACACAAACGTGCTTTGGGCATCATTGTTTGCAGAAACTGGAAACAACCCAACTGTCCATCTTGTGAAAATGAATTAATAAACTCTGGTTAATGCATCCAATGAAACAATCCAGCAGTGACAAGGAAAGAACCAGAACACAGATACAGCTCAGAAGCAAAGTCAGGGGAATGAGAAGCCAAGTTGCGGGTGAATATCCAGTGTGATGCCATGAAAAAGCTGAAGCCAGAAATAACAGATCTGTGCACTGTTTATGGTGCTGTATCTACATATATCACCGTATCACACACATAAAGGGCAAGAAAGATGAAATCAGATGAACGAATTCTATACTCATCACATTCCAAGAAGCATTTTTGAACAGATGCATATGAAGTCTGTGGATGTCATGAATGAATCTCATTCCCTGATTCTCGAGGTATATTCAGACTTCGGATAAATGTTCAACTTAACAAAATTAACATAAAGAGATGTAAAGTCAAACATGGTCCAGAAGGAGACCCACCATTTTCTGTGAGTAGGTACCTTTGAGGATAGCAGAAGGGGTGGGAGGAAAGATGGGGTTTTCCACATTAATTATATCATTTTATTCAAATGACCAAACATCTTCTCCTGTTAAAGGTAAATGATGGGACAATTTCTATTTCATAAATAACTAATATCCGCTGAGCACTGATTGTGTGCCAAAAGGGCTGTAGGAACTTTGCAGGCATTAACCCACTTGATCTTTTAAAACATAAAATCCTGTGGAGTTGTTCCCGTGTATAAGGGAAACAGAAGCAGGGAAAGGTTAAATAACTAGCTCAAGATTATGCCATGAGGTAGTATGGGGCTGAATGAGGCTCACATGCAAGAACAGTGCCATCATGCCTGCTGCAAAGCGTAAAATCTAACACACTTGCGGCTGTGTGTCAGGCACCAGACTGAAGGTCTAATGAACTCATTTATCCTCACAGCAACCTCACGAGATGCATGTTCTTGTCCCTACTTTTCAGAAGAGCGTGGTGAGGTACAGAGTCGCAAAACACCTGCCCCACACTGGGCGTTGGTAGGGCCTTGAACCCAGATGGTTCAGTTTCTAGAGTGTGCTCTTAACTTCAGGCAAAACCAGTCCCACAGGTATCGTCCATTATAATATTCTCAGTGTTTTGTCTCATACTTGAAGTGCTTCAAAATTTAAATGTTTTAATTAAAATAAAAAACTAGATTGCAGATAGAAGGGGGTTCGTCACTAGTGTTGAATACTGTGCAGACAATAAAAACCTTGGAAACACCATTAGGTGTGACATGGAGGAAGATGTGGACACTTTCCATTGACCATTGGGGCCATTGCCCCTCGTCTCCCAGCATACCCCAGGCTCACCTTCACTGCTACCTTCTGTAGTTTGGAAGTGTCCCTCAAATCTGTGTTGGAAGCTTGATTCCAAGTAGTGATGGCAGGTGGGCCCTAAGGAAGGTCCTGAAGGCAGAGCCCAGGTGAATGGATTCCCGTAGACTTCATGAGAGCGCGTTGTTACAAAATTAAGTTCAACCCACTCAGCCCTTGGTGCTTTGTCTCTTCTGTAGGTGTTTACTTGTCTGCTTTTCCATCATGAGAAAATGCAGCACAAAAGCCCTCACCAGACTCTGTCACCATGCCCTTGGACTTTCCAGCCTCCAGTATCATGAGCCAAATGAATTTCTTTATAAATTACCCAACCTCTGATATTCTGTTATAGCAACAGAAAAGAGACTAAGACACACTACTCCTCGCCACCGGGCTCATTTGTTTCTGTTGATCTCCTCCACGGATGTCGAGATCCTTGAAAGTAAGTCTATTTTGAATTTGTCTTTGTACCCCCAAAGGCCATGCCTATTAAACAGCTGATATAAAATAACTGGTGTTGGATGAATGACTAAGGAGGGTCAAGAAAGAAGCAAGTTGTTTCTTATTTCCACCATCCACCCCACCTTGATCCCTATAGAGGCCCATGCCTCTACTGATCCTCACTAAGGGAAAATGGAGGCCGGCTCCAGAATGACCAGAGCTTAGATGCAGGGGTCAGGATGTAGGACAGTGGAGGAAGAAGAGGGGGCAAGAATCGACCCATGTCAGCTCAATGGAAGTTGATACCGGGGTGGACAGGTGCCAGTTTGACCTGAGCAAAGCTTCAGGAGCATGGCCAACCAGTCCAAGGTGGAAGGATCGTGGGTTTGATTGACAGTGAGTGGCTGTAAGACGAGTATCCTTCTGAAGATGATGCAGCACCAGGAACGAGTTTTCTCAACCCAAACAAGACTGCAGTGGTGCCACAGAAGCTGCCTAAGAACAAGAAGTGACTTGTATGAACTTAGCCTTGAGGTGTCTCCATGAGAACGTTCCTCCCCTCCCAAACTGACAGCCGGCTGCTTTAAATGATGAATGCTTTAAAAATACGTAGACACAACACATTTTGTTTCCGTTTCCTAATTTAAATCTTTTAGTAATAAATCAGCACCAAAAAAAAAAAAAATTGTATCCACTTGGCTTGTCATAGAAAAAGGTCAAAGTGAAAATATTCTCCAGAATGAGAAACTGGCTGGGATTTCTCAGGAATGCAGAGTATTTGGCTCTTTGAGCCTGAAATTCTTCATTCACTGGCTTATGTTTGAATGTGATTAGTTAAGCGTTTGTCTTTGGTTCTGATTTTGCTCTACTGCCATCGTTTCACACTTCTCAGAGACTTAGCTGTGTCCTGGGATGCAAGGTGAGTGGAGGTATGGGAAAGAAAGGGCAAGAAAGATGAAATCAGATGTAAGAATTCCATACTCGACTTATCACATTCCAAGAAGCGTTTTGAACAGATGCATACGAAGTCTGTGGATGTCACGAATGCACGGATATCCCATTCACCGATTCTCAAGGTCTATTCAAACTTTGGATAAATTTTCAAATTAACAAGTTATCTGACAGCTGAAAACTGGGCCAACCAGCGGCACACACCAGGGTCTTGATGACATTGTTCACAGTCTTCTCAGCCATGACAACTCTGACGCAGTATGACTTCTGATCTTCAAAAGTATAGTGCTGGAGGGTCATTAATCCTAATTCTCCACCAGTGCCTTCATCCTCAGAGACACAGAATGTGCTGTGACTGTTGTCTCTTAGTTATCTAATTGTTGAGCTATGCCTTAGACAAAGGGACGTCTTTATAGCTTACTGGAGAACTTCTAGTCCACTATGTTAATTAAGAAAAGAGCCCTCTCAGAATATCTTTAAGTCATTTCCCTCTCGTCAAACTAGACAAAAACAAGCCTCCAGGTTGTCTTGGGCTCCTCTCTCTCCCTTACCTCCCACACCCAGCAGGCTGCCAAGTGCTGTGAGTCCTGCCCTTACAACCTCTCTTACATCCGTCTCCACCCCTTCTCTCCTGCTGCTGCTTCCCTACTTAGCCTTCTAAGTGGTTTTCTGGTTTCCTGTCTGTCCTCCTCCTCTCTGTCTCCACATTCATCTCTGCCCAGTACCTGGGACACAGTCATGGCTTAATAAGTGCTCACCAACTCTGAATCTCTGACTCTCCATCACCTTATTCAGAACTCCACAGGCTCACCCAGATCCTGTGCTTGAAGCCTGATCCTCTCCAGGCCCTCCTTAATCCAGTGCCAACCTGCTACCATTGCCACCCATCTGCCATCATGGGGAAGCTCACATTAGAAGGCTAAGGAGGAGGCAGGAGGACAAGTACCGATTTTTGCCACAACTATATCACAAATTTGTTGTAAGGCTTAAAGGCAGAATCTGGGAAAGCACACAGCATTACATGCAGCAAAATAAATATGCATTTCCTCCTAATTTCTGATGGCATTCCCTGCTAGCAGCTTCCCACAGAGCATGCTCTTGCATATTTTCAATGAACGGATGCTCATCTCGAAGGCCCCACCATTGTTAACTCGAGAAAGTCATTTGTAATTTGTTAATAATTGTACGAAGGCTTACTGCTTAAGTCGTTTATTACTGAAGTGGATAAAGAGCTCTCGTCCTTCATCATCAGTTTTCAAAACTAGTGGAATTATGCTAAGCACCCTTAAGCCTCAAATACTCCCAAAGAGAAGGACTAACACCCTTAGGGTGCCCCTGGTTTAGTATGCGACTGCTAAGCTGCATTTTATGTGGATCCCTGCTATTTCTCCAGAAAGTTGATAGCACATGGAATGATCCACACCCAGCCCACATACTCATGCTTCAATTATCTCCAGGGATAACAGGATGGAGAAGTGGGCGGAAAGTGGGGGGTTTGCCCTCTCCTGGAAGCCCTGTTCCTTGTGATTCGTAGGAGAAAGGGCTGCAGAATATCTGCTCACCTATCCGGGATTACTAAGATTCTTTCCCCACAGTAAGCACTGAACAGCCTCAGAACCAACTTTTGTTTGGTTTGAGACCGTTGCTAGGGCTATCATGATGCAGACTGTTGCCTTAGTCATGGAGTCTCAGGGTCCTGGGCAGGAAAGTTCTTCAACAGTGACTCATCAAAAACTCTTAAAAACGTCCAGGGAATTGTCATTTAAAGTAATCCTGAGAGCTCTGGGAAACTGAGCACACTGACCTAAATAGAAAAGCATCCTCTGGATGGCCAGAAGGAAGCAACTTCTGCTTCTCTAGATGCACGGCCCAGAGGAAGCCCTGGAAATGACTGGCAAAGGGTGCAGAAGCCCCTGGAGCAACCCCTGGGAAGACCCACCCCACCAGTCAGCCAATCAGCTCCGAGTTCTAGTGGTCTAGATTCCTGGGCTCCTCCCAGGTGACTTGCCCTGTTTTCCTTCTTTTATGCCTTATTTCTTCACTGGGGTTTCCTCCACCCTTCCCACGCCCTCCTCTCTGATTCTTTGAGGATAACAGTTGGAATCTCTTCCCTACTTTTCTCAAAACCTCAGGATTTATATATAAAAAAAAATATTTCCTGAGAATGGATTGTGCTAATCAAATTTCTCACAATCTGCTATTTGCTAGCTAATTGTACTCTAATCTAGTGTCAAGATTACTGGAAAGAAAACATTTTTTTTTTTCATTTCTGATGGGGTGTGCGTGTGTGTGTGTGCACACAATCACACAGGTGTGTATTTTGTTTTATATGTATATGTGTGTGTATATGTATAAAGAGAGATGGAGAAAGAACAGAGATGTGTATGTCAGATCAGGCTGGGCAGGCAGCGACCAAAGGAGGCAGACTTAAAAGGGCCGCTGAACAGGCTTTATTGAGATATCACTCCCGGGCGGAACTGGATCAGAGGGGACAGGGGAAGGGTCTGAGGAGAAACTGTGCGGATGCTCGACTGGACTGGACATTTATGGGGCTTACAGCAGGAAGGGAAGGGCTTGGGACAGGAAAAGGTGTCTCTAGGGTCCCTTGCCCCCTTGGAGTTGGTCAGGGGAGTTGGCTGAACTCCAGGATTGGCCAGGGGGTCCTGCTGATTGACAGGCGTTAGTCAGGAGATCTGGCTGATTGACAGGCATTTCCGCCGGCATCTGATTGACATTCAAAGCAGCGCGGGCTGCTTTGTTCTAAGTTGCCACTAAGTCGCCACCAAGTCACTGCCACCGAGCTAACAGTGTATGTATGCGAGTTACTCAGCTTTCTATGACTATGACAAAATACCTGAGAGAATCAGCTTAAAAGGAAGAGAGATTTATTTTTGGCTCACAGTTTCAGAGGTTTCAGTCCATGGTCAGCTGGCTCCATTGCTTTGGGCCTGAGGTGAGGACATCCATCATGCTGGAGAGCACTTAATGGAACAAAACCGCTCACCTCATGGTGGCTGGGAAGTGAGAGAAATAGGAAAAGGCTGAGGCCCCAATATTCCCTTCAAGAACATGACCTCAGTGACCTAACTTGCTCCTGCTTGGCCCCACCTTCCATAGGTTCTGCCACCTCCCAATAGCATCATAGGTGGCGGACCAAACCTTCAACATGTGGGCCTTTGTGGGGACATTCTAGATTCAAATTATATCATCATGCATATAGAAAGGTGTATACTTTTAGGGATTTTTTCTCTATAAAATTTACTCAAATAATGTTTTAGAGTGCCTGCTGTTCCAAGTATGAGAACCCATTTTCCTTAATGAAGACTGGAGCAGACACACAATAAATAAATACATATCACATAGTGTCAGGTGTCTATACACACACACACACACACACACACACACACACTCACAGTGGCTGGCACCCAGCAAGTACCCAATAAGTAGGCCCCATTAAAAATAACAAGAGCTAACATTTATTGAAGAGTCAGGTGCTTTTTTAAATTCTCAAGAATTCTGATAACCCTATGAGGTAGGAACTAATGTTTTTTTTTTTTTTACCTTCACTTACCAACAGTAAACTGAGGCACAGAGAGATCATAGAACTAAGGAGTCATAATGTAGAACTTGGCTCCAGACACTGCCTTATTCTTCCTCTTGAAAATGGGCCACCTTAATAAAAAGGCAGGCTGTCAATTGCTCTAGACCTGCCAGTGCTGTTCTAGGAAGACCAGGTTTCAAGGGGAAAGTCGGAGGGAAAGAGAAACTCAGAGCCAAGGTAGCAACACAACCCTGTTTTTTCCATGTGGCCCTGCAACAGGATTTTCCTCCTCGGGTCTCTTATCTGACAACAAGAAGAGGCGAAACAAGACGGCTTATTCTCAGGTAAAACATTGACCTATAGTTTTAAGTGTTTCTTCTTTAGAAAATAGCAAGGAAGAAAAGAAAGAAAAGGCTAAGTGATCCCAAGACACTTTCACACCATGCAGCACCTGAGACTGTAAACTGTTGATTCTCAGATGGGGTGAAAGGCAGAGGGGAGGAGAGGGGGATTCTGATGACTGGTCTCTACCTCCGTCCCTTGATACCACCAGGCTAGGCAGAAGCCTCTCCAGTGGGTTTTGGGAATCAAGATGTCCAAAAGCTCCCAAAGGCCTGAGAGAGAGAGGGAGAGAGATCTCCACTCTCCAGATACAAAATATATATGCCAAAGCCAGGCCCCCAATGGCCCACTTCCTTCAGCCACAGCCTACCTGCCTTCAGTTTCCACTCGATTAATCCCATGTGGGAATAATTCACTAATTGGGTTAAGGCTCTCATAACCCAATCATGTCGCCTCTAAACTATCTTGCATTGTCTCACACATGAGCTTTTGGGGAACGCCGCATGTCCAAACTGTAACACAAGCTGAGTTATTCTTATAGCCAATGCAGATCAGTTGCTGTTTATTGAGTGTCTACTATATGCAAAACAATTTACCATATTTCCTTTTCCTTTTGGCTTTATTTCTCGTAGATATGGTCTAATTTAGAGTTGGAAATGTGTAATCTCCTTGAGCCTGAAATAAAGCTGCAGTTGATGAATCATTTATTAATGGTGAGTGAAAATCAATCTAACTTGTCTGATGTAATTAAGATTTAAATAACTCTTGTGCTAAACAGAATATCAGTTTGACACAGAGTTATCGTCATGCTGTTAATTTAATGTTTTTTTTTAAATAAAAAAACATAAATAAGGAAGCTTAATTCTTTTTCCCATCCAGGTGTCTGCACTATTTATCGTAACTATCATCATGGAAATAGACTCATCATGGGTTTAGTGAATGAGGGGACAACAGGCTTGACGCTGGGGATACAGAACAACTGAAGAACATTAAAATGAGGTAAAGTGAGTCTGAAAATCAACTGTGAAAATAAGCACATGCAGGGCTGGGGCTGGGGCTCAGGGGCAGAGCGCTTGCCTCATATATGTGAGGCACTGGGTTCGATCCTCAGCACCACATAAAAATTAAATGAATGGATAAAGATACTGTGTCCATCTACAACTAAAAAAAATTAAAAAAAAAATAAGCACATACAAATGGAGGATCAAGAGGTGGGGAGTACAAGCCCTGCCTTAATGTTCAAATACACTGGATATCTCCAAAATAACTAAAATATAAGCATGGATTCTGTCCTGGACGGGGGGAGCGGGGGCAGCTGGAAGTGTGGTTTGGGAGATAGGATTTAGATGCAGGGATACACAGAACAAAGCAGATAAGTGCTCAGAGCCAACATGGTGACCTAGGCTGCAGGTCGGAGGACGCCTGGGTCTTAGGGAGCCAAAGATGTCAGGGAAAACCTCCACATAAGTAATGTTTTTTTCTGTAACTGTCCCTCTGGATCCTAGAACCTTCTCCTCATTTTCTCTTCTCTCTCACCAAATGACCATTATCTTCCTTATCTAGAGACCCACTATGGCTTGGATTTGTTTATTCCAGAACCTTCTTTCTTTCGGCAAATGACCCTTCTAGTCGGTTAGCACTACTTCGTGAGGCCCTGTGTGTAGAGAATGGGAGCCGCGCAGGACAAGGACTGGAGCAGACCCACCAGGGAGGCCGCCAGCCTCCCAGGACTGCTCCTTCTCCAGACACAGCTCCCAGCACACAGTGCGACCTGGCAGGAGCCCTGGCAGGCCTTATCTATTCTGCATTACCTTGCTCCAGGCCATGGTTGGAAACCAGGTCTAAACTGGGCCAATTTAAAATTCTCTCCTGAGAAACGCCCAGCCTGTTTTTTATTGCAAAGGATTCACACGTTAACAACAGGCTTCTAGAGAGAGGATCACAAACTCCGGCTACTGAGGCCCTCGGAGGGACCTTGGTTTCTGTCCCTTCCCTTGGTTTAGATGCTGATTCAACAATTTGCCCTTCAAAGAGACCCCAGTATTCTCCTAAAAAAAAAAAAAATGTCCTTCACCCTTTATTCTTTGCAAAATCAACTAGAGTTAGTATCTGGTATTAATTAATATTAAACAGGTCATGAGTATGCTACAGGTTCTAAGCTTTCAAGAAAAATGTGTGAGGTCATTGCATCGAGGTGGACAAGAAGAAAGGAAGGCTGACTGTACCCTATATGTGGAGATAAGAAATTAACAATCCTCATATGTCTTATGGTCACCTGGGACAATGTACACACTGGGGGCAAGGTTCAGGGAGCCCGTAGCTGTGAACAAAAAGCAGATTAAAAGAGATAAGAAAAGCCGAGACCACCTGGTCAGATGGTTGCTTCTGAGTGCATTGGGTTGACTTAATTGAGAGAATAGAAACTAGATCCCAGAAGTCTCCCCTCTGGAAGTAAAATCAAAGTCAAGGTCTTAATATGATCTTAATATGATCACACTAGTTATTGGCCTGAGGTCACTAATTACATCAAGTTCAGAAATTGCTATTTCAAGTCACACCATTATACCTCCACTTGCATTTACTGACTCGCCAGGCTTTAGGTGTGGTTACAGCGTGATCAGAAGAAAATCAAGCTATATGGGAGGAGCCAGAGGAATTAAGGAACCTAAGCTTTAAGTCCCTCTGAAATGTTCTTCCCTGCACCCCCATCCCTAACAACCAGAGGAAACTACCCATCTAACCTAACTGACTGCCCTGCTCAGCAATGCACAGTCTCTCCCCAGCATTTGAACTTAACATGGTCTGGAGGGTTTTATGCAGGGTGGATGTAGAGAAGAAAGGGGTTATACACAGGGACTGGCTAACAAATATTATTAAGACCGAAGAAATTGTGTTGGCATGGACTTTGAGGATAGGGTGTGTTATTAGTGGTTTCATTTGCTCAGTAATCCATAGTCTGATGGATATCAGATGGGATCTCAATTCAACTAGAGAAGAATTGGCGGTCACCAGCTCTCCAAACTCACAGAACAATGGCTCCCTGACCTTCACCTTGGAAATCATAGTAGCTGATGTAATTTTGAATTATAGCCCATCGACACATTTGTGGTTGTATGCGAGCATGTCATATCATGCTGGGAAGGAGCATCTTGGGACACATGGGTGAAGTTTATGGGTATGTGTGTGTGTGTGTGTGTGTGTGTGTGTGTGTGTGTTATGCTAAGCAGCTAAGAAGGAGGATGTAATGGTCACCATGTGGAACTATTGCATGAGTCCCAACAGTGTTCCCTTCTCTGAGCACAGCCCCCAAAGTTCAGGATGGGTCCATGAAGTTTTTGTCTGTATTTCATGAGCTCCTGCTCACTCCCCACTGCCTTCACAGCTCCAGTGCTGGATCCAGCCATGTACCAAAAGCCGAGCAAGGGGCTCAGTTGGCCTCGGGTGCAGGCAGTAAGACAGACTGCAGAGAATTTAAAAACAATAGTAAAGCCCAGTAGAAGTCAATGTGCTTTTTATTATCACCATGTCCTGGCAATCCCCAACAATGTCAGTGATAAAGTAGTCCTTCCTGAGTACTTCCTCTGTTCTACACAATTGTTGTGTTGCTGTTGAGTTTCAATAACATGCACATAAGTTTCAGATTAGCACATTTTTGTCACTTCATGCATGTATTCTACATGGAGGTTACTTTGAACTTCCAATTATACAGTAACTCTGCCATACACTTAGACTCAGCCTCACGAGTCTGTTTCGGGTAAGTTCCTAACAGTGTGGAATGGTTCAGGCTCACTCCACGTGCCTACTCCACACTCCTGCATTCAAATGGAAGATTCAGAGCAAGATATAACGGCATAGTGGTCACAGAAACAAAGACACAGAAGTTGAGTGACTTTGGTTCCGCCGTCATATTGTGAATGCCAGAGAAAAATGACAAAAGATATCAAAAGAAATTAAAAGGGTGATGTTTGAATACCTTGATCATTATCACCAAGAACTGGACCTTTCATCTAAAGCAATAGGTCAAATAATGTTAATGACATGACTCCAGTTTTTGTCAAACAAAAACTTTGGAGCTAAAAATACTGAAAATACATGATGCATTTTCTACTTTACAAGAAACATCTCAACTACACCAACATTTGAAAGCTTCTAGAATCAATCCCTAAGACACAAAGACATGGATGATAATGTGATACCTAGAATTCATTGGGAAATAGGATTTTTGTAAATTTCTACTAAATTTATTCTTGTGTTTAAGACTTTTCCTATTTACTTGTACGTTATAATAAAGAAAATGTTTTAAATGAAAATTAATAAAAAGTATCGTCTGATCAACTGTGAGCAAAGATACATGGACATACTTTCATGTATTGCCAATGGAACACACATACAAAGGATCAATTCTGATGAGATTATTGAGAAGTTGGCAAAAGTCACAGCCTAAAAATTTCCACTGTCATGTTATTATTCTACTGGGACAGACCCATATAATATCTCATACCCAAATCTGGGGTATGAGATACCCCAGTGTAATTCCAAGGCTACAATATACAATAAATTTATTTTCTGTTTTACAAAAAAAAATACATTAATGTTGTAAAAAGTATTACTTCATTACTTAATACTGTATCATTTCCTACTGCATATTATGGTTTGGATATGAGGTGTCCCCCCAAAAATCTCTTGTTAACATAGGAATATTGGGAGGTAAAATTATTGGATTACGAGAGCAGTGACCTAATCAGTCCATCCTAGTTTGAATGGACCGACTGGGTGGTAACTTCAGGCAGGTGGGGTGTGGCAGGAGGAGGTGGGTCACCCAGAGCAGGCCCTGGAAAGAGGCATCTTTTCTGCAGCCCCTTCCCCACCCCCCACCCCCACCTTCTCAGCTGCCAGATTCTGAGCAGCTTCTCTGTGCACACCCTTCCTCATGATGTGCTGATTCACCCAGAGCAATGAAGTTGGCCTAAACTGCTAAAACCATGAACCTGAACAAAATAAACTCTCCCCCCGCTAAAGTGTTCTTGTCAGGTGGGTTTGGTCACAGTGACACAAAGCTGACTGACCCCACAGCACTATTTATTTTATTTCGTGTCTTGTTTTATTATTATTTATTATGAGTATAACGATGCCAGTTTCATGAACATTCTTCACTGTATTTCTTTTCTGACATCCTCACCATCATTATTATTAGCTGCATTTCATGATTATTATTGAAAATAACTTTGGGGAGGGGGTGTCTTTCAATGATCCACTGCGGTTGTCTGATATCAGTGGTGTCCCTAGCTGGCGGATCCAGGGCCCATAACTAACCTAAACTATGGGGCCCATAGATCCTCCAGGGAAAGTGAGGTGCGGCCCTCACCTCATGGGGGCTTAGAGAAGTCACAGTGGACTCCTGTTACTGACAGTGTCCTAGAGAGCCCGTGAAAGGCCCTAGAAATTGTCCCCAGCCACCTCGGATGGTATGAGATACCCCAGAATAATTCCAATAAACCACCTTCCACCCTTAGAACCCAAATCAATTTTTCCTCTGGGAGAAATGCTTTTCCACAAGGGGAGGCAGGGAGACAGAGCGCAGAGGGGACTCTGTTGGTCACAGCATCCGGAGCGTGAACATCCCCCAGTGTGCTCCCTGCTCACTCTGCAATGACAGCCTGGGACAGAGACACCTGCCGAAACAGAGACCAGGGTGTGCAAGGGTGTGCAAGTGGGACGGGGGGAAGGACAGAGTCAAAGGACAAAGTCAAAAGACATGCAGCACCGGAGGACTATCTAAGGACGGGGGGGGGGGGGAGGGTGTCCCCTGATGGAAGGCTGACAGTAACAACAGCTCTCGGGCAGCCACTGACACTTGAAAATCATCCCATGTCTCCAGGACGACACGGGAGACATGAGTGGTGAGCATCCATATAACTATCTGCCTGTTCCCCTCTCCACACCCCAAATAGAGCAAGAGCGTCCCCAAAGGCCATCACTAACGGACCTGGATGATTTCTGACACTCTGAGCCAAAGAACTTCCCTAGAAATTTTAACTGGGCATTGAGAGAGTCGGGGTCAGATTCTCTCCTGTGGGGTGGCTACGTTGCCAGTCATATTTCCAGAAGGCTGGACTGCAGTCACAGGGACGGGCAGAAAGGAACGGGGAAGGAAGGAGTAGGTGGCATCTGAGTCCCTTGCTCTGGCCACCTCTGCCACCTCCTCCTGGTTTGTTGTTCTACACACCCTCAGATCCATTCCATTTTGCAAATAAAAGAGAGCTTCTGATATTTGTAATCAAAATGACACAGGATGTGTGAACCTTGTTTGTGTTGGGTTTTTCTTCCTTCCTTTCTTTTCTTTTCTTTTTTTTTTTTTTAACAAAACCAAACCTGAGAAGTCAAAAGACATAAACAGCCCTCACATGAAACTCAGCTGCTTGCTGGGACTTGTGGTTTCCACTCCCAGCACTGCGGGCTTGGGTTTCTGAGACTGTGCTGTGTTTAGTTCCCCTGGGCTGCCCACACCCGGGGCCAACCTGCAGAGGGCCCGGAGCACCCCAAGGACAGGCTGGGTGCTGCGTCACTCCGTTCAAGTCTCATTCTGCAGGTGGTCCAGCTAGCCGGCGCTGCCCAAGGACCCCACACAATCCACTGTTGTTCCACTGTGATTGGATTTCTTCTCTCCATCCTCTACCCACTGTGCTTACCTCTTCTCTATCCTGATCTAGTGGGAGGGACATTGATCTCCAGGGAGCTGTCTTCCAGGGTCCAGAGGAGAGAAAGCAGGGAATGATATTTTACCTACACCTACCACTTTTGCCTAGGGCATCCCGTGTAATCCCAGTGAAAGCCCCGTGAGCAGGTGCGGTTAACCTTATAGCATGCAGCCCGACCAGAGCCTTATCCCTCCCACCTCTCCCTGTGTCTGCAATTAGCACACATCCTCCTTGCCAGATGCTGTTCTTTTCCCATCCCACACCTCTCTTTTTGGCCCTGTTTTCCATGCAAGCAGCAGCCCAGAGAGAAAGCTACTGTTGAATCCTGAATACAAGTTGCCAGAGAAGTCTCTATTTTCATACCAAACCTGGTTTCCTGGTGGGCACACAAATTGTTGCCTGCTAAAATAGCAACCCTGGCAAAAAATGTCTCTAATCTGCTTAGATGTGCGTCAAATCAGGAGCCAGCCTCGCAGTAAAAACCAACTGACCATTTCTAATGAGCTGGAAACGAAACTCCCTTTAAAATGACCAGCCATTGGTCTAGAACCATCAGCTCAACTAGAAACAGGGAGGCCCCCCGCTAAAGCAAAACCTCCTTCCATCTTGGGTTCATTTCCACCCGACCTCTCTCCAGCAGTCTTCCCTACTCTCTGGCTGCCCTTGCAGTCCAGGACAGGCCTGTCCTCATGCACGCACACCTGTGTTCACAAACAGGTACAGGTGGGATGGGCCGTGGTCTCCCCCTCAAGGGGCTCATGCTGCAGAAGAGGAGGTGACACAATGCGAGGCAATGTCCCTTACCCTACCCACACCTTCTCCCTCTCCCAGTCTAGACCAGAGTCACAGAACCAGTTGCTACAGCCACTAGTGTCACAAACTCAATACCTCTGGGGACCAGGCAGTTAATAGTAAGTATGGCTGGTATGTCATCATACGTGAAGAGCCTCCGGTGGCTGTTGATTTCTCGGCCTCAACACTCTTCTCCTGGGGGCGCCACATGGCTTGCTCTTCACCTTTCTCGGGCTTTCCCAAAGGACCGTCCACTCAGTGAGACCTCCCTCGCCACCCTTTTAAAACTGGACCCGCGTGCTCTTTGTCCCCTCCCCTGCTCTCCTCTCTGCATGGCATTTGTCCCTGTGAGACCCACATCATCATCCCTGCTACGCCCCACTAGGCTAGAGGAGCCCTAAGGGCAGAGATCTGTCTGTCTGTTCCCTGTATCCCTGGTCCCTAACACCTCCTGGGCCATGGCAAGTACCCAAGAGACAGCCACTGCGTGCTCTGAGCACTGGGATGTATTAACACCCGCGTTTCATCTTCACAGCTTATGAAATAGGCACTATTGACAATGATGATGATGATGATGCCATTTTATAGACGAAGAAGGCGAGGACCAGAGAGGTCAACTTGCATGGCTAGGGAGATCGATCCAGAACTTAGAGCCCACGCAGTCTGGCCTTGCACAGCATTTGAGATCACGACATGGCTTTCTAACATGCCCTGTGCCAGGTGACAGGAGCTGGAGGAGCTGTGGCAGCCGGAAAATGCTTACCTTGCCTAAGGACATTCAGATCTTTCAAAAATTCTTCTCTAAGGAGGAGGAGGTGGAGGAGGAGGAGGAGGAGGAGGGGGAGGAGGTATGAGAAAGGAGGAGGAGAAAAAGGAGGAGGAGAAGAAGGAAGAGGAGGAGAAGGAGGAGGAGGAGGAGGAGGAGGAGGAGGAGGAGGAGGAGGTTGATGGCCTTATTTAGTCCTAGGCCAAAAGTTAGATGAGGATTGACCTAAAGAAGGCATGGTAGACAAAAATAGGCAGGATCCAAACTGCATTGGGTTGGGAGGGAATAGAGATTTAAAAAAAGATTAACCACCCAAGCCTCAAGTGTTGAGGAACACACTAGTTGTTTTTGACTGGTTGCTTGGCTGTTGGCCCTTTGGCAAGAGGGTCCACGTCAAGGAAGGGTCCTAGCAGAGCAGTCTGAGCAGGAATTTTGTGAGACCCTCTGAATCCTTTAACAATAGAAACAGTTAAAATAGCATAGAAGTGCCTTCCTGGAGAGTTGATCCAGGGACCGTCCAAATGACAGGCTGTCAACTGCCACTGGTTGAACGCCAGAGACAGCAGCAACAACTTCACAGAGGAACTGTGTGGCAAGTGGAAAATGTTTACCCTGCCTAAAAACATCCTATTTATTTATTTTTTGCATTGTTCTCCTCCCCGGGATGATGTGATTCCACAGGTACAAGTCACTTAACTTTCCGTTTTCTATGTTTTTTCGCATTGCCTTGACATCTTCCATGGCATTAAGGGACTTCACTCTGTGTCCTTCCAGGCCTCCTGGGAACCATCTGTTTCTTCCATGGTCAGGCAATATGTGGTCAGGATACCAAGACATCCCAGCTGGCTTCAGAGCCCAGCCGTCTCCCACAGGCACGTCCAGTCCAGGTGGACCAGGAATTACCATACCAGCCATAGCCTTCGGAAATGCCTTCTACAATAATACCCAGAAGCCACAAATATTCGCTGAATGCTACAGGCCACATTCATATCATGACCCAGACTTCAGAAAGAGGAAAGAGGACGTTTTTCTCTTTGGGGAGGCAGGTGTGGCCAAATACTGTCTGACCTGATCTCTTTCTAGCCCACTGAAAATGACTGGAAGTGATAAATTCCTTTAACACTCACTCAGCAATTGGCTGAGCACCTGGCACGTGCCGCGCTGTGCTGTGGAGCGGTCCAGACAGGCGTGTAGCAAGGATATTCCCAAACAGTGAGATAAGCAGTGTGCCAGATGTAGGCTGAAAGCTGCAAGAACAGAGAAGAGGCAGCCGCACCCTGTCTGGGTTGTTTATCAGAAGAAGAAGAAATAAGCAAATTGGAGCCAGGTGGTTGTGCTGAAGAAGGGATTCCCCCAAGAGGGTGCTCGGTGGACTATGAATGGTCCATGTCCAGCCCTGAGAATTGCCGCATGGTGCGGGAAGTGCCCTGGAGCCCCAAAACGTTGAAGCAGAATCCAGTTCTCCATCCTCTTGGACTGAGGTAGGAGTCCTGCACTGGACTCAAAGTTAGGTTCCTTGTACCTGTGAGGTCACATCACTCCAAGGAATAGAACTTGATGTCACCAAACTTTGCATCTCATGGAGCCTTTAAATCTGTAATTTGGATGCTATTCTGTGCACACAGAATATTAGCACAGACGCTTCAGTAGAATTATCTTTTAAGAAAAGGCATGGAAAAGTGCTTTGCAAACTCTAAAGTACAATGCAAACTAGCTATTATGATTTTTGTTACATGTAAACTCCATGAGCAGGGATTTTTTTTGTATGTTTTGGCCACAGTTGTACACCCAGAGCCTAGGACAGTGGCTGGCATATATTAGGCACTCGGGAATTTTTGTGGAATTGAATGGATGCCAACTCCCCAAAACAGGTATGCAACCGAGAACTCAGCAGCCAGAAAATGAGCTGCTTCTTTATTTGGCCAGGTCTACAAGCTATTGCTCCCCCCAAAACCTGCCACCGGTGTGACTACCTTTTTTGAGCTCAGTCTCAATCCCCAGGTCTAACTCTTCTCAAACTCTCTTAGACTAGCTGCAGGCTGGGTGGCACGTGCGCGTCTCTGCTCCATCTAAACTGATTCAGTTACCACCTCCAGGTTGGGGCTATTTTGGATCTGAGGGCGTCAGAAGTATGAAAGGACTCGCCTTGGAAGTTGTGGCTGAGACATGGCAGAGAGGGCTGCAGCCTGAAATAGCTGTGAAGCTTCAGAACATCTCAGAATAGCTTTTGGCTTCGCCACAATCCCAGCCTGGGACTTGACATACACCCGAGAGGGGCCAAATACGCAGCCTGCAGAAGCAGCCCGGGACGTGGGAAAGTTCTTTGTAGGGAAAAATGAAAAACCCAACCCAACTCAGGACTATCTGTGTTTGAGGAAGTGTGGCAGCATCTTCAGAGGCTCTGTGGACGGTGACCAGTGTGGAGTAAGATCTGCAGCCACCAGTGTGGCCAGCTCAGCGCAGCTAGTCCAGGAGAACCCTGGAGAGGAAACTTCTAAACACCCAGGAAAGTTTCAAAAGTATTCAACTCAACAAGGATGCGACCTGGCCTGGCAGGGAGGTGGGGGGCACAGGGACCTTGTAATCACCAACATGTGAGCCAGGCACTGGGCCCTGCATCTTTTAGAGAGAGAGAGAGAGAGAGAGAGAGAGAGAGAGAGAGAGAATTTTATTATTTATTTTTTAGTTTTCAGCAGACACAACATCTTTATTTGTATGTGGTGCTGAGGATTGAACCCAGGCCGCACGCATGCCAGGCGAGCACGCTACCCTTGAGCCACATCTCCAGTCCATGGGCCCTGCATCTTAATGACCCTGTCCTAGGTAATTCTGATCAAGAGAAAGAGCGAAAGGCACTATTTATTGCTCCCACTTTACAGGAGAGAGAACTGAAGTTCATGGGCATGAAGAAATTTGGTTCAGTGAGCAAGTGATGGAACTGGGATTTGGATGCTGGTCTGTGTGGTTCCAAACTGCATTTTAGCTGAGTCTTCATGAATGGCAGGATTCTGACCTCTTAGGAGAGGACACGGCCCTCAGGTATTTAAGAAGGGTCTCCTGAAGCCCTTTGGGAACGCTGGTGATGTCACCAGGGCCTGGGCCAACGCTTTAATGAAGACAGAGACATGCTCTGAGGAAGCCTGGGCTCTCCAGATAGCCTGTGAGTCCAAACCTTGCCCCTGCCACTGGCACCCTGTCCCCACCTCTCAGAGAGATAGAAGGTGCCAGGAGCAGGATCCCAAGGGAAGCTGGAGGTTTAAGACTCTTTCTTAGGGATAACCATGGCACCCATAGGAATAACTATGTAAGGAGGGTCATTTAAAAGAACTCAGACTACCATAACCTAGGTTATCCCAGTGCCCATTTCCATCCTTTTCCCCAAGGTCAACATAGTGACATAACCTGTTGCTGTCCCTCTCTCTCTCTCCTTCCCCTATCAGGTCAAGACACGCCTTTCTAGAAGTTTGCGCAGCAGGTACACTAGGGAAGGTGCAGTGGAGGCAACCACCACCAGGGGGCAGTATGGAGCAAAATCCCCATGGGTCACCTCACCCAAGAACATTCATGTTGGCCCCTAAAGCCTCAGGACAATACAGCTGCCTGTGGACATATTCTAAGGGATCTATGACTTTTGCATGGGGAATCTTTACGCTTGTTTTCAACTGTGGTAAGTAAAAGTGTAAGCATATTCTGAGTCATTGGGATGACACCTTAAAACGGAGGGCTGTACTTCAAAGCTCTCTTTCACACTTGGCAATAAGGAGCAGCACTTTAGTCGGCATAAACAAATGACTAATGAAAGAGCAAGCACAATATGGAAATAATGTGTTTGTTCTGTGTGAAGATCACGTGATGTTATTGCATCAAAGCTTTGCAGTTATTCTAATGGGACCAACTGGCGGTGTGGTACGCGGCAAGCCAGATGCAGAAGAACCGGAACCAGGGCTGTCATTTTATGACAAGCAATCGACTTTCGGCAAAACTACCTCTTTGATGACCCTGAAGACACTTTGAACTGTGTTTGTTGTCTTCTTTCAATGCTATTTAATCAGTATATTTATTTAGTCCCAGGGTATTATGATTTAAGGGTTTATACCTAGTGTTATATATGTACATATTTAAATGACATCATAAAAATAATTTAAGTTAATGCTGGTGATCTCCAAGCATTTTTTTTTTCTAGTAGTTTATGTTAACAAAGTGACCAAAATTAAGTCTGGGTGAATCTAAGGAATGGGTGTAAAGGGCAAGCATGTGTCCTCACTTGAGAAGGTGGAGGCCCACGTTGTCACGGGAAGAATTCTGGACTTGGAATCAGAAAGAATGGTCTCTGGTCTGGGCTGGGCTGGGCTGGGCCTGGCCACTTTGGAGCTGCTGCGTCACATCTCTGGGCCCCGTTGCGTGTTTGCTTCTACTAAACTTGGGGCTGTCAACTGCTCTGTAGCTTCCTAGGCTCTGGGTTGGCATCCTGCTTATCTACTCTCCCTAGCAGGAGGGGTCAGGAGTTTGTGGGGGACAAGAGAGTGTTCTAATCGGAAATCAGCCTTGGCCATCACCGACTCACCTGATGTGTATGGCCACTGCAGGCCCCGAGACCCTCCTCTAACTAAGCCATGCGTCACTCTCCAGTGTCCATTAAGGCGTATCAGGGGCCACTGAGCACCAGCCCATGGCAGACCCTTACTGGAAAGAGGCCAAGCTGGTCTCTGCTTGCTACGACCTCCCTTCCTGCTCAGCCTGTCCCATTCACGTGCATCATCAACCAGAGATTCTGAGGACCCAGGGTGATAACTAGGAGAGCTTTACTCCTTCTCAGGGGTGAGAAATAAAGCCACCTGCAATCCCTGGGGCTGCATCTCCCCGGACAAGATGCCCTCTGCTCTGGTAAGACAAGATGGTCTCCTCTCCCCGACCCCCACAGCCCCACTCCACTGTCTCCAGGTTCACGTTTCTCATCATCAAACATCACCATTTTTAGATTTTTTTTTTGTTGGTTCTTTTTAGTTATACATGACAGTAGAATTCATTTTTATATGTAATTGTACATGCACGGAATATATCTTATTCCACTTAGGATCCCACTCTATGGATGTACATGATGGTGGGATTCACTATGGTGTATTCATATAAGTACACGGGGAAATTATGTCAGTTTCACTCCCCTGTTTTTTCCTTTTCTTATCCCTCTCCCTTCCCTTTATTTCCCTTTGTCTAATCTATCAAATCTCTGTTCTTCTCCTTGCCCCCCATTATTATGGTTTACCTTCCACGTATCGGCAAAAACATTCGACCTCTGGTTTTTTTGGAACTGGCTTATTTCACTTAGCATGATAGTCTCCAGGTTCATCCATTTACTTGCAAATGTCATAAAATTATTCTTCTGTATGGCGGAGTAATACCCCATTAAGCATTACCATTTTAAAATACACCTTCATACTTTGTAAAAGATGTCGACATTATCTTATTTGCTAATCAGAATCAAAAAAACTGTAGGAGAAGAAATGCAAGGCTTGGAAGTTAACTATGCACACGAGAATACACAGTGATGAAGTGGACTCCGGAGATGAGAATCCAGGCGTGTTAAGTCTTAACTTCCCATCTTCACCGTGAGATGCGAGGACAGGGTGCTGTGGTTCACCTTGTCAGTTTGGCTGTAAGAGAATAAAATTGGAGTGATTAGGCCATCAAGATTTCTTCTTCCTTAGAAATATCATCTTGTCCCTGATCAAATCCTGTGGATAGAAAACAAACATTTTCATTCTATAATAGGGATCGAATTGATCCTTCTCCAATCCTTTTCCCCATGAGAGGGACAGGTTGGGGACAGGGAGTTTTCAGTGTGAGATGGGACCAGAAAAGACAGAAGGAAGAAGTTTGATGCTCAGGTATTAAATTTTAGCTCCTTTATAGTTCAAGATAATGTATGAAATGCGCATAACCTAAGGAACCAAGCCAGATTAGAGATTCCTGAACCTTAGATTTTATTATTATTATTATTATTATTATTATTATTATTATTATGATGATGCTGGGGATTGAACCAGGTTTTACCATTGAGCTACATCTCTATCCCTTTTTATTTTTTATTTTGAGACAGGACCTTGCTAAATAGCTAAGGCTGGTCTCTACCTTGCCATCTCCTTCCTCAGCCTCCAGAGTCACTGAGATTATAAGCAAGCACCAGGCACCTGGCTTAAACCTTTTTGTTTTAGAGCAGAGAAACTTCTTTTAAAAGTGAAACCTCACCTGGAAACCCAGTACATAAGCAGGAAAAGGTGGAAGGGCTCTGGTTAAAGTGGGGCATTGGGGGCCAGGAGTCCCTGCCGCAGCACCCCCAAACCACATGCTCCCTCCTGGGGGTCCTCTGTGGAACCGCGGGGGCTTTGCTGGACACAGTGTGAGAATCAGCTGACCAGATAATTTGCCAGCTGGGCTCCAGGGAGACAGATGAATAACACGCAGTCCCTGCCAGCCAAGAGCTTTCAGATCTTTTCAATTCAGTGTGATAAGGTCCGTGACAGAGGTATGCCACGGGAGCAGAGGGAGAGGCCAGCAGGGCTGGGGCAGAGGGGCCGGGGCCGGGGAAGCGCCTCAGGAAGACACGGGGCCCAGTAAGTTTCAAAACACTGGTGTAAAACAAAAGTGGAAAAGTTCAAGCTGAAAAAAAACCTATGGACGTCGAAAGGTAACATGGCATTCCACCAGGTCCCTGGCCAAAGGTTCTCATCCCTGGAGGGCAGTCGGGGTGCTGGACGGTCAAGAGGCCAAGTCACGTGCCAAGAGGCAGTGGGTGTTGGGCCCGTGCCAGACTTCCTTGCCAACCTGCCATACATGTGTGCGACTCCCCGGGAAGTCACATCGCCCCTGGGCCTTAGCAGAGACGGAGCAAGTCGCTCCTCAAAGTGGTCCTCAGGAAACCCATCGAGGGGGGTCACTGTCAATGTAAAATGTCTGAGCTGCCCCGTGACCAAAGCCTGACTCCTGCTCTGGGCTTTGACTCACCTGTCCCATTTATGATTCAGCTTGGGTCACACTTCAAATGGGTCCCTCTTCCTCCCCCACTTTCTTCACACCTCTCTCTCTCTCCCCCCACCCCTTCCTGCCATCATTCCTTCTCTCTCTCTCTCTCTCTCTCTCTCTCTCCTCTTTCTCTCCGTCATCCAGGGGACACGTAACTGAGACTCAGTAATGAAAACCAAGAGGAGAATGAAGGTGCTTGCTCTCAGGGAAACAGGCAGAGAACAGCCAGGCAGGCCCCGGGTTGTTCTGCCCAAATTCAGTGAGCAGATTCCTCCCCTGGCCAGGCCCAGTGCTGGCCTGGGAAGAGAGGCGGGGTTGTTGCCCTCCCGAATGCCAATCCTTGGGGAGGAGACGCCAAAACGGCTCTGCCTCGGTCCCCTGCTCTACCTACGGTACCAATGACTTGACCACTCTCCAGATCTCAGCAAAGGCCAGCTGCCTGACCATCAGGTCCTTATCTGTGACTGGGGAGGGGTCTTTAAGCTCCCCTCTACTCCTGGCATTTGGCTTTGATTTGGGCACAAGGTTCCTGCCCAGGGTCCACGGGCTCCTAAAGATCCGGGGATGGCCTCAGAAAGGGGAAATCCTGCCAACGGGGACTGTGCAGATCCACGGGAGTGTATCTTTCTGGGGAAATGATCCACAGTTTTCGTGAGACTTTGGAGAGGGATCCGAAGCCCCCAAATTATTAAGAAACATGTTCCCAAAGTGGAAGGGACTTGCTTGCACTGGCCGGAGACCTGATCCCATGTGTCTGAAGGGCAGCCATCGGGGAGAAGGTGAACACTGTATTCTGTGTGGCTTCCCAGGAACTGGAATCAGGGGTAAAATTTCAGGCAGCCCAGAATGAGGACCAACTATTTGAGTGATGTGAAAATAAAACAGACTGGTGCCCCAAACACTGAGGTCCTTGTTACTGAGGTATTTAATCAGCAGCTGTCCTTGGTGTCGGGATACGAGATAGACTCATGGCCCCTTGGGTCTGATCCAGCTCGGAACTGGACTGACTGAAGTTAGGCTGTGGCTCCTGAGGCTCTCTCGGGTGAAAGAGCAATGAAACAGAAAATATCAAGCCTCCCCTTGGGTTTGACACGTAGGAAGAGGCTCTAGGTATGGGGACTCAGTGGAGCACATTGTTGGCCTCTACCACACACCGTCAGCAGGGCTCTAGAACCTCTGGGCTAAGACATCAAGAGCTTGGCAGAAGCCGGGCGCGGTGGTGCATGCCCGTAATCCCAGCAGCTCAGGAAGCTAAGGCAGGAGGATCATGAGTTCAAAGCCAACCTCAGCAAAAGCAAGGTGTTAAGCAACTCAGTGAGACCCTGTCTCTAAATAAAATACAAAACAGGGCTGGGGATGTGGCTCAGTGGTTGAGTGTCTCTGAGTTCAATCCCTGGTTACCATCCCCTACAACCCCCGCAAAAAAGAGCTTGGCAGAGCAAGATGTTACCAAATTGAACCAAACTGGGCTAGGTCTACGCTCTGTCAACTGGAAACTTCAGAATGTGTCTCTGTGTTTACTCTTCTGTGTAATAGTATATAAAATGTTTACTCTTCTGTGTAATAGTATATGTAAGAAAAAACACTGTGGTTTTTTTTTGGGGGGGTACTGGGGTTTGAATCCAGAGGCACTTTACCACTGAGCCACATCCCAGCCCTTTCTATTTATTAATTAATTAATTTAGAGACAGGGTCTCACTAAACTGCTGAGGGTCTCTACATTGCTGAGGCTGGCCTCAAACTTGCAACCCTCCTGCCTCAGCTTCCCAAGTTGCTGGGATTACAGGTCTGCACCACCATGCCCAGCTATATAATTATTAGAAAGTTAACTATTTTTTTTAAAAGGTTGTACCACATGGAAAATATCACTTCCTACAAGTCCCAGGGATGGAATCCCTAGATACAAGTTGAGTATTGATGAAGCATTTACCACCTCAGGTCACGTTGATGCTTACGGTCCAGGTTCGCTGATAGAGTGATCCCTCTTGTCTTCAGATTGAAACACAAGTTTTCCACTTTGTCAGTAATTCTTCTTGGAGTTGACCTTCATTTTATTCCACCAACATATGTTTCTTATGTATCTGGGGATTAAAAAGGGGAATGTCACGTGGCAAGCAGAGGCATATGGTTCTCTGCCTATCTGAGTCAAATAAGCAAATAGACACAGTATTTCAAAGGGGAGGTGAACAGTCACGGCCTTTGATTTCTTCGAGAATAATGCAAGAGGGAGAAACAATGGTTTTGGAGCCGCTTAATCAGGATTATCACAAAACGATCAAAAACTTGTTTCCCAGGGGCAAACACGGCTTCTTATCCCGGTGTTCCTTATTTGTGAAGTCGCCACACCCTCGCTGGCCACCTGGAGGGAGCGGCAGATTTCCAGCAAGTGGGATTGGTCCCCATGGGGCTGGGGAGCCTGGTGGGCAGAAGGCAGGACACCCAGCGGCACTCCAAGGGCTGCCCTCTGGTGGCCACCCTCGTGGGTCCCCGTATTCATGTCAGGAACAGGACTATTTCCTCCTGCCTCTAATTGCCCAAGGCCCCCGACTGGAGGGAACCCGAGCTGATGGGCCCAGAACCCAGCCAGAGCTGTCCTATGGGAAGGAAAGAGGGGCTCCTCTGGTGGGTGCCGCAGCCACCCCACGGTCCCTACATTTCCCGGTAAAGGAAGGTATGGCAGGAGGCCGAGTCCACGCCAGATGGTGCTGGGTGTTGCTCCAGCACGAAGGAGGACAAGCCCCTCTGTAGAGTGCTTTTGGGAATACAGAAGTCCAGTTGGGGTGACATAGGGCCCACGGTGACAGGGAAAAGCAGGGGAGGTTTTCAGCTTCCTTTCTTGTCCTCGTAGATCTTGGGGCCTGAAGCTCACAGACCTCTGTCCTGTTGGAGGACTTTGGCTGCAGAAGGGAAACCCAGCATCCAGCCCGGTCACCTCCCGGATGAAATTGTGCCTCTGGGTCTTTAATTCCCTTAGCAATTCTGGGAGAAGGAGCAGGGCGGGCGCCATCATGGTCCCAGTTTTGCTCTGGAGTCTTGGGGCTGTGGAAACTTGCTCAGGGTCACACGGTTCATAAGAGGCACGTTCATCCTTTGGAACTGGATTTTCTAACTTCAAAGTCAAAACTCCCTCCAGCACTCAAGCGGCATTGGCCCACGCGCTCCATAGAAGTCTGCCACTCTCCCTCCCTTCAGAAAGAGGCCCCTGTTGGAAACAGCTTCGTAAAGCCTGGCATCCTTCGGTGACGCGTGCTGGTTGGCATTATCTATTGGGCAGATGGGCTCGTGGAGGCTCAGAGAGGTTAACTGGCTGGGCCAGAGTTACCCAGCGACGGCAGGTCTCAGAGCACACGTGTCCGTCTGCTCTGGAGGATCCTGAAGAACATCTCACAGGGTCCACGTCTGACCTGCTTCTGCCTCTGCTCGGTTCTTAAAGAACAACACAAGCCCATCTGACCACTCAGCTTTGCTTATTTTAAATAAAGTAAGCAAGCAGCTGCTTTTAGAATCATCAAAAAAAAAAAAAAAAAAAAAAAAACTGGAACAAAAGTGACTTGATAAAGCCAAAGTCACCAAAAGATTCCCAAAGGAAAGTGAGCGATGACATCACATCCACATCAGTGGGGTGACATACTAGGTAATCCCTCGAGCCCCAGAAGTAAATATGGGCTGTGTGATCTTGGGCAAGTCACTTAAACTCTCTGGGCCTCAGTGTCCTCCACTGTAGACATTGTGCCCTCTTCATGGAATGATGGTGACAAACACATGACACGCTGTACCTTCCAGAGGAAAATGTGAGTGACATCACCAGCCACCCAAAACACTTTGTTCACGCATGTCATGATCTGTTCACGTCACAGGCTCTCCTCCTGCTGGGGCCTCCACCACCTGCCACTCTGTGTTGTTCGAAGACTGTTTTATGAACGAACGAAGAAAGGAATGAATTGACCAATCTGAAAAGCACAATTCAGGTTTATTACTAAAAATCCTTTATTTAAAATTAAAAAAAAAAAAAAGCCGATTTTCTTACACAGACTACGTGAGCGGGTCACAGAAGCTCATTCTCCAGGCCTCTGGTAATAGCCAGAAACCTAAAAGCATGGGCCAGACTCGGGATCGGGGTGGCCTGCAGCATCTCCCACCTTGCTCTTGCTGCGAGGGCATAAGCTTTGCCCCCCACTAGGTTTCGATTCCTGCGAAAGCTTCCCATGTGCACTTCACCAGGTTCCCCAGCTGCCGGGGATGGGCAGCAGGGTGCCAGCTGCCGAGACCCCAGCCAGCCCAAGGGTCATGGTCCCTGCCTCTCTACTCTGTCTCACACAAGGGGAAACTGAGGCCGTGGAGGAGCGGCAGCGTGGGGCAGCGGTAGCTCAGGGTGCTCCCCGATGCTCACAGAACTCTCCCGACCCCAGCCCTGCTTCTCAGAGGACCCAGGGAGCTACCAGCAGCCCCGGAATGGCTCAGAAAGGAGGGACCTTACAGGTGACCCCGTAGAATGCAGAATTCACATGAACTCAGTAAAGATGGACTGATCTTCAGGCAGGCACTTTATTTTTAAGCTAAAATATGAGAATTCATCAATTTCCTGCTGGGTCCCGGCTGCTCCAGGGTGGCCCCTGCGGTGCCCTGGGGCTGGTGCTCCCCTGTGCGTGGGGGATGGGCCTGGACCCCTGCTCGCTGGACATCTCTATCCTGAGCGCTCTGCTCCGGGACACTGCACCCTGCAACAGCCACCCTTCCTCTTTCTGGATTGTCCCTGCTGCTCGGCCTCCTCTTCTCCACCATGGCAGTAAGGTGGGGCCTTCCCGGGTGCCCCCAGCCACATAGAGGAGCATGGTGGGGAGGGAGAAGGTCACACCCAGTGACCCTGAGGACGAGACCAGCCCGCACTTCCCTTCTGCCTGGTGACTACCTAAAGGCTCAACCCAAAGGCTCCCCCTTAACCCCAATGATTCTGGAGGAGCCCTCTAGAGACCCTGACCCAGAGCCAGGTCACCAGGGTCACCCCCTCCCCGTGCATCACTGAGCTCCTAGCAAGGACAATTCCTAGGGAAGTCTAGGAAACAAACGGAGCCAAGCCAGCCCTTCTGTCCAGGCAGAGGAGAAAATAGAAAATGCCAGAAGAGGAAGCAGATGAAGGGAGCGGGTGGGGCCAGAGGAAATGTCTGGAGACGGCTCTTCTTGGCTAATTGCTTTGAGTCTATGCAGAGTTCAGAGCGGCTGGACGGACTGCCAAGCTCAGAGGGCACCAGTGATCATCCAGTTCACCCTTGCATATGGGCCACCACAGCCTGGGGGCGGGGCGGGGGACTCACTCGAAGCTGCATCCTGTGAACAGGGCAGGACTGGGACGCAGTGACCCGTGCTCTGGTGTATGCATTTAGGGATGGATTTCCAGGTGCCTGGGGACCACAGTCTTCTCTCTCTCTCTCTCTCCACCCCACTGCTCACCCTGCTCTGTGTCACTGATGGAAAAACAGCATTTCAGGGGGCATTCTACAATTCTAAATCCAGTTGGAAAAAAACCCTGACCCAACAATGTGCCAGAACCCAGTGCTGGAAGTTGGCTGAATCTCAACTTGCAATACTGTTGAGGAGCATCCACTGTCCCCAAACTGTAGGTCCGGGGCTGTAGAGCTGAGGATGGGATCCAGCCTCGGCCTGTTCCAAGTGTGTCGGCCAGTTTTCCATCACTGTAACGGAATACCTGAGACAGTCAACTTAGAAGGAGGAAAGTTTTATTTTGGCTCATAGTAAAAGCTATTTGAAATTTACATTTTTTTCTTTTTTACTGTTTTGATAGCAGGTAACTGACATTAAAAAGTAAAACCACAGATAAGGGGGGGAACGTGTACTTTGGGTGGAGGAACCGTGCTCTAAGACCAGAAGCTTGTTCTGAGACTAAGTTCAAAACAAGAGACTTTCCCTAACAAAGAATAAAACCAAGGCTGATAGCACCAAATAGGATGTGTGAGTAATTTAACTGATTCCCATAACAAAACTCACCACCCTTTAAAGGAAGACAAGAAAATCCATGCTGCCTATAAAGTCTAGCACACAATCAAAAATTACTAGACATGTAAAGAGACAGAACCCTCATCGTCAAGAGGACAAGCGGTAAGCAGTCCCCAAAGGAAACTGTTAAAGAGTGAAGAAGGCATTGGTTGTAAATTTTAAAAGGACCAATCAGGTTTTCAGTGCTCTAAGGACCACTCAGATAGGATGCACCCAGCAAGAGACGTCCAATCTCCTAATGACTCTACAGGAAATGATAGGGATCTCAGCTACAGTTTTCAGTTGAGTTATGCTAAAATTACAAAATGCAGAATGGAAAAAAAAAAAAAAAACCCTGGAGAGTTTTCTACCTACCTTTCTCGTTGCATGTGAGAGAAGTAAGACGCACAAAAGGTAAGTGATTTTTTTTTAAGATCCCACTGCCATTTGGAAGGCGCACTGGGATTAGAAGCCTCATAACTTTCCTCTATCACATGGCCTCCCTGTGACTACCTGTGCTAAAAGAGACTCTCTGAGATGATGCTTAAATATGCATTCTCACAGGGGAAATCCCTAGCCAAGGTATCACTTCGTCTTTCTTCTCCCACAAACAATGGAGAGGTTTCCAGTAAGCCATCAGATAGGAACAGAAGAGTGACAAACGTCACCATAAGCCAGACACTTGATGCCCACTCATGGGAGTGGTTCAAATTCAAGGCTTCTGACATTGGATATCTAGAAATGCGTTGCTTTAAATTCGCATTCCAGTTTGTTCAGTTGTTACCCAGAGGCAACGAAGAAGGCATGACCGTAGCTTTGATCCACAGTAGTGTCCAGTTAGTATCAACAGAGGAAAAAGAAAATATGTTCCATGCCCTCATTTGAACTTGCAAATGAGGTTCTCGGCAACACACAGAGGCAAGTGGAGGATCTCAGTGGTCGGATCACGTCCGCTTCCTGATCCTGGGAACAACCACAAGGTATCATCAGTGGTTCTGCGGGTCATTTCCCTCCCCAAATACATCCACCAGTGCCCTCTGCCCACCCCTGAGCATTCCTTCTCCAGTTTTTCTCAGGAAGAACTTTCCAAGCAGTGGACATGTTGGTCAGCGAATGGGGTCGCTCCTGTAGAAGGAAGCTCCTTCCTAGTCCCTAGAGCTGGTTTGAGCCTGGGCTGTACGTCAAAGGGTTCAGTCCAGCTGGGTTTTGCACCCCTTCTTCGGGGAGTCTACTGCTAGCTGGGACTTGGTGATGGTTCTCAGTGTGGACTGCCAAGGGGATTGGAGAAGCCCAGGTGAGGAATTGGTTGTGATGGAATTCTCCTACTGGTCACAGAGGGAAAGAGGCTACTCTTTACTAAGCATCTCCCGCATGCCAGGTAGTTAGGGCAAGTTTTATGTACATCATCTCATTTCATCCTAACCACATTCCTACAGTGAGTATCATCATAGCCGCCGTTTTTACTAACAAGGAAACTGATATCCCAGGGATTAAGTCCCAAAGTCATGCAGCCTGTCACTCATGTCCAGTAGACATGAATCACTTTGACTTCAAAAGTATGAACTATGAAGGAGAGACATGCACCTGGGGAAGATTCTGGATCCAGAAACTCATAACTGAGTGTGTTGATCATAAGTATTTGAATATTGGGGTCAAGGCTGAGAAAACAAAAACATACTCATGAGAAATAGAAGCTCACACTTGCATATTTTTAAAAGCTGCATGTTGTGGTAATATGCAAATTTTTACAGCAGGTGATAAGAAAGAAGAACGGAAGGCTAGGGGTGCATGGGGGTGGTTGTACATGTACACGTCATCATCACCAAAAGCATGAGAAGCAGTGGTTCCTTACACATAGGTATGAATGTGCATGAACAAATTAGGCCAGTTTATCTCAACAGGTACGCATTTTATTTATGTCATTGTTCAATGCACAGAAAAATAAAAACCAAAAAATTTTCTGTTTTTATTTACCAGATCATCTCTGAAGATCTTTACGTATTTTGTGACTTGCAATCTTAACTTCCGTGTTTTCGATACATTTAGTTAGCCAGTTGAGGTGAGCTCTTAAGAACCAATCAGAAAGACGCACACATCATGACTCACCCGAGTGAGCAGTAACTAAGTTCTTCCTAATCGGGTTCTCTGAACATCCTTATCTAAGTACTGCATGTGTCGGGGCTGGGAGACCAGACCTGACCAGTGGGCCCTGGGAGGAGTGACGGAGGCCTGGAGGAACAACCTGGTAGATTTGGAGCCAGAGAACATTCTGCATTCTTGCTCTACTTCTTCTGGAACTTCCAGCACAAAGTGGGACCCAGGGCCAACAGGCTTATTTTTAACAAGGGCATGGCACCCTCCTCCAGGGTGTACAGGCTTTCCAGAACTTACCAGTTCAACTGAAGCTGTAATCAGCCCCAGAGTTAGCCCAGGAGGCCTGTAGCACAGCAATGGGAGGGGCCACCTGTCACTGAAGCCATGAGTTCTGTGAAGAGCTGAGCAAGATTTACTCAGCCACTGGGAACGCACATTCTGGTCTGTCGCAGAATTTCTCCGACTCCTCAGAGCAGGGGCATCTTCACTGCCCTCTCCCTCAGCAGAGAAAGGGCTTCCTGTGGGTCCCCAGATCCACCACACACCGTGCATCCCCGGCACCCAGCCCACACTCATCCCGCAGGAGACGCTTCACAGAGAGCTGTTGAGTGCACGAGGGCAGCTACCCCTCCTCCTCCCTCTGCCCAACAGTAAGATGTCCTGGGATAACTCAAAACTCAGTTTCTCCTTTTCACCTGCAAAGCCATCCTAGGAAGTATGGGATCGGCTCCACACCCACGGGGAGGGACATGCTAGGTGGATTAAACTTCCTTCCACAGATGTTTCCTGGGAACCCATGTCGCACACAGGGGCCCCGGGACCAGCGTGACAAGGACAAGTTGTAGAGAGTGCCCTGGCCAGGTGCTCCTTAGTAAGTGACCACAGCCTGTCTCCTACAGGGCCAGAGGTGGCCTGAGAACTCTGTCTCGGCAGAGTCCCGGCCGTCCCTGCCGGCCAGAGTTGGCACTCAGAAGGAAACCTATTTGCCGTCCCCGTGGAGGGTACACGCACAGGCGGGGCTTCTGTACCGCGTTCGGCAAACAAGGCATGAACAAAAAGCTCCCGGAGCTCGGAAAACCATACCTGGGAATAAAACAAACACCTGCAAAGGCCACAGAGCCCTCCCTCCCTCCCTGGCCGTGCAGGCCGCCTGTCCTGCTGATGTTCTGAGCAGGATGCTGTTCAGCCCGGGAAACTGGGAAACCACACTCATCCCCCCAGAACCACAATCAACAGGGAGGCTCCCGAGCAGCTCTGCCTCCTGCCAGTCCTCCCTGCCCTTCTCAGCAAGCCTGAGCTCCCTGCCGTTCTGGAGTGGAGGCCTGCCTGTGCCCCTTCCTCTCACAATGTCACCCTGGGCCTACCCCCCGGTGCCTACCCTCGCAGTCTTCGTTCTAGAAATGAGCTTGTTTCAATGACCTGGTAGAGTGGCCTCTTGGCCTTCCTGAAAGCTGCTGGATAGAGTTTGTTTGGAAACTCCCCTTCATGTTGCTCCAGGGACTCCTTTCAGCCCTTCTTCTCCCCAGTGGAGCTCAGCTTCCCCCAGAGAATGTGTCTGTGCTGGGAACGCAGAGCCTCCGGCAGTGTCTTCAGTCTCCGGAGTGTGTATTTCCAGGCTCGGGGGCAATGTGAATAGCCAACAGCCCTTGGGACCTTTGCCAAGAGCATCTTTCCAGGAGATGCTGCCCACAGGCAGAGAGCCAGGAGCAGGGTGTGAGGAGGACACAGGCCACGCCCTCTCTCCACCTCGCCTGCACTGCCACCGTGGCCCCCTGACCAGAGGCATGCATGAAGCCCTTGGTCATTGCAGGCCTGGGGCCAGGCCTGGGGCATGGCTTCTATTCAGGTAGCCAGGACGGTCCTGCTGGGGAAATGGCTGTCCACACCAAGTGCCTAAGTGACAACGCCAACACTCCCAAGACAAAGCAGGTTCTGGGAAGCATGTTAAAAAAATGAAATTAACATTAGTGTTTGAAGCAGGTTTAACTGACTCATGTAGTTGGTGGTTTCTCATGTCGCTTTAAGAAGCTCATGTTAAATGTATTGGGCCCAAGCAGCCAGGACTTAACTAGGTAAGATTTTTCAATCTTTTTAAAGGAAAAAAAAAAAAAGTAAAATCATTTTATGTTTTAAAGATTACTTTGTAAGTGTTGAGCTTTAAGCATCACCTTAAAAATAACATTCGGTCCACTATCGTCAGTGACCTGTATTTTCTGGAATATTCTGAGAGGCTCAGCTCAGGAATTTGAAGATTTTTCCAATGGGGATTTTTTTTTTCATGATTTTGTCCACACCTATGTCAATTTACCAACTGATGCAAAATACCAGCTACACCCTCCCCTTCTCCCAGGATGGAGACTGGGCCATCTGGATCATGGAACAGATTGATAGCCAGATCCCTCTACTGATGAGAAAATTAGACATTTGCATTGTCTAAAAGAATCATATTTCCTTGCCCTGCCTGCCCCCCCCCCCACTAAAAAAAGGTCAATTTAGCAGTGTTCATATTCTCTGCAAGTGGCATTTAAAAACCTGTCACTTGAGCCTCCTTTCCTAGCACTGATCACTTCCTGCCTTGCCCCTGCCCTCATTTCCACCTGGTGGTGCCCTGCTTTACATTTCTAGCTATCACTCACCACACTGGCAACCCACAGTGTCACTTAGCTTTGCACAGATGGGGACTTGTCTGCCTGTCTCACCAACACTCAGTGCAGTGCCTATCACATAGAAGGTATGCAAAAACGTTCCAGGAACGCATGAATGAATGATCAGGCAATCCTTGAGGACTCTGCTCTCTCCTCTCGATTTTTAGGCATGAGTTCAATGCCCAGGCACATCAGGGCTCTTCTCAGTCACATGCTGTCCTCTGCAGACACATATTTTCTCCCATAAAGAGCAGAAGCAAATGAAACTGCTCAAATAGGCAGCTCCTGGTATAGGACTGGGCAAACCTCCATCCATTAAAGTTTTTCTGTGCACGTTCAAGCATTTACCTATTGTCTGTGGCTGACACTACAACACATGACCAGGGAAGAAGTGACTAGTTGCAACAGAGGTCATCTGGCCTGCAAAGCCTGAAAGATGAAGTCACCTAAACCTTTTCAAAAGATGTGCTGAGGCTGCTTTTAGAATCTCAATGCAATTGGAGGCAGAAGAGGACTCAGGGACGAACAGATGTGGAGACAGAAGGAGCAGGTGGTGAGAGAGGGGCCTGTGACACTGGGCACCAGGGGAGGTGGCACTCCAACTGGGACAGTGTGGGGATGGCACTGTTAGGAAGCAATCTGAGTTAGACACCTCCACGTGTGCTGAGGACTTAGTGAGTTTGGCAGGAGATAGACAGACCTGGGATGAATTTCATACCCCTGGTTGGCTGGCTGCATGCAGAAGAGCTGATTTCTTTGTAGCCCTGAGCTTCAGCTTCAGCTTTAAAGAAACACTATGTATACCACAAGGTTTCCAGTGAAATAAGCCATGGAAAGTGAGTCTCTAAGAGCTTTCCTGTGTGGTATGTGAGAGCCCGAGCTCCCACATCTCCAGGAAACTTCTCATGTGTCCAAGTTCAAGGCCTGTCCTCTATCTCTTGCATATTCTGGGGCAGCTGTGGGCCCATCTCTGGAAGAAGGATACCCATTCCCAGCCAAGGATTAAGTGGCGTATATAGGAAAAGCAGCCAGGATAGCTCCTGGCCCCATGAGTTTTCCTTTGCTCTTACTACTAAATCGTCAAGCACAGACCCCAATCCATGGTAGGCGCTCAGACACTGTGATTTCCTGCCATACATCTTCTCTACGTGGTCAGGAGAATCCGTGAATCCACATGCTTGTCCTGCTACCAACTGGCTGTGATTTGGGGGCAGGGCTCATGACTTCTCTTAGAATACTGAAATGTTATTTGTTAAAATGAAGGAGTTGATTTAGATTCAGTGATTCCAAACTCTGTGAGTGGTTAAAAAAAAAAAAAAAATCACTACAGAACATAAGACACCAGCTTCCGCAGCTCCTCCCTCAAGGATTCTGGTTCCAGGAACTGGAATGAGGTTCGGTTTGGAATTTATCATTTTAAACAAGCACCTTGGATGATTCTTGCTCTCAAACAGGTTTGGAAAACACTAGGCTCCGCAAACTCTGATGTCTCTTAGAACTGCACAAATCCTACAGGCTCCAGTCCCAGAACCTATGGCAAGTGTGTTTGTGTGTGTGTGTGTGTGTGTGTGTGTGTGTGTGTGTGTCGAGAAAGAAAGACAAGAGGCCTGTCTCTGAGCTGATGTAACTGTCAATCAATCAGCCATTCCATTTCAGAAAGAGGTGAAACTGTCAGCGGGCCACTGCAAGATCATTTAGAAGCCCAGACAGCCATTGTGCAGAGTGACCTGCTTGCCTTTCTCTTATGATCCCACCTTTCCTTTTCTTCAGAAAGTCCTGCACCTCCTAAAAGAGTTCAGAACAAGCCTGCAGCTGGAGTATCCGCTTGTCCATTCTCGAAGGCTGCACTTTGCTATATCTCTGGACGACTCTCCATTTTTCCAGGCTTTGTTATTAGAAAGGCAAACACAAATGTCCAGAGAGGTACACAAGCACACAGTCAAGGACCTTGGAGTGTCCAGCCCCATCTTCCTGGGCCCAGGAGGCTCTGAGGGTGGAGCTCAAAGGGGACAGGGGCTACCCACCAGAGGCAAGATGCCAGTGGAGGTGGAGAGACAAGAAGACTTTAGAATCAGAAGACCTCTGGGAAGTCGGAGCCCCAGGTCTTCCATCACAGACTGCAGGCCTTGGGGCAAGTCACTTCACAAGCCCAAGTCTCTGTTTTGTCACCTACAAATATCTACCCAGAGGTTCCACACAGCCCTTCCGAGAATTCAATGAGGTCACGGTGAGCCTGTTCTGTAAATAGCAAAACTGCCTCAGTGTCACCTACGTCACCAGTTTCCAGTTCTTTTGAAAGCTGCACCTGCATGCCACCAAGTTTCTAGTGACTAAACCTAGATCTTCTCAAACCCTTTTCTCAGACTGTGAAGATGCAAATACTAAAACATCTGGAGAGTCTTAAAAGTTATTCTCCCTTCCTGCCTATTTTCAACCTTGTTAGCAAAGACACTGAAATCCCCAGGGCCCAAGTGCACAGCCTTGGGGTTCTGGGACCAGAAAGGCCCAGAGCATAAGAGTGAAGAATGCCCTGGACAGTCAGGGGTAACAGAGATGGGATGGACACTCCAGGAGCGTCGACTGTGTGCTCATGTACCTCTGTGTTCTTTCTATGTTTGCCTTTGTCATTGCAAACTTGCATTCTGCCTACAAACACATTTTCTGGGTTTACATGGGCACCTACAGAACTTATTCTCCAGAAGTCAATACTGACGATAAACTTGCTGATCCCTTGAATTGAAGCCCAAGCACTAAAAATGCAAAGCTGTGGTTTCCATTCCGCCTGTCCCCAGCTCCTGACTCTTAGGCCACAAGCAAGGGCTGCAGGTCCTGTGGGCATCTGGGGAAGAGCCTGTGAGCCAGCCTCATGGTGGCGAACACTCTAAACTTCTGCATGTTTCCCAGGCTCCTCTCCCTCCCGCTCTGCTTCCCCAGGTTTTCCTGCATGCATTGTTCAGTAAATCCTTAGATTAAATCTGGATGGACATTAGAGGTAAAGGGCCAAAAGATTCTCAGAGCTAAAAAGATCATAGAGATGCATAGTCTTCCCTCCCTGTGGCAGAGAACCCAGTAAAACCAAGCTCCGATTCCCGGCTGTCAGAATCGGTGAGATAATAAACACATATAGTTTAAAGGTGCTAAATTTGGGCTCAGGGTATGGCTCAGTGGTAGACCACTTGCCTAGCATGCACAAGGTCCTGGATGCAAAGTCCCAACAGCACAAAAAATATTAATTAACTAATTAATTAATTAAGGTGCTAAATTTGTGCTAATTTAGTGTGTAGCCACAGGAAATGAATACACCCACTCCTGTTGGGCAAAGGGAGGTGAGCTCTTCCTGCTGTGAGCTCACCTCTGTGGCAGAGGTGCACCAAACTTAGCTCAAGTCTCCTGTGCCAGTCTTCCTCGTGGGTCTCTCCTGCACGTCTTCTCCACATTGGCTTTTCTGTCATTCCCTGTACCAATATTATCTCTGCTTAGAAAATCCGCTCCTTTTCTTGAGCTGTGACACCTCACTGAAATGACACCACATTTATGAAGCCATCAGAGACTTGACCCTCCACTGGGATTTCGTGGCTCACTCTGATCCCCTCCAACTTGCACCGATTGGTGCCCCCTCTCATCTTGAGCATCATTTTATACCCAGGACCCATTAAGTCATAAGGATGCAATAAATGTATGTTGAATGTATGCATCCTTCAGCCTAATGCACCTTCTCCTGGGAACACCACAGCCAGTCGGGGAGCTGTGCTGAAGACAAATGTCACTATGACCGTGGGCACTTAAAGAGTTGGTATGATGTCTCCATAAGTAGAGAGCACTATCTTCAAAGGAGAGCTGGACTGGGTGAATAAAAAGCCCTTTTGTTGTGCTCAGAGCCAGAATGGTTTTAGATATGCAAGATAACCTGCCCCAGGACAAAGGAGGGAGGGGGAGGAAGCAGAACAGAGTAGAGATTGAGGTGGTGGGAGCTGGGGACCACAGAAAGGACACAGGCCACCAGAAATCCCCAGCAGAAGGGAGGCCAAGGACCAAGAGGATCTAATGTTCAATTTGAAGTTGTTGGCATTGCTGCTGGGGCTGCCAGATTTAGAGAGACGAGAGAGGGAGAGAGAGAGAGAGAGAGAGAGAAAATGAAAATAACTATTCATTGTTTATTTGAAACTCCAATTTAACTGAGTATCCTGGATATTACCTGGAAACCCTAATTGCTGTGACATAAACCGACTCTCCCATAAATTTCCAGTCAAGTCTATAATGAATGTCATCCCTTATGCAAGTTGAGGTGTTTTGTGGAATGATGGAAAGGGCTGAAATGGGGCTGTGGGCCCACAGGGCACAGAACAGGTACCGCACAAGGGGTTCAGGGTGATCCCTAAGTGAATAAATTCCACAGAATCAGGAGTTGAAATGCAGGGATATAACCACAAATGGGAAAATGTTAGGAAGGGCTTGGAACTTTCCAAAAGCAGAGCGCCAGGGCTTGAAGCAACCTAATCTAGGCAATCTTATCAAGAAGTCCTGGGAGAGCAGGCCAGCAGGTACTTGGGCTATATTTAGAGTACCTGCAGAACCCTGAATCCACTCTAGAGGGAAGGCTGAAGGCGTTCTCCTCCCACCCTTCCCCCACCTGGACTAGCGGAGTTTGGGGTGAAGGACCCCCACAGGCTGAGGGAGGTGCAGAGGGGTGGGGGGGCACTAAGCATGTCTTCCTGGGGGAGAGGCCGGGTTTCTCACCAGATCCATCAGAAAGCCTGAGAGCGTACTGGGGGAGGCTCCTCGGCACTCGGATATAAGCCAGGTCTCTGTGGGGCAGCTCTGGCTGTGCTGCCCTCGCAGGGCACAGCTGGGCCTGGCTGGCTGCCATTGGAACAGGGATTGTTGGCTCACAGAGCAGCTGCCCTCACCCCTGAACACTGCTGGCTTCGAGGCCTCGCAGTTTCTCTGGGGCCAAATCCTTCTGGAAACCAGCCTGTGTGGCCCCCATACTGGCCCCACCGCCTATGGGTGGCATGTGACTAGCCACCCTGGTACAGGGTCCCAGCCAAGTACCAAGTATACCCTCTGGGAGGCCACGAGCCCCCACCCAGCGCCCTTCAAGGCCCAGTGTGCGTGGGGAGAGAGACTGAGTCCCTCTCCACCTTTGTGCTAGGCAGGGTCCACACCTGGGCCAGGTAAAGGAGTCTGGGACCAGCTGCCACCATGATAGCGTGGATTCCCCCACTGAGCCACGTGCTGACCGGGCTGAGGTGCCTGTTCTAGACTCTGGGAGTCTCTGGCTCGAGACCTCTGGCCTCTCCTCAGACCTGCTGACTTCCAGGGCTGCTGACGTGAGGGTCCTTCAATGTGCAGGCGGCCTGTTCCCTGCCAGAGTGAGCTGGGTACAGTGAGGACCTGTCCTACGACTGCCCAGAGCCATGCTCAGCAAGCCAAGGCCAGGGAACAGAACAGACAGGCCAGTGCTCAGTTAGGCTGCCCCTTGGCCTGGGAGCCAGGGTTGAGGCTGGACAGCCAGCACCAGCCCGGCCCACTTACCCCTCAGAGTACAAGCTCCACCTCTAGGGAAACCCTCCCACTGTGTGCCTCGGAGGCTAAATTCAAAGTCACGGACAAGATGGATTATGTAACCAAAGGCAACCGTCCCTCTGGGCCTCACTGTGGCACTGCATTTCTGGGAATAGCGAAGACCATTCACTGAGTTAGGACTCCATCCCAGACCTTGTGCTAAACACTTTACGTACGTATCTGAGTCAACCCCAGTCCAGCAGATCTAGGTTTTACATAGCGTTTTCCCATTTCCCTCATTTTATTGGCGTGTCAGTTAACACCTGGCAAGGTCAGGTAGCCACCATGTCACCCTGTCATTACAGACGAACCAGGTCTGACTGCCTGTTCAACCCACCAAAGGATCAACACCAATCCCACTGCTGCATGCTCAGAAGAAGCCCCCTCGTGGTGGTCATCCATGCACCCCAGTGTCCTCCCCACACCAGCCTTGCTAGCCTTTCCAGTTCTCTGCTCTTCCCTGTCCTTATCGATCTCCCCAAACTTCCTTTTCCAGAGCTCTGGGCCTCCCACGTAGAATAAGTGCTTCCGACACGGGCTCTTCCGTGAGCACACACAAGGAACCTGACTTGGAGGAACCTCAAATCAGTTCTCAAACTCCCAGGACCTTCTCTCTGTGGGGGGTGGCATTCCTGGCCACAGTCCAGTATTTGGTGATCCTAGTGATATCTCTGCATTGCCAAAAAATAGATAGCATTTTGCTGTGTGATCTGTATGCCTTGAACAAATTCTTCATCTCCTCTCTGTTTCCTCATCTATAAAATAGTGATAATATTTGTTCCTACCTCATGTGTAAAGCACTTAAGACAATGCCAAACCCATGCGTGTGAGCTTTTTTTAAAGATTTTTTTTAACCTTTGTTTTATTAATTTATGTATTTATTATACGTGGTGCTGAGGATCGAACCCAGTGCCTCACACATGCTAGGCAAGCACTCTACCACTGAGCCAGAATCCCAGCACATACACCCCCCCCCCCCATGGGAGGATTTTAGTCATGGTAGCACTAACATTTTATTACTCTCACAAAGGCAGAAAAGTATGCAATGGGTTTTAGCAAGAATTCCATCATGGGCTAGGGTTGTGGCTCAGCAGTAGAGCGCTTGCCTAGCATGTGCAATGCCCTGGGTTCAATCCTCAGCACCATATAAAAATAAATAAATAAAATATAGGTATTGTGTCCAACTACAAGTAAAAAATAAATTAAAAAAAAAAGAATTCCATCATGAAAGTAAATGGGGTGCAAAGGGCTGGTCTTTGGTTACTTGAGAAATAAGCTGGCCCAGCAACGCCACCCCTGAAAGGCAGCACAGCACCAGAAGGTAGTGGAGATAAGAGGCAATGTGTCCTCCCATGAGCTGGTCTTTTTTAAACTGCCCAATTAGATGCACTCTTTAGCAATACTTCTGCTTCCAGGGGCTTCAGAAAGATTGAATCACAAACAGATGAAGCATTTTAATAAGAAAAACAGCATTGACATTATGTTACTTTTCCAATGGTTATATTCCTTCCTACTCCATATCCTCTTGTTCCACTTTATAAAGACAGAGAGACTGGCTTCTGGCCATCTGGGAAATCAAACCCATCCTCCACTGAAGATTCACTGGGTCCCACCAATGGAAGGCCCCCATGTGTGGGGGGGTGGCCCGATGACAGAGCGATTCCCAAGAGACCATGCCTCAGTGTCCTGGCTGGAGAGTTTCCAGGCTTCCTTCCGAGAAGGAAGGAGGAAGAGGAGAGGTGCTGTGTTTCAGAGAGCTGGGTATCTGAGGAGGCCAGGGCCTCTGGAGAGTGCAGGGTGGAGCACCCAGGGAGAAGAGCGCTCCAAAGAGGGGGCCCCAGAGCTTTGCAGGGGGCCTTCTGCAGAGGACTAACCCAAGCCAATATGTAGGGTGGAGGGAAAACTAAACAAAAATAACAACATCTTAAAAGTTTTGAGAAAACAATCCCATGTGCTGCACAGAGAAGGATTTGTTCCTATTCACCCTGGCCAGAACTACAACCCTGCCATTCATGGGTCGTCAAGTAGAGAATTCAAAAGGATCTTGCCTCAATAGTGGAGAGAGGAAACACTGTTCTGGTCACATCCAATAAAACTTAAAAGTCCCAAAGGATCACACTGTTTGCATGTAATTATATCCTAAACCAAGCTCAAGAATATTGATAGAAACATAAAGCATCTAGCATACAGTGAGGTCAGATTTACACAATGTGGAATTGAATCAAAAAATCATCAGGCATATAGAGAAAGGGCAGGGAGACACATCTCACAATGAGGAGAAAACAGATCAACATCAACAGATCTAGAACTGACTCAGAGGATGGAACTAGTAAAAATGGATGTTAAAAGTGTTGTAGCCAAGCACGGTGGCATGACCCCTGGAATCCCAGCAACTTGGGAGGCTGAGATAGGAGGATTGTGAGTTTAAAGCCAGCCTCAGCAAAAGCAAGGCGCTAAGCAACTCGGTGAGACCCTGACTGTAATAAAATACAAAATAGGGCTGGTGCTGTAGCTCAGTGGTCAAGTGCCCCTGAGTTCAATGCCCAGTACCCCTCCCCAAAACGTTGTTATACTGTTAGAATGGCTAAAATCCCAAACACTGACAATACCTAATGGCAGTGAGATGTAGAGCCGGTGCTCTCATTTATGGCAGGTGGGAATGCAAGAGGGCGCAGGCACATTAGGAGACAGTGTGCAGTTTCTTGTGCTTCTAAACATATTCTTACCACACGATCTAGCAATCTCACCCCTGGATTTACCCAAATGTGTAAAAAGCTTGTGACCACACACAGACTTCCATGTGGATGTTTACGGTAGTTTTGTTCATGATCATTAAAACTTGGAAGCAACTAAGGTGACCTTCAGTAGGTGAGTGGACCAACTGTGATAATCCAGGCAGTGGAATATTATTCAGCGCTAAAAAGAAAGGAGCTGTCAAGTCACAGAAAGACATGGAGGAATCTTCAACGCACAGTAGTAAGAGGAAGAAGCCAGTTTGAAAAGGCAATAGACTGCCTTTACCTTCGTCCCAAGAAAATAGCAGCAAAGAATAAAAAAGGGGAAATATCCATCATAACAGTAAGAATGGAAGAAGAAAGGTCAGCTGGTGAGAGTGAGCCACACTTTGGGAAGTTGAAGAGCAGTGAAGTAAGGGGTGACTGACTTAGCAGACAGGAGAAGACTGAAATCGAAGCCAGGAAGGGGAACTAGAAGCAAGAAGAACCTGGGGGCCTCAGACAAGTCTGGGACTCAGAAGTATCAGGCATCTCTGAAAGTCAGAATGTGGGGGAGAGGGGAAACCAGAGGATTTGGAAAAAGTCCTCCTAAAGAGCAGCTACCCCCCCCCAGCCCCTTCCCAAGCCTGCACTGTCTGCCCACTGCTTGTGCCCACCCAAGTGGCAGACAGGAGTTTTGTTCTCTGCAGAGCTGAGCTGGAAATGGTCTGGATCCAAAGATACCCACAGCAGCAAAGGTTGGCATTTTTCATTCTAAAAGTGAGATTAAATGAAAGTCCATACACTTTACTGTGAGGCAGTCACAGGTCTCCAGCTCTGCATGTGGCTGAAAGATTGGAAACACTGACCGGCCAAGAGAAAATACCTACCTACGTCCACAGCTGGGGGTCTTCTCAGGAAGCACAGCTGAGGACAGAGAAGGCTGGACCACGGTAAGCCTCGTGTACTGACCGAAGCCTGTAATTAATGTTTAAGTGACTCCTTCCAGAATAAATTCAGAAAAAGATCCCCTGCCTTCTGAAGAAAGTGTTTAAAATGACAAAAGTGGTAAAATACAGAAACAGAGAAGAGATGTTTGAAAAAGAGAGAATACAGGAGCGTAAGAAAATGCCAGCAAAACTTAACAAATAATATTTTTAGAGCGATGGTGGATGGTATTGCCATCTGTGAAATAGGAATGGGAAACTAAAATAGAGAGTATTAGAAAGAATTTTTGAAAATTAAAAAATGGGTCCCCAAAGTGAAAAATTCCCCTGAAAGTTTAGCAGGTATTACATTCATAAAATTATTTTTTTTAAATACATTGAAATGAAAGAGAGAGAGAGAGAGAGAGAGAGAGAGAGAGAGATCTTCAAGGATGAGTCAAAGTCCAACATCTGAACAATCAAAATTCAGAAAGAAAAAAGGAGGAAGACATTTTTAAAGAAATAATAAAAGAAAAATTCCCATAACTGAAGGATCTGATTTTCAGATTAAAACCAGACATGGAGTGCCTGACCCAGTGAACACAAGACAGACAAATGAACCGTGTGTGAGCACACACAGACTCACACACACACACACACACACACACACACACACACACACACACACTCGCAGACCAGGGCACATTATAATGGCATCAAGAACATTGAAAGTAAAAAGAAGACCTTTAAGTCTTTTTTTAAGTGTAGGAGAGGGAAAGAGAGGTGACACAGAAAGGGCAGAGTCAGTGTAGCTTTCCAGCAATTCTGGAAGCTAAAAACAATGAAGAAATCCCTGGACAATCCAAAGGAAATAACTTCCAGCCTAGAATTCTTTGCCCAGACAGATTCAAGCCGATGGGAGGGTGGAATCCAGATATTTCAGGCATGCATGGAGGTTGACAGGGCACGTACTCTAAAGCCTCCGAATCTATGCAGATTGAAGGGTGGGGAGGTGGATGATATTCACCTGGGAGCTAACCTGACAAGATCACCTGCATACGGCTGCTACCCAGGAGACAGGACATAAACTGTAACCAACCAAGTACTGCCCCCTTAAGGGAATCTGGCTGCCATAATTTGGAGATGCTACAACCATGTAATCCCCAAGGGCCAGGATGATAAATGCTCTATAATTCATGGGATAGTTTCTCTACAAGAAGTCATCGTCCCCATAATCCCCAAAGCCCATCCTTGAGAGATAAGCCCATGGGCTTATGCAGCTTGTAGTAGGGCTGAGAAGGCTCAGGGTGCTTTGGGAGTAGGGTGGGTGAGGTGCAGAAGAAATGAAAGGATATTCCAGGTAATGAAACACAGTGACTGATAAGTAAACTGATAAATCCCATGCATCCACAAATTTAAAGAACAAATCATCTTCAGTGATGCACACATTTTTAAAGGGCTCTATAATTGCTCTGTGCCCAGGTTCAGGTCTACTTGCTCTTGCTCCCAGAACGTTGCCTGCACCACGGCTGCAGCCTCCTCCCCTCAGGTCTCCCTGCTTCTTGGCTCACCTCTGTCCCTTCTTCCAACACACGACTCAGCAAATGTTCCAAAACCTAACCCTGAGTGTGTCACCTCAATGCTAAAGACTCCCATCACCTCCCCATTCTCTGGAGTTGCACAAATCAGACTCATCCTGCCAGGTGCAGCTCCAAGGCCCTGTTCTTGAGGATTTCCCCAGTCACCCCCTTCCAGTGAGACCCTAATAGCATAGTCCTCCACTACTGTACTCGCCCACAGCACGACCCTGGTCTATTTTTGCATTGTACTTCCCAGCACTCCGTGGGCTCTTTACAGGCAAGGACTGCTTCTCATCCAGTGCCCACCACATGGGAAGCACCCCCCGTGTCATTCTGAATAGCATTGGCCCATATCTCCCTCAGGAGCACGCTGACCTCAGACTCACTCCTGTCACCCACATGAGCAAAGGTCTCACATCCTTTCAAGTACCCCCTGGTGTAACTGAGTCCTTCACAGTTTCTCTGGGTCACAAAGGCCACTGTGGCATTAGACTGGGCAGGGTGCTGTGGGAAAGGTCCCTACCAATGAGCTAATCCAACACCTACAATCTTCAGATAAGGAAACTGAGGCCTAACGGAAGCCAGCACCTTGTCTGAAACTATAAGACCACACAGGCCAGAATAGGACGCTGTCTCAGCTCACTTTCTGTTGCTATAAGATAAAACCCGAGACTGGTAATTTATAATCAATAGACGTTCATTTGGCTGATGGTTCCGGAGGATGGAAAATCCAAGAGTATGGCATTGGCATCTGGTGAGAGCTTTGTGCTGCATCATCCTGTGGTAGAAGGCAGAAGAACGAGAGGGTGTGAGGGCAAGAGCACAAGAGGAAGCTGAACTCACTTTCGTAAGAAATCCACTCTCGCAATAGCAAACCCACCCTGAGATGATGTTATCGGTCCATTCATGAGGGCAGCCCTTATGACCTAATCTACTCTTATCACACCCCACCTCCCCATACTGTGGCACTGGGCATTAAGTTTCCAGCACATTAACCTCAGGGGATGCATTCTAGCCATAGCAGACATGGTCTGGTGTCTAGGTCAGGGCCCACCAGCTCACATAATGCCAGAGGGGACCCATCATAAAGTGAGGGCTTCACCACCTGCTATGACTTGCATCTGGTTTGAGTGTGTCTCCCAGAGATCCATGTGTTGGAAGCTTGGTTCCAAGTGCGGCAGTGTTAAGAGGTAGTGGGATCTTGCTCTGGGATGTAGGTCAGTGGTAGAGCATTTGCCTTGCATTCATGAAGCCTTGGATTCAAGCTCAGCACTGCAAAGTGGGTGGAGACAGCAGGACCCTTAATGGGTGGAGCCTACTGGGAGTAGGCTAGGTCCCTGGGGCATTGCTTATGGAAGAGATTGACATAGCTCTCGTGAGACCCAGTTGGGCTCTGATTTTCTGTCTTGCAATGTGCTCCATTGAGATGCTGTCAGGCTGTCCATCATGGCACCAGAGCTGAACCAATGCTTCCAGCACCCTACCCTTGAACCTCTACAACTGTGAGCTAAATAAGTCTCTTTTTATCTAAACACAGTCTCCAGATAGTTCATTACAATAACAAAAAAAACAAAACAAAAAAAACATGCGAAGCTACCACCTACCTTCTCACCACCCTGCAAGCTGAGGTGGGGTGTGGGATGTAAGGAGTAGGGGGTAGGCTTGAGGAAGGTGGTTTGAGGATGCTGGTGGAGGATCCTGAGCCCTGTCCCACAGGCAGGGAGGAGCTCTTGAAGGTTTCTGGGAGCAGGGTGACTTGACTGGAACAGGGCTTCAGACTGAGGAGAAATATGAACCACAGGTCACTAGGGACACACGAGGAAAGGCCACTCCTGGCACCATAGGTGATCTGTCCTTGGCTTAAGAATGTCATGGCTAGCAGAGTTCAGAGAAGAGGCAGAGTGTCTCTAACCAGAATAGTGAGGTGCTTACAGGAAGTCTCTCAGCAAATGGAAAAACTGAATGGGAAGGTTCTGGATAAAGAGCACCAGGGGATCTGCCCCTGATTCTGCAATCTGAACCAGGAGGGTTGAGAGATCAAGGAGGTGGTCTTGGGTCCCACCAGTGCAGACTACCTGTGATCCAGCCCCTAGGAGCTAATAACCCACCGCACACACCCAGCAGAGAGAGAGCCCCAAGGACCCGGTGACAAGAGCATCAGGAGCCAGTACTCTCCCGTCTTCCGTGATCCCTGTTCCCTCTAGATCTCTAGCTTGTATTCTTTACAGTGTAATAACATACCTTGTTAAAGCAACCAGCTTGGCTCAGCTGGCTCTGGGAAGCCAAGACTGTTTGGAAGTGCTCGCGTTGGGGCAGTCATCAAGGAAGACCAGCTTCCTGGGGCCCAGGAAGTTAACAGGGCCACTCCAAGGAGGGCTCCAGAAGGTTCTAGAAGGAAGAGCTGCTTGGTCACATCCCCTTCCTGCTGGAAATTCACCTTCCAGAGTGAAATCTTCCAGACCAGGGGATTTCATTCAGGGAAGTGAAAAATCTCTTGCCGCTACCCCCACCCCCAACCTAGCAGACGTCAATGGTTGGACCCAGTTTTGTTCTACAAACTGTGAATTCTGTTAATTTTATTACCATTTAGTCACAATAAATTTTTTTCAAAATCTGAAATTAAAAATGTAATATGGGCAGCAGAATACAACAGACTCCAGAATGGCAATATGTAAATCAATGGTTGTGCAACTGAAGTGATTCTGCAATCTGTATATGGGGTAAAAATGGGAGCTCATATCCCACTTGAATCAAAGTGTGAAATATGATATATCAAGAACTATGTAATGTTTTGAACAACCTACAATAAAAATTAATTTAAAAAAAAATGTAATATGATGATGATAGTCAAATAAAAACATAAAACCAAAACTCTCTTTCCATGCCTTATCTGTAGATAAGGTGTGGGGGTTTTTTTGTTTTTTTTTTATTCAAAGTGTTGACATCTGGCTTATTAGGGTGAGGTTTCTGGTTGCTTTTTTTCCTTGTTAAGATTTATGGAGAGCTGAGCACAGTGGCACACACCTGTGACCCCAGAAACTCAGGAAGCTGAGGAAGGAGGATCACAAACTCAAGGCCATCTTCAACGATCTTAGTGAGACCCTCAGCAATTTGTCTCAAAACAAAAAAATAAAAGGGCTGGAGATGCGGCTCAGTTTTGTTAAAAGGCCCCCTGGATTCAATCTCCAGTACAAAAAAAGAAGGAGGAGGAAAGAAAATTTGTGACCATGTTCAAATGGTTTTGGTCACCTGAATGTTTTGTTTCCTAAGACTGGGCACCTTGTTTTCTAGCTCTTAGTGTTCTGGCTGTCCCTGATTCTGTTACGCCCCCTTCTTAGTCCTTATGGCCATAGAGTCCAACCTCCAGAGCTTGTGAGAATCATCAGCACGTCATTCCCTGGCGCTAGACCAGACCTACTGAATCAGAATCTGGAGGTGGTACCATGCGAATGTGAATTTCTACTAGCACCCCCATGTAATTTTAATCACTTTCTGAGTACCAAAAGGAAGACTGCTACTGTGCTGAAGAATCACCTTGTTTGAACACACACAATCACATCCTAGGTATCATTATAGAAGTATCTACTTAGACTAAGGTCTTTACTAACTTCATCTCCTTCAATCCTTACACCAACCACAGCAGGGAAGCACTGTAGGCAAGGGAACCGAAAAGTCACATGCCAAAGGTCACCAAGTTAGAAAATGGCGGTGCAAAGTCCATCCAACTCACCTTGGGCTTCTCACTTCTCTTACTGCCTGTTTCTTTTTAAACAAATAAAAGAATCCCAGGAGGAAGCAGGCACTTGGGCTCACTTTGTCTCCTTCCCCAGAGAGTGGGCTTATCCCTTCCCGTGACGCCTGGCATTTTCTAGACACCTGTCTTCATGGCTTGGGCCTTTTTTACTTTATCTTGGCAGAGGGGAGGCACTCTCCTATGGTCCACCTTCATCTTGTCTGCTGTGAACCCCGAGGACCTATAGAGTCATGCGGATTTTTGTTACAGCCCATCTTACTCCCTTTTAGGGATGAGTCTGAATTGGTAGCCTTCCTGTTTGGAACCTCCAGCCCTCTGGCCGTCCTGTCTCCAATGCTTTGACAACCCCAGTGGGTGCTGCAGAAGCCCAGGCTGAGCTCCCCGGGGCGGCGGGGAGGCCTGAGTGGGCCAGGGCAGACAGTGCAGAAGGTGCAGCCTAAGGGCCAGTTGGCTGCAGCTTTCAAACAGTCCCAGGGTGCTCTGAGAGAGGTGTAAAGGTGGCTGGAGTCTGAGAACCAGTGCCCAGATGCCAGAACCAAGGGTTTGCCTCAGCCTTGGGGGGAGCACCCTGGAGGCCTCTGCATAGGAAGGATATATTTGACTCAGCAATGAGAGGGGCAAATTGAACGTTCCAAGCAATTTTCTGGGGTTTTTGTTTGTTTATTTATTTTATTTTTTATTTTTATTTATTTAATTAATTTTTAGAGCATCCCTACAGAGTAGAGCCAGCCTGCCTAGCAGTTGCAATATTTGGAGATTCTATAAGAAATGGAGGAAGACAAACCATACTTGCTGATAACTCAGAAGAGATTGTGACCCTGACGGCGGAGAGACTTCCCAGCTGGGCGAGAAGTCAGACTAACAGGCACTGATGCCTACTGCGACATGCCACCCTAAATCAGTCAGGGTCACTCCAGGCGAACTGGGTGGGCACGAAATAATCACACTGAGACAGAAAATACCTTTTTCTTAGGGTTCTTCAGCGCGGCTCCTCTGCTCAAGCTCCCACAAGGGAGACAAGGGAGGCAGATAAAAGACAGGAGGACGGCCTGAAACTCTTTTTATTTTTATTTTTGTATTATTTATTTATTTATTTATTATTTTTTAAATTTTTTTTTCTTTTCTTTTTTTTTTTTTTATTGGTTATTCAAAACATTACAAAGATTGCAGAATCTGAAACTCTTTTTATTGAGGGGAAGACACTCAAGAAAGTTCCACCACCGTGTGAGGCAAGAGGACAGGTTTCAGGGGGTTGCGTCTAGCTTCTGATGTTGTGCGGTCAGCAGATTGATTGACATCTTGGAAGGCCACACCCACCTCTGGTGGCTGCGTGGGATCAAAACACAGAGCTAGCGAAAAGGACACACACGTGCACAGCCCAGACAGAGAAGCAACGTCAGTCCTGTCCACTCATGCACTCGTGCTCACAGTTCACACACACACAGCCCATGGCTGGCCCGCCACAGATGCTCACATAGCTGGAAACTCAGAGTCACAGTGACAGCAAAGCCTGATAGCAGGTGCAACCGGCAGCCACGTCACACCTGGAGGAGGTCCCAAAGGGGTGATAGGACTGGCAGTCTGTGCTCCACCTTGTTGAGGGGCATGTTGGGGGAGGTGCAAAATGCCGGAGGAGGAGTGTTTCGGGCCAAGTCTTTCCTTGTCCTATTCGCATCTAGCCTGCAAGAATAGATTTCAAATGATTGGGGAAATTTTATAATATTTCCTGATACATAAAAATGACTGAAATGTGAATTTTAGCATCCATAGATAAAGTTTTATTGGAACATAGGTGTGTCCACTTTTTTGCATACTCTCCCTGACCACTTTTATGATACAACTGGTGATGGATATCTGCTATTTGGATATATATATATATAAATTGCTGGCCCTTGACTAGAAAAACCCTCATATGTCCCCATAGGTTACTTTTCTAATTGGTTTCCATGGGGATGGGGTCAGAGACTTGCTGGTCCCATGTGACCAGGCAGCATCTCTCCTCTGCCCTTTGCCACAGCTGAATCCACTCAAGTCACTACGTGTCCCCAGGGTGGGGGACGCCCTTGTCCCACAAGAAAACACAATCATGTGGGAGAATGTGAGTCTGTCCCCATTTGGGGGAACAGGTCCCTGGTTGGGGACATCGGGGACTGGCTCTGGGGCTCTGAGGGCAGAGGAATATCTGAAACAGCAGCTTTGGAGAGAGGGCACACCCCTGCCATGCAAAGTCCTCTTTGTTTATCGTCACCATTATTAGAAATGTGCACATCCCAGCAAAACCAGCAGGTCACACATTTACAAAAGCGCCTGCCACACTGGAGCAGGAGGGTTCTGGGCCTTTTCAACGTGTAGCTTCTAATTCCTGGTACAGAGAAGTGGTTCAGTGAAAGCACAAAATGACTTCATTGTGTCGTGAGTTCACCGCAGTCCTCCAGAACAGTATCTCTCATTCTCTGCTTACAACCAGCCCAGGGGTGGGGAAAGCAGGCCCGAAGTTCTCAGGAACTGCGTGAGTTGGAAATACCTTGGGAGAGAGGCTAATTGGCTGTGGAGTGGGAATTATGATGATATTGCAACCCACGGGCCAATGGGCGAGGGGGCAGTCTGCCAAGACAGCACTGGCCAGCACCCCAGCTGCCAAGCCAGCAGCTGGGCCTGGTTCATGCCATCTTGGCTCTGGGTGTGAAGTAGGCCAGGCAGCTGTGTGGGCCGTAGCATGCTGCTCAGCCTCTCTGAGCGGTGGTTCCTCATCTGTTAAGTGCAATGCATAGGGGAGTAAAAGGAGAGTCTATCAACCTTCCACGGAAGGGCTGTCCTGACCATCATAGATGATGCTCTTAAGTGATCTTCATCAGTCTCCGTCAATTTTAAATAAATTTTAGCTAGTGTTTTTACTTCCTGGTAGATCCAGGGACTCCGTGACACATGTAACTTAGGGCTTTTGAAGACCACTTACGAATCGAACTCCTCAAGAACAAGGCAAACTCCTAGAAGGCAGACAACATCCAGTCACAATAGACACGTTTGTGACCATCGGACCCTGGTCCTGGTGATTTATATAAAAACACTTTGTTTTTCTAGTTCTTTTTGTAACTCCAAAGTCAGTCTTAGCATAGTCTGCCTAGGACCAAAGAGGTCGAATGAGCTTGGGGCAGCCAATGAGATCTCAGGTGGGGAGGGACCTGCTGGGTTTGGACCTCAGTTTCCACAGGCCCTGCTGGTCTCACTGTCCCACAGTCCCACTGCCTCCCTCAGAAGGGATCTTTTGCACTTTCCTGGGCACCCGGCTGTCTCTCAGCGGAGAGGCTGCAAGCATGCCCCAGGGCAGGCAGCGAGTCTCTAGCAGAACAGGACTGGAATGGGGGCTGTGCCCGATTCAGCAGCATCCAAAATTCAAAAGGCAAAGGCAAAGAATCGTCTTCCTTTCAGGGATATCTACAAGAGGGCGGATATTAATAAGCCTGCTGAAAAGGGTGCTGTCAGGGCTGCAGAGAGAAGGGTCTCTCCTCCTGTCCACGCTCAGATCATGTGACGTTCAAAGACACTGGCCTGCCTGTTGGGGGCAGGGGAGGAAAGGCACAGGGACAACAGGTACACGGAGTTGACCTAAGAACAGGGAAGAAGCACTGCAGAACGCCTGGCCTGGGTACCTGAAATCCCAGGGGTGGCTCCCGGCAGCTATTCGTAGCCCCAAAGCTGCTCTGCCCAGCCCGGGCTGACGTGGGCCAATGTAAAGATTCTTTTCACCAAAGTCTTGACCTCACTGGAGTGTTTATTTAAGGATAAGATAACCCAACTTTCACTATTTTTAGTGCATGAAAATCCACAGGTGCTTGACTCCAGCGACTGCTTGGGGGTTTGCTATTAGTTTTCTAAGTCCCCTCCCTTCTCGGTTTCATTGTTCCAGAGCCTTGCAGGTGAGCTGGTTTCCTGACTTTTGCAAAAGGACTCCCCCATCTCCTCCCCAACCCACAGGTAGTTTTAAATAACCCTATATTATATAGCTTCCTGGTTCAAGTAGGGGGAGGAGCTTGTTTCAATGGTAACTTAAAACTTCATGTCAAACACAACAGGCACCCTATTTTAACTTAGTTGGCTTACAGTTTTGGTTTTTTGTTTTTAATGAATCAATTTAATCATTTGCTATGGCTCTCTCTTCGTTTTTGGCTCCTGTTGGAAGGTAAGACATTTCTCCCTTGTGCCTCTTCTACATGCGCAGGATATAAAATATAGGATGGAGACACACAGCAAGCTGTACGGGGACTCAGAGCCGGAGCCCTGGAGTCAAGCTCCAGAGCTGGGGGCTGGCCTCTGACATTTTGGTTTCTTCATCTCGGAATTGTGGGGAAATTTAAAACTAAGACTGAGCACAGGACATGGCACTTGGTGACTACTCTCCCCGCATCCCAGCCCACCGCCCCCCAGAAAAACATGTGAGCACCCGCAGCAGGTCCCTATGATTCACAAAGGGAAGGTTGTCTGAGAAAAGTTGCTGCCTGTCCAAGGAATTCCTTTCCTGCCTAAGTGGAAACGGATCTATTACCAGGCAACTCAACACCTCTCAGGCCCTTAAGAGGGGCCTGGCATAACAATAAACATTTGCATGCAATGTAGGGTTTACAGACTGCCTTCAGGGTTGTAAGAGTGCCCAGGCTTTGTGCACAGGTGGGACCTCTTACGAGATGTGCAACCTTGGACAACTCAGAAGCGTTCTGAGCTTCTGGCTCCTTATCTGTCCCGTGGGAATATGGCTACCTATCTCAGGTTTCTGAGGTCCACTAGCCAACGTGAACGTAATGGTGTGCTCAGTGAACCCTAAAGCCCTACTCGCATACAACAAATTCCCTCTCTCACGACTTTAGTCTCCAACAGACCTCTTAAGCAAAGATTCACCCATTATCCATGTTAACAGGGATGAATTAAAATTGTCTAGAAATAATCATGCCAAAGTCGATAGGGTGCTGCCGATCTCCATCTCTTTCTTCAACACACACTAGGATCAGATAGCTCTTCCCCAGGTGAGCATCATAAAAAACTCAGATAACCCTTGCTTCTCATGCCTTTCCCCTAAGGTCCCTTTTGAGAAACTTCCTATACTAAAAGACAGCATAGGAGCTGACCTGCTTTGGGGAAAATGCCCATGAACTGAGATACCTGTGATCCGGTTTAGGCTAGAACAGGTGGGCTGGGCTGCTGTGAGCTGGGTCAGGGATGGCATGAAACCAAGCCTCCAACACGGTCCAGTCTCCCTGGATTTTTGGCAGCACTTACAGAAATCTGTTTAAGAGAAGGATGCCAGTCAAGAGGCCAAGAGGCATGCGGCTCATCTGCCAGGGCAGCACATTTTTCTAGATAGCATTGACCCTAGAAGAACAACTCAGCCTGTAGCACAGGAGGAAACGTGGAGCCAAGATTTAAGACACCAGCACTATGGGCCCATCTCTGCTGTGGTCACTTGGGGCAAGAAGTCACTTGATTTCACCAATCCCTGCTCAGCTTTTAGGGAGGGAAGGAGGCAGACACTTCATCTCGGGGCCATTAGGCTCCCTTTTTACATCTCATTCTGGGCACGACCCTCAACTCGTCTCTGGCTCTGTCATAGGTGCATTCAGAGCTGAAGTCACTTACCAGGTAAGTCAGTAGAGCAGAGCCATAGTATTGGAGCACGGCCTTTGCTCCACTCTGAGGTTGTCTGGGAAACTCCTATGTTACCTAAGGGATGCCTTGGGCAGTGAAAGAGGAAAAAAAAAAAATCCTGCACCTTCAGAAATGCACTTCTGAGATCCTAGTTATTTGGTGGCAATGGGCAGTGGTAAGGAATTCACACGTGCAGGTGACCAAGGAAAAGGTCCTCTAAAGCACCAGAAGGACAAGTGTGTGGTGGGGATCGAGTGGTAGAGTCAGGAAATACAGCGGAGGGTGAAACCTGCAGCTGTTAAGTAATGACCTTGCTCAGGAGGCCCAAATCTTGTGACCAACAGCCTTACAATGTCCTGGACACAACTACTCATTCCAAGGAACTATGCACCATCACTTCCCACGCAATCTGTTCTGCGTGTAAATATTGGTCTGGACAATGCCTGGCTTGGAAAAGTTTTCTGGCACCAGAAGAAGGCGTTACAACACATCCAGGTAAATATCCAGGATTCAATCTCCTAGTTGTGAGTGACCTAAGACCAAGTCCTCCAGGGGCAAAAACGCCAAGTTCAAGTGGTGAACTAAAGCACCAAATCTCAGCCAGTTGTGTGGGGGACAGGCAGAGGAGAATGAGACGTACAGGTATTCACAGCGCAGGTCAGGAACTGAGGCAACCCCAGCAAAGGGCACTAACAGAAACTGCAAGACGGAGGGGAAGGGAGAAGGGCCGAGCCCAAGCCAGAGAAGATAAGTGGTGACACTTGGCTGAGGTTTTAGAAACCTGCTGTGCGGTGGGATGCACAGGAAGAACTGTGTGCTCTCATAGCAGGAGGCGGCCAACTCAGTAGAGCAGGTTTAAAAAGATAGGAAGGTAGACAGGCGGTGACAGAGGCCCGCACACATCATGTGGCGGAGTCTGACATGGGCTCCTGCAGTGAGGTCTCCAGCAAGTTTTAATATGTGTGGGGGGGGGGGGTTGGGGGGACACCTGTTTTAGAAAGATCCCTTGGAAGAGTCCAGAAAAATAGACAAGTGACCAGATTCATAAAGGCCAAGCAGGAGATAAAGGTAACCAAGAGGGTGGATCAAGGACCATTTTAGAAGGTGTACTCAATGCAAATGATGGATAACAGGCAAACATAGATGGGAAAATGGCTCTTCAATTGATCCCCGTTTCTGTGATCATGGAGGGAGGGAAGAGACAGTCGTGAGCAGTTCTAGATCCAGGCAGTCTAGCCCATGCAAGTAGACGGCTAGAACAGAGGTAGTCATTTTCAGAGTTACTGGAGAGGGGCAAGCCAGAGGTTAAGGCTTCCCAGGACAAAGGGTTACTGAGGAAACACACCCTTCCGGGACTTCGGAGCATGTTCATCCTTGAGGGTGAAGGATATAACAGCGAAAGACGCTTTTCTGGGTGAACCCCACAGGAGTTAGGAAATCCAGCACAGGAGGCCACAGAAGGCATAGGGCAGGTGGGTCTCAGGGTCAAAGGCATCCAGAAGGTGGTTCACCACCCAAGGTCTGCAGGGTTCTCCTCATATGCTTCAAACATTTACCAGCTGCTCAAACATCACTTGTTCACATTTATGTGAAGAAGCTCATGAGAGTAGCTGCCTATGGCTGGGGCTATTTGGTTCTCTTGTTGAAATGGGCTTGGAGCCAAGAGCACAAGATCAAACCAGATCCCAGGGAAGGCAGATTTCAAGCCCACTAGCTAATAGGTTGAGGTCCACAACAAAGCTCAGTTTAAGTTAAAGGGGCCCTTGGAAAAGGGATTTATGGCCTCCAATGTAACCACACATGCCTCCCCTCCGAGAGCAGCATCCATAATGGTGATAACTGCCCGTTTCTTTGTGTGCCCTGAAACCTAAAGTAAGTTTACCGTTGAGAGAAACAAAGCAGTAAGCACCACTGACAAGGTTGTTGCTTTTTTTTTTTTAAATATATCTTTATTTCTCAAACTCAAAGCTTTATTTCATCAAGTTCTAACACATTTGCATTGACAAGTGATCTCAATCTGCATCAAGAAGGTGAGAGATCATGACCAAAGAGGAAAACGACACAGCCTAGGCACAGCTACGAAAAACTTCAAGGCTGCGCAAATATATAACAAAAGGGCTTCCAATTTAGTCAGCTGGACACTTACTTTTAATCCATTAATTTTGATATATTTTTTTGCTGCTTTAGGAAAATTAAATTCTCATCCACAAAATAAAAAAAAAAAGAAAAAAGAAAAAGAAAACAACAGATCAGATATAGCTCGAGTTGGAGTTTTTTAAAATGGCCACAGATCCAGGTTATTTAACTACTTCCTCTTTAGTAGATGTTCATATCTCACCTTCTTATGCGCAAGAGTGCACGTGTGCGCGCACACACACACACGCACACACACACACACACACACACACACACAGAATTTGTACCAACTCTCAATAATAGCCCAGGCAAAACTCCAAGCATTTTCTTTAGCTTACACTTAAACTATATATATATATATTTTTTTTTTTTTAAAAAGTGATAGGTAAACAAGATGTAGGCACCTGAACTCACAAAAAGGGCCCTTTCTTTCCTTAGAGATCTCCACAAATAATCCCAAAAAGTTGCCAGGTATTTTTCAAATTCCTCTCTTCAACACCCCTCTTTTGGTCCTCTGAATTCAATTGATTGAAATAAGAATATGTTCCAAAGTCAGCTGTGAAGTTCTATTCTTTGCCAGGTTAAGGATCTGAATCTAACCTTGGAAAATGGAAATTCCTTCAACTCACAGAATCCATCCAAAGAGTTTTCCCTAGTGCAGAGCCCCAGTCTGATGCCAGCAAGTAATGGCCGTGGTGAGCATCAGGGTCTCTTCTCAGATTAGATCACTATACTTTAAGCCACACTCCAGAAGAGGATATTTGAGCTAAGAACACAGTAGCATTCTAAAACCAGGCACCAGACCAGAAAGTTCACTAGTAAGAAGTTATTCCTAAAGTTAGGAAGTTGCTTGTGAGTGGTACCATTTCCCGAAGCTAAGCAGTGCTGGTTGAAAGCCTGACCTACCGTGAAGGTCAGGGGGTAGGAGCAGAGGTGAGGCTGAAGGACAAGCAGGGCCAGGCCTTTAGCAATCTGATTATGAACATGTCTCCACAAAACACAGGTTCACACCGAGCTTGCTGCGACTCCAATCCCCAATGTGAATCAAACTGCGGGGGGCTGGGGACTGAGTGCCAAACCAACGTGTACCATGTATCAGGAACCCAGCATCATCTTTCCTCCCCAACTCACCCACCTGCCAGGCCCCCAGATGTGGCTATGCCACATCCCACATGCAGTCATCAGGCACTTCGATTTGAAGGTGGGAGTAGTGATAAAAGAGTTTTGTTTCAGCATTGAAATTACCGAGTGGGAAATAGTGTCTCATTGCCAAGGTAAGGTTCAAGAGTGAGACTGAAACTCGAGACCAGGGAGCTAGTGAGTGCCCTTCAGCTGTTCCCAAGGGAAAAGGTACATTTTCATCCTGTTCCACTTTACTTCAAGGAGGAGCTGAGAGAACGGGCATCAGAAAGCAGTTCAGAGTTCTGAGGCAAATGAAAGACTGCCTAGATTTAGATTAGAGCTTGCTCTTGAACTCTAGTGCCCCCTGCCACTGCTAAGTTTCATGTTACTCAACACACACACACACACACAGACACACACACACACAAATAGGAACCACTGGACTCAGTACTAAGTTCAGGGTATCTGGTGCTTGTGTGAGCAGTATGAAAAGCAGATGGAATTTCCAGGCATCTGAAAGTCAAGGTTACCTGGCTGGCAAAAGGCTCAGAGAGCAGACGGAGACACCGCTAGTCCAGGGGTTGTGCTTTAAAAGTACAGCTGGGATCCATGAAGCTTTTTACCCTGATGGTTCTACAACATGTCTCTGTTCTCAAACTACAAAAATACAACTGGGCTGACTAAAAAAGTCAGGTGAAAAGACCAGCAAGACCCCGCCATACAACAGCGATGAAGGGCTGGGCGGGGGGGCAGGGGAAATTTCCTCTCAACTCCTGTGCCTGTCTTTGTCCTCAAGGAAGGACTGTTACAGATTGGAAAATATGTAGACAAGCAGAAAAAAAAAAACTCCAAGGACAAACTGGAAATTTAATTAATTGATGCAGATCCTATCTTCCTCCGGTGCCTCGTTGGTTCCCGACCCTCCTAAGCAGAAGCAATACTGATTTCTCTTAGCCAAGCGCTTACGTTGGTGGTGGCTTCATCACACTCCAAAAGCTTTGGTTAAACAAGTTTGTCATGTTTTGTGCAAATATGTTGTCATCTGACCACAATGGCAGCATTTTCAGGTCATGAATGACCGGGTAGTTTTCAAAGTCAGGATCACTGCCCACCTTTTAACACTGAAGCACCCCAGGTCCTCCGTCCCCCTCTTAGAGCTTGACTCGAAGCCAGTGAGTTCAAATATGACTAAGGTTCCCAGGAAAACAGAAGCTGGTTCCACTAAGAAGTGGCTTCTTTGCACCTAATGGAGCACAACATGGGTCCCAGCTAAGCCTGGGGGTTCAGTCATGTCAATCTTGTCTTCCTTAAGAGGACCAAGAGATCACATTCCAGAAGAAACCTGAAGACACCTCTTTAGAAAAAGGTCAACCACTCGTTTTCTACTAAGCATTTCTGCATTAAGATAACTTCATTGCTTAAAGCAAGGAGAAAGCAATCATTTAGGGCACTGCATTGTTACAGCCACAGGAGAAAATATAAATCAGGAGCCAGGGGTTGATTCAATCACTTGAGAAATCAAGCTGGTAGTCAATACTGAGTTGTCTTTTGCTCTTGATACCATAAAGTGAGGCTTTCTAAAAAAATCACACACACACACACACACACACACAAAAAAAAAAAAAAAATTTTAAAGCATACAATCTAAAGCTACTCTGGAAAGCAATATGTAGGCTAGATCTCTCCCATTGACTAAGCTTGCTTTAGACTAGAGTTTAACACTGTTTTCCTTCTAAAGTGCAGAATATAAACAAGTATGGTCAAATCTACCAGAATAAGGAAGATAATTCTTCACTCACCCAATGCTTCCTCAAATACACTGGAATGATTTCAAACTGCCTTGAGAGCGCCAAAGCACACAAGGCCAGACTTAATGCTAAACCCCCACCTTCATGTGGCACAGGGACAGGTTAGAATCTAAGCACTTCCACAGGTCACTCAATTCTACTGAAATTCCTGAATTCATTAGCTGTCAAAGAATACCTGGAGAAGAAAATCACTTTTTTGTTTTTCAAAAGTAAAGAAAACAAACAAACAAAAAATAGCCAAAGTACTCCAGAAAAACATGGGTTTCCAATTAAAACATGGGAAAACCCTGACATCAGTTACAACAACGAGTCCAGAAACAGCACTGACAGTACTTAGGAGGAGCAACACAAAAGTCATCCACGAGAGAGCTGAGGAAGAAAAGTGTCATTCAATAAGAATTCCTTAAAGAAAAGAAAAGAAAGAAAAAGGACATTCACGTTTCCTATTTACAATCCACCACCCCCCTCACCACCACCACAATTCTACTTTAACATTATGTTCCACATTTTATTTTGTTTTCAAGTTACATTTCAAGAAAAGGTCATCTTTTTTTTTTTCTCAGCAATATTTCATAATTCCTCAAGATAGCACAGCATCTAAACCATAAACCACTTCCAACCAGATCTCAAGTCTCCAGCTATTGGCTTTGGTTTATTGATGAAAGAAATTCTCAGCTCTGCTGACAGGAACTAGACATATGCAATTTAGTCCTGTGAACAAAAATTAAGTCACAAGAGCACCCTCATGTTTATCGTTTTCTGCCTGACTAAAACTGACACAAGAAGAGAGACTATCGGCACAACATAGGTTCGTGTCATTGCTGAGAATCCCCGAGTGAGGGCCAACATAGCCTCCTCCAGGCTCAGCTGAGAAGAAGTAGCTTAACACTTCTCATCTGCTGCCCAAGCACTCCCAATCCCAAGTATTGCACAGAGCTCAAAACCCCATGTGCTGACCTTTGGGATGTGACAGGTTAGTGTCTATCTTGGAAAGATGTGGATAGGTCACACTTCCTATAGCATTTTCCAAAGTGGCACTGTTATATGGGTCTTTTTTTTTTTTTTTTTTTTTTTAGGGTTGGCTCATGATATACTGCAGACCCATTCCAATGGGTACACAAAGGAAAAAAAAAAAAAAGCAGAATCAGAGCTGAGTTCCCCTTTAAAAGCCAAACACCTACATCTAGGAGGAGGCTCCCCTACCTGAGAGCCCTTGCCCTACAGGGTTCCCACTGCAGGAACCCTCAGGTCTCAAGGTTAGTTACAGGGCAGCCAGGTAGGGTAAGGCTGGCTGTAGGTAACTGGAGGATGGGCAATATAGTAGTTGTTGAAGTTGCCATCGCTGACGTAAGGAGCTGGCTGGTAGTAACAGGTGACGTTGGTGGCGCTGGGGATGATGTTCTGTTCTGCCAGCACGCGCAAGGCCAGGAGAGAGATGAGGTTCAGGGTCTGCCTGCGTTCATGGCCCATGAGGCACACGGTGCTCTCGTTCACCACCCTGCGAAGGATCATGAGGTAGTCATACTTGCTTCTCTCTTCTTCAGCGAAGTGGTTTTGAAGGTAGGTCTCCAACTTCCTTTGCTGTTCGAGGATGTCTGGGAAGTCAATGAAAAACCTGGAGCACATGTAACGCTCAAGAGTCTTGATTTCCTCCTGGTCCGTGGGCCTGAAGTCCCGCACGAGAAGGTTGCTATACTTAAGAAGTCCCCCGCCTCGGATTTCTTCTGGGTTCTTGGTGGCGATCAGTCTGTTCTGCAGATGGTCGAAGGCTTCCTCAAAGTCCCCGTACACGCTCTCCCCGATCACGGTGGGGTGGAAGTGCTCAGAGATGGGGTTACTGGAGCAATCGTAGAAGAAGAGCAAAGAATCCAGGATGATTTGGAAAGAGTCCACACTAAACTCAAACTGACGCCGGATGGAGTCGACAAACTTGAGCTCCACGTTCCTCCCGTTCTTGTTGGAGAGGGAAATCAGGCTCCAGCGGTCTGTGTCCGTGCAAACCTTCACCAGCTTCTGCACGTAGGCCTCCTTGAGGGTGACCGGGCTGATCTTGAGCTTGTTCACGCCCTCGGGCAGGAAGTTCAGAAGGGAACACAGAACCACATCTCTGACCAGCTGAAATTCTGCCTCGGTGGGAAGAGCCACGTGGAAGATCAGGTCCAGGTCTTTGCAACCCAAGCCGTTGTCTTTGACCAAAACGTGTCCAGCTGCAGAGCCGTTCAGCCGGACGTCCTGCACTTTGATGCCCGCCTCCTCCAGGCGGCTGCGGACGGTCTGGACGATGTCCTTCAGGGTTATCTCCAAGGTTGGAAAGTTGCCTCGTCCGTGGATGGGCACGACCTCAGTCAGGACCTCATGCAGCCGGCTGACCTGATCCCAGTTGAGCACGCTGAAGGACACGCACTCCCTGGTGCTGCTGCTGTCCTCGGCCATCGCGGGGGGGATGTTCTGGCCGGGGAAACTGAAAGCGAGGGGTGAGAAACAGTTAGGGTTCACCTTAACACGGCAGAGCATCTCAAAGCCCTCACAGATACGATTAACGTCTGAACATTCTCCTGTGACGCTGCGATCGCTCGCACCCGACTCTGTTGTGGTGAGCCACTGGGATTAAATGAATTAAAGAACATGTCAAGAATGGTACCTACACGGAATGAGGACAAATGCACAGACTCCATCCTATACCAATCTGGACGATGCCATCACCTTGTCTGGTGTGGGTTTCTAGTTTTGCTGCTGCTATTTTGCTAGTTTTGTCTGTGTGGGGGTGGGAGGTGCTAGGTTTGTGTGAAGAAAAGCAGACAAACTGAGTAAACCCCAAGTAAACAAAACACAACAGTCTTCAATAAGGAGCCTATAAGACCAAAAAAAAGTGCATGTTTGGCTAATTTTCCCTGGTTTCTGTGAAAGTTACCTCTCTTGCTTTGGGTTCCTAACCACATCTCGAGCTGGCTGACATATAAACTGTACAAAACACCCACACAGAACACACACACACACACACACACACACACACGCCCACATGCATAGAGTCTTCACCCCATGAAAAGACACAGTCTCAACTCTGGATTACAGCCTCACCAAAAAGTGGGAGTCTGACCATTCTCTGCTACAACAAAGCACACTTCCTTAGCAAGATTCCCATGTTCCTTTCACTTAAGGGAGCAGCCTGTCCCATAACAAATTCTTCCATCATCCAGGACAGATCTGAGGAGTCGTTTCAAGGGCAAAATTTCTGGTCAATCAAAGGTCAACTATGTACTGGAAACCATCCTTCCCCTAAGGATGCTCAGCATGGGACATGGCAAACACCCTCTGGGCAGTGGGATCATTCAACTGTATTTTGAAAAAGAGCACCTTGAAACTATGCAAAAAGAACAAAGTATTATCACTGAGTAACGTGAGGAAAACATCGCTTCTCACACGGCACTTGCTAGAACCACAAAGTTTCCAAAGTAAATTTCAACTGTGTCGCACTTTTCAAAGAAAGGAGACACACGCCACAGGTCCCTGGAAATCCTAATGTATACAATCCTAATATACAGAAACAAATACTCATGTGTTAAAAAGCCAAAGAGCCTGTGGACCCCTGTGAGGAGGTGGTTAGCTAGATGAGGAAAAAAGCTGAAACAGAGGGTCCCAGGGCTATCCTCAGATTTCACCAAGAATAGCTTTCCCACCCTGCTCTTTCTGACCCCCCACCCCACCCCCTCACACAAAATCCAGGGCAGTTTCATTATCTGGAAGCTGCTGCTTTTGAATGCACATCGGCGGGCATTCTCCCAGGTTCCAACATGGATTTCTGGCCTTGCCCAGGTGCCAGGGATTCCCCAGGGTTGTCACTCAGTGTCCGGGCACTGCCAGGCACACAGCGAAGAGTCCCCATCATGAAGTAAATGTAACATGAAGGCAGAAGAGAGAATGTCCCTTGACTGGGGTGAACAGGAAGGCCACAAGAGAGTTCATTTCCAGGGACGGGACACAAGCCAACAAGGAAGGCAAATGAGCTTTCAGCTGGGGCCCAGGAAAGAAAAGCAGCTCGCAGCTAGAAATGGCAAGTGTCCAGTGGCCCCATGAGCCACTCTTCAGGCCAGATCATGGTGGCCCTTTAGGATCCGAGTTAAGGGACAAGGATCCACTCAGCTGATAATGGGGAGCTTGACCACAAGAGTAGGGCAGGCTCCAGGCAGACCCTAGAGGGTTCTTGCTTGCTACAGAAGAACAAGTTTGATGCCAAGAAGATACAAGTTTACCTCCAGCTTCTTTGAACAGCTTTATAAAGCTCCAGGCTATTTAGATCCTCCTACCAAGGTGCTGCTAAGTTACAGGTACCAAGCAAAGTCTGTGATAGAATACTTAACGGCCAGTACAGCTGGAACTTGGTTTCAAGCTAGATTTGGGACAGTTGTGTTCTCTTTTCTCCATGTTCTCTGTATACTCAGCTGTGGCCCCTTTTATGATAGCATACAACATGCCTGTGCCTCAAATGAGTCAAATGCTTACACGAAGGCAGGGTTCAGGCCTTGGTTTGAGACACAGCTAGACTCTCCATGATCTGGTGACCTGTGTTGGAACTACAGAAATACCGCCTGCTTTACATTGTTATCTTGTTGGGTGTTGGACATTCACGTGTATCCTACAGGTATGAGAGGTGTATTGCAGGTATCATACGGCTGAGAAACCACAATGCTATCACTTAACAATTGAAGAAAACCTTTAGGAAGAACCTTGGTAATTTTGCAGAGAATTTTAGGAATGACTTTTGACTCATACCTTTTTTAAAAGATATTGTTAAAAAAATAAAGAGGTCATGTAGGGCTAAAGTCAGAACTACTATGCTAGAACATGTTCTCAAACTGAGAGGAGAGCATCTGAGACCAGAGAGGATCTAAAACCCTAAAAACCCCTAAAACTCTTTCTTTAGGGGTAAAAGGAACGTATGTGAGTAATTTTCATATATTTAAAAATCTGTGACGTTTTAGTAAATTCAAAGTCAGGATCTGTTTGAGACTGAGATTTTGCAAGGTTCAAATGAGAAGAGGGGCAGTAATAGCCAGGAAAAAGTTAGGAAACATGTATAACCACTAGCCTGTAAGAGGCATCCTAAGGCCAGAATGACCAAACAGCATGTTATCAGCACAAAAAGAGAAATTGTTAGGACAGAATTTTAAAAACCTAGACATAAAATCAAATACAGGAGGAGGTTGAGAATAACATAAAAGAGGTATTTCAAAACAGGGAAGGAAAAACAAATCCCCAGATATCTGAATGGTCATCTAGAGTTAAACAAGAAAAAATAAAGGTGACTCCCTCTCTCAAGCCAAACTAGGATACAGATGGTTAAATCAAAGACTTAAGTATAAAAGGATGAAGTTCTAAGAGTACTGTGGAAATAAAAACACATAGACCTACATATGCATATACAGAGTTGGCAATCCTTTCTAAATTAGCAAATGAAACCTAAAAGCCACAAAAACTGATAGATTTGACAATATAAAATAAGTGTCCTTATGGTAAAAACACCATAAAGAAGCCAGATAATGTGTCTAGGAAAATATTTTTAATGTTAGGCAAAATTTTCATTTCCTCAGAAACTCCTACAAGTGAGAAATACCGGAATCCAACAGATGAGGGGGCAAAGAATATGAACAGTGACTCAAACACATAATACCTTCAACCTTACTTAAGATATGGGTAAACTAAAACCCTAATTATCATTTTCATCTATCATATTGGCAAAAATCATTAAGTCCGACATGTGGGAAAGCAGACACCTCCAGCCTACTGCCCAGAGATTCTCTCGAAAGAATACGAAACTTAAGTGGACATACTCTTTGATGAAGCAATTCTACATCAACTAAGACTACTTTGAATTCTGTCCTCTGAGTATACTTGCAAGTATGCACAGAGATATTCCCTGGAGAATTATTTAGAAAGCTGCAAGTTATTCATCAATAAAAGATGGTTAAATGATTTGATGCACACGCACAACTGTAAACAAACATGTACACTGTTCAAAAGAATAGTAGCAGCTCTATCTCCACGAACGTGAAAAACTCAAGGCTCATGAATAGAAAAGCAAGTACAAGTATGTGTACAAGTTTGTGCTTATACAAGCACATAAAATCTCTGAAAAGAGTTACAAGAAGTAACTCAGTCTACATGAAATGCCACCAATAGTTTGGGAGACAGAGGAGAAAAAAATTATTTTTGTATGCTTTGAATTTGGGGCCTATATGGGAATAGGTTGATGAAAAATTAAAATATCAGAATGTAAATTCCAAAAATTTCCCTTAAGAGCCTTCCAGCCATTTCCACCTTATTTCATTTATTCAGTCCCCAGCCTATCCCCACTTTTCCCATATCCATGGACCAAAAGTCACACTTGGAAGCTCTCCTGCCAGCCCAGAAATGTTGCTCTCCACAGGTGTGGCAAGGGGAGGGACTATTTTTCCTTTGGAAGGTCTTTCAGTCCAGTTTCTACTTATGTACTTTAAAAAAAATATCCATTGTTTATTTTTTCAAAAAAAAAAAAAACTCATGAGTAAGCCATCTCATCTAACTCTTCTATATTATCCAACAATGTCTTCCACTTTCACAGAACTGCTATTTTTACTTCAAACATATTATAACTCCCCTTGTGATATTGTTATGTGGATGACTGGCTACATTTGCAAGAACTTTAATAAATACAATAAACACTTTCCAGGAATCCAAGGTGCCAGTAGTTGGCATCTTCCATGCCAACTTCTCCCATACATGGTGAATAATGGAGTTAACTTTTTTGGGGAAAAAAAAAAGGAGTTCATATAAAAGCACAGTGTGGCATATGGACAACGGCCAAGCCATGGTGTAGTTTTTAATTCTCTCAATTTATTGTAACTTAGGTATAGAGAAGCTGAACCAATTGAAGAAATGAGTTTAGACCAGTTTCATATTAAAATCTTAATTCCTTAGAAAAAAACCTAAAATAAGCACTTTGTATCTATTAAAGAGAAATTCTTCATTTCCACTCAACCCAATGATTTCAAATGATTTCAAATACCACAAGTACATTTTCAAATTACTTAGACAAACACTGGTCTTACAAAAATAAATCCAAGTTATAAGGCCCTTAGTGCTTATATTATACACTGGAGCTTCGATGAACAGTTCTAGTTTTAATTACCCACTTTAAATCAACATTGATATAATCCCCACATAAAAGAATCACATGAAACACACATTCCCAACTCCTGAAAGGCCCTGGTTAGAGGCCAATCCCAGTTAGCAGAATTGAACAAAATAGTGGCTAGAAAAACAAATTAATTTGAAGTCTAATAAATTCAGACCAGTATTTAAGATGAAGCCACAGAAGTTGGCAAAGGTGGAAACCACACTTGTCATTGATTTGCAAATCCAGGTACTTCAGAGAAGCCAGAAAAACCCGCTGCCTGCTCCATTCAAGCTAGTTACTCTTCTGCAAGGTTTGACTCCTGATGAACAACTATCTTAGAAACCCTTGGGTTCCCTGTTATCTGGCTGTAGCAGAAATGCAGAATACACACACATCAGAAGAAAACAGGTTTGCAGAAAGAGCAGCAAAAGTGGAAAGGAAGAGGAAAAACTAGGCCAGAAGGTTAAACTAAGCTCAAGGTTAAACTAAGCACAAGGCGAATGTCGAACTTAGTATTTCCTACGGCTTGGGACACAGCTGTGCAAGGCAGGTTGATCTAAAAGCCTATGTTTCGTGCCTCAGTAGGGGAGAAAAGCTACTTCTAGTCTGCAACATAGCTTATGTTGCCAATTAACTCCAGAAACAAGGGTGACCGAGACTACAAAGTCACAAAGGGACTCAGGTGGGCATGAGTGACAGGCAGATGCACCAGTTGGAGATCAGACTACTACTGACATTGATTCCTCTCTTCTGTTCCTGGCATTAGACATGAAAATCATACAAAGGGTTTGGGGCACACGTGGAGACACACCTACGCAGTTAAAGACGGAATATTTAAGTCTGTCGTATTTAACGTGAAAGCTTTGTCCAAAGTCCAGGGAAACTGAGGCTTGAGTGAAGGCTCAAGGTACTGAAGCCCTCCATCCAGCCCAGAGGCGACTGCGCAGCACCCTCTGCTTCTGCCCCTAGTGCAGGTTTAAAAAGAAACACACACACACATTTCAACATTCCCTTGGTAACAAAATTTCCTTTCACTATTCTGGATATGACCTCAAAAATGTGGATCTTCCTAGATCAGGGCAGGAGCCATCCATGGGCAGTGGACTAAGCCTGGACACAGACTCCACGTAAGGAGCATCTGTTTGTAGAACAAGGACACCTACCAGCCCCGACTCCTGGCCCAGAGGGACTCGGCTGCCTGTGGGTCTTCCCCCACCTCTTCTACACAGATTCCTCTCCCCATGTGCAACAAAAGATGCTTTGGGCAACAAAAGATTATTTCATTGCATATAAAAAGCTAGAGAATTTAAGCAGAAGTAAGAATGGCTGGCAATGGACTTCATCATAACCTTGCTTGACTTTCCTTAGTGAGTGGAGAGAATAGGTGCTACATCTCCAGGCCTATTTCTATTTCTTCTTCTTCTTCTTCTTCTTCTTTTTTTTGGACTAAGGATTGAACTCAAGGGCACTCAACCACTGAGCCACAACCCCAGCCCTTTTTTGTATTTCATTCAGACAGGGCCTCACTGAGTTGCTTAGGGGCCTCACTAAGTTGCTAAGGCTGGCTTTGAACTAACTCCTGATCCTCCTGCCTCCGTCTCCTGGGCCACTAGGATTATAGGTGTGCCCAGGCCTATTTCTTATTCACTTATAAAATGAAGCATGTAGAGGGGTGTAGAAGAGCAAACTACTGAATGAGCCACTTCACGTGGATTCTCATTTAATCCTCAAAAGGAGCGAGTATGAGGAAGCTACAACTGTTCCTTTTGAACAAATTGATAAGGTGCAAAAGAGACAAAGTGTATTGACTCCAGGTCCTTGGCTCCAGACCACTCTCGAAAAATGGTGACTCCCTCTACCAAGCCCTGGTGCCATGGTGGGTGGGAGGTGGGGAGAGGCTAGTGAGAACATCACAAACCCTCATGTGCATTGGAGGACCGGTTCTTGCCACTACTAAAGCAGTCTTTTGTAAAACAAAGATCTTATTGGACCCTAATCAAAACAAGAAAAAGCAAACTTCTGTGAACTATGACTGTGGAACTTCACCGTTCCACTGGCTCCTGTCCCCACTGCCCACGTGGAAGACAACCAAGCTTGAGTCAGCCGCCCTCCGCTCCTTGCTTTTGTGCAGATTCTAGTGAAGCAAGAAACACCATGGTGGTTTAGAGGTGGCCCTCAGAGAGACCCCAGGGGAGATAACTTGTTGGCAGTGGTGTCTGAGAAATCCCACTTCTCAATAGGGCTACATATTGGTTGTTTCATAACATAAACATCTTCTAGTTCTGCCCACATCCTTTCTCACAGGGTAAATTTTACCACTTCCCCAGAAGCTCCCATCAGGTACTGGCAAAGGCAGGGCCCTCCAGAGGTGCTTTGCATAGCCGAAGCCATGCCAGGGGACACCAAATGAGATTTAATGTTTGGCCACTAAGCTGTATTTGATAGCATTCCAGGTACACAGTGAGACAGGGCTGTCAGGACTCGATCTGGATCAATCCATTTTGTTTCTACAGAAGTTCAGTAAAGGAAATGTCATTATCCCTTCCTTGACAGATGAGGAAACTGGGAACAAAGAAGATAGGCAAATTGTGAACTGCCCAGGACGCATGGCTGGTAAATGGCAGAGATAGGATTTGAGGCTGCTAGAAGGTCGTTCAGCTCTGGCAGGTATACATTCAGAGAGGAGGGAGGATTTTCAGAAGAGCTAGTTGCTCGGGCATTCATAGAAAGGAGATGGAAATAAACAGAAGTAAAATAGGAAGATGATTTAATAAGATGGTAGGGCAGAAGTTTGCTAGATAGGCTAAGTTGTCCTGAGTGGAGTGGGGCCGGAGCAGGTGCTACAGGCAGGGCAGCATTTGGAAGTGAAGTATCTAACAGCCCTCAGAACAGAAACTGGCTCTCTGGGGGGTATATCTAGCCTGCTTGGAGCAATCAGAATTGAAATTAAGGACAGACCTGCTATTTGTTAATGGTAATGTTTGTTTTAAAGGAACAATGGCTGCAAGATGAAGGCCTCCCAACTTTTAAGGGAACTCCACAACGCTGGCTGGGTAGCAGGGCGGGAATGATTTTTGAGAAAGCAAGTCCACAAGAGAGAGAAGCCCCAAGTGGAAGGAGTCAGTTGGTCAGCTTGCCTGAGAAGCACTGAGAGGGAAAAAAAAAATCCTGGCACAATAGAGAGGTTTTTAGGAATGGAATGATTCTGATTCTGATACCTAAGGTACATGCTTTGTTCACAGAATAAAGGAATGGCTCCTGGGATTCGCTCTGGTGGCTGGAAGATCAGGAGTGTTGATCTGTTGATAAGGCAACAGAACAGGACACTCCCTACAGACCAGAGGGTAACTCTGTTAGATCAAAGAGCCTGGTAACTCAAGGGGAGCTACAGAGAAGAGGGAGGTAAGTTTGCAGGGACTCACAGGACTCCAGGGATGGCCCAGGAAGGATTGCTGGGGCAACACTGAAAACAGAGCCCTGGACAGACAAACTTGAAAATGCCAAACCTGGGAAGGGACACCTGTCACCTTCCCCACCTGCTTACAGTTTGACACGCTGATTCTTTCTCAGGAGAGAAAGATTATACACTTGGATGACCACAGACATCAGGACACGCTACTTCACATATACAACGGCAGGTAAATTGGCAAAAAGGAGAAAAACTCAGGTGAATACGTATTCAGTGTTCAGAAGAGAAATCTTCCCTATTCCTGCAATTCTTTGGAGGTGAAGACCAGAAATTATCAAGGACCAGGGCAGGCAGAGGACACCTTTTGTCCACCTGCAGCCAGCCCCTTGTCAGGCCTGGCCCCACTACTACAGAGAGGGTCACATGCCAGAGATTCCTCCACAGCCCCCAAACACCCTAAAAAGTTACAGATAGCTGGGTGCAGTGGCACATGCCCATAATCCCAGTAACTGAGGATGCCAAGGCAGGAGGATCACAAGTTCAAGGGCAGCCTAAAGCAATTTAATGAGACTCTGCCTCAAAATAAAAAGGGATGGGGAAGTAGCTCAGGGGTAAAATGCCCCTGGGTTCAATCCCCAGTACAAAATGATAATGATAATAATAATAATAATAATAATAATAATAATAATAACAATAATAATAATAATAAAAGTTATAGATAACAGAGGCACTCACATGTGTTTTATGTGCATGGAATAAGTCTCTGGATGACAGATGGTCCAAATCAATAGAACTACATAAAACGTTGTTTTATTTTTGAAAAAGACAATAAAATGTATTCTATGTTAATTTTTCCTCCAGAGGTTATTTTTATGATCGTCCCACTCAAATACCCACAACCCACTCTACCTCAGCTCTTGCCCATGCCACAAAGCTGTGCCCAGAGAAAACATTTCTAAGCTGGTGACATACAGAGCCTCCCAGATGGTCCCTTCTCCCTCTCAGCTCCATCACATTCAGCTGGAGGCCTCAGTCCATTTTCTCAGGGTTATCAGCAGACTCCCAGTCACTTCACCCTGATGTTTACTAGAGTCAAAAAGAATTGGTTGGATTCCCACGGCAGAGTCCTGGACTGAAACCAAGGCAGGGTGTGCTGCCTTGCTAGCCATGCCCTGGACCTTTCGAGTCTGGGGGACCTTCGCAGAGTCTCACTTCCCACTGATGCCCACACCTACTCTGCATGGTTATCAGTGACGGGGCTGTCCATGGGGACACCACCCAAAGACGACTCCAAACAGAAAGTGTCTTCACCACTTTCAAAATAGGATGCCTAAGCAAGTGTGGGCGGAGAGATAACGCTGGAAGAACTAATGCTGGGGCTGCAAAATAGCACAAAGCAGAATCAAAACACTGGCCCAGATAGTCCAACGGGGATGTTTCAGAAGTGCAAATACTGAAAGGGACATCTTAAAGCTGTTGCAAATGTAAATAGCAACAAGGTCAGAACACAGGCATCTTATTTTTTTCCCTCCCATATACAAATTGAACAGGAAATAACCTTTGCTGCTATCTGGTACTCCCCAACATTTCTTTTTCTTCTCCTTTTTTTTTTTTTTTTTTTGGACCAGGGATTGAACTAAAGGGCACTTAAGCACTGAGCAACATCCCCAGCCATACATATGTATATGTGTGTGTGTGTGTGTGTGTGTGTAGAGAGAGAAAAAGAGAGAGAGAGAGAGAGAGAGAGAGAGAGAGAGAGAGAGACAGGGTCTCACTAAGTTGCTTAGGGCCTCGCTAAGTTGCTGAGTCTGGCTTTGAACCTGAGATCCTCCTGCCTCAGTCTCTGGGATTCCAGGCATGCACCACCATGCCTGGCACTACCCAACATTTCTCAATCAGAGATGTTACTGGTTTGAATTCATTTGAAGAGCTCCTCAGAACTGGCCTTTTTATTTCAGAGATGGACTAGACTGAGAAAAATAGGAGGTTCCTAGAGACTGTTTACTGCACCGATGACCGAGTCATAATCCACTGGGTGTAAGAGCTGACAGGCTACAGGTTTTGTCAGAGGTTGTTTCCACAGGCTTTTTTTTTTTAACCATCTAACTCTCCAGCTTAGAACTTTGAATGGTTGTCAGTTGTTCAACACAAAGACTTCAGTCAGCTAAAAGTTCTGTCCAGTCACTAAGCAGCCTCCCTGGGCTTTATCAGGAAAGGGACAAGCAATACTTAGATCCTCAAATGTAGCACTTATCACAGTCAGACACACATAGAAATGCATTCACAAATATCTAAGTGTGAGCTGGCCTCGGTTTCATTGCAAATGCTAATTACACAAACAGTCCGTTCAGTTGTGTTGCATGAGGGGTTTGGGAGTAGCAGATATTTGATTTCTACGTACTGGACATGGCAGCAGCCTGAGTGATATTTCATCGACCCTCTGACATTAAAATGGCGCTGGGTAATAGAAATTAGGGTGGGATTAAAGTGAAGGAGCAATTACATAGATGAGGTACTTATCTGTACCCATGACACATGAGGTGGTCAAATTACTTCATCTTTGGTATCCCTATATCTGTGGAAGCATACAACCCATGAATATAGTTTCCTGGGGTGACTGTCATTTAAAAAGCCTTATTCAAGTAATTAATTAACAATGTTGTCACTAGATAGCTCATAAATACCTTTGACCTAAAAGTTACACCCTCTTGAATATTCATTCAAATTTTAATTGTCAGTAGACTGTTGGTAAAATTGAGTTGTTGATAAACTGAGCCCTGACCCTTTACCATTCTCAAAAGATTTTATGTGCTGTTCTGTGAAATTCTCTTTCCTTATGGTTATTCTCTAAGAAACTCTAAGAAAACAAGGAGGGCACTGGACTAGCAATCAGACATCCTGTGTTTTGGTGTCCAGTATGACTCCTAGGGTGAATGATTATTGGAACATCAACTGAATCTCCTCTCATTCTTTTAATCACCTGAGTATCTACTGTGTTCTGAGTCCTAGGAGCTTATGCTACATCACAAAGCAAGAAACTCGGCACCACATAAAAACAAAATACAGATATTGTGTCCACCTAAAACTAAAAAATAAATATTAAAAAGAAAGCAAGAAACAAAGATCCCTGCCTTTATAGAGCTAATATTCTAGTTCCCACTCTTCTTCCATTAGCTTGGGTTAACTATTGCTTCCCAAACATGTAAACCCAAAATGTAAGGAATGTAAAAGTGAAACTTTTTTTTTTTTTTTTTGGTACCAGGAATTGAAGCCAGGGACACTTAACCACTGAACCCCATCCCCAGCCCCCACCCCCACCCCCCGCTTTTTTTAAATTTTGAGACAGGCTCTTGCTAAGTTGCTGAGGCTGCCTTTGAATCTGCAATCCTCCTTCCTAGCCTCCCAAGCAACTGGGATTACAGGTGGCACCACCATGCCCATCAAGAGGGAAACATTTTTGCAAATGGTCCAGACCAACACTGTCCAACACAGTAGCTATGAGCCACGTATGGCTCTTGAGCACTTAAAATGCGGCAAGGCCAAACAGAAGTGTACTTGCAAGTGAAAAACACACACTGGATTTCAAGAACTCAGTATGAAGAAAGGAAATGTTAAATATTTCCCTTAAATTTTATATTAATTACGTATTAAAGTAATTCTATTTGACATGGTGGGATAAATCTTACTTAAATTAATTTTACTTATATTTACTCTTGTATGTGACCACTAAAGAGTTAACTGTGCCTTCCGTATTTCTATCAGGCAGTCCTGGTCTAGTCTATTGTCTTTATTGTAATCAAGAAACTGAAGCCTGAAAAAGTAGGTAAAGACTCCCTCAGAACCAGAATCCAGGTCTCCCCACAATGAAGCAGCTTGAGAGGCAGAGAGGAGGTGAATATAAAGACGATGAAGGACCCAAACATGGGACACATCTGCAGAGCTGGTGTCTAGCTGAGCAACATTTGGTAAGCACCTAGAGCCACAGCAGGAGCCTAATTAGTGTCTGCTTCACCTCTTCTTCTGCTCAATCTTCCTATTGCAGCCCCATGTGGTTATTCCATGTAAAAGACAGAACTACCCAAGACCACACAGGATTAGGCCGCAGCAGCAGTCCCGGTGCCCATCCTGAACTATGTTTGGAGTGCAGGGTGGGCAGCCAGGCAGGCAAAGGGTGATTTCTTCCATCTTAAAAAGGCTAAGATGGTTGAGAGAAGCTTAGGGCAACATGAAGCAAGGTTCACGTTGGCAAGGTGATGGCAAGGGTGATTCAAGATCCAGCTCTTGAAGGGTGGTTTTCTCCAAATCTCTTGCAGAGGGTAAAAATGGAGACAGATATGGGACTTTGGATACTCATTCAATTAAATATTAAATTTTAAAAACTAGAAAGTACTATGCAAGGAAAAACTATGAAGTGCTAAAGAGGAGAGGTGTGGAACAGGAGGACTCTTAAGACAGGACAAGATCAGTCCGAAACCTGTGCAAGGAGCCCAAAGCTGGATTAAAATAAAGTATGGTGAGAAAGCAGTTGTATTCACTTGGTCAAGTATCTGAGTACTTACTCCACAAAAAAAGACAGGTCCACTGAGAAGACTTGTGCAAAGGAGGCCAAGAATAGTCAGAAAGGGACAGATCCTTGGGAGGGAGTCTGGGATATCAGAGCTAACAGCTGGTCCTAGGAGCTCTTACGCTGCTGGCATTCCAGGTACATGCGAACACTGAATTGGCCAGAGGCGACACACTGTTGCTTTCACTGAGCTGCTGTCTACAGGCCCCTAAACCAGGTCAGTGATGACAGCGGGAAACAAAAAATAAAAGAATCAGCAGAACCAGCAACTGAGCGAACATGGAGAGAGAAAGGCTGAGCGAGCCCTGTGGGGCTGGTGTTGGGAGGGTGGGAAGTGTGGAAAGTGCTTAAGGGCACCAAACTGGAGTGGTTTAGGAGTTGCAGCTGTTGTTGAGTTGGTAGTCACTGCCCCTCAGCTCCAAACCTGCACCCTGAGGCCCCCATTTAAAAGAAGACCCTGAGATTTGCCCTGTATTTGAGGTCAGGAGCTTTTAATCCAGAAAGCAGCATTCAGCGCCTTGGCCACCAGGAGAGAACCCACTTTGAGTTTCTCTCCATTTTTGCAAGGAATGCCAGCTGACCTTCACCGGAATGTGTATCCACACAAAAGGAGTGCATCCTGTGTGTAAGGCCACCTTCTCAACAAGCAAAAGGGACTCTGCCCACATGCCAGGGGCTGAGAAACTGAAAAAACTGAGTTCTTAAAAACAGCCAACCCAGCTTCTCCTGAATCCAGAGCAATTCCCCAGGCTTTTTTATACACAGTTCCCTTGGTCTCCTCAATACCTGGCATGAGGCGCTACCCAGGAAGCACTTAACTACTTACTGACTCAATCACTGTTATCCAAGAAATGAGCACTCTACGCAGTTTAGTGACCAAGACTCTTAAATGCTCTGGAACTAAAAAACATCCTACTCGGAGAGTTGCTTAACATCAGCAATTATTTCTTCATATTGTTTTTTTCCTGTTGTTCCAAGAAGTTCTGCAAACAGTTCTAGAACGAGCCACAGGGGCCAGCTGAACAAATTCTATTAATTCGAAACAATTCATAAAGTTTACTAACATAGGTTATATAAAGATGCTTCTTTTATAAACCATTTACATTCTAAATATAAGCTTCTTTATAATGTATGTAGTTAAAAAAAAAAAAAAAAGTTGGAGAAACCTTAGGTCCTGGAAATGTTATTAAGAGATCAGCTCTACTGATATGTCCAAGGAACTTTAAACACACTCTCACATCTTTGAAGGAGCTGGCTTCACCATAATAGGATTTGTGTTAATTTAGTGTACCACAGTTAAAACACCAAGGTGTCAGAAGGCATTTTTCTATATTGTCATTTACCTTAGTGGCAATGAGAAAAAGGAGCACAATTTATCTATTCAGAGTAATGTCTTAGCCCAAATAGTTCCTCAGACTCTGCCTTGCTTGCTCTTAACCCCCAAACACCCACACCTGCTCACAAAGTAACAGATACCATCCAGAGGCCGTTTAAAGTTAAACAAAAGTTTAACTTAACTCAGGCACCTAGTTTGGGGCTTCCTGGTAATGCAAAATGGTTTTGCATTACCAGGTTCAGAGATCTCAAGTTGGCCTTTAGTGGCTCAATCCACAAATACAACATATCAAAGAGGAAAGATGAAGACAAGGTACTACTTACTGGAGCAGGAGAAAAAAAAAAAAAAAGGTTTTCCAATTTTGTATCAAATGTGTCCGGTTAATGGTACTGTGAGAACAAGGGCACCACAGTCCACTTTTAAGTTATCTTTATTGCTGAGCTGTTCCTTGGACTTTCAGAAGTAGGAGGAATTCTCTGTTCTCTGATGGGCAGTGCAAGATGTACATAATCTGCCCTGGCCTTGAACAATGGGGGATGTGGGCTAAGTGTGTGCACTACTGGGAGATAGGGGTAGGTGGGGGAGGCCGCTTAAGTCTGAAGACATTAAGTAGGGAGAGCCCCTGGTGCTGGACTAAGTCATACTAATTCTGACCAATAGGCCCAGAGCCAAATCCTTTCCTTCAGAGTTACAGGAATTTAATCTCTGGATACAAGGCAGGTATTGTGGGAGAAACAGCATGAAGAGTGTGGCTGTTAGTTCTGTGTAACACACTAAAGTAACTTAAAAAGTTATGAACTTTTGTTTGGTAACAATATAGGAGTATCCTAGCAGGAAAAAAAAAATCTAAAAACTTTGATGTTTTATGGGACACTTCTTGCAGCTACCTGAGCAATTATATACAATATATCAAATCTTTCTAAAAACTTATTGAGACTATATGTACTCTAAAGCTATGGGCTACTTTAAGAGACAAGGTTTCATTTATCTGAATTAAGAGCTGACTCCAGAGATACTAAGTTTACCAGTTTCCTAAACAAGAATGTCAAAGAATAGAACCCATGCTGGTCCAGCTCACACAGCTTTCCAGAAAGCCAAGTCAGCATTGCTAAGCCCCACCCACTTCAACTGCAGGGTCTAATGGGACAGATCTCAATCCCTCAATAATACCTCTGGGGATTTAAGGCACAGTACAATTCTTGGTAAGCTCTCCTACTACCCTATCCGCAGCCTGGCTTGCTTCCTGGCTTGTTGCCTTGCCAAGTTATTCAGGTTGAAAGGTTGGTGTGGCCAACAATGGCCACCCTCATCCCACTGCAAGGCAGCTGGGGCAGCCAGCGGGTCTTTTTTTTTTAGAAGGATTTAATAGTCCTAACTTTATTTCCTAGGATGGTTCAGTCTCCTAATCCTTCTACCAAATATTTGTCACAATGCAAAGGATTACATACACGGTCTTGATAAAAGTTTACTGTAAGAGCACTTTACCTATTTCATTCTACGCATGTGATACCTCCATCTTTAAAAAAAATAATTATTATTATTATAAAAGGGGCTAGGATTGTGGCTCAGTGGTAGCGCGCTTGCCTAGCATGCGTGAAGCACTGGGCTCCATTATCAGCACCACATGCAAATAAATAAAATAAAGGTCTATCAACAACTAATTTAAAAAAAATTAAAAGGAAGCAGGTTCCCCTTAAGACAAGGATTTAGGGCCCTGCAGAAGGCTTCCTCTGCATAAAAAAAAATAAAATAAAAAGTAATTTTTTTTTTTTTTTAAAGCACAACCAGCGGGCTGAAATGGTCCACCTCTAACAGTTGCAATGTCTTGCTTTCTCAAGGGAAACTCGCCAGGCATCTCCCCTGGAGCCCTCCCTCTCTTGGAGGGGCACCCTTCGGTTTCCTCGCCCGCCGGCCTGTTCCGTTTAGGTACACAGGCTACCAACCTGTGCTCTTCAAATTCCTCGTCCTCCTCCTACTCCCCTCCCACTCGGCTCCTCTGGCCTTGCGACTTGAGCGAAAGGGTTCGCTGAACGCGACACCTCCGGGGACAGCCGCGCCTCGGTGCCACCGTCGGCACCGCTATCCGAGTCAACTGACTCGCCATGGCTTTTAGCCTAGGTGGTAAGCAAGTTTCATTCGCAAAAGGGGAGGAACCAGGTTTCACAGACACGGTATTCTCGAGAACTTTCTGAGAGACGCGCGGTGCCGAAGTCACACGCTTGGATCCCTCTGCTGCTTTCGCGGCGTCCACATTCAAGTGGGATGAATCCAAGAACATTCAAAGAAGGATCTCTGACCTTTCCTTAAAACGGAGGCCTTGGGACCGAGCCTAGGAAGCACCCCTCCCCTGCCCGGCCAGATGCAAGTCCCAGACCGCTGCGTCTCCAACTGCGCCTGTTAAAACCGCCGGATTCGAATTCACTCTCGGCGGACGGCTCCGAGGAGGCGTACGAGTCCGCGGGAGCGCAGAGGCAAGCCCGCGGGAGCGCAAGCACGCAAAGGGTGGCAGGGGGCGTTGTCTGACCTCGGCAAGGAAGGAGCTGAAGGCGCCCATCATTTGCTCCTTAGCCGCTCCGCCTGCGCCGGGCCAGCGCGCAGCCCGCCGGACTCCTGGAGCAGGAACTTGCTAAAGTTTGCCAAGCCCGGGGCGCAGTCTCGGAAAAGTTTTAGTGCGCGCTCTGGGAGCTTCCCTGGCTCTCGGGAGCGCGGTGCGTAAAGGACGGGGCATTCTTCGCGGGAGCAGGAGGGTAAAGCAGCTCTAGGTCTGGGCACCTGTCCGCACCTCCCCTCCTGTCCCGGCGCTTCCCAGCAGGCACTGCAAGGATTGGAGCACCGTTGGGTGGGAAAGGACCCTCGAAGCCCGCCGCTGCATCCTAGCACCTTTGGAGGAGGAAACCGTGTACTCACCTGGGAGGTGGAAGAGAAGGCCACAGAGGCTGGTCCTTGGCGTGGGCAGCCCCCCGTAGGAGCGGCGCGGTCACTACAGCCCCCAGGCAGTGGCACCGAGTGAGCCGTCCAGCCGCCGCCCCCTCCGTTCTTATTCGGCCTGACCACGCCCCCGCCCGCCGCCCCCGCCCCTGCCCCCGCCCCAAGGCCGGCCCTCCCGAGGGAGCCAGTGGCGGGGCGAGGCGGAGCCTGCCCCTCGGGATCCTTCCGCTGGGGCGCTGACGGCAGGGCAGGGCGGACGGAGCCCTCTGATTGGCTGCTCGGCTGAATGGTTGCCGAGAGACGAGTAAATCTTCGGCGGCGGGAAGGGGCGGGGTGGGAAGGGAGGTAGCACCGCGCAGGCGCAATAGAGAGGGGCCGTGTTAACGGGGCTTGAACTTGGTGGTTACCGGGACGCCTCTCTTTCTGTTGTCCTCTGAATTCTTTTCTGCTGCTATTCCTTTCGTGTAAACCTTCACCTTCCCGCCATGGGCTTTTCCTGCGCCTTCGCAGACCTGTTTTTCTTCGGTTCTGGGAATTTTTCGCACTGCTTCTCCTTGGCTGCAAAAGTAAGGAGCGAGCCCGACGCTCACGCCTACCTCCGACGTGTTGGTGAAGTTCGGGGGGAAAAAAACTGCAGAGTTTCTGGGCGCCGGGGATCTTCATGATTCCCCAAGCAAATTGGCTGGAGGTGAAAAAGTGGTCTTGGGGAAAGCGCGCAGTTGGTGGTTCTCTGGCATCAGGGAGCCACTCACCTGTGTGCAGTTAGTGGGACTTAGGAGCCTCAGGGAATCCATCACCAATCCTGGCCACCACCATAGCTTTTGCCCTGCTCAGAATGCCACAGGGCTTAGTCGTGTACGTTATATAACGTGCAGGCGGGGCCTGGACACCGTCCATTCATTCCGTAGCAAGGGGTTGACCGCCCAGATTCTGAATTCAGACTAACTTGAGTGGAGATCTTCATTCACCATTTTAACTATCTGTGAGATCTTGGGACAAGTCATTAACTCTTTATATACTGCCATTTCCTATCTGCAGAATGGAACCAAGAATGAGACAGCTTTGTAGGATTATATAAGTATGAAGTTAAAAAAAAAATACTTGGAAAGGTATTAGTTGGTTAAGTACTTGATATAAAGTGTATATAAGGGCTATTTATGCCCAATAGTAGCCAATGTTGTTTATTTCAACTTTTATTTATCTTCTACTAGTGATGTGAGATGACTGGTTGTTCCAGTATTGGTACTGTCCAATTTTTAATCTAAAAAGGGGATGCATATTTCATTGTGATCTAAATTTTTCATTTCCCTGATTGTTGAGCAACGTTTTAGATGCTTCTTGGCCATTTTGATATGCTTTTAGTAATTGTCTGTTCAAAGCTTTTGTGCATTTGTGGAGAGTTGTCTGTCTTAATGACCTCATATCCTGAATGGTTCTTTGTCTAATATATCTATTACAAATACCTTCTCGAATCTGTGACCTCCTTTTTATTATTTTAATATTATCTTTTGATGAATGGAAATCCTTAATTTTAAGTAAGTCCAATTTATTGCTTATCTTTTATAACTTGCATTTTGAGTCCTGTTTAAGAAATCCCTGCCTATCCTAAGGTCATAAAGATGATCTGTTTTCTCGTAAAAACTTGTTTTAACTTTTGTTGCCTGTAAGGCTTTGTGCAAGTAACAACCATCCTTCCATAAACTTCCAATCACAAGAAAAATTAATGAAAATAATTACATTGTCTTTTAGACTGAATGCCATTTGCACAGGTAGCCTCAAGGAAGGGCAGAAGTTCTTAATCTAAAATTTGATCTTGCATGTTTTAGTTTCACTTTGGCTTAGATGAAATTTTGTTCAACTCCCTGAAAAAAAAAAAAATTAGATAACTCTGGTGAAGAAGAAGGGAGGACCAAGAAGCAGCAGAGAAATTTCTTATATTCATACATGTGTATATTTTTCCCTTGCTTCTTTTTTATTCCTGGGGTATTACTTGACATTTTAAGAATTTTTTTCACCTTTTTTTAAAAATATATACTGTCTTCTCTCTACTATGGCATTCTGCAGCTGGAAGAAATCTAGGAAGTTGCCAGGTCCTGCTCCTTGGGCATGAAACCAGATATTAAAGCTATACTTCCAAGATTGTTGGTGCTTCTTTGCCAGATTCCAATCCTTTGCTATAAGCCTATCCAATCAAAATGGTTTAAAGACTCTTGTTGTTGTTGTATTCTTAGTAATTTCTTGATTGATGCTTGGGAAAGCTGAAAGAGAGGAACCAGAGGATCAAGATTCATTGATCAAAATTGATCAATTGATCATTGATCAAAATTCATTAAAATTCAAGTTTGCCTTCTTTGTAGCAGTGACTCTGAAAAATATTCATGTCTCAATATTTTATTTGAAATCTTATAGTGAAGCCAAGAATTTCTGCTGTTCTTTTGTCAGGCAAGAAACATCTTTTGTGTAGTGCTTGGTATTCCCCTAATTCATCAGTTTCTCAAGTCTTGAATGGTGTATCACCATTATAAACATTTATTCAAATGCCCTCTACTAAACATAGTTTTTATATTGATTTTAAGTACAATTTTTACCTGCATATACACAGAGTAGAAGTACACAGCTCATAAAAGCACAGCTCAGTGAATTTTCACAAACTGAACAAACCTGTGTTACTGGCATACAGATCAAGAAACAAAGTAACATCAAAGCATTTGTGGACCTATTTTAAAACCTCCACAGTGGCTTTGTCTACATCCTAGTGAGTCTCTGGGAGAGTGAAAATATGACTTGGATTTCCAGTGACCACCTAGAACTCACCAATAAATCCGTTTCCTCTCTGGCTTCTTCAGGCCAATATTTTTCTTGGGTGTTAGGGGGAAAAAAATAAAAAACTAGTTTTGGAGTAAGAAGGTGTTAAGTTTTATTTGGAGCAAAGTCCATGATTAATAGAACCTGGGACTGGTCAGATTGGATAGAATAGGGGTGGGGAATGGGCTGCATCTTGTGCTTGGCTGTAGTGGCTGGCTCAAGCATAGTGTGTCAGAGGAGACACTGTACAGGGCAGAGTAAAGGGGGCATCGTCATGGTGGGGACTCAGAAAGAGGGAAGGTGGTAGCACTTCCAGAGAAGAGAGGATGCCAAAGATAAGCAGTGCTGACTTATCCCTCCCACCTGTGTGTGTCTGGATTCCTTTCCCTGGTGTTGTATCCCTGTTGAATCCAGTAGCTTGTATCTTTGTCCCAGCCAAAATGTAACCTTGAACAAATGGCTTAACCTCTGTGAGTCTCAGCTTTCAAAAATGGAGATGGTAATGTCAGCCTACCTGCTTCATGGAGTTATGCGCCAATCAAATGAGGCAGTGAATACACCACGTAAGAGCAGTGGTCTCATCCACAATGTCCATCTCTCTGTCAGCCTGGTACCCTTTTCTCATGTTACTATCAGGACATCTTGGCAAACAAGTCCAATGAGAGCAGAGGAGGGTAAATGCTCAATCCCTTGCTGTGGTTGCCTTCACTTCTAGGGCTCCAGATGTCTTATCTGAGGATTAATGTTTTTCAAACCTCCCTTCTGGGAAAAGGGAATCCACCAGTGTACTTAGTTAATTGATCGTTTCACTTGCTGGGACCAAGCACTGGATCCACTCGAAACCTGCCATATATTTAGGTCCAGGATGTGTTTCTCACCAACCCATCCCAGTGCCTGAAACTCAACACTGGAGTCTGTTCCCATGTAGCTTGTCAGAAGAAGGTGGATGCCCCATTGACAGGAATGGCTAACACCTTACAGGTGTAGTTCTCAGTTTATACGTTGGGCTTCCAATCCAGCCTGGATTTGTGGTTGCAAACAATCAAAAACGACTCTTGCTGATTTACACAAAATAGAATTTATTTAAATGGCATTGGGGAGCCCACAGAATTAGCAGGATTGATGGACAACATGGCTAATTGATTCTGCTATGAGGAACATGGCCTAAAAATCATATTGTGTACTGATACAGGAAAATACCTTGATGTCACCAAAGACATTGACCAGCACGAGTTGCAGCTGCTGCCTCTGAAGACTAAATGCAACTGTCCCCATCACCATTGCCACCACCACTCTATATTCAGTCTGTCTGTCTCCGTATTTCTGATTCAAAATTTGGGGTGGTGGGGTACATCTTATCAGCAGGGCTCAGATGGAGCACCCAAGCCCTGGCTGCAAAGAAGCCTGGGAAAGATTATCTGCTCACTTCCATTTTCACCTTGGAAATTGGGCTCTGCCTCTTAAGACAGAGGATTCTCCAAACAGAGGAAGGCGGTTCCAAGGCCAGATAGCCAGAATACGCGCCATTTCCCCTCCAGTCTCATACCTCAATCTCTTGTGAACACTGTGTGAGCAAATCAGCATCCTTTAATCCACCTAGCCCTGGGACCCAGACACAGGCAAGTTTCTGAAGCTACAAGTCCAAGGGCCAGGAAAAATGGATTCTTGAGAAGCTTCTCGGATGGAGGCCCTCCAGCTGGCCCCACCCTGCCATACGCTCTGCTCTTAGCCAGGCAACATTTTTCCTCTTCCAAATTCTTAGAATAGGCACTTGGTATTTGTCTGATGGAAAAAGAAAGAAAGGAAGGAAAGCAAAGAAATTGAAAGGAAGGAAAGGAGAAGAAAAAAGGTGTCTTGGATAACCCTTCCCCCAAGTCCCTAGCTATGTGTAGTATCGGTCACTTTATTGCTTTGGGCCTCAGTTTCCCCATCAGTTAAAAAAAAAAAAGAAAAACGGACCCTGCCTGGCTCATTTCCAGTGCTTCCAGCTCCAACCACCAAGTGTCAAGGAACTAAAGGGTGCAAGGCTGTGCCGCCCAGGGCACATCATGGGGTTGGCTGCACATAATGACAGTGTCCCAGAGCTGGCGCTTGTGTAACAGGCAGATTTACCGAGAGGGGACGACTGTTTGCTCAGCAGCCGAGAAGACTATAATTAGACTGTCACAACATCAGCAAAAGTACAGGATCGATGTAATCAGAGAAGAAATGGAAAAGAACACGGCATCAGTCAAAGCCTCCAGTGGGTCCCCGTGGTTTCCGGAGCACTAATGGCCCAGGCGGGGTTCAGTGTCCTGCTTGTGGGTTTCCTCCTGAGTGATGACAAGGTTGGCTTAGGCCTTCCCCGCTGTCCCTCGGGGCCACCTGGTTCACCTCCTCCTCTTCCCCTTCTCCCCTTCCTCTGCTCACTGAGTCTTAGGGATGAGAGGCAGGACTTTGGAGCCAAAATTTGTGGCGGAGATACCTCTGATCCTCATGGTGTGTATTTGTGTGTATGTGTGTGCGGTGAGGAAAGTCCATCTTCTTTCTTTTATTTTTTTATTTCGAGCTTCTTTATTTGTATTTGTTGGTACTAGGGATTGAACTCTGGGGTTACCGCTAAGGTACATCCCCAGCCCCCCCCCGTTTTTTTCTTTTAATTTTGAGACAAGTTCCCACCAAGTTGCCCAGACTGACCTTGTAGTTGCAATCCTCCTGCCTCACCCTCCTGAGTCACAAGGATTACAGATGTGCAACACCAAGCCAGTGAGACAGTTTCTTTAAAATGCAGATTCTAAGACCCAATCTCAGCCCCACCGAATCAGAAGCTCTGGGTGTAGAGCCTCGGAATTTGCATTTACCACATGCTCAGCTGAATTGATTTTAGCATACTAAAACGTCAGGACTGCCAGGCTGGGCGGCTCTCCCTCCTTGTGGTAGACTGGCCTTATTGGGCTTCTCTGTGCCTGGTGTGGTGGTTATTGCATAGTCTGCCCAGCAGCAAGATTCAGGCAGCCAAGGTTAAAGGACTTTCTAAAGCCCAGGAATCATAATGGGCTCCTTATTTTCTTTTTAATCATGTTAAGAATTCCAAGCTGCAGACTTATTTATCTCATTAATCCTGGTGACATCTGAGCTAGGGAGGAATGTCCAATGTCTTCAGTTTCTTTCCATCAAAGTAGATCAGGGCCCAGATCTGTCCCCAAAGGATCTGGACCCGAAGTCCTCTATTCTCCTCTGAGTCTGAGCCTGATACTCATGCAAACATTTGGATATTTTTAAAAATCTGTGAACATTTACTTCTTAAACAATCATTTTTTACATAAATAGTACATTGCATTATAGAAAAATCAGAAAATGCAGAGATGCCAAAGGAAAGAATAAATGATGACCCATCTCACAGCAATAATTGTGGTATTTTGGTGTTAATACTTCCACACTTGTGCCCATATGAATGTTCTATTCCTACATTAGCAGGGTCCTTGAGGAAATGGATGGTGCTCTGGAACAGTGTTACTGAGAAGAGCTTATTATTAAAGGGCAAAGTTAAGGGAAACAGGACAGGTAGCCCCATAGTATTGGCAGCAAATTGGGAGCTGTTTCCACACTATGTTTGAAGGTATTAGAGGAGTTACCAGAACCTGAGGGTCATTGTAACTGGGAGAGGGCCATCTGACAGGAGATTTGACCTTGGGATAGAGAATTTAGCTCCACCATTAACCTCCAGCAGGGAGGGAGCCATATAAAACACCTGATTTTCTGCCGGTGCTTCCCATTGGCCAATCTCAACCAGAAGTCAGGTTGGTGCAGCCTTCCTAGACCTAGCAAGAACTTAGAGGGTTGGAAGGGCTTGGCATGCTGCTCAGTGGTAGAGTGCTTCTTACCTAGCATGTACAAGGCCCTGGGTTTAATCCCCAGTACTGCAAAGGAAAAAAGTGCTTAGATGTTGAAGAGATGGCCTGCGTGGGCAAGTGGAGGCTGCCCCACATGATCACTGTGTGCGTTTATGAGTGTGACAAATCATTTTTGAATTTCCAAATCTAGAAAAGGCAATGCTCTCTCTTCAATTGGTTATCCCTTTGACCACACCAAATGAGTGCAGTGAACTCTTGCTTGGTGATGTTGCCCTCAACACTTTGAGTTAGGAAGCCTGACTACAGGCTTGGATTTTCTATTTGAAGCAGAGTCAGTTATTCAGTAAATGTGGGCTCCTCCTTGGTGTAAGATTTGGTGCCAGGAAGCAAGAGGGAATCAGAGAAGACTGACAGCCACCGACCTCTCGGAGCCTATAGCCTTATAGACAACTAAAGAGGCACAACACAGAGATCCACAAACCAGGCAGAAGGAGTAAGCCCTATGAGGAAGTTCTATGGTCTATATATGTGCCCCCCAAATCCATATGTGGAAATAATCTCTATGCAACTCTCATGAGAAATGGGATCTTTAAGAGATGATAGGATCCTCGAGGGTACTGCCCTCATGAACAGATTAAGGCCCTTATCTCAAGAGCAGATCAGTTACCAAAAATGCCCCCCCTTTAGTGTACACACACACACACACACACACACACAACATGTGATGCCTTCCACTAGGTTGTGATACAGCAAGAAAGCCCTTACCCAATGTAGTCCCTTGATCTTGGACTTCCTAACTTCCAGAAATATGGTCTAAATAAACTTCTATTGTTTATAATTGACTGAGTTCTTAGTGTTTAGTTATTACAACAGAAACAACTAAGAAAGGAAGGCATGAGACTCTATGCTAATAATTATTTATTAATAAAATCTAATATTAGTAGATAGTTATACATTAGCACTGTTCTAAGTTCTTTCAAGGTACTTCTATTTCTTCATCTCCCAACAGACCCAGGAGGTAGGTCATACTCTTATTCCCATTTTGTCGCTGAAGAGGCTGAGACGAGGAGAGGGGAAACTAGTTGTTCAGGTGCACACAGCTAGTTGGTGTCAAACTGGAATCTGAACCCAAGGCCGTCTGATTCAAAAGCCCATTTTCTCAAAAATCTCTGGGCTTCTACACTGGGCCCAGGATCAAAACTATGCCCACAATAACACTCAGTCATCATGTGCCTTTTGAATTCTCGTTCTCTCACAAGTATATGATGGAGTTTTCCAGGGCTGTGTGACAGGTGCTGTCATCAGTCTGAGGCCAGTGGAACATGTGTCATGTGCTCTTCTGTTTCAAAACTTTCTCAGTTTGAATCTCCAGTATGGGAAATGACAATAGATATGACTTACATTTAAAAAACAAAAACAAAAAAACAAAACCCTCTTTGTGGCCTCAATAATTTTTAAGAATATAAAAAGATCCCAAGATCTAAAAGTGTGAAAACTGCTACATTCTCTCTTTTCCTGTGGGGATTGAGAATGGAGAGATACCATTTGATTATGTAATCAAATTTATCACCATCAGTTTCCTTAACAAAAATCATAGGAGAATAAAGAGCAGATGAAGTGCTAGAAAATTATAGCACCCTAAGGGGCCCACAAGGGTCAGCTGGCCCATTTTCTTGGCTTTGACAAAGACGGCTCCAGGTGGGCTGTGGACTTCCTTGCCCCTGGCTGCCACGATGGCCTGCTTGTCTTGTCTCAGAGCCCTGGCCACACCTGTATCAAGTTAGGTTTAGAAATCCTCCAGGGGAATTGAGAACATTTAGCTTGTCCTTTCAAAGACTGAACCAGCAACATTTGTGCATCTTCTGGAAGTTTAAGCCTTTGTATTTCTCAGGTTGACAGCATGCCCTAGTTTTTTCAGTCTAAGAAATGGGGAGTAAATTATAGTAATTGCTCTTTAACTAATGGATATTAAAAAGTCTAGCAAATGAACTTTAGTTAATTATGGGTAAAGGCTATTCTCTAGCACTAGGTGGTATAAAATAGTTGGTGCTCCTTACTTAAAAATGAAAATAGAAAAATGCACATACTTGACATTCTAGGCTAGTGCACAACATCCTTTTCTCTAACTGGGGAGTCACCATGTTGCCTGAGTAGAATCCACAGCCCAGCCCCACAGGCAAGGCCTCACTGGCCTAAGTCCATCCCCTTGCGCTATGACCATTCAAGATGAGCAGGCATCTCCTGCTTATACTCAGTGTTTGGAGGAAGAGAAGCCAAGAATACTCATCTTAGTCTCTACGGGGCGATGTGTAGAAGTAGTCTGGCTGTTGTCTTAATGTCTGAGCAGAAACAGCACATGATGGAGTCTACACACTAGCAAGGGCAGAGCCAAAGACTCAAGAACAACCATACCAGAAGGCCACACTGCCATCAAACCTTTTTCCAGGAACCTACAACTCCCTGTAAATGTTTAAGCTACTTTAACAATTTTTTTTTAATGATACTTAGTAACCAGAACATCTGATGTGATTAAATAATTACTGTTGCAATTCAAATACTGTAACATAAAGGAAAAAGTAGGGTTGTCACGTCAATCAAACAGAAAGTGGGAAATCTGACAATTTAAGGCCAATCCTGATTTTCTTAATTCACACTCAAGTTGACCTTCCAAATCAAATCCCTACTCTGCCTGTCCCTCTGGGTGAGTTATTCTACCTCGGTAAGCCTCAACTTCTTTAAGATAATAAAATGATGATGAGGAGACCTCTCCCATCAGCATGTTGGGAAGATTAAGTGAGCCAATTTGTGCACTGTTAGGTGGCAAGCAGGAAGTTTTAGAAAAAAGTCAGCCAGTATTATCCAAGAGGTTTCCCTCCTTGCAACTGTCCTAAAAAAGAAGAGAATGTTCCAGAAGATCTTCAGGAACCCTTTCTGGCCTGCTATGCTGCTCTTGATAGAGTGGAACTGAAGCAGGTGACTCTTGGGAGACCCTCTCACTGAGGACAAAGGGACTCTGACCAACCAGTACTCATTCATCCACAGTGGGAGGCTGCTCTGCCTTCCAAAATATTATAATAATTGGCTGCCAGGTGGTCTCCAGAGGCCCAAGGGAAGACATTGAGGTCAATTTTGGTCTTGTTGTTTCAGCATAGAGATTATAGCAGAGAAACATAGGGCAAGTCCACATCGATCATCTCATACACTGTACCTAAAGAGCAGGGCTGAGCTTGCAAAGAATATGGCTTTGAGAGTCAAAGATAATGTGTCATTCTTCCGGGCTCAGGTTCCTCATCCACTAAATTGGAAGCACCTTCCCTGTCTCAGGTGACTGTGAGGATTCTACCAAATAACCCATGTGATGTATGAAAGTGTCCGTCACATCAGAGTGCCTCATGAATATCTGTTTCCTCATGAATATCGGTTTTCTTTCCTTTTTTGGAACCTGAAGCCACCAGCCACCACTGCAAAGAGGAACAGAACTTGAAAGAGCTCTACCTTGGTTTGCAACAAAATAAGCCCTTACAGCTGGCTTTGGGAAATTACCTTTTTTTTTTTTTTTAAGTTGATGGGGTGATAAGGAGAGAGAAGTCTCAGTGAGACAAGGGGAAACTGGCCTCTCAATGCCTAGGACCTAATTTGGGAACTAAAATGAATCAAGTGAATTATGTCAGTCCTAGGGACCCAGTTTTCTCCTTGCCCTCGCAGCAGCACATTAATGATTTTCTTCTTTCTTTCTTTCTTTTTCTTTTTTGGTGTTGGAATTGAACCCAGGGATTTTTTACACTGAGTTACATCCCCAGTCCTTTCTACTTTTTTTTTTTTTGAGACAGGTCTTGCTAAGTTGCTTAGGGCCTCCCTCACTAAGTTGCTGAGGCTGGACTTGAACTTGCAATTCTCCTGCCTCAACCTCCTGAATCACTGGAATTACAGGCATGCGCCACCGTGGCCAACCATATTAATGATTTATGATAATGAATAAGACTTGTCTACTCTCTTTTCTAGATTTGCCTCACACCATTAATGTCCAGCTCCTTTGCTATCTAAAATTCAAACTCCTACAGGAGAATCCCATGGGGCAGTTGGCACCTGCAACTTTATTCGGACATGCACTTTCTTACTGGCAGTTTCCAGGTTAGCTGTCCCTGGGCCAAATGTTTTCAGCTGAGGACACAGAAGTGGGATCAAAGAGCTCCGAGAGGTTACAGGTCTCCAAGGAGCACCCAAGGGAAACTTCCCTCTGCAGAAGGGAAGCCAAGAACCTGAGGCCTCACAGTTGGACTGGGCCGTCAGCTACAGGGACAGCAGGCAAAAGCGACACATCTTTATCTATAAGCAGCAGCACTATGCAGCTATCACTAGACTTGAGCTTCTTTCCAAGAGTGTCTTCCTCCCTCCTTTCTCATTGTTTTATTTTGACCCAAACCATCCCAGGCCAAAGATCTTCTCCAATCTAGCTGGTGACATTCCCCAAACAAAAGGAATTATTATGCTATTCTAGCCTGTGAGCTGTCATAGCCTGTCTCCCAAAAGGTTTGTTTTTGTCTGCAAGAGTCTAAAATAATCACAGGCCTGGTGCTTGTAGATTGTACTGAGAAGGTTTTGTAACCACTTTGGCCCTAACTGTGCCCAATTAGCTAAAGCAGAGGGTGAACTACCTCTTGTGGCCTGGCCTCCGGGGTGAAGGTTTCCTGGGACCGTGTTTAGAAACCTGGTTCTGAATCATCTAGCTCATAACCATGTAAACCTGGGTGAGGTCTTGCCAATTGGGGAATATGAGTTGGGGCTGGAACCGTTTGGAAAATTCAAAGTCACAGCAGGAGGGGAATGACCCATTCTATGTGGGTGACAGACACTCTGGTCATTGCCCCAATGTATCTGAATAGCAGTCCTCCGCTGAGGAGGCTGTCCCCTGGAAGGGGGGGGGATGTCCCGCCTGCAGTGTCAGATCAGTTCTGGTGTGTGACCTCAGTTCTGGTGTGTGTCCCCTGGAGAGAAGGGGTGTCTCTCAGACCGTCATCAGTGCCAAACTCCCAGGGAAGGAGTCCTTTCGCTGTGGTGCTGAGAATTGAACCCAGGGCTTTGCTCTTGCGAGGCCAGCACTCTACCAACTGAGCTATACCCCCAGCCTCTCTGGGTCTTGATCTGAAAGGCCAAGAGATGGTTCCCCATCTGCAGGCATTCAATTGTTTCCTTAGGTTAGGACATTGTTCTTCATTGGAAGACCTGGGGCACTTGTTAAAAAAGGTACATTCCCATGTCCCAACCCCAGAGGCTCCTGCTCTGCAGCTCTGGTGTGGGACTCAAAAGATGTGCTTGTTTGCTTGTTTTTTTCAGGGTTGGGGATCAAACTCAGAGCCTCACCCAGGTTATACCAGCACTCCACCGGTGAGCTACACCCCCAGCCCTGGAAATATTTTATTTTGAAGAGCATCCCTGGTGGTTCTGACCACACATTAAGAACCTAGCCTAAGAGAAAGTTTTTGGTCTCATGAGGATCTGGGTACACAGCCCAGCTCTGCCACTTGCTGTCTGTGTGAACTATGGCAAACTCTTTAATCTCTCTGTGCCTCAGTTTTCTATTCTGAGAAATGGGAATAAGAATGTCACCCTCACTGGGCCATTAGGAAGAATAAATAATATGAGGTTCTGCTCTTAATGCATGCTGATAACTAGTTTTATTGTGATTACTATGATCTGAAAAGGAGTGGGGCACTGGTGATAGTCTGCCCTGGTCCAAAGCCAGGTTTGTAGGAAGGAATGTTATCCTGTGAAGAAGTTCCGGCTTAGGCTGCTCCATTTAGAATGTTCACTGATGAAGAAGCCAACCTTTGCACACCCCTCAGGCACACTCACACTCTTTTTCTTTCAACTGGACACACCCACGGTGTTCCACAAGCCTGTTTGCATAGTCCACCTGTCCTGAATCCTAAGCAGAACAGCCCTTAGTGGGGAGCATGCCCCCGACATTGACACCCAGTTGTACAGATGCCTCACACAGCTACCATGAGCACTCTTAGTCTTCGACTTCTGGTTTCTCAAGAGGTACTCCAAGAACCAGCATCCAGCCATTGGAGAAATGGGATAGTCTATGTGGTCCAATGTGTGGCTCATTGGGAGAGGGTACTAATCCATTTCTTGGCTCATTTTATATAGGTTAATGTTTGATGATGATAAATAGAAACCAAGCGTCTGGAAACTCTCTAACTCCATTAAACAAAATTTAATCTTTGAAGATTAGAAAGTTACTTTAAAGTCTTTCAGAGCTCTGTTGTCCTTAAGGATAATAACTATGATCATATTTGAGAGTCCATAAATAGGCATTTCTAACTATTAGAACTCAGCTTCAGCTTCTACCTCATTGAGCCTAAACTCTGGAAAACATCCAAGAATTATTTCTATGCCACAAAACAAACAAAAAAAAAACATCTGGGGGTTCTGGGTAGACAGAGGTTCAGAAATGAGGGTTCCAGTTTTGGCTTTCTTTAATTTGCTATGTGACCTTGAGCAAGTTGCTTCTCTTCTTTGGGATTTTCCTTCACACCATAGGGGTTTACCCCTTGGTTCTATGACCTTTCTGGCCTATAATCTATTTATGGCCCGGAAGAGAGTGAGCCTTCTGGGTTCCATGGAATGACACTTGCTCCCGGTTCTAGTTTTAACAAGCTCGTTAGAACCCACCCTGCTGCCAATGATCCAATATAAAATACATTTTTATTTGTTTTGCACTGAACAAATTCTTCAGGGCAGCCATCCAAGCAGAGCAGGGTTGGTGGTAATGGAGAAAGCCCAAGATGAGGACGTACTTTCCAGAACTGAGAACATTAGCCAACTTTTCCTGACGCCAAAACAGTGAGAGGAAGAGTGGACAGCTCCTCTGTGCACCCGCTTGTTTGGTTATAAACCACCAAGTAGCAGCCTGACCTACGTCTTTTGCCACTGTGCTGACAAGAGTCCTGATTTATCTGGCATCAGACAGAGGGGACAGCTCTGGGGAGGCAGGCGAGTAGTCGTGTATCCATGCTACTGCCGTATCCCTGCCCTGTGTACATGCTCATGTCCAGGAGAGCAGGACTGACTTCTGAGCAGTCACCATTTCCAAGATGGCATGTGGCAATGTCAGTCAGAGGGTGGGGGCCTGGCCCCCCAAAGTGGCATGTCCCTTTATCTGGCCTGCCTCAGTGTGTCCACTGTCACACTGATGTGGGGGGATTATAGGGCCTTTCAAGCAAAGCTGACTTGAAGCTATGGTTGAATTTGCTTCATTTCAACACTCACCCTTGTGCCTATTTCTTCCTGGCTGAATCTGGAGAAATAACAGCTGGAAATGAGGGAGGCTGCCTAGTCATATTTAGAATAGTAACTGATAATTTTTAGGGGCTGTTTTCTGGAGGTAGGATCTATCATTTCATATGGAAAAACTGAAGAACAAGAGATTACACAGCTTAGAAGAGCCACAGGGCTAGTAAGCCAAGGAATTAGGATTCAAACCCAGGCAGTGTGGCTCCAGAGCTGGCTGCTATGGAACAGCAATGTCTTTGTGAGGGCAGGCGTGTCCTCTGGGCAGCCCCTGGGCAGCTGGGGCTCATCCCTTTCTACCTCTGTCCTTGGAGCTTCATGCTGAGGCTTGGAGAGAAGCAGATCTCTCCTCTGAGAAGTTTCCACTGTTCACACAGTCTAACCTGTTTTGTGGCTTTTAAACCTGAAGGACTTAGGAGTAATGGTCTCTACTAGGTGCCCAGGAGGTGCCCAGAGCTTCCTCCAGTCTAGTACCAGCTTTAGAAATGCTCCTCGGGTTTGACTGCTGAAATAATCACTTCTTGAGCCCTCCTCCTACTTCCTAAAGCAGAATCTTCATCAGCCAGAGAAATGCTTTGAGAAACCCCAACATAGGGAAGAGTGCACAGAGTAGAAAGATCTGGGATTATGTGCCATTTAGCCACCACATAACCTCTGTTGACAAAGAGAAAAAAAAAAAAAAAAAGGTCAGTTCAATTTAACAAAGCTTACTTGAGTAAGAAAAAGTTTCTAGAACCAGGCATCATTCCAGACAAAGAGGGTTCACTATCCTGCTATGTCCCACTACATGTACAGGTTGTATTTACAGCCAGAGAAAAAGAAGTGACACATAAAAACAACCTGATTGGCTAACGTCAGAATTTGCTTTATATGGACACGGCTGCTCACTTAGAAGGCTGTGATTGGCTGAGATTTAGTGCTTGGTTACAAGGATATATTCTTAGGTGAGGTTACAGTTTGTTTACACATCGAGCTACTTTGGACCAAACTAATTTGTCCAAACTACTTTGGACCAAACTGTCACTCAACTACAGAGGCCCATTTAGGTCAAGTTTACTTCAATTTAACAAGAGAGGGAATCTTGGCTCCCTCTCTAAAAGGATCAGAAGAACTGCCTCATCATTATCACTTCATCTGTGTGTGGCATGTGATGATCATATATGTAAGGATTTTTTTTTTTTGGTGAATTTAAATAACCAGTTAACATTTACAGGACTTTCAAACTAAGACCTTGACAAACATTATCTCTGTGTCTTGGATGTTCAGATAGTCTAGGGAAGTTCGGGAATAGCTCAAGATTCCACTGCTTAGAAGTAGCAGGGTCTGGGCTTGCTCTTGGCTTGGTCTGAGTCAGAACTGGGAACTCCCTTTCCAAATGCTGGCGTCATACAAGTACAATGCAGTGATGATCTGGTACCCACAGTGAGGTGAGCCCACATTCTAGAAACCATTGGGAAGTAGAAATGCTCAGCAGAGGCATGAAAAAATACTTCCCCTACAGAACAACCAGAAAAACATCTCCTGCAATAAAAACTACCACCTGGGTCATTCAACATGCTCTTTGTCCTCACATGTCTTAGCCTGAAGACAGGAAGCACTGGGGTGCCTAGAATCTTCAGCCAAACCTGAGGCCATACCATGGGCAGTGGCTTCAGCGGCTGCCTCCCATTATGTTTCATCAGAAGCATTACCAAGGAATAGAAAGACAATGACTCAGAACAGGGCCCCTGGCAGCAATGTGCCACACGAATTCTATGACTTCTTCTATAGAAGAGTCAAGTTCAGGAGCTATAGGCTTAACCCACCAAACCCTTTAGCCATTCCCACTTGAAAAGCAGCCTTCAGCTTCCTTGGTCCCCACCGAGGGGCTTAGCAACCCTGCTAAGAGCCCAGATGTAAGCTAGGAATATTTTCCAGACCAAGTTCACAGTCTTGAGGACCCTTATTCTGTAATTGAGCTCTTATGCCTAAACCTGCAAGCACGAATTCTTCCACATTTCTGGCTTGTATTATATTATTATTTCATTAATAATATTAATTCCAAAATAGTTGCTTATTTTTAACTGACTGCATGTTAAGCCTTCTACCTGTGTTATCTTAGGAACTCATCACAACAGGGGCCATTGTTATTTCCATGACATAAGGGAACAGGTACAGAGGTGATGAACCAATTCAGCAAACTGGTGACAGAGCTGTTGGATGGTAAGGCTGGCCAAGCTGATCTGGCCATAATCTGTTCTCTTGGTCTGAAAACCTGCCCCTGTTCCGGGTTCTACTGAGATCTCAGGGACTTGCCATTCTCCTGCCCCCTCTAGAGGAGGCCAGGATGCGACACCCATGGAGAGACCCTGTATTAGTTTGGGTTCTCCAGAGAAATAGAACCAACAGGAGATTTTATATATATATACACACACACACACATACACTGGACTGTGCAGGCTCTTACAAGCCACACAGAAGGCTTGATATGACTCTGGAGCCAAGGAGCCCTAGGAAGGAGCTCCTGATCTACCGGAACTAGGAAAATTAGTGGTTTGATCCAGAGTCAGAGGCTTGAGAAGCAGCGGTGTTGCTAGTGTAAGTTCCAGAGCCCAGAGGCCCAGGAACCAAGAGCACCGATGTCTCAGGACAGAAGGAGATCCTGAGCTCAAGAAGAAAAAGGATTTATCTTCCCTCTGCCTTCATGTTCCACTCAGGCTCTCAAAGGGTCAGATGACTCCTGCCCACATTACTGATTGAAATGTGTACCTTTTCTGGAAACACCTTCGCAATACACCCAGAAACACTGTTACTAGCTACCTGAGTATCCCTGAGCCTAGGCAAGCTGATACATAAAATTAGCCATCATGGACTCCTGATGCCCTAAATCTCCATTCCAGGACTTTATTCCTTCTCCAGTCTGCCAAAAAGTCCTATCAGTTCCTCTGAGGCCTCTGCTCCTGTCCATTCTCACCAGCCCCGCCCTAGTCCACACGACTCATTAGCCAAGCTTAGAGTACTTCCAAAGCCTCCCAACCTGTCTTCCAGCTTCCAACTTTGATTCAGTCTGCCCTGTTGGTGGGTGCTAAATTCTCCTGAACCATTCGGGCCCCTTCCTTAGCAAGACTTTCCAAACCTTCCCTGCAAGGGTCAAAGTCAGGCTTCAGACAGGGGATTCAAGTCCTCATAGCCTGATCCAAACTCCCTCTGGCCTGATCTTCTACCACTGCCTTCCAACTCCCTTAATCTGACCATGTCCACCTCTTCCCTGTCCCTGATATATACCCAGTGATTTCTCACTTTGTATTAAACTGTTGTTCATTGCTGTAATAAAATACCTCATTATAAAAATAGTTAGGAACAAAGGCTTCTTCAGCGTACAGTTTGGAAGGCTGAAAGTCCCATCGGTATTGCTCTGACTCTGCAAAGGGCCATCCTGGCGGCATGACCTCAGGAGGCAGATGGAACCACAATGGCCGTCATGCATGACAGAGGAAAAGATCACTATACAAGATAGGGAGCCAGGGAGAGGAAGGAAGTCTGGTGATCTCCCACCAGACCCAACCTTAAAGGTCCTACCACCTCTCAGTACCGCCACACTGGGGACCAACACATGAACCTTTGGGGGACAGATCACCTTCAAACCATAGCATACCTCCACTCACATCCGTGTTTCCATTCCTCACTCAGACACTCCAAAAAATATTACTTGAGCCCCCAAATGTGCTAATATTCTTTCAAGCACTGTGGAAATGAAAGAGCCCAGTTCCTGTTCTACAGAGCTCATAGATTAGCTAAGAGACAATGTTTGGTGTCTTTGAGGAACTAAAAGCCAGGGTGATCTAGTAGCATGGGATGGGGGGAATGTGGTTTGAGAGAAAGTTTAAGAAGTCAGTAGGGCCTGGACGGTGCAGGCTCTTAGAAGCCACACAGAAGGCTTGATACGACTCTGGATACAAGTGTAAACCGCTGGTGGGTTTTAAACAAAGGCATGACATAAGCCAATTTCATAAGTACTGCTGTTATTCTTGAACCATTCCAGAGTGTTCCTGTCTGATTCGTTCACCAGACACAGAGCTCCTGGTCTCATTCCTCCCTGCATCTGTAGAGGCTGGAGCACAGAGAGAGGACACCATTAATGGCATGCCCCCCACCCCCCATTCTGCAATGGCTCTTCCCAAGCGTCAGCCCCACCGAGGTGAGACAAGACGGAAATCAGTGCAGGATAAATCCCGGGCAAGGACCACCATTTGGCCTGAAACACAAACAACTTGGAAGGGAGGGGTGACTTGAAGAGGAACTGGAGTTGTTGAGTCAGCGCTTGAGTGAGAGGTAGATGGAACTGGGGGGGGACTCTACGCAGAGGTGACAGGGCACCTGTGAGGAGCCCTTGGAGGCCTAGAGTGTGTCGAGTAACAGATGGAGAAAGGAGGGTGGAGCTGAGAGGACCCAGGAGAGGTGGCAGTCAGCAGAAGCTACAAAGCTCTGGCTCTTGTCCACAAGCAGGGATGAGGCGGAGGGAAGAAAAGACAGAGCCCGGGACCAAGAGAAACTGAGTCACATAGAGGATGAGGACAGCAGGGGAGCAGGAGAGAAAGGGTGCTGGTTTCTGAGGGGCCACAAATTTTCATGGGCCGGACAGTGAGGAACCAAGAGGCCAGTCCCCACCGTCCTGCTGAGGTGGCCAAGCTTCATCCCTTCTCCACACATTCAGTCAGCAGCCCCCAAGGCTGCCCCACCATACGCCTCTGGTACTGGCATCTTGAAGCCAGCGAGCACAGTGACAAAACACACACTGCTGTGAGCTGGGGAGGGAGGTGCTGCTGGGTTCCCGAAGCAGCTTCTACAAGGCCTTCCCTGAGCCACCACACCGGACCACGATTTGCTCAGAAAATCCTAGTGCAGTGAGAACCCGCGTGCAGGGGGTGGTAAATTACAGGACCGCAGCCACAGACAACCACAGGAAAATTCTTTTCAGGGCCAGAAGCAGACAGGAGGGGGAGAGTGGCTATGAATGGCTCCCAGGATGGGAGGGATGATCCAAGCTGCCAAGTGCAGTAGATGGTAGGGAAAGAAAACGCAGAAGTGGTGGAATAAAGGCTCGGAATCCCTGAGTGGGGCGGCTGGCAGGGAGAAAGGGAACCAGACAGCCAGATGTTTGCTTTGCCTCCTGCATAGAAATCACTCCAAGTGGAAACTTTCCCGGCCCAGGAAGTCAGAATCTATGAGCAGCCCCCTCTTTTAAAGAGCAAGAGGGTGGTGTTTGCCAGGCCTGCCAGGACCACTTGTGTGGAGACCGCTGGACTGGAGGGCAGCAGAGAAGTCAGCCCCTCCTTCCTGGGTCCCCTGTGAGGAAAACCACTTCTGGGCTGGGCAGAGCATGGCGACAAACCACTTGCTCCCCAAGTTTATAGGCCTGGCTCTGGGAAGAAGACCCACGGGAAGGGAACCGCAGCCAACCCGAGGCCAGGAAGTGTTTCCCTTGGACTGTGGAAGGGGCCGATGCTGGCCTGCTTCCTTCTTGTTCATAGCAGGATGGCACAAGTGAACGCAAACAAGATCAAGGCCAATGCAAAGGACTTCTTGGCATGTCTCACTGAGCTGATCCAGAAATGAAGGCCAGGAGCAAGAGGAGAACTCCTGGGGCAGAGGTATGGGGTGAGGAGACCCTAGGGGACAGCTAGCCATCTCCAGGGAACTGCTAAGTATTCAGGCATTGCAAGGACTTATGGAAATGACGGACAGGCAACATGGAGGGTTTCCTGTGGTGTGCCCCTGTGTGCTTTAGCTATTCCAATCCTCCCCTTGACCCCAACTGTCAAAACTTGACTCCTCTCCTCTCCAGCGGATCATGGGACGCCTCCTTGGAGACACTTGTTTGTACTGTCTGGATGTGTCAGTTTGGCTGTGGTAACGAGGACCCCCAAATCCCAGAGACTGTCAACAGCGAACATTTGTTTTTTTTGTGGGCATCACATATTGGAAGGTATCAGTGGAGGCCCCAGTAGCTCTGTCCCAGGGTTTCTCTTGCCAAGACCCAGACAGCATGCAGGAGCTGCCCTCCCTGGATCAGGCCATTCTGATGGCAGACGGAAAAGCGAGAATGATAGTGTTAAAGCTTCTGCTGAGACCTGATATATGTCACTTCCTTTCTTAATCTGTGGACTGACGCTTGTCACGTGGTCAAGTCTAATGACAGTGAGGTGAGGATGCATGTTACTCTCAAAAGGAAGGGGGGCATGAGTAACTGCAGACTCTACCTCCCTCCCAACGGGCCTTTCTAGAGTGTAGCGGTCAGCACTGTGTAAGGGTGATCTCCTTTTATAAGCTTATTCTGGTAGCAATCTAATAAAATAATAGCGATAATATTGTTGATATTGGTAACATCACTGGCCCTTTCTTTGTCCCAGGTGGTGTTCTGAGGGTTTTTAGTTATTTTATTTATTTTAGTTTCATTTGAGTTGATCCTCAAACCAACCCTATGAGGGAGGGACTGTCATCATCCCCATTTCACATAGGAGAAAACTGAGAATACGCATCCCAAAGTACATGGCTGCTAAGGGTCAAGGTTACAGTTCTGTCTTGAGGCAAACAAACAAACAAACAAACAACTCTACACTGCTTCTTCCTATCTCATAGGAAGGAGTGGCCCTATTTTTCAGATGTGCAAACTGAGGCTTAGGAAGGTAACTGGACTTGCCCAAAGGTATGCACCTTAGAACAGAACTAAAATATAAACAGCCGGGGGTCTAAGCTGAGGCCCCTTTTTGTCCACCTAACTGTCCCTGCCCTCCTGGAGCCCTGGGCTCTCTTCTGCTCAACAGTTCCTCCCTTAGGCCAGGCCTGGGCATTGCCACATAACACTTCAGAGTCTCTCTTCTACGCCTGACGCCAGCTTCTCCTGCCCCGTAGCTGGCAGCCTCCCTCATCGGAGGGTCCATGGACCTTCTACTCATGGAGCTGGGCAGAGTGAGAGCCCAGGGACCTATTGCCTTTCAGTGTTGCTCCAGTCCAGGAAGCCTGGGGCTCAGAGGGACCCACACTTGATCTCTGGTTTGCCCACTGTGACCTGAGGCAGGTGGCACGAACTCTCTGAGCGTTATCTCCCTTGTCTGTGGTGCAGGAACCCAGAGCTTAGAAGGCACCTTGCCTTCCTCACCTTCTTCAGCTTCTCCACCTACATCCTGCTGGAGACCTTTGGTCCCAACACTTTTGCTTCTCTCCTTACTTCTCACCTCCCCCTTCTCCATCCTCCTTCATGGCCCAGACAGTTTCAGGTCCAAGCATGAGATGCAGAGGGAAGGGGTCCATTCCCATCTGCACTCCCACAAAGAACCCAAAGTGGATGGCCTCTGCTCTCCCCCAGAAACACATTACACACCCCCCCAGACATGTACACATGCGTGTGCACACACATAACCCTACATGCATATGCAGGGACGTACACACATACGAACACACACAAACCCATGCACACATATATGTGCAAACACATGCACACACACACATGTACACACAAACACTTGCACTTTACACATACATATATGCATATATACGTATACAGACATGCACACGAACGTACACGTATGTACATGTGCACAGGTGCACACATATAAACATATGTCCACATGTTGTGGGGAAACGGTCTGGTGGAGAAGCAGCAAGCAGAACTTGGAGAGGAGAACTCCCAACTTTATTTCACGCCAGTGGGCCAAGAGGAAAGCAAAACTCCACATTCTGAGCACCCATCACCAGTTTTCACAGCCTTTATTGGCTATTTTGTGTCATAAATTTTCCACTTCCAAGGACTAGTTAGATTCCTAGGGGAGTCAGTTACAATCCAGAAGGTAGGGGAGATGATGTTAACCAGGCTCCTGAAGACTGGCTGAGGAGGAAGGGGAGGGGAACTCTCCCTTTCCCAGGCACTAATTCTCAGGACAGCATTCTTTCGTCCAGGCCTGGGTTTGTCACCCATTTTTACACATACATGCATACATCTACCCTGCACACTTATACACACATGCACAAGTACACAAACACACCCCTTAAGTGCCTTGCCTCTGGGTGAGGGAGTGGCTTGTGGGACATGTGGTGCTGTCTGTCCAGCCATTTCCTCCCCTGGGGTGTAAGTGGCTTCCCAAGAGCAGGCCCTCCCTGGCCGCGGAGCCTCCCACTGCACCCGCAGCTGGTGGGCACCAGAATCGGGAGTGTCCTTGTTGGTGCACTCCCACCCCAGCCCCTCCTATAGGTGAAGCCCAGAGAATGACAATGGCTGGCACAAAGTGCTCACAACGTGCCAGGCCAGTTCCATGATCAACATACTTATCTACCCACTGAATACTCACAACCCCGCAAAGAGGTGCCTATTATCATCCCTGTGGTCCAAAGGTGGAAACTGAGGCACAGCAGGGTCCCCAGTTAGTGGCCACGCAGTGGGTGGTGGAATGACATTCAGGCGTGCTGGCTCCAGTGCCCTGTTCCCACCCGTTAAGCCTGTGCGCCTTCTCTGCCACCAAATATAGTTGTGTCACCTGGGTAGAGGACTTGTCACATTAGCAGAGGAGGATTCCATGTCAGACCTTCTGACCCTGGCTACTTCACACTTCCTACCCGGCTAAGAGGCCTGTTATCAGCCACGTGGTGGGAGGGCGGGGACAAAGCCGGAGGCCTGGAAGGACCAGGCTTGGGTTCTGTTCTCCCTCCTCCTGCCCCCTGCTCCTGAGAGGCGAGGCTGGTGTCCGCGACACTAGGGCAGGCCGGATGCCTGGCTTCTTTGGCGGATTTGCTCACATTCTCCTGGCTGTGCTTTTTTGGACTTGATTTAAGTTTAATTCCAGCCGGAATGACTGGAAATACCAAGTATTTCGCTGGGATTAGTGCCTGACTGGAAGAGCCAACTGCCTCAACCACATCCAGGTACCCTGGACCTCAGAAGATGGTTAATCTCCAGGAAATCCTCTGTGACTCAGCTCCGGTGGCTTCTCAGCCCCAGGAGGGCGAACCCAACTTACAGATGCCCAGACCCTGGCTTCGGCTCAGCCAGAGCAGCAGAGAGGGCAGAATGGGCTCAGCTCAGAGCGGCTCGTTCTCCCTGCCCACCCACAACAATGACCCAGTCTGCCGTCTCCAGCACTAAGTTGCCACAGTGAAAGGGCAGCAGTCGGAGGGAAGGGGGGGCAGGACCGATAGGCAGTGTAGGCACAGCCCAGTGCCCGGGGATGGTGACGTGCCCTGCAGTGGTTAGGAGCACACCTCCCAGTTGCTCCTCACTTACAGCTCCTTGGTCTTGGCCGCGTTCCATAACCTCCCCACAATGTGCTTCCTGTCTGTAAAGCAGAGAGGCAGCGCCTCCCATGCAGAGGTGGGATGAGGACTAAGTGCGGCAAAGTCTTCAAAACACACAGTGCAGTGCCTGGCACACGGCAAGCTCTAAGTAAATGTTAGGTATAATGTAAAATATTAGGTTTCTCACATCCACCAAGCCATCAGTGCTGCTTTGGTTTGGATCTGGAATGTCCCCCATGGGCTCATGTGTGGAAGTCCCGGTCTCCAGCTAGTGGTGCTATTGGGGTTGGTGGAAACCTTAGAGGGTGGGGTCTAGTAGGAAGAGGTAGGTCACTGGAGGGCATGCGGTGGAAGGGTCGTATATCTTGTCCTTGGCCCCTTCCCACTACTACTATTACTACTCCTTTCTCCTCCTCCTCCTCCTCCTCCTCCTCCTCCTCCTCCTCCTCCTCCTTCTTCATCTTCTCTCTCTCTCTTTCTTTTCTGTTTGCCAAGAAGTGAGCAGCTCTGCTCCACCAGGTCCTTCCCCTCCCCCACGATGTCCTGCCTTGCCACATAACAGAAACAATGGTGCCAAATGACCATGGACTTCAACCTCTGAGCAAAACAAATCTTTCCTCCTCTAAGTTGATTTTCTCAGGCATTTTATCATAGGGGTAGAAAACTGACTAACACAGGAAACCAGTAAAAATTGTCATATACTCCCTTCTCCAAAGTGATTGAGCTTGTTTTCCCGCCTCCACATAAGCTCTAGCCTTCCCAAGGTCTCCGTCATATATGTCAGTAGAAGAATGTCCAGCTACAGGCTTGGCCCCGCCATGTGGCTCCCGGCCCCCACATTGCATTCGGAGCCCCCTTCTGCTCCCCAGGGTCAGGCATTTCCAACTGAACTTTCATCTTATGGTGGGGTTACTCTGTTTTTCTCTGCTCCGTCGTCTCTGCCTGTCTCTGACCAGTGGTACCCAGATGCCCTCTAAGATGGAGGCTCGCCCTAAGCGCCACATGCTGATCAGTGAGCAGGCAGGGGTTTGCCCTTTCTTCCCTGTTTCTCCTCATATGGAGATGGGCCCCCACCTGTCCTGGACATAAACTGCCTCCTGGGATTCTTCTTTTCGCTCCCCCTCTCCGGGCCCTGCTGCACGGTAGAGAGAGTCCTACGGCACCTCACAGCCACTACCAGACTATCACAGAACAGGCCAGCCAAAGAGGAGCTGGGGAGTGCGCAGAAGAGGAGAGAAAGACACAGGGAAGGATGGCGGGCGGACTCTAGGCCATGCTCTTCCCACACCTCGAGGCCTGAAAGCAGCTGGTACAGTGTCACCCACGCTGTTCTCCCAAATGATCACCCTGCTCCCTGGATCCGCTCTTGGTCATCCCAGAAACCCAGTGAGATTTGTGGTCATAGCCCAAACCCACTGTGATCCTTCAGTCCTCCCAGATCCCGCAGAGGCCACTCCTTCTGTCTGGAAATCCTACCAACCTTCTCTCAGCGTCAGGAGTGAACTCCTACTTATTCTTCAAAACCCAGCTTGAATGCTCCTCCTCCAGGAGGCCTTCCCTGAACACTCCCTCCACAGTCCATCACACCCCCTTGTGGTGCCCCGATCTATATATCTCTCTGTGCTGTGGTTTGCTGGCTCACGTGACATCTTCCCTTTCTCTACTCAGGGCAGGGAATACATCCCAAACACAGAGCTTGGCCCTGGGAGGAGGCTGAGTCGTGCTGCGCTGCAGTGGGCGCTGGCAACAGCCCCAACCAGAAAAGCCTCTTTGGACGACGAACCCTGCATGGCCTCCTGGGAAAGCAAATGTGACGTCCCAACCCAGGCCCCGGGGGCTAGACATTAAGAGGGACACCAGGACAAGGTCCCGAGCATCACCCAGCTCTGCAGAGGTACCAGGATATGCCCACCGTTAGGAAGGGGAGAATCAGATGGAAACTCCTGTTGGGACTCAGAAGTCACCATGGGCTCCTGATTGAATGAGGGGTGCTGGCAGAGTGGAGATCTGAGGCCACAGCGCTCCCAAGAGTGAAAAGCACCGGGTGGCTGGGGCTGAGAGGTTGGCACTTCTAAACTGGAACAGCCAGGTAGCAGCCCCGGAGGAGACCGAACCCGTCATGACACTACCCTACCTGCTTAACCTCCTCCTCTAGATGAGAAAACAGCCCGGTAGGGGAGCTGTCCAGTGAGGATTCTGGCCAGGATGAAACTCCATCCCCAAAGGACACCAGGGCTGCCCAGATAGAGACCTGGCTCCCTCAGGACCCTCCTACCCGGGCAGCACAGCTGGTGGGCAGCAGCTCCAGGTCTGTTTGCTGTTCTGGCCTCCCAGACCAAGCCCAGGACAATGGACCCCCTCCCCCACCACACACACACACACCCCACCCTGCTGCCGCTGACTATCTGTCCCCTCTGTGACCCACCACCCGAGTCCAGCCTCAGCCTCAGCCATCATCCCTGCCTGCCTGGTGTGCAGGCCGTCCCTCTTCAAGTCCAACACTCTCCTCCTCCAACATGTGCCCAGACAGTCCCTGTTCGCATGTGAATCAGACCATGTCCTCTGCAGGAGTCGGCTTTGGGCAGTGAGGTAGGATTCAATGCAGGAGACACTCCTGGCCCTCCCAGCCCTCCAGCTGACCCAGCCTGCCTCTGCTGGCCTCTCTGCCACTTCTCAGCAACCTCTGTCCCTGCTCTTCTCAGCCTACAACCCAGCGGCCTCTGATTCTCGGACGGCATGCTTTCCTCCCCTCCCTACTCCCCGTCCCCTGTGTCCTTTTCCCCAGGTAGAGTGGGGCATTGTGCCTCCCCAGTGTTCCCACAGCTCCAGCCATCCCATCTCCGTCCTCTTTCCCATGAGCACCACAACTAAGCCCCAGGAACCTCCCAGGGAACAGAACAGACTCACTGCTCAGCGGGGGTTCCTGCTCTGCATGGTGGTAGGAAATACCCAGAAGAGATGGAGCAGAGCAGAGGGGAATGAATTCTGCTGGGGATGCGAAGACCAAGGAGCCAGCATGTGGATAACTAAGGGGGCTGGTCGGGGTGGTGGGCAAGTTCTATATCTCAGCTGTGGTGGTGGATCCAAGATCGTGTGTATTTGTCCAGATTCATTGAACAGTACACTTTAAAATAGTGAACTCAGCTTGTAGATGGACCTTGTTGGCCACCATCTCTCCAGATACACTGGAAGCCTCTGGAGGGATAGTGCTCTCTGGTTCCCGCATCTCCAGATCCTCCCTCAGTGCCTGGTACCGAGGAGGTGCTTGGTTCTCAATGGGTAGAATTGAATTATGTTGGTTTAAACTGAATCATACCAAAGGACTTGGAGCCGTCTGTGGCAGTAGGTGTCCCCTGAGCTCAAGGAGTGGGGCCAGCTAAGCTCATTGGCCATGACGTCCCTAACTCCAGGGTTCAGCGACTCCTGGGAGACGCATAAGGAGGGGACACTCGGGGCAGGTGCTGTTGGTTGCTCCAGATCTGGTAGTGTCTAGTTCCACACTCCCGAAGGTTCTGGGCTCCCTCACACTGAAGGGTCTTGCCTGGCGTGGACCCAGCAGGGCTGAGCCTGGACGCTGTCAGCCTTCTGCATTTCCAGGGGCAGGGAAGGAAGGTAGAAAAACTTATTGAGCAACTCAGGAAATTAAATGAGGTCGACTGGCAGAGGCCGCACCTGCCTGTTATCTATGTTTGCCTCTGGAGATTTAGGCAGCACAGCTTTGGAAACTCTGGAGAGCAGAGCCGTGAGGAAGAGAGAGAGAGACTTCTAGAAGAGAAGAAACACCACATTTCTTGAGCAAATGCCAGGAGTCAGGCACACATTTCGCAGATGTCGTGGTTGTATCTTCACAACGGTCTGCAAGGAGCCCTGGGTCTTCATTTTTCCAGATGAGAAAACCAATTCACGGAGACCTGGAGTCCTTGCCCACAGCTCTGTGTCAGAGCTGACAGGGAAAGAGTCTTTTTTGATTCCATAGTCAGCACCACCTCAGAGATGAAGGGAAGAAGGAGCTACTGTCAGGAAAAATACTCCCTGGGGGTGAGTGCGGCCAGGGGGGCTGAAAAGGGGGCTGTCTTGGTTGGGAGCCAGGGGATAGGCCTAGAGCTCTAGCAGGAGGGAGCTCTGCTTCCCCCAGGCCCAAAATGCCAGGATCGCAGCTTTTGGAGGAATAGTATCATCCCTTCCCACCCTAGGATTAAGGGCTGAGTTGGCCAAAGCCTATGATCTTGAGTTTAGTCAATGATTTTTTGGACTGGGGGCTGTTTCACTTCAGCACCAAGGCTGGCAACATACAAAGTGAAAAACAATCTTCCTTCCTTCCTTCCTTCCTTCCTTCCTTCCTTCCTTCCTTCCTTCCTTCCTTCCTTCTTTCCTTCCTTCCTTCCTTCCTTCCTTCCTTCCTTCCTTCCTCCCTCCCTCCCTCCCTTCCTCCCTCCCTCCCTTCCCTCCTTCCCTCCTTCCCTCTCTCCATCCACTCAATAGCACCAGCTGAGTGTTTGGTCCTGGGGATACTCTGGGAAGCAAAGTCCAGGTCGTCATGAAGCTGTGCTGCTCAGTTAGGGACACAGACATTGAATGGATAGCACACAGTGAGAAAAATTGCAGCGGTAAGAAATATTCCCTAAAAGACATCATGGTACTTGTGGGAAGAGGATTTGACCTGGCCAAGGAAGCCTGTAGGAAGGGTGGGAGGTGATAATCAAAGAAGAGAAGAGAGATGATTCTAGAAGGAGGGAGCAGTACCTACAGAGGCTCCTGTGGTGACAGCAGCAGGTCTGAGGGAGGAGCAGAGGGGTGTGAGAGGAGAGTGGGAAGGAGGGTGGTGAGCCAGAGCTCCAAGAGGCCCAACCAGGCAGGGCCCCAGCCATGCACTTCTGGGGACAATGAGGAGGAGTTTTTGAGGGCTTTATGCAGAAGGGTAGAAGCCCAGGCTTAGGTTTCCAAGCGGTCCTACCTGGGTGTCTTGGTGCTGAGAGCTCACTGGCTCCAAGCTCTCCCGGGACCTCCCTGGTCAGCTGTTGAGAAGCTGGTACTGCCCACCAGCCTGACTCACACACTGCTTGATGTCTTCTGTTTTACTGCCCAAACTTTGGTCCTAGAGAGCCTCTTTGCATACACACGGCCCATGTGCAGTCACTCTGAATGGAATTTGCAGGGTTTGGAGACTTTTCCTGCAAATTCCATTCTCCCAGAAAATTTCCATAATCAGAAACAGGGTATAAACCCAGGCAAGGAGCTTGGCCTAGGGTTTTCCTATCTCTCTGGCTGTGGTCCTCCCAATCGTGGCCATCTTCTTGGGCCGAGGTGGGGATCACTGATCTCTGAAAGGGGTAGCTCTCAGAGTTTACGATCTGATTGACACCTCCTCATGCATCTCTGTGATGCAGGAGTGTCCAGGGTCTTGATGGACAGAGCAAACACACTACCTCCCAGAAACTCTGAAGAAGGTAGGCAGGTCCTATCCCTGCTGCATGATTCAGAGGAGAGAATTGAAAGATCCTTGCTCAAGATGTCAGGCTCCACTGGGCACAGGCTGAGCCCAGAATCCCAGACTCAACATGCCACAAGGAAGCTGTTTGAACACAGGGAGCCTTTTCCAGACTTACTGATTACGTTTTTTTTAGGACACTGCCTTGTGAGGAAAGAGGGAAAAACTCCATGGAACCCCAGTTTCCTAGCAAGAGAGTACCACTCTCCCCTCTATTCTGCATAATAATTTGACCCAACCTGTCTATAGGAACCTGGAAACCAGGATGGACATCAGATCGGGGGGAGCTGAGCCATCCCAGCAGCCTTGCCCACGCCAGAACAGTACCTGGATCAGTTACCTTGTAGGTGGGCCAAGAGTGGATGGATTATCTGATTGCATAATGACTCCAGGGAACAGTTTCATTTCCTAACAGTCCTTGTGGGTTTGTAGACATGTCACCACTGACTGTCTGCCAGGGAGACTGTGGCTTAGGAAGACCAGAAGCTGAAGCAATGAGGGACACTAGGAATGGAAGGGTAGCCTGAAGTGGTGATACATGAGGCTTCCTGGTTGCAGGCCAGGGCCTTAGGAAACACAGTTGTGTTGAGACAAATGTGGTCCTCTGCGGCCAGCACTGCTGCAGGGGAAAGCAAGGGACATGTGTTAACTGACTTCATTCATTCCTGTCCGGCAAGGTGTTTTCATCTCCTCAGCAAGAACCTAGAGACCCCTACCCAGTGGACACAGGAAAATTTGTCCCTCCACCCCACTGGCATGGAACTTTCTTCAACATTCATTCACTTTTGAAAGCTTGGGAGCTGTCTGCCAAGACTTCAGCATGGGAGCAGACAGGTGACGGAGTGTGTGGGTGTGGTGGGGGTTGATGGCAGTGGGATTGGTGTAGGAAAGGGGACAGCCAAGGAGGTAGGTATGAGAACATACTGGGGTAAGGCTTAGCCCACATGGTGACAGAAGAATGGGAACAAAGCTCCCAGGTGGCCTTAAAGACTAGGGACTGCTATGATGGACAGGTCTAACCTGCAGTCACACTGTTCCTATGGAGGGCGGCCTAGGAGGACATAAAGAAAGGGAACTCAGCCACACATCCACTGACTACTTGGGGGCCAGGGAATCTCCCACTGGATGACTATCGACCGAGGTGCTAGAGTTCTTGGGCTGGTGGGAGCTTTCTCGGGATATTGGAGGTTCTCCATTTAGCTTTCCTCTCGGTGTTGCTCCGGCTCCACTCCTTCCTGAATCTGAACTTCTCTCCAGAGCAATGGGACCCTCTCCCCTCACCCCATTCTACTTCCCCTCCAGCCTCCAGATGAACCTGATCGCTCAGAGTCAAGGGAACCCAAGTCTGAAATCACACCTGCTCCTCTCCTGCCCGGGCTGCTCCACTGGAGCAGAGCCATGGCCCTGTCCCCTGGGCGACGCCCACCAGGGAGAGAGCCAAAGGAGTCTTGGTGTTGACCCGCTCAAGACCAACGGGTGAGGAGGGATTTCGCACACCTTCTCCTTTGACCACAAAAAGGTGAGTGGGACATCCAACTGGAGAATCTCAGAAAGCTGCTGTTCCCAGAAAATGTCCTTCTAGAAGAGAGACATGTCCTGGTGGGACCAGAGCCATGAGCTTCACTTGCCAGGGACAGTTGTCCTCCTCGGCTGCTTGCTCATCTCCCATGGGGACCAGGGCTAGCCGAGCTCTCTCCTCCGTCGCTTCACCTTCCTCCACCCTGCCTTGATGGAGTCCTTAGAGGATGCGGGTCATCAAACAAGACCAAGCTCACTGGCTGCCAGGAAGCTGGGAAGGGGGAGGATCTGGTGGCGTTGGCTTTCTGGAGGGTTCTACTTTCGAGCTGGCCCTCTAATTGGCGATTCTCACCCCTGTTCTGTGCTCCTGACCTCCTGCCCCAGGACGATCAGGGTGCAGCCCATCCTGTGTCTAGGTAGGATCAGGACAGGAGTGAAGGGAACTGGGAACATCCCCTCCAAACACTGATCCACTTGTTTGCTCATATTCCTGCTAAAATCTTCCTCCAGAATGACTGTTTCCTCTGGCCTGGAGCTGCAAAGCTCACACACCCACTCGGGGTGTGTGTGTGTGTGTGTGTGTGTGTGTGTGTGTGTGTGCAGGGTGACCTTTGACCCCGTGTCATCAGGCTACTCATGGTCCCCCTTGGCAGCTGCCTTCAAGGCGCCGGCATCTCTGTAGGAGTCCAGGATGCTGGTGCCTCTCTGTAGCCTTGCTGGTAGAAGCCTGGACGGAAAGGAAATCCCCTCCTTCTTAGGCACAAATGCTGGAGCCACCAAGCTGAGAGGAGCCACTTGCATCTACCCCCAGTTCCCAGGCCACACCCAGTAAACCTAAATCTCTAGGTAGCTGGGCAGCGGGGCTTAGGTCCGTAGTTCTCGTGGTCTGAGAACCTCGGAATGGTCTCCTCCCTTTAGGCTCAGAGAAGCCCCTAGTATAAAGACCAGCTGATGTTTCCCTACCCCAGTGCTTCTGAAATACATCACCCCCAAGCTGGGCCATGATGGCACAAGCTTGTCATTCCAGCAAGTCAGGAGGCTGAGGCAGGAAGAACTCAAAATTCTAGGTCGGCCTGGGCAGCTTCGTGAGACCCCGTCTCAAAACAAAAAGGCTGGGATGTAGCTCAGTGGTAGAGTACCCCTGGGTCCAATTCCCAGTGTAGTGGGAAGGAAAAAGAGATAAATGTGTTGTCCCCGAGACGCTTTGTGGGTGTATTCGTGAGACTGGGACACTAACAGATTTCAGAAAAAAAAAAAAAATCCTACCTAAAAATGTCCTTCTCAGGGGATTCCAATTCCCCACACAGGGTGAGAATACCGAGGGCTTTCCATGCATACCTACAGGGCTCTCACAGAACCAAAGTGCTCTTTCCTAAGTGTGCTTGAATGTGCATCATGGAAAGTAGCTTTTGTGTTCCCCTTAGTCAACAAATATTTATTGAGCTCCTTGATTGCCTTTCCCTTTGTTAAATGATTGCTTCATGTGTACTTTGGTGCTGGACCTGCAGGTGGCAAGTCTTTCCCACCAGGTCAAATGCCTTCCTGAGCCTTTGGCCCTGTCCCTTCACTTGTTGTCCCCTTCTGGATGCTGGAGGAAATTCCCAGATAACATGCCGTGGCCACACAGAGAATCAAGCAAGATAAAGGCCCAGGCTAGTGAGAGTCGGGTATGGGGGCACAGGCAGGAAAACTGCAGGAGGATGGGGCTCGGGAGACACCCAAGGGAGGCTCCTGAGGAAACGAGGCCTTGTGAGGACAGAAGTGGTTCTGAGGGTAGCACATTGGGCCCAGCCAAGGAAGTAGGCTCCGTGGAGCCCCAGAAGCCAAGGGAGCAGGGCCCTAAGCAAAGGCCAAGGGAGCAGAGGCTGAGAGTTTCTCTCCACTGGGCAAGGAGCCCCTGGAAATGCTGTCCAGGTTGGCCATTCCTCCCAAGGAGACGGCTAAGGAAGCCGAGGTGGTTTGGGAAGGAACAGTGGAAGGGAAGGGTGTAGCTCCACATGGAGCTACACGACATGCAGCAGCCAGCGGAGGCCCCCAGAGCCCCTCTCTGTTAACATCTGGTGTGAATGATGCAGGCTTCAGCACCTTTTGTGCAGACTTGGGAGAATGGCTGACAGGACCTCATAGTGTTTCTCAAAGTGTGGATCACCTGGGAACTGGTGAGAAACGCAGATTCCTGGGCCCTACCTCAGACCTACTGAGTCAGAAACTCGCGGGGGAGGGGGGGAGGGCAAGACATCTGTATATTAACAAGAATTCCAGGTGATTCTAATGTACCCCCAAATTTGAGAACCATCGGCTCAATGGAATGCCTGACGCACAACCCCAGCCCCAATATCTGAAGGAGGATCAGGGCAGGCTTGGCCTATAGGGTCTTGAGAGCAACAGTAAGCCTCAGGCCTTGGGCGTGCGGGGCCACAGGAGGCCCAGTGGTTAGAATCTAGCCCACGCAGGAAACCGGGCTGTAGACCCAGCAGGACTAGAGTGTGATGCTGGCCCAGCTGCCTTGTGATCTAAGGACTTTCGGCCAGCATCACGCTCTAGTCCTGCTGGGTTTACAGCCTGGTTTCCTGGGTGGGCTAGTAAGAGCAAGGGCCTGAGACCCTTCACACACCTGCTACCCAGGAACTCATCCTGGCTGGGACTGCCCCGGCCTGAAACAGACTCATCAGGGCACCCAAACCCTGCACACGCTCTTCATCCTCACATATTGGCATGGTGAACCTGTAGAATTGGAAATTTTAGTGTCTTGGTTTTACAGATGCAGTTTTCTAATTTCAGAGAAAATTCACCTGGCTCCTAAGCTGCAGAGGGAGGTAGAATTGAGCCCACAACTCCCGTCTCTGGCTGTCATACTTATTCTGCCAAAGCCCTCCTGTTGGTCTCAGCCAGGTGTCCTAGGTCTCTCCATGAGAACTGTGCCCCAGCCCCGCAGCTAGAGGGGGACTTTAGTCTTTGTGGCAGACAAGGAGTTAAGGGCAGTTACGGAGTTCAGTGTCGCAGGGGCCCAGCCTTTCTGGGACCAGCATTTGGCTTCATTCTCTCATCCTAAGCATGTGAAATGCCTACGTTTTGTCCAACACCCCTCAGGAATTTGCTGATAGAGGGACTCTCCGTTTCAAAGCCTGCCTCTTGGCTCTTCCCCAGCCCAGACCCACTGCTGCCATCTGAAGAGGGCTGTCTGTCGTAGGCAGCCTGAGACAGGGACAGAAGCCCACCTTGGTTTCAGCAAGTGGGCCTCCTGGGGCAGCAGCTCCCTGTGTCCCGGCCTGAGGGTGTGCTTGGCACAAGGAGCCTGTGTCCTGTGGAGGAAAGCGGGCTGCACTGGCCGGCAAGTGGCAGGAATCCAGGAGTAGCTCCTGGCTTTGATGTTCCAGAGCCCCGGGACACAGCCTGGGATGGAGTGTCAGGGCGCCCTAGGGCGGGCAGGAAGCCTGAACCGGGAGCTGCGCTTCTGTCTGCAGGACTGGTTAAACATGCAGATTCCGCTGAATCAGAATTTCTGAGAGTGGGACCCAGAAGTCCCATTTTAGTAAGACCCGCGGGTGTCCTGGCGCATCTGCCACAAGGGCACCCCCTCAGGCCTCAGTCCATTTCTCCACCAGGGACCCTCACCCTGCAGCACAGTCTCACTCTCTGGCCCATGTTCCTCCTCCGGCCTGGTGTGTCCTCTTGCCCTACTTTGGCAGACAGACTCTGATGCCTCTAGGTTTCCCTCTGTCACCCTGTCCCCACGCTCAACATCTCTCCTCACTTCCTTTCACTGCTATTTCCTCCATCTGACTTTCTCTTCCTCTGACTTTATTTTCCTAACTCAAAAAAAAAAAAAAAACCCAAGTACTTGATTCCTATGTTTGACAGTCACACAGCACCTATTGCATTCATTTGGCCAATATTTCTCCACTACCCACCAGGGGTCACAGAAGCGGACCCTAGGGACACAGTAGTGGACAAGGTGGTGGGCCCCGGCTCTCACAGAGCTTACAATCCAAGGAATGAGTGGGGAAACTGGCATTGAGCTCTTCATTGATCGGCCCATTCACCATTCACCCATGCTCACATCTGGCCCTTTCTCAAACACCTTGAAGAGCACTTGCGTACACACCCACCAGGCGAGCACAGTGCTGCCCCAGGCAGGCCCCGGGTCTCAGGCCTGCTCCTTGTTCTGGCTGAAGAGGGAGAAAGATGGGCTGGGTGCCACTGAGCAGGAACCAGAGGAGTGGCCACAGGATTCTTAGTTCTTATCCGTCTAAGTAGCACAGGGAAGAGGTACAAGGAAATGTCACCCTTTATAAAAGGAAGGTGGATAAAGTCCATGGTTATCTATTTTTTTTTTTTTTTTAAATCTCAACTCCTCTGGTGGACACCAGCTCTTCATTAGATCTTTATCAAGTGTTGTTGAGGCTCCTATCGAGTGCTGTTCTCACGAGAGTTTACCAGAACTCAAGACTAGTTGACCAGAGAACCTGCTGCCCCTCAGCGAGACAGCACAGAGTGCCATGGGTGGATGACAGTGTGGCCTGCAGAGTCCATCCCTCATCTACCACCTGCTTGCTGCGTGACCTCAGGCAGATTACTTTTTGTGCTTCAGTTTCTTGGTTCCCACTACCCAAACGGGCATACTCATCATTAACCTGTAAAATCCCAGTGGTGGGTCACCAATAAAATCTTAAATCAAACAACAAATATATCACTTACTATAACTTTTGAAATGAATGCTTTATTTTTATTTTTATTTTTTTAGTTGTAGATGGACACAATATCTTTATTTATTTTTTATGTGGTGCTGAGGATCGCACCCAGTGCCTCAGAGATGCTAAGCAAGCGGTCTACCACCGAGCCACAACCCCAGGTCAATAAGTGTTGTTTTTAGTGTTCTAGTCTTTTGAGGAAAATAGCATGAACAATTATAGCATTTGAAAAAAATTTATAAATATTTCATATAGAGAGATGAACAAAATATATAGAATATATAAGCCCTTGATCATGATTTGCAGTGCCTCCAACGCTGCTCGTTGGGTATTTCAGCCTCCCTTTACTGGAGAAAGCTGTCTGGCAACGCATACCCAGACCTGTAAATGAGTGCATACCCTTTGACCTAGTATTTCTACTTCCAGGAATCTCCCTCAAGGAAATAAACAGAAAAGTGCACACAACTTTCTGTGCATGTCTGAACCACTGCTGATATTTTAAAATAAAATAGGAACAAGTATTGAATATAAGGAAAATGTTTAAGGGTACGTACCCATGACAAGACCACAGAGCCTTTCAGAATCTCTTTGAAGAATAACAATAGACATAAATTTGAATGGAAACCCTAAGCCAGGCCCTAAGCCAGCTCTTGGGCCTCCTTCCCTCCTCTGTGAAATGGGGTGACCACACCTAACCCACAGGATTGTTGTGGGCCTCAAGTGAACCATGGTGGACCTGAGGGTAGCCAAGTGCAGGCCACCCAGTAAGCACTCTGCAAAAGGGCTCCCAGTTCCTTGCTTGCTGTGAGACCTCAGGCCTAGCCTTCCTGTGTTAACAAGCAGGAGCACACGGCTTGGAGAGGTTAGACGGCTGATCAGGGACCACAGGTTAAAACCTAAAGCTCAGGGGAAGTAGGTGGGAATGTGATTCTCCCAGACCACTCGATCGCCATCAGCACTGGCTAGAACCACACCTCACATTGGCACAGCACCCCGCTCCTCTCCCAGCAGGTTCTCAGACTATAAGGCTGCACCCCTCTTGGCAGACATTATTCAAAGTGCCCAACCTATCAGACATGGATTCAAATCCACAGGCCACCCCTGTGCAGCTGTGCAAATGGAGGCAAGTCCGTCCCACCAAGCCTCAGATCTCATTTGTTACTTTAACCTCATCTGGGAGAGGCTGCAAGGAGCAGATCTAGACGCGTGCTTTCAAAAGGACAGTGCAAAGTGGTGCTGTGAGCCATGTTTCTCAGTTGAGGGGACCAAGGGGCTCCCTACTCAGCAGCAGCTGTCAAGAGAGACAGTCCTTGGCATGTTGCCTCATGCTGCTGTTCCGCTGTGGGTCTGGCATTGATTTTTGTTTTCTATGGTTGGGATTTGTGGAACCTAACTCAGGTTCACTTTCATCCCTTTTAAACATCACCTTGTTAGATGAATTCCAGTTCAACAAGAACGTTTTGGATTCTGGTTCTGTCGTCAACAAACCTCCCTTCTCCTCTGCAGTTCACTGGGATGTTGACAAGGAGCATTCTGAGACGCCATCAGGGAGTCAGACCTCTGGAATCCGATGGTTAGTGATTGAATCTCAGCTTTGACCCTCGGCACCATCTGACCTTGGGCAAGGGAATCAAGCCCTTGGAGCTTAAACTTCCCATCTATAAAGGTAAAGCAGCAGTACCTAGGTCACAAAGGCAGGTAGCATCATGAGCCCATGGCAGTGTGGCTGGGATAGGGTAGTGTAATAGGTGGGAATTGGATAGTGCCAATCTGGATGTGTGACCAATCCTGCCCCAGCCGAGAGGGAAATTCTGGACTGTTTCTCTTCAATTCCACCAAAAGATGGTCTCTCTGGCCATCCTGGGTCCCATCCCTCTGGGAAGCGGTGGCTTATGGGTGTCCTGGTTATTAAAAAAGAGGTACTGTCATACAGTCAGAGCACCTGAGCCACGTCAGGAGGTCTGAAAGGGCACCCCCCTTCTTGGTGGTCCAGGACTCGGCAGGCCATCCAGAGATTGTACCAGTCCAGGGCACAGTCACCATGGAGGCTCATTTGGGCAACGTCCACTAGAGAGCCTGTACGGGGCAATGTCCCTCACACTGATCTCCTCTCCTTCCTAAAGACCCCCAGGCCCGGGAGACCCCACTAACTCCACTTTTTCCTTCTGCATCTCAACTTTACCTCCATCCCAAACTCTCAAGGCACGTCACCCCAATCCCTCCTGCGGCAAACTAAGTCCTAACCTGTTCTTGTCCATGCAGATGGCTAAACAATAGCCTGAGTATCCAGAACAGTGTGTATGTGACACAAAATAGGTTCTGAATAAATGTGTCAAACAAGTGAGTGAGATCAAACTGTATTTGCACACACACACACACACACAAAAACCCTTCTTTTCTCTTAATATCAGATGCCACTCACTATATGATAGGGTTACATCCAGATAAACCCACTGTACATGGAAAATACGGTAAATTAAGAATGCAGGACTGGGGTTATGGATCAGCGGTAGAGTGCTCGCCTCGTAGGTGCAAAGCCCTGGGTTTGATCCTCAGCACCACATAAAAATAAAGTTATTGTGTCTAACTACGACTACAAAAAAATAAATGTTAAAAAAATGCATTTAATACATTTAATACACTTAACCTATTTTTAAAAGAGAATATCACAGCCAACTAGTTCGGCAGATTTTAATTGACTACATTTACAGTTCTAGAATCAGGTAGCAGTCCTGATCAAAAACTGGTTACAAATGCTCTGCCCCACCATCAGGGCAGGTTTTATTTATAGCCAGAGAAAAGGAAGTGAAGTACAGGGAATGGAAGCAAGGTTCAGAAACAGACCAACTGGTTACAGCTTGTTTGTGTCTTTTTTGAACAAAGTTTGAACTGTTGGCTGCTTGTGATTGGCTAAGACTCAGCAAGTTGTTACAAAGAATAGGTTACAGTCTGTCCACACACCAAGTTAGGTTATAGTTCACTGAGTTCAGAAAAACCAGCAGGCCAAACTTAAAAGAATGTGTGGAGGCAACTTTAGGCCAGACCATTGGATTCAGCACTGAGGACTATCCTAGCTTAGCAACACAGAGTGCTGGACAGTACTGGTCATTTACTCTTATGATGTGGCTGACCCGGAACTGCGGATGGCTGCTGTTGCCTAGCATCTGGAGAGAGTGTCTGCCCACACGTCGCCAGCCGAGGTGAAAGACCAAAATGCAAAATTCAAAGTGCTGTTCCTAATGAATGCATAGTGGGTTTCACACCATCACAAAGTGGAATACTCTTAAGTGAAGGCTGTCTGCACCTCTTAATATTGTAAATCAAAAACTATGACTCTGAAAACTATTGCCTCTGAAAGGGGCTGTAAGAACTTTTTGGAAAGTCAAAAATCTGCATGATGATTTTCTTTCCTTTGTATTCCTGATGTGACAACCTCAATCCTCCTGGAAGGAGTAAATGGCTCTGAAGGAACCCAGAGAAGGTTGGGGGCAGACATGGAAGGAGGGCGGGGGAGCCCACGTTCTCTCTACGTGACAGGTGCACCTGTGTTATTATCGTTGTTATTTATCCACAAAGCCAGTGGAGATGTCACCAACTCATCACTGTCAACTCTCTTAGGTGCCTCTATCCAGTAGCTTTAGTTCATTTCCAGACCCAAAGTTCTGGAGGTCAGAATTGTTGAAAGACAAAATTGTAATAAATTTAGTTTAATGATCTGAATTGCCTTTTATTTGTGATTTTTAGAGTCAGGTAAAACCTCATTCTATTTTTTTTTTTTTTTCTGATGAGCTGAGCAGAGAAGTTTGACTTTATTGACAGAAAAGGGGATGAGGAAAACCGAAACAGAAGAAAAAGCAGATGGATCATTTCAAAGTTACTTTCGTTGTAAAGGTTAAAGCAGAAGGGATTTCCTTATCTGGCCGGCTAAAACTGGCTCGTCTGGAGATTTGGCTATTTTCTCTCTCTGTCTCCTGATTTCTTGGAAGGTCAGATAAATATCTTTGTTTCTCGGCTTCGGCTTCGGGTGTGGAATCGCAGCGCCAGAGACTCCGCTGTGGTCTGGTCTGTTGGGCTTAGGGCAGGAGCTCAGCCTAACCAGTGACCCCCTGTAAATGGTATTTAACAGGGCCTATGGCTTGCTCCTATCTTAATCCCCAGCACCTGGCCAGGTGCTGTTTGGATCACCTGAGCTCATGAACAGAAACACTTTAATATTTAAAAAAACCTTAGCTCTTCTCCAGGGATCTTTGCCCATTGGATTCCACGTCTGCTGCAGGAGAAGGGAACAAGGACTTTTCAGAGAATCATTGGATGCTCGCTGTGGGCCTTCAGGACAATGCGATGAGCCCTGTGCCTCAGGGATCACAACTAGTTTCCAAGTGACGTGACCTTTGGAAGTCACTCAACCTTCCTGAGTCTCAGTTTCCTTTTCTAGAAAATGGCTACAATAACTGGTGAGGTGGCCAAGGGAGTCCTTCGTGAGGTGCCCCTCTCGGCTTCATCCTGATTCTGGCATTTCAGGGCAAAGGTGGCTGTGGGACACACACACACAGTGCTCCCGGTGCCCTCGTGCTTCTCCGACTCTCCTGTACCTCACAGACCCACACTGGGCGGATTCCAGCCATGAGCCCGAACCCTGGCAGCTGGCTCTCAAGCTGCCTCTTCAGGACCCTCCCAGGATGGTGTGGCACCTGCCGCCCCCACACCTGCCTGAGCCCCAGCAGTGAGTACCTCCATGGGCTGACCAGACAGATGGCAGCTGTCCCCACCTTACCCCTTCTCCCATTTTCCACTCTGTCACCAAGGTGATGCTGTGTGTGACCGCAGAAAGCAGGTACCTGAGCTCCCTTAGGCCCATTAGTTGCTAAGGAAGCTGCCCTTCTCCTGGAGCCTGAGGTGAGGCAGACACCCTGGGCCCCGGGCAGGAGGGCTCCCTCACAGCCGTCTCAGAGGCCCCCATGTCTGTGGGCCTTGTTCCCTCTCCAGCCACCCCTGCCGGGGAAACGCGGCCCACCGATTCTGCAGTGGCTTCAAGAGGCAGGAAACACACGCCCCTTCACAGTGGTCCCATAGTTTACAGCTTGTCCCCTAACATCTCCCCTAGATGCCAACCACAGGATCTCGAATTCATGGTTTAGACCTCCGCAGTGTTCTGACTAGGCAGCAGACAGACCCAGTGTGATCGCTGTTTCCTGGAACTCACAAGCCAATTGGGGTACCAACAAGCACAACGAAGATTAAAACATGGTTCAATAAGGGCCAGGATAACAGTGTGGGTCGGCTGTACTCACTTTTCCCCCAACCTGCCTGCGTTTGAACCAGAAAGGCTTTCTAGGGGAGGGGCTGCCGTCTTGGATTGACTGGTGGGGGCTTCCGTGAAGCTGGGCCCAGAGCCTGCCTCCCTGCGGGGAGCATCCTGATTGATTAGTGATGTCTGTGACACAGGGGACGTGATGATGGCTCTCGTGCCAATTATTTGCTGGTCCTGACTTAGGCCTCAGTATGAATGATGGCGACCGACGTTTTTCGAAGGGATTGACAGATGGAACCTGCGTTATTTTGATTTATAGCAAACAGTTATTATTTCTTATATGTCAGGCGTGACCCTAGATAATCTCATGACAATACTCTGAGGTCAGAAGTGTCCTCATCTCTGCTTTATGAATGAGGAAACTGAAGCCAAGAGGGGTGAAATGGCTCGGCCGTGACCATCAAATGTCAGTGCTGAGGGGACTTTAGTGATCAGCTGGGCTGAGCTCTGCTTTTCCAGATAAGGAAAAGGAAGCCTTGGGAAGTGCAGTGTTTTGGCCAAGGTCACTCTGAGCTGGAAGGTTGATGGGGGAGAGAGCAGAGCCACACAGCTCCACCTGGCCTATGAGTGTGTGTGTGTGTGTGGGGGGGGGGCTTGAGCAGTCAGAGCCTGTCTGGGGGAATTTTATTTACAGTTGGTAAGTGAGAACATTGAAGGCCACTGACCGTCCATCCCCAGTATCCATTTCCCTTTTTACTTTAATGAGGAGCTTTGCTGAGCTGTGCCAGGCACACCCCACCCCATGAGAACCACGTTTCCCAGCTCCATGGTGGTAGGTGGAGCCATGAGACAACGGTCAGGCTAAAAGCTATGAGTGTTAATATTCCTGGTCACCTTCCTAAAGGTAAGCTGCTGGCTGCAGGCCCTCCATCCCAGTCCCCTTCCTGCTCTCCGAGACCTGGCGACCAATGGGGTGCTGCCTCAGGCACAGCCAGATATGAGGGCCTCGTGTGGAATGGAGCAGAACTGTCCTACCGCAGTCCCTGAGGGACCTCTTGGACTGCCTGCTGGGGAAAAGGAACCCTCATTGGACTCAGGCAGGCAATGAAGCATGCCAGCTGTAGGCCAGCTGAGGGCGAGCTGCGCCACTGCTGCCTGGCACTAGCTCAGGGGATTCCCCCGACCACAAGGGGCCAGTCCTGCCACGTGTCTACAGGGGAACAGAACTGAGGACCCTGCTGCTGGCCACACGGTTCTCCAGGGGCCAGTCCTGGAAGAGCTGCCCTGCATTTCATGAAGCCCAGAGTCCCGGCCCCCAGAGCTGCAGCTCACAGAGGCTGACTGTAGACCTGTCCTGGAGCAGAAAGTCTGGTGTGGTCCAAGATCCCCAGGCAGCGCCCATCCAACAAGGACCAGATGCAGAACAGAAGCTCAACCCCTGGGTGCTGGGTGGATGGGTGAACAGAGGGCTGGCTGGGCGAGGACAGCAGCAACTGGTCAAGTTCCTGCTCCCTCCTGCCACAGAGCCTGCCCGTGGCTGGGCCAGCTTTCTGGCCTGGCCTAGCAGCAGCTGAATCTGTAACTCTGCTTTCTCAGCCACAGGTCCTGGGTTGTTCTAATTCAATTCCACAAACACTGACTGAGCACCTGCCAAGTACGGGGCGCTTTTCTAGGCTTTGGGTGGGGGGGCAAGAGAAATGGACCAACCTCTGGCTGAAGCCATTGGCTCAGGAGGACTCAAAGAGATTCAAAGAATGGTTCATGTGGGGCGAAACAGCACAGGTGCCATGAGACCGGAGGCAACCCTGTGCTTTGGGAGCAATGAGGGAGAAGCCGAGACGTCTGCCTGCCCAGGCGAGGGTGGGGGTGGGAGGAGGTTAGGAGGATCTCCTGCAAAGGCCACAGGTGAACCAGGCCAAGAACCATGTGCTGTGTCCCCAGGGTGCCCAGGGAAGGGACCTGCTGGAGGACAGCACAAAGGCAGAGTGTAAATGCCAAGAAGTGGGTCTCGTGGGCCGAGCCCCGAGGACAGGGATGGCCGTGCACAGGTGATACCTTCTCCTTTCCAGCTTAATAGCAAGGTGAGCATGGACGCTCCCTTTCCCCTTGAAGCACACGAGCTGGACAGACCTCACTGTTCTCTCGCTGTTTACCTTGGAGAGGATTTTCTCTCTGGGGGGCCTCAGGCCCCTCACCCGTGAATGACAGACCCTGAACTGCTGCCCTGTGCCCGCAGCCCGAGAGCCACCACAGGAGGAAGCTGCGCGTCAGAGGCGGATCCCTTGTCTCCAGGGGCTCCAGTGCCAAGTTCTGCTCTGCCCCAAGGGACTCTGGCACCTGCCAGGCTGGCCAGTTCCCCAAGGTCCCACCCGGGGTGTCTAAAGGACAAGCGATGACATCAACCAGGCCCCCTGTGGACATTTCCCACGGGGTCTTCCTCTTCTTCTCAGGCGCAGATGTCACAAATGAACCCCAGCAGCTGCAGGAGAAAAGCCTTTGACTAAGGGGGGCTGGGAGGGGCTCCCTTTTATTTGTTGACTATAAAAATGTCAGCTCCTCTGGGCAGCTTCTTGAATCAATATTTGCTGTTCTGAGGCTGAGCTCCAATGCTCAGTAATCTGCTGGGCCTGGCCTCTTCCTCCCTCACCTGGGTGAGGACGCATACCCACAAATACTTGGCAGGGACCCCTAGTTGGCCAGGATGGGTCGCCTGCTCCGCAGCCTTCCACCCCATCCCCGAGGCTGCTGCCCCCAGGGTTCTGTGGCCCAAAGACAGCTCACTAGAAAGGCTTGCTCTGAGGAGCCTCTTGTTCTGACACCTGAAGAACTGACACCTACTTCTCAGGATGTCACAAGTTCAAGTAAAAGAAGAGATGCGCAAGGGTTTCATTCTTTGTTGACAATGACAGTGACAATGGCGGTAAAGGCCATTTGCCACAGCTTTCCAGGTGCTGCTGTTTGGCTTTGAGCCCAGACTTATGGCAGTGATCTGACAGCAGACAGATCAGGAACAATTTTCCTTGGGAACTTCTGCACCAACTGGTATTTTCCAACATCTCTTCTGTGGAATGCTAAAAGGAGAGCCATGGAGCTCCGAAGGTAGATGGAGCCTTGATCTCCTTACTCATGCTGTGTGCCTTTCGGCCAATTACTTAACCTCTCTGAGCCCTGGTTTCTCATCTGCAAGATGGAACAAGGCCTACATTGCAGAGCTGTTTGGGTGCTTATAGATAGGGCACATAAAGCACCTAGCAGGGCACCTGGCACTTCATAGGTGCCTTGCACATGGTCTTTCTCCTGTTGTGTGGTTGGCGCCTCCTGGTCTAACATAATCCTCACACGTGGGGCTGTGCGATACCATTCTGGGCACCAGCCTGGGCCTGCGAAACCATGAGGCTTCTTTGCTGGCACCTAGGAAGCTCTTATAATAAAGACTGCTTTCAAGTTACTCTAACCTCCCCCTCGTCTGTTTTTGGCCTCTGATCTGGCCTGGCTGCCAGAGTTGGCAGCAGCTCAATACCTGCAGGGTGCAGGGCAGAGCTATCCCCTGGGGCAGGTGGAAGCCTTACATCTGCTGCCAAGAGTGGCCTTGGGTGAGGGGTGAGCACTGGAGCTGGCTCCCTGGCTCCCAGCACCTGCCTGGGGCTCATAAACACTCTGGCCTCACCATGACTACAGATGGACGCAGGACCCACAGCCCTCATGCTGTTTACCACACGGTTCTGAAAAGATGGCGGGGCCCTTGGGGAGGTGGCACGGAGAACTCTCCCACGCGCCACGGGCAGTAACACCTCATCTAGGCCACAGCAAAGTGCTGCTGTGAAGCCCCTGGAAGCCCCGAGGCTCCGGAGATGAATTCCCTCCGCACTCCACCCTGAGACCTGCGGGGCACCGGGCCCAGCTGCAGCAGAGCTGAGCTGACCCTCAGTGGAGCCTGCACCCCGGGCCTGGGGCTGCTCACAAGCAAAGGGGAGGTGCAGCCCTCCTGTCCAGCCTGCGGCCCAGCACAGGAGCACACACTGGCCTTCTCCCGGGAAGGCTCCACCTGAGAGAGTTCCCCTTCCTGACACACAGTCGGGGGTGAGTGGTCCCAGGGCCCCAGGGTCCGGGCAGAGACCGACAAACTGTCCCTGCCTGCTCTCTGCTCAGGTTCGGGGATTGGTCCTGAGGCTTTCCGGGCCAAGGCTAATTGCCACTAGAAGCCCCTGTTCGGAGGAAAGCAGGGAGGGAGGGAAGGCAGCTATCCTGGGTTTCTCCCAATCGGGTCCAGGGCCCAGAGTGCCAGAAGAGCCTGGGCTGTTTATTAAAAATGCAGATCCCCACCAGGCACCTGGGCAGACAGCCTGCATCAGGTTGGGATGGGGCCTAGGGAGCTGTACTTTTAATAAGCAAATTCTGATGCAGGTGGAAGGTTAAACATCCCTACCCCAATACATTCAGGCTTTGAAATATATATAATTTTTTTTGGTACTAGGAATTGGATCCAGAAGAGCTTTACATCCCCAGCCCTTTTTATTATTTTAGACAAGGTCTTGCTATATTGGTGAGGTTGGCCTCAAACTTGGGATACTCCCGCCTCAGCCTCTGGAGTCACTGGCTTATGGGTGTGGACTCAGGAGCCTGGCTTGGGTTTGTTTTGACTGAGGTACAATTTACATACAATGAATCCCAAACTTCTCCATTTTGATGAATGCGTATCAAGACTCTGAGTACTTGCATTAATCCAGAAAGTTGCCTGGTGCTCCTTGCCAGTTAATTCCTTTTCCCTAAGCAACCACCGATCTGATTCCCCCTCACTGTTTTTTTATTTTTGGACAGGATCTCATTGGATTTTCCGGGCTGGCTTTAAATTTTGAATCCTCCTGCCTCAGCCTCCCCAGTTGCTGGGATTACAGATATACACCACCTTGCCTGGCTATTCGTTATTTTTCACAAAGGTGCTATGACCATTTGTGTACTGCGTTTTGTTTTTTGGGTTTTTTTCGACATGTTTTTATTTCTTTTGGGTAAACAAACACTTAGGAGGAGAATCACTGAATCCCAGAGCGAATGGAATGGAATGGAATGAATGTCCTGTGGACTCTGCCTCCTGGTCCTGCACACCATGAAGCCCCCTCCTTTTGGGGGTGGGGGACAGGGCAGGACCTATGGTTTATTTCTGACCAACAGAGTATGGCCAAGATGATGGTCCTCACTGCTGTGATCACACTGCATCACCCAAGACGTCACGTAGAAGGCAGATGGGATGAGGGAGCTGGGTAAATGGCAAGGACGTGCAGGGGACTCTAGAAGCCAGCAGGGAGGTAGGGTCCCAGCCTTACAGTGGTCACGAAATCCTGTCAACAACCTTGGAGCTGGGGAGAAGATCCTGAGCTCTGGGAAACAATGCAGCCCGGAAGATTCTAGTCTTGGGAGACCCTAAGGGGAGGGGGCCCAGCCAGCCTGTGGTCTGGACCCCTGACCCACAGAAACTGCGAGGCTGTCCATGTATGTTGAGTAAGCTTGCAGTCATTGGTTCCATAGTGTGGAGCCCCGATCAGAGCACCTTAGGCCTTCCTCTGCTGCTGTAACATAATACTATGGACTGGATAAATTAAAAAGCAATTATTTCTTACAGTTCTGGAGGCTGGGAAATCCAAGATCAAGGGGCTGCATCTGATGAGGGCCTTCTTGCTGTGTCGAGGCGTGGTAGAGAAGGCAGGGGAGCACAGGAGGCAGAGAGGGGGCTGAGCTTGTTGCAAACTGGCTCTTGAGGTAACTGACCCCCTCCTGAGAGAGCAGCATGGGTCCAGCCATGAGGATGCACCCCAGCCCCCAACTTGCTTATCTCTTAGACGCTCTCACCTGTTACAACGCCAGCAAAACGTGGGCTTGAGTTTTGGAGGGGTGTTGGAACCACAGTGGTCCCGAGAGAAGATCACGTCAACAAGTGGCCGAGGCCGTCAATGTGAAAGCCAGGAAGTGACTAGGAAAAAACCACTGAAGAATGTCTCTATGGCCTTGGAAAAGGAGATGATTTCCTAGAGAGAACTCAAAATAGCGACCATTCAAGGAAAAAAGTGGTAAATGAGATTGGAGCCAAATAAAATTTTGTTAAGTGAAAATCATCACTCAGGAAAAAAAAAAACACACACACACACACACACACACACACACACAAGTCAAGGCTGGGAGAAAATGTCTGCAACACAAAAAACGGACAAAGGACTTGGATCCAACATACATAAAATGACCAAATCAAAGAAATCAATTAAAAAGAAAACAAAAGAAGATGTACAAATGGCCAGTAATCCCGAGTCCATGATGGAGTGCCTCACCTCATTAGTCACCAGGAAAAATACAAATTTAAACCACAAGGAGACACCACTGCACACCAGTGAAAAAGACAGTGCCGGAGGCTAAACAGAGAGGCTGACAACAACCCATGGTGGAGAGGCTGCAGAGCAACTAGAAGGCTCTCATGACACTAAGGGGGTGTAAATAGCACGGTCATTGCAGAAAACCCTACGTTCCTTCATCCTTCTTTTTAATTTTTTAAAACTTTTATTTAAATTAGTTATACATGACAGTAGAATGACTTTGCTACATCATATATAGATGGAATATAATTTCTCATTCTTCTGGTTGTACATCATGTAGAATCCCACTGGTCATGTAGTTATATACGCACACAGGGAATAATGTCTGATTCATTCTACTATCTTTCTTACCCCCAGACCCCCTCCCTTCCCTTCACTTCCTTTTACCTCTATTCTTCCCACCCACCCCACTATGAATTAGCACCAGCATATTAGAGAAAACATTCATCATGTTTTTTAATGTATTCATCTGTTGAAGGGCATCTAGGTTGGTTCCATAGTTCAGCTGTTGTGAGTTGAGCTGTTATAAACATTGATGTGGCTGCATCACTGTTTAGAATAGAAGACACAGAGACAAATTCTTCATCCTTCTTAATTTGTCTTTGAAGTTTACAATTGAACCAGATGACTTCATCACAACTAGCATTTGATATGTGTCTTTTAAAATCGATGTTATAAGCCGGGCTCGGTGATGCACACCTGTCATCCTCGTGTCTCAGGAGGCTGAGGCAGGAGGATTGTGAATTCCAAGCCAGCCTCAGGAACTTAGTGAGGCCCTGCCTCTAAATAAAATATAAAAAAGGGCTGGGGATGTGGCTCAGTGGTTAAGCGCCTCTGAGTTCAATCCCTGGTTACCAATAAAATAAAATAAAATAAAATAGAATAAAATCAATGTTATAAGTGTCCACGGTAGAAGATTCAATGATTGAGTATGACTTGAAAATGAAGAATTATCTCCAATTCCCTTCGTCCCTTTCCCAAGACAACAATCATTTTCAATTCTATCAGTTTTTTTTTTTAATTTTCACTTTTTCAGATTTTTTTGATCTGATTGGCTTGTCAGCAGGGAACATGAGGATTTAGCACACATAGACTATCCTTCCAGGACAGCTGTGTCTCAATTTTTGCTGGATACTTAGTATTTAGGTCATGACTAGATGCTATTAAGGGCAGAGCCATGGACTATACTATTCTTAGTTTTCCTTTCTTGAATTATTTTAGTTTTCCTTCCGAGTTTCTTGTTTGATTATTTGCTTAGTTTTAACCTCAGCCCAGATGCTCCAAAAAGGAGAGTCTGAAGCAAAAAATTGAAGAGCTGTTACTTTATTTGGGAGTTGCAAACCCAGGTCAGTGAGGAGAGGAAAAAGGAATGCAGGTAAGGAAAGGAGCAATGCAGAATGTTGCTCTACCACACACGGCTGCTGCTTCCTACGACCTTAGGGTCGCTGGGGCACCTGAGACTTCTCCAGATGGGCTGCCGGAGAAGCCAGGCCTCAGTGCTCCATAAAAGAGGAGCTGGAAAGTGACGTATCTCCTCTGGTCTGGTTTCTCATTTGGCTAAATTTGTCCCGTGTGACTTTATTCCCTTGCACTTACAGATTACATTAGCCAGCCCTGATGGACTGCCCCCTGGGATACCAGATCTCAACCCCATGCTGTAGTGTTTCATCTAACACCAGAAGTGAAGGGAATGGCTAGTGGGCCCAGCTGCAGGAGTAGCTAGAAGATGCTCAGAATTTGTACTGGCACAGTTTTTCATATAATTCTCACTACTAATAACAACCTGAGCTCTCACTTACCCATCTGAAACTCCTCTTGATAGTTCAAGTGCGTGGGTGTTTTCTATCAATTTCAACTTCCTGGAGCATCTGATCTGGGCCACTCTGGACTGATTGCCAGCGCACACCTGGTGCATAGCTGTCATCCTAAAATCTCCTTTCACCATCATTTGAGGTTTTCTTCCTGCTGTTAAGGTGGCACTCTTGTTTCCTGAATTCCAGGTTTTACACTTCTGCGTTACTAGAAGACCACTAAGAAACGGCGCATAGCACGCAGAGGGTGCTCCCAAGTATGGCTGAATATAAAATTCCAACACATGAGCTCTGAGGGATACATTCAAACCACGGCAACAGTGTTGATAAAATGTCACGGCTTCAGATATTCTCAATCTTTGTGATGGAGTATTTACTAGGGCCTCTTCTTAGTGAATTCAATGTGGATGTTCATGTTTTTATGGTACCAAAACCTTTTCTTGGATTTCATTTCTGCTTCGATATCTCTTTTAGGAGCACTATTTTTTAGGTGTTGGCCTTTTTCCTCCTTCAGCTTAAATTTGAAAAATCTGTTAAAATGTAAAAGCAGGCTGTTATATTGGTTTCAAAAATTTTCTTATGTTTTGGAAAAAAAAACAAAACTCTGTACATAAAAATGAGAGAGCAGTGTTTGGGTGCGGGGACGGAAATACAGGCTGGAGTTGGCTGATTTCTGTTCTACTGACTCCTGCTTCTCACCAAAACGAGTTCACGCCTGACAGCACAGGCAGCAACTGTTCCCACAGTGGGTTTCCAATCTCAGCTTTTGCCATCCAGTGATCTGGGGCCACTCACATCAACTCTAAGTCCTTGTCTCTTTTTCAGTCAAAAGAATTGGGGGGAATGATGCCTGCCTAACAAAAGGAGAGCTGCCCCTCATCTAGTGAGGGGTGATGAACCTGTGAGTTCAGGGATCTGAAACCAACCAAGCTCTATTTGAGTGGTTTCCACTGCAGTAACACAAGGCTGGCGAATCTCAGGTAGGCTGTGCTGCTTTTCTCTTCTCTCTTCCCCTACTTCCTGAGGGAGCAGAACCTTGCAGTGACAACCACCTCCCTCAACAGCAGGAAGAGAAGGCCCGGAGCGTGGAGTCCTGCTGTCACTTGAATGTGGGCAAAGGTCAGGCTCATGCCCTTGACGTTGAGTTCACAATTCTGACCTGAGTTGAGTGGAAGGACTTACACGTTGAGACCAGAAGTCTGGGTGGCATTTTAACATGAAGGGCACAGCTTTTGTCTTAACCTCAGGAAGACTGATGGCTTTTTCTTCTCCCCTGCCCATCTTGCCTGTCCTCCATCATTCCTCAGCCTCTCTCAGATCCTCCTCACGTCTAGCTCAGACCTTGGAGAAGCCTCCAAGTACGATAACTACCTTCCATCTTGTTCTCCAGAGAGTACCCTCCCGGCCAGAGTGGATCCCAGAGAGACACAGGTCTCTCTGTGTCAAATCCTCTGTGGGGGTAGGAGATCCACATCCTTGTATTTGTTTATGCCTTGAATAATACATAAATGTGCAAAATAGCACAGCAGTACTATTATATGGTGGACAGTGAGGTGCTATTCATGCATATCATTTATGCACATCTCTGTTTTATTTTAACCAGAAAATTTCTGTCTTTCCTCATTCTTGCCTTTTATAAAAATTAGCAAGTTGTTTCCTATATTTCTTTTTTTTTTTTTTCCCTTTCTCTCTCTACAGATTTGGGATGTTTGCATGCTATTTCAATTCTATTGGTGGTCACCTTCCAATTTTACCTAAGTCTTTATTCTAAATCTTAAAAGTAATCTGGATGTTCATCCCTTTCTTAGAATTTAGCATCTCTGAACTCATAGGATTATTTAAAATATTTTATTTCTGACTTTTTAACCCAGCAACAAATGCTTGCATTTATTGAGAGTTACCATTTATTTTCTTTCATATGATCCTATGCTGTTGGCATCATTTTCTTCCTTGAAGATTATCTTTTCGTTAAGTTCTATTGGTAGTAAAGGCCCTGGATTGGGTTTCCTATAAATATTTCATCAATATTATCACACAGTTCTTTTCCTGGGTACACAATTATACATTAGCAGCCATTTTTTCCTAACACTTCATAGTGTTGGGAGGAGAGGAGACTATCATCCTAATGTCTTTTGTAAGCGATCTCTATTTTCTTTCTGGCTGCTCTCAGGTCTTCCTTCTGTCTTGACTTTTTTCCTTTTCACCACAGTGTATATAGGCATGGTCTTCTTTTTATTTTTCCCATTTAGGACATGTTATGCTTGCTGGATTTGAGGATTCACGTGTGTTTTTAAACATGTTTAGAATCTCCCTAAACAGTACCTCCCCTCCATTCTATTTCTCCTTTCAGAACTCCAATCAGATGTGTCACATCTTCTTCTATCTTGGCTTCCTTTTCTCTATCATTTTTTTTCTTATTCTTACATTTTGTCATGGTTTGAATCTTAAATGCCTGCACAAGGTCCAAAAGCTAAGGGCTTGGCTGCCAGCCTGAGGTACCATTAAGAGGTGGTGGAACCTTTAAAAGGTGAGGCCTAGGGGAAGGAAGTTAGGTCATTGGGGGCGTGGCCTTGACGGGGATATTGGGACCTGGCTTCTTTCTTGTTTTCTTTGCTTCCTATCCACCATGAGGTGAGACACTTTGTTCCACCAAGTGCTCCCTGCCATGATGTTCTTCCTCACCACACGCCCAAAGTGATGGGGCCTCCAACCATAGACTGAAACCTCTGCAATTGTAAGCCAAAATAAAGACTTTATTCCTTCTAAGAAGTTTATCTCAGGTGTTTTTCACAGCAATGGGAAGCTGACTACCATGGACATCTTTGTTGCATTCTGGATGTGTTCTCTTTCAGTGTGTCTGGTCTCTTTAAAAATATATTGACTGTTTTCCATTTAGTGATTATAGTTTTCATTCCTAACATTTCCATTTGCTTATTATTCATGTCTGCCTGTCCTCTTCATTGGTTTTCTGCAGTAAACCCATCTTTGTAATTGCCTCCTTCTTTAGGGTAAGAAACGAGGCAGGGTCCAAAAGAATTCACAATGAAAAATTTAAAAGATTTCAAACTAAATGATTGTCAAATCACTGTATGTCAAAATTTGTGGAAGGCAGTGAATGTGGTATTTGACATTTTTATACTCTTAAATACCTGTGTTACAAAAGAAGAAAAGCAAAAAATTAATTCTCTATCCTACCCTAAATTAGAAAAAGAACACAAACCTCTGAAAAAAGTTGACAGAATCAAATAATGAAGGATAGAAATTAATGAAGTAGAAAACAAAGACAAATAGAATTAACAAAGCCAAACACTCATTATTTTGAAAGAATAATGTACACTCAACTGTCCTCGCCCCCACAATTCCACTGATGTTACTCTAGCAAAGGAGTGGGATGACTTCCTGTATACATCACCTTCCAGGTGATGACGGCATTTTTGACTATCCCCTGAATTTGAGCTTCAGATATCCCAACTGCCTACCACCTGCTCCACCTGTCCCCTCAGCTATCAAAGGAGCACTTTCACCTGTCATGTCCAAAGTTGAGCCCCTGAAGTTCCACTCCCCAGCCTTATTCCTCCAGCTAATTTCATTACATCAGGAATGCCAACTCTATTTTTTATTTCTTAAAATGAAACTATTCTACAAATTCTCTTGGCTTCTCTTATTGACCTCCTTGATTCTGTTCTATACCCTATATTTCTAAAGTGATCATAAATCAGATCATGGGACTTCCGGGTCAAAGTCTCCAGTGGCTCTGACCACCCTTAGAATCAAATCCAAACTCCCACCTTGGTCCTTGGTGATCTGGCCCTGCTTGTCTTTTCACCCAAGTTCATTCCTTCCCTTGCTCATTCACTATGCCCTGTCACCGTGGCCATCAGACATGTTTGTAACTCAGGGCCTTTGTGCTTGCCATTCCCTCTGTCTGCAATACTCTTGGTCCACAGCTCCATGGCTCACTGTGACCCTCCACTAAGATCTTTGTTCAAATGTCTCCACCTCAGTGAGAGCCTCCTTCACGCTATATTTAAAATCGGACACGCGCACACCTTCCCTATCTTCATCCACTACTTGTCCCCTTCAGCCCATCTTTCTTTTGTTCACAGTGCTCAGCATCATTGACATTATATTTTCTTATTTGTTTGTCAGCATGTCTTACCAGTGTATCCCCCATGTCTAGCACTGTGCCTGGGACATCCTAAGACTTCATAAATATTTGGTGAACAACTGAATGAATGATTGCATGAATGAACGAATAAGTTAGCAAGAGAAATAATGCATAGGATATGTGCATAGAAGGGGTTGAAACTGAGGAAGGCTGTTTGACTCTACAATACTACCTTTTTCATGAAGCTTCCTGATCTCCAGCTCTCTGCCCACTCCATGAGAGGCCTTTTTGATGACTCTGATCAGACCTTGTAGTATGGGTCGTATAGACTCTGACCTCCTTGAGCACAGAGACCACGGCAGTGTCTGTCTTTTACTCCTGGGCCCCCAGTGCCATGCCCTCACCTGCCATAGAAGGATGCTCCCTTGAGGTTGACCCATTGAAATAAACCCATACTAGCCACACTAACGCCAGCTGAAATGTCTTTAGCCTAATGTTAGTTGGGTCATTGTCACCAACCTGAACCAGATTTAAAAATTATTGACAAAAGGGCTAAATGAAATGCAGCCTTTTTCCAGAGCAATTTTCCTGATTCAAAGCAGATTGATGGCAAAGCAGAAGTGACAATATACTGACAGCTCCTAGCGACAGGGGCCATACAGAACTAAATCTTTGTAACTCAGCACTAAAGATTATGGAATAGGCTTTGTAAATAAACACTTTAAGGATGAATTTTTGAAAAAAGCCTCTCCCTCTCTGTTTTTTTGTTTTCACTTTGTTGTTGTTTCTTACTGATGGTCTCCAGAACCGCTTCAAGCTAGATTAAAAAGTTCTGGCTTCCTAGAGGAGGAGCTGGTGGTCCTTAAAACCAAGAAGATGAAACTGGGAAGCCTTTCTCTGTGGCTGTGGTGAACTCTTGTCTTTTGCATCTTCTACTCGCCAATGTGGGTGAAAAAAACTAAGAACCGTTTCACTAGTTTTCCTTGGGACACCCAGTGGTTCCTGGAGAGCCTGAGGAATACTCCGTACTCTCCGCTTTTACCTTCTGAGACACTCTGCTAGTCCCCGAGCCACACCTGGGAGCTCTGGGTAAGCAAGGCCGCTGAAGCTCCCCGGGCCGCCTCCCTGGGCCCCACTACCACAGGACAAGCCATGGGAGGAGAGTGTGCACAGGTGATCTAGGCCTTCTACCCCAGCTGGGCTGATAGAGAATGTGGGTAGAGGAAGAACAGAAATCGAGTAAGCCAGGAACACCAGTGCCCGCACATCACAGATGATTGCCAAGGGGAAAAGCCCAACCCCTCAGAATGTTTCCTTTTGTTCTTAGAAACGTCTCATTAAAGGGGTAAAGTGAAACACATCAGGCCCTCTCCACCTGAGACAGGTGTGCTCTGCTTCTCTGTCCTCCGTATGCAGGGCTGCCATTTCCCAGGACTTGATCTGAAGAGCTCTGGGCCCTCTATGCCCAGAGGGCACTCTCTGAAATCACATGGCACTGATGCCATTTTCAAGGGAACACCCTCGTCAAGCCCCAGGAGGCTGCAGTCCTCTCCTCTGTGTCGAGGTCTGTAGAGAGTGCACCAAGGACAACGCTGGTAAGAGCTGGTCCCGCATGGCTCCGGAGCCCTATCTGGGGCAGAGTGTGACTTCAGGGCCACGCTTCTTTGACTGTATCTCCCCTGGTGCTCCTTCCTGTGAGCTGTGGGCAAAAGGCTGGCCAGGCTTCCAAGATCCGGTCAGGTGCAGACCCTGGTGGGCAGCCGAGAGCTCCCGCTGGACTTATCTAGCCCAGGCAACAAGCTCAGACCATTGTGGAATTGTGGAAGAAGCAGCCCACCCACCTCTGGAGGGAAGGGCGGGATCCCTGTAATTTCTCGAGTGGACACTGGCCTCAGGAAAGGTTGGCTTTTGATTGTAAACTGAAGTGGCCAGGGCTGGGCCCATGGGCTGACTGTTGGCTGTTCTGAGGGGTGGGTTACCCAGTGGGTAGGAGCCCATGCTCTTTATTCCAAGGAACCCAGGGGAAGCCACCCAGCCTCTGAGGCTCATCTGAAAGTGGGAGCAAGGCCAAGGCCTAACTCACGGTTTGTGATGAGGACAGCATGAGACGTTGTTTATGATGTGATTAGCAGAGTCCCTGGCATTTTTAGAAGGGCCTGGAACACAAGGGTATTATTGTGAAGCTGAATGACAAGAGCCTAAATGGTAGAGGGATTTATAATCGTCACAGGATGTGTCGCAACTACTTTCTACAGCTGCACAAGGCGGTAGGCTGGGAGGTGAGTGAGGCTGGGACGGAGCAGGGAGACTGAGCGAGGTCCTGCACCCTCTGTCCTGACTCCTGTCCAACAGCGTAGTCGGGAAGGAGGGGAGGTCTGAACCTCAAGTGGCCTTGTCTAAGGAGGCATGTGGACAATCTATCTAATCTCCACAAATCACTGGTAGGAGGTGTATCATTATCCCACTTTCAGAGGAGAAAATTGAGGCTTAGAGAAGTCATATGTGTGGCTCAGGGTCTCGCAGTGACTATACAACAGACCTGGAGCTTGAACCCTACGTCTGACTGCGCAAGGAATGCTTGTCTTTGTCGGGGTTGTTGCTGCTGGCCAGCCCTGAAACAGCCTTCCATGTTTCAGGGATCTTGCTTTCTAAATGAGCCTTAGTGGGCAGAAAGCTCCCTCTCCTGGGCAGCCAGAGTTAGCAACTGGATCCTCCTCACTGCTCAAATAAAACAGCTTCACACCCTGCATAGGCAGCAAGAAAGGGGCTGCTGAGGACGGTATGGGGTGGGGCCAACAATGCAGGCAGGGGCTTTTGCCCAAGGGTTCTGTGGCCTGGCTTCCTGAGTGCCTGGGCTGTACTCAATTCCCAAGCCTAGGCCTCCAGCCTTTGGCAGACTCTAAGTTCCCAAATAACCTTCTCATGAGTCTCTTTTGCTTAAGTAACCAGAGTTGGTTCTGGCTCTTTGCACTGAAGAACACTGCCTATCTTTACTAGGCAAAGGAGGTCAGTGCTGCCTAGGGCCCTGCATGCAGGCCAGGGTGAGCTGGCTACCTACGGTCTTGCCCTTTCTGCCTTGAAAGGCCCTTTACTAAGCACAGAAGTGGGAGGGTTTCTGTTGCCCCCATCAGCTGAGCTCGGCAGGAATTCCAGCAGAGGGCTGGGGGTCACTCTGGGCTTGCATGTACCCACATACACTTGCATAGTCTTACATACATGCAATATCTGCCTCACCACAGTCCCTCCTTATCCCGCATGTATACCCACAAGTGTACAAAGAATTGTCCCAATGACCCCTTTTATTTCTCTTATACATTAGCGAGCTGAGCTGCCCATTTTGGTTCTGGTACAGTTTGAGTTATGAAATAGGGAGTAATGGATGATGAGGTTAGAAAAACCAAGCAGAATTGGCCAGAGCTCAGAGGGGCACGTAGGTTATGCTGGGGGGTGTGTCCTGTCCTCTGAAGTGCAGGGTTGTATACAAGATGGTGGGTGCTGGTTGAAGTCACTGTGCCATGCAGCTTCCTGCTGCTACAGGTTAGCACAGTGGAGCTGGGGAGGGTCTGGAGTCTGCATGCAGTAGCCCTGGGTGACCCCCTGCCTCTCCACCCTAAGCCTGTCTTCTTTTCCTTCCTCATCTGGGGTCCTCTCCTTTTGATTACTTCTCTTTTTTTCAGTGATGAAGGAAGTAATATTCTCTCCGTTTGACACACAGCTATTTCTCAAGGTGGATGAGATGGCACAAATGGTCCAGCCTCCAGGTCACATGGGCACATACACTTGGGCCTTCCGGGACCGCAAACTGCACCCGCTTCCGCAAGCCCATTATGTTGTAAGGCAGAGACTGTTTCATTCTTGCCCTTGTGGCCTAAAAACACATGTGGAATTGCAGGTGGGAATCCAGTGGGTGACTGATCTCCATGCTCCCCTTAAGGTGCAGCTCCAGAACCCAGTGTCCCAGATATTCTATCTCATTTGCAAATGCCCCTGGATCAAAGGTGACCTGGAAAGCTGGGCTTACTACTTCAGGTTCACGCCTCCTAGGTTTTGGTGTGATGATCCTTTACAAGGTTTTAGTTCTTCAGTGCTTTAAAAATGATTCTTATTTTCGTTTTGAACTTTCATTTGGCTTTCTAAGCTGTCAGTGGTGGGAGGGTTGGTAGCAAGTCCATTGTGACAGATGGTAAAACTGAGGCCGCTTCCCTGGTCCTTCAGACTCCCACATTCCTTATCCTTTACATTATCTCTTCCTCTGTCCCTAAACCCTCACCTCTTTGCCCCTTTCTATTCCTGATAATGTACCTCCTCCTGTCACCGGGAAAGCGAAGCCTGAGGAGAGCTCCCACATGCTCTTCTTCGCTCTCTCAGCTGCAACTCCCACAGCGAGCGATGGTGACTCCCACAGGCTGTGTAGGCTGTGCCCGTCACATCCCCATGGACATCCACCCTCTCCCTCTCTAGGGATCTCTTTCCCTCTCTAGGGATCTCTCCCATCGGAACACAACCGGGTGGCAGTGCTACCTGTCAAGGGTGTTCCTTTAGGTTGCAGGACCCCTGGATCTGGTTACCTCCTGTAACAAAACTCCTGCACAGAGATGTTACTCTTGTCTCTGCCTCGGCTTCCACTTCCTTTGAACCTTCCCTGGTTTGGCTTTTGTCCCCACCATCCCACAGAAGCGCTTTTGTCAAGGTCACTCATCATGGTGTTGCTAAATCCAATCCATTCTTGGACTCATTTTACTCCATCTCTCAGGGAGGGTGGTGGCTCACCCCCTTCTTGGTTTCTGGGTTCTCCTCCCACCTCTCCAGCTGCTCTTCAGTTCCTTGCTGCTTCCTTCTCACCCATGGACCTCTGAACATTGGAGGGCCTCAGGGCTCAGCCATTGGATCATTTCTTTTCTCCATCTTTACCAACCGTCTCTCAGTCATCCCAATAAGTCTACAGGGCTAAGCACTAATGAGTCACACATCTAATAGGAAATGATAAACCGGCATGTTCACGGACAAATCCCTCACTGCACTTCTCTTAAATCTTAATCTTCCCCATTCAGTAAACAGGAATTCCCATTCCTCCAGTTTCTCGGGTCAACCTTGACTTTTCTCTTTCTTACCCATATACAATCATGTTAGCTTTGCCTTCAAAATATAGACCCGATCTCTGTCCCACTTTCACTACAGTAGTGAAAGTATTATTTCAGCAGTCTTGTAAACGGTCTCCCCTCTCCTGCTGTGACTCTCCTACACTCTGTTCTCTACATGGAAGCCAGAGCTACCCTTGGAAAACAGGGATGATCATGCCAGGAGGCCTTTACCTCACTCAAGATAAGAGCCCAACCCCCTCCCAGAGACAAGGGTCTTGAGTGACTGGGCTCCTGTTACCTCTGGTCTCCGGGGCTCCGACTCTGCCCCAGCTCACCCTGCTGTGCTCCTCCTTCTGCAGCCCTCCCTGGAAGGACTGGCTGCTGTGGACTGCAGTACCTGCTTCGCCTCCTTGCCTTGAGTGTTTCCTTTTCCCAGTGTCTTCCCTGTGTGGTTGCAGCCAGATACCTGCCACATTCAACAGACTTCTCATCCCTCAAATTTTAGTCAAATGAATATTTCCTCTCTGAAAGCTTGAATGAGGATGGTTTGGATTCCTTCTCCACTGTAGCCCTTTGCCTCTTCAGAACATTCCACTCCAGTCCCTAAACCTCATTTTTGCTTAGGCAAGCTCACTTCCTCTGCTCTGTGGATGGGGAAGAGTTTCGATCACACTCTTCACTACTAATTAATTTGCTGTCATATCCCCTTGCTTTCTACTCTTCTCTTCTGTGCCCTAAGCATTTTGTACATATCTTTACTAGCAAAACATACTTTTTGGTTTGCCTATGCCCTATTCTAGCACAGAATCTCCATAAGTTAGGCAGCATGGCTGGCTCTATTTCCTGTGCCTTGCACACTCCTTGGCACAGAGCAGATGTTCCATAAATCTATACAGAAAAAATAATTCATAAAGAACTCAACAAGAATTATATTAACAACAAAAACTATGAGCAATTACAACTTGATTTATGTCATTAAATATACTCTTTCATGGGCTGAGGGTATAGTTCAATGGTAGAGAACTTGCCTAGCATGCTCAAAGGCCTGGGTTTGAACTCCAGCAATGCAAAACACACACACACACACACACACACACACACACACACACACTCCACAACCTAGTTGTTCTATGCGAGCTAAAATCATGTATAGGATTCAAATTAGAACTTTTCTTAGTCTACCTTCTGATATTATACATTTATTTTTAAAATATTTATTTTTCAGTTGTAGTTGGACACAATACCTTTATTTATTTTTGTGTGGTGCTGAGGATCGAACCCAGCACCTTGTACCAGCTAGGTGAGCACTCTACCACTGAGCCACAACCCTAGCCCCTATATTTTTAAATCTTCTAATAACTTGTACAAAGCTCAAAGCCCTTAAAGGAAGGGTAGCCATGTTTTGAGATAAAAGGAAAAGTCTTTTTTAGGAAGTATTTGTCATCTGTTTGGGACACATTTAATCAGAATCCCATGCTGACGCTGCTGTAGGGTCAGAAAACTCTTGATGTAGCAGGTTTGCCTGAGCAACAAAGAGCAATGGCACCCTCCCACCAGCCAATGTTGTGATGTATAAAAAAACTCAAGGGTTTTCACTGCTTGCCTAGCTTTCTAGGCTTCAACAAGTTGAAGATTTAAAAAAAAAAAATGAGATTATAGGCTTCTGTAATTTCTGAATTCTTTCTGCTGAACTGTTTGAAACTACAGCAGCCCCCCCCCCTTATCCACAGGCCATACAGCCCAAGACCCCCATTATATACTGATACTACAGATAGTACTGAACGATGATTTTTTTCCTCTACACACTCATGACAAAGTTTGATTATAAATTAGACATAATAAGATATTATCAATAATTTATCATAGTTCTTAGCAACCTCAAAGTAGAGATTTCCCCCCTTATGAAGTGGTGAGCATTTTGCTTTTTCACTTAAAGGAAGCACTTCACAGCTCCTCTTTGGCACAGCTAAACTGTTAGCATCACTTCCTTGCACTCTGGGACAAATAAGGGTTACTTAAATACACTGTGACACTGTGACAGCTAATAGGACACCTGAAAGGATTACTGAGTGGCTGAGTTGTTAATGACTACAAAGAATGTGGGACAAAGTAATGACTCATGCTGGTCAGGACACAGCAGAACAGTGAGATTTCATCATGGTATTTGGAATGGCATGTAATTTAAAAATTATAAGTTGTCTCATTCTGGAATTTTTTTTTTAGTATTTTTGAATCATAGTAAACTATGGATAATCAAGTCCCTTAGTCTCTTCTTGACATTCATTCTTTCTATCTCATGGACTCCTTGATACTAGTAGAGGACTGAACCCAACTTTCAGAAAGGAAAACTACCCTCATCCCCACCCTTGAGGATCTCGGTTGGTCCCCTATTTCTTCCCTTCCCCTTGGTCAAGGAAAATGCAGTCCCAGAGCCTGACAAGGGACTGCATGAGAGGACTGTTTTATGTTTTCCCCTTCTCAAGTTCAAGGCCAGTCTTCCTACCAGTGCTCTGAATCTCAAAGTCCTGTTTCTTCAGGTGAATTTGCCTTATCAAATATCTCTTTCCCCTTATCTTCAAATTTGACCACCTTTTAAAATTCAGATCCAGTTTCTGTTTACTTCCTAATTACTCTCTCTCCTCCCACTTCTAAGCCAAGCTTGATTAGGACCCTACCCTTGTAATATTGAAGCATATTTTGATGACAGTACTCAACCACAGTATTAAGAAGGCCAGTCTCTATTTGAGGATAGATTTTATTTTGACTTCTATATACAAGAGGCCTACTAAAGCTTTGAAATTTCAATAAATTGTGGAACTAACAACCATATTATATCAAGAATCACATTCAGATCTTCTAGTCTCGACCTATTTTATAGGAAACAAACTGAGGTAGAGAGAAGGTGAACAATGTGCCTAAGGCCTCACAGTCAGAGGTCAGGCACTAGTGAACTTCCTCACTAGTCAAGGGTCACTCTTCTTTCCACTAGGTCTTCCAGACCACCTATGCACCAGCGGCACTGTGTATTTCCTATACTTGCAGAGAAAGGTCTCAATCCATGCCCTTTTATAATAGGCTTTTTTTTTTTTTTTGGTGATAATGGTTTTGATAAAGTTTTTGTTGACAGAAAACTCAGATCACAAGAAAGGGACTGTGATTACCCTTCAGGGGGGCCGCCAGGGCTGGTGGAAAGAGCACAGGGCTCTAAGAATTGGGGTGTCTATTAAATAAACATTGAAAAATAATAAAAAGATAACTAGCATACTATGACACAGCTAACAATCTAGTAGAGGAGATAAAGATGTGTTCACAAATGAGTGTAATATATGACAAAATGCAAGAATAGCATGAGTTATGAACAAGAAGTATGGATATGCAAATGTGGAAAACCAAAGATGGGGAAGCCACTGAAGGGTCTTGTGAAAGTTTCAGTTGTGAGAATGGAAAAAAATGAGCTAATCTTTAGAGCTCAAGAAATTCTTCCCCCTCCAAAGGTATGAAATAACACATTAAAAAAAAACTAAAAAGTCACTTTAGGATTCTAAAAATTTTGCTAAAGACATATAACAAATTGGGATGTTATTTCTTAAAAAACAAAAACAAAACAAAACAAAAACTACTGAACCTTGAGTAAGAACAGTGCATCTGTGGTGTTTTGGCCCAGGGCTGCTCCCTTCCCCTTTCAGCTCCATCAGCAAGGCAATTCGACCAGGACAGGCCAAGCTAAGAGGGGGTGACTTGATCTTGAACAAAGCACAGAAAAATACCATGCTGCTGGGCATAGTTACAGACAGATGCAGGTCAGGGATGTAACTCAGTGGTAGAGTGCTTGCATAGGCACAAGCCCTGGGTTTGATCCCCAGCAAAAACAAAACACAAAACATAAAACAGATACAATCTCAATAGCAAATGAATAGGAAAGGTCAATGTAGCCAGTGTGAGATTGTGGTTCTGGTTGAGGCAAGCAATATGTTGGCAGACAAAGCAATACATTGGCATACAAGTCAGAAATTTAACAGGGAGAGAGTGGAATGAGATAATCATGTCTCCTTGCCTCATATCCTTGGTGGCTTGCAAAACTGCAGGCAAGAGCAAGGTTGAGCATACATTCAGGAGACACTGAAAACTCTAGCTACCTCCACACATTCCTGACTGAGCACAAGCCCTTAGAGATAGACAGAAAACACAGGAAAGGGCCTGGAGATTAGAAGCTGGGGAAGACATGTAACTAAACCCTGAGTGTGTTCTCCATCTACACATGGACCCACAGGTAAAGCGGAGAAGCAGTGCACTGGCTAAAGGCATTTGGGTCCAGCCTCTGAAAGAACACTAAGCTATGCTGCCACAGTGCTGGCTCCTAGGAAGCCAGGCTTAAAAACGCACACAGGATCTTAAAAGTACAAAATTGAGCAAAGGTATCAGTGATTGCACACTATGTATTGCGATAGCCTCCAAAGAGCAAGTCCAGGCAAATCAGTGAACAAACAAAACCCCCCAAACAATCATAGCAGCAACCACCACCTTTCTGGGTTGGGAAGATCAGATCAGAATCCAGAGGGTTACAAAAGGTTTTTCTAAAATGCTCAGCTTTCAACCAAAAATTATAAGCTGTGCAAAGAGATGGGAGTGACCAATTTTCAGAAAAAAGTAGCTGATAAAAAACATCTCGTTCTGAACTTCTACCCCACTAGATGCTGTAGTAATTTCTCCTCCCCCAGTCATGACATAAAAATGTCTTCAGATATTGCTAAATGTCTCTGGAGGGAGGAAAGGCAAACTCATCCCTTGGTTGAGAACCACTGCTCTTAATCTATTACTAACATAACATGGTACCCCAATAGGAAAGACATACATCAACAGAACAGAATTAAGGGTCCAGATCACATTAATGATCAATAGATATTTCACAAAGGGGCCAGAACAATTTAAAATGAAAAGGATAGTCTTTTCAATAAAAAACATGTGATAATTGGGTACCTGCATACAATACTGTCATCAGATCTCTATCATACATGAGAAATTAACTCAAAATGGATTATAGACCTCAATGTAAGAACTAAAACTACAGAACTTTTAGAAGAAAACAAGTTTAAACTCTTGGTGAACCTTGTATTAGCTAGGAAAGCATAGTCCATAAAAGAAAACACTGATTAACTATACTTCCTCAAAAAATTAAAATCTTTTGCACTTCCTAAAATACCATTTAAAACTAAAGACAGGTGGGCGTGGTGGTGCACGCCTATAATCCCAAGTGGCACTGGAGGCTGAGGCAGGATTGGGAGTTCAAAGCCAGCCTCTGCAACTAAGCAAGACCTTAGGCAACTTGGTGAGCCCACATCTCAATAAATAAATAAATAAATAAAATGAAAAGGGCTGTGGATGTGGCTCAGTAGTATCAATCCCTAGTACCAAAAAAAAAAAAGCTAAAGACAAATAGCCATCTTAGTAAAATAAATGTAAAATATGTAAATAACTCTTAAACTCAGTAAAAGCTGAAAATGAACAAAATATTTGAATAGACTATCAAATACATGTACACTGGCTCATAGCATAGATGGTCAATATCAGTCATTACAGAAAAGCAAATTAAAACTCAACTGAGATACAACTTCATTCCCATTAGAATGACTATAATAAAAAAAAAAAGCAGGCAGTAAAAAGACACAGTAGCAAACATTAGTGGGTATGTGGTGCCTGTATATTCATGCATTGCTAGTAGGAATGTAAAAGTCCCTCTGAAGACAGTGTGGTATATATATTTTTTCAAAAAAGGTATATATAGTATACCATGTAACTCAAAAACCCAATTTCTAAGCATCTATTTATCTACCTTTATAAATTGTGGGATGGTAGCATCTTATAAACTTACTAGAAATTACTGAATTGTGTACTTGCAATAGAAACATTTTATGTAAATCATGCCTCAATAAAACTTTTTACAAAAAGTTATATATGGAGTCTCTTATATCCTTATCCCACAAAAATAACCTATATTAACTTTGAAGCTTTTGTTTTTGCTGTATCTCTAGCACAAGTCAATTCTACAAGTTTTAAAATTGCTTGGTTCATATGCATCATCAATGCACTTACATTCATTAAATTTGAGGTAGAACTGATGGTTTTCTTGGCCTTTCCCTTTGCTTTTTCTTTCTATGTAAGAATGATCATTCTAACCTGCAGCCAACAAAAATAATTAAAAACAACTTAAGTTGTGGACTTCATCTGGGCTAGGCACATGAACTTAAAACCTAAGAATTCTATATTATCTCTCCTCTACCAGAAAATTGAGACTCAGTGGGGTTAAGAAATTTATCTTAGAAAGTAGAAGACAGATGGTGGAGTGGATCTAGGCAGCAACTTTGTACTCCTTTACAGTCAAAGGACAACTGACTAGAGAGGTGGGTGACAAAATACTGGCCAGCCTGAGACTTGGAGGGACTTACCTTAGAAAGTAGAATAGAGATTACCGGGGGTTGAGAGGAGGGAGGAAAAGGGAATTATTACTCAAAGAGAAGTTCCTGTTTGAAATGATGGAAACATTTTGGAAATAGATACTGGCAATGATTGTACAACACTGTCAATATAATAAATGCGAAAATGTATACTTTAAAGTGGTCAAAATAGTTGATTTCATGTAATATATGTTTCCAATTTTAAAAATTAAGTGAAATTTGTATTAGACCATCCGACAAGTTATAGTACAGGTTCACTCACTTTGAAACCCATTCTTAACATGGAAGTTATTTGCATGTTGACACTCCTTTGTAACCCAATGAAATTATGTAAATTTCAGGTATCTAGCAGAAAGAGGTCCAGGTTTTCACAAATTATGTTCACTTAAAAGATCCATATTCTTTTATTCTTAACTGGTTCTGCTTTAGGTGTTCCTCAAAATTTAAATCCATAACTGATTTTGGTACATACACAGGGCAATTTCCTAGTCTAAAATTTTGATCAAATTGAAATTCACAGTACTAGAAAGAATCAGACCTCAAAAATGTATACCGGTTGCTATTTCAGGTTTTATCACAACTTTGATGCTTTGTGGATACAGAGTTTGAAATATCCTGTGCTTTGACAGTATTGTTAGACTAAACCACCTTATGCCCCTTATCCTGTATTTGTCCAAGATCTACATTGGCAGAGCTAGGTCAGATTTTAATGTGACAGGATAAGGTCCAGTAATAGAGACATTTTTTAAGCTTGGTGATCTCAGAGGCTGGACTAAACAAGGCTTTAGGAACAACACACATAGGAATACTATAAAGCTGTCACATAGGTCTAAAGTTTGTTTTCTTAAAACCTGTTGCATGCCTGTAAGCCCAGAAGCTCAGGAGGCTGAGTAAGGAGGATCATGAGTTCAAAGCCAGCCTCAGCAAAAGCAAAGTCCTAAGCAACTCAGTGAGACCCTGTCTCTAAATAAAATACAAAATAGGGCTTGGGGATGTGGCTCAGTGGCCAAGTGTCTGAGTTCAATTCCTGGTATCAAACAAACAAATTACCCTTCCAGAAAGCTCTCTTCATCTTTCTATAATATCAAGGGATGTGAAAACTGGCTGAGCCAAAAGAAATCATCTTGGAATGTGAGATACTAAGGACTGCCAGTTATTATAAAACCTGAAGTTGCTCTTCTTTATATAGGAAGATTGACTGTCACCAGTGGGTAAAAATGAAAGGTAAACAAAGACTTTTCACTTAAAGAACATCTTTATTTGATCTTTAATATACAATATTACCTTTGATTTGTAAAAATCACATTATGGAGGACATGATTGGAAACCAATTCAGGGGCAGCCAGTGGGTTCCAATTTAGGAGGTTATACTTACCCCACTTATTAGTTTAAGGAACAAGTTTATCAGTGAATTTGACAACAGAAAGGTTAAAGAATGGCATTTCAATTTTCAAAACCAGTAATTAAAATTCGGGGCATTTCAATTAATCCAGCAAAAACTAATCCCTAAATTTTCTAAAAAAATAATTTTTCCCAAAGAGCTAAGCTTATCTTCATGAAAATTTCTGGTATGCAATTTGCAACAGAATTCTGTAGCATTCAAATAGCTGCAAGATATTTGCAATTGTTTAAAAGCCTGTGCATATTAATATGAATGTATGTGGGTGTATGTGTTTTAGTATCAAATTTACATAACATTCACGCTGAGCTGAAGCAACCTTATAGTAGGATGGACCTGAAAGGGCAGCATATTTATAATGCAGAAGAGAAACATCTCTGTACTCTTTCAGTCTGAATCATCTTTCCCTCCTCTAGAATTAAAAAAAGGTGAAATATTTAATAAACTTTCAGTGAAAAATCTATTATCTGTCAGGATGATTGGTATATTGAATGTATGTGGCTAGTTAATATAATGTTATGTAATTTTGTGAGCAATTTTATGAGTTCTTCAATTGCTGGGCTCAAACCAAGTTTGAAATAGATTAGCTGTTAAGTAGTGGAAGTATAAAGTTGAAGCTGGGGAATGCTTTAATTGAAAAATGATGCATATTGATATTCTGAAATAGTGTTAGTGACTTGGAAAGGTACTGTAGAGAGGTATACAAGGATGGAAGAAAGCTCTTCTTTTGGATACATTTTTCTCCATACTCCTCAAACTCAGGCTGTTTTCGAGGTAACAGGGGTAATACCCTTAAATGAGGCACACAACCCATTTTCTGTTGCCTAAAATTTTTCAAAAGATTAGTTTCTGCAGCACCAAGATTAGGAATTCTATCATATTTTTGTTCTGAGTACTCAAGTGGATACATTTCTGCAGCTCCAGCAATCCAGAGTCCTGGTCCAAGGGTCAACGAATAGGCGCAACTTCAAAGAAAAGAGTATTTTTATGCCACATAGACTTTTTTTACATAGGGAATCTGGAAATATGGCATTAAAATAACAAGTGAAGATAATGGTTGATAGCATACTCCCCACCCCATTCCGCCTCTTGAGTATAGTTATATTATCTTGAAACCTGAACAGACTCCAGAAGAGTAAAGACAACGAAAGATACAGCTTTGGGTAACAAAACACACACAAGTGAACATACACACATCTTTTTGCTTTAAAAATGAATATATAAGTCAAAACACAGAGAAAAGATACAGACCAAAGGTTAGATGGTCTTACACAAATTAGGCTTGGGATCAGGGCCAGCAACTATGACCCACAGGCCAAATCCAGCCCTCCATCTGTTTCTGTAAATAATGCTTTATTAGAACACAGCTACCATCACTCATTTACATATTATCTATAGCTGCTTTCACACTTCAACTGCAGCATTAAATAATAAGAGAGACTATATGGATTACATAGCCTCGAGTATTTATTATGTGGCCCTTTACAGAAAAGCTTCTTAACTACATGAGTCAAAAAAGAACATCTCCATCATGATCTGAATGAGCTGAAGTAGCAGAAAATCATCTTCATCACAATTCTTGAAACAGATAAGTGGATGAAAATATTTCCATATCATCTGTGGTTACTTAAAGATTCTGCTGATAATCTGTGAGGCCAAAACAAGTTACAACTGTATGTGTAACTGACAGTTAAAAATCTTTATAACTGTATTTATGGATATGTGTACATATTTATGTAAAGACTGCCTAAGAAGCTAGCCAATTTCAGAGTAAAGGAACCTAAAGAAAAGTAAGAACTCCAAATATTATTACTAGGAACCATTACTTGGAACTTAAGAAATATCTTAGTATATTTTTCTTTATATTTAAGAACATGGGTACTACCACTAGTAGGAAGCATACCAGAGCAAAGACAATTTACACCTACAAGTTTTACCCATGAATGAAGTGACAAAACCTTTGAATATAAAATAACCAGCACTTCTATAAAATATTGATTTTAATTATGTAATTATAGTGATATAGCAAAATAAGAATGTTTTTATTTATTTCTAAAGTAAATATTTTAGTCAAAATTGCATCAGAAATCAAATATTTCTTTGATATTTTCCAAGACTTTAGTTATTAGCTACAATTATAGTTGTTAGTATTATATAGTAACACATTGTTTAAAATATATTATAAACCTTTCTTTTCCTCTTTAATTTAAATGAAATATAAAATTAAGGATTTTGTAACATGATTCATATTGGAAAACACTTAAAATGGTATTAACTACTCTCATACAGAAAATGCCACTAGAATTACACAAAATGTTATAATGCTTGAAAATGCCAGACACAATGCTGGCACATATTCAGTACTCTGTCCCAAGTTCCCACTCATTCTCTCATTTACTCATGCATTCATTCAAATAAACTCAGGCTTGAGGATAAACTGCATTATAATGAGAATGGCAAGCACAATCTTTTATGAACAAATTTTGAGTTTTGATAAAATACTTTGGCAATGGAGAATGGAGAAGGTGAGAGGTTGATAAGATTTCACATAGTGACACATCTGCTCAAAGACAGGAATGAGTTGGCGTTAGACATAACATGTGCAACCCACCAGAAAGTAACAACCCCCTGACTGGGGACTTATTTTTCTGCACTGAGACTCTTTTTGGTTAGGGCCCATTCCCTTGGTTTTAACAACTTCAACTGGTTGAATAGAAAACAATAAAACAAAACAAAAAATCTGGTTTGAACCAAAAAGTGTGATTCTAAGATAGAGATAAATGTAGAAGGTGTTCAATATCTCTGTTTCTTTTCTTTTTTTATGTACCAACCCATCTAGCTGTTCTGCACAACTGTGCCACAGGCACAAAGTGAGGGGTCAGCTCTTTGAGGAGGCACCTGAAAAGGAACATTTCTGGACTCTTTGCAGGAGGTCTTATAAATGTAATGAGTTCTGAACCTGAGTAATAAAATCTACAAAATGCAAAGGGCAATAAGGACAGAAGACAGTAAAGAATACTCTTGGAAACTAAGCAAAATATGGGGTAAAGATTGATCTCAGTGTAAGTTATTTACAAAATCTTTAACAAAAACAAAACATGACACTGGCAAGTCATTTGTATCTGACTTTAATTGCCTTTGGTATTCAGAGAAGAAAAAGCACTGTTGTAAGCTCTAGACTTATCATCACAAAGAAGGTAGGGAGTGGTGAAGAAGACCCTTCCATGGTCCCTCTCAAATTCTTTGTACGGAACTGGCTCTGCGTATACACTTCCTTGCCTTCTCTTAAACTCCAGTCATCCAAGTAATATAGAGCACTTGGGTTAGGGGTTCTGTCTTCTCTGGTGAGGAGTACCTAGGGAGTCAGCATGGTCCCTTTACTCTGCACTCTTCTAGAAAGAAGGGGAAGGGGCAGGGGAGATTGCTGCTATCTGCACACATACGCTGGGTCTTTGCCAACTCAAGATTTTTACTTTTTTTCAGTGACTCATAAGTGGGCTTGTGCTAATTTTAGGAGGAAGGCTAATTTTTTCTGAGAATCAAATACTCCCTTTCTCTTCTAAAATTACGTCATCTACCCTTTGCAAGAACTTTAAATTTTCAAATAGTAAAAGATAATAAATTTAACCCTCTTAGAAACTTAATACAACTGGCTCTACATCCTTATTTTCTATGTACACTAAACAATTTTGGAATGGCTATCCATTTATGAATCATTGGCTGAACTATGAGGATTGTCTGATGATTGTGGTATAAAATGATCACCCTTAGAAAATGTTTAATTAATTTATTAAATCTTTTCCCAATTTAAATATACTACGTGCTAATTAGAGGGTTAAAAAGTCAAGCTACCGAATAAGGAATAAGCTTTCAGAATTCCAAGGTGGGCTTCCTGTACAAACTTGTTTCATAAAATATTCAAATTCAGAGTAAATACTAATAATATTGTTTCCAACTTTTATTAATGTCAGTGGAAAATATATTAAATCAAGAGGAAAAAAAGTGTCTTGCACTGTCACAGAAATTCAAGGGACAGAAAATTTATAAGTATTAGTCTTTACCTTATACTAAATAATTCTTGATAAAATTTGTTTCTTCTGCCAATATATAAAGAAATAGTTTTTTTAAAAAAAATCAATGCAAAATCTACTAATAGTAAAAGAAAGACCTTTAGATATATCCCAATTTCAGTGTAATATGACTAATTACACTCTTTTCACCAAAAATTATTTTGAAGTTATTCTGATTAACTCTTTGTAGTCTATAAATATTCTTGGAAAAACTAAAAAAAACCAAAATATTTGTGAACAGCTCACTCATTTGATGAAATAATAAATAAAGGGTCCCCTGTCCCCATTCCTGATAGAACGTTTAAGGAGTTTCACTGTGTTTTGTTTTTGCTTTTCTAAATTGTAAAAGTAACTTAGCTTATCATAGCAAATTCAGAGCTGCATAATATTAGAGTGAATTTTGTCAAGCCACGTAAAGTTGTAAGCTGACTGACTCTGAGATTAAAGTGAATAAAATTTAGTTGGTAGATGTATTGGTTTAGAAGAATAATTTCTTACCAACAAAACCAAAAATTTCTCTAAGAACAGGTGTCAAGGCAACACACTGGCACTTCCATCTCTTTTTGTCATGCTACCAACACTAGACTGAACTACATGCACAAAATCCCAAACCCAGGCTCATAAGTAGTGGTTATGATAAATAGCAATTTCAGTGATACCAGATAGAGAAAAAGACTTGAAGAGTATTCTTTGTGAGATCATGCCCCAGGAAAAATTAAATTTAACCAAGAAATTTCAATGAAAAACATTGGGATTGAAATGGTTGCCAGTCTGTTCATCCAATGGGGAACTTCAAAATTCAGACAGGGATAGGTACTTCTGTTTCTTTTTTGAGTCTTCTTGCTACTGATGCAGTTACACTGTTCTTTTGTTTTTGTTTATCTTAGTTTATTCCATTATTAAAATGGAGAAAAAGGGATAATCAATGTGTAAATATCTGATTTGAAAGCTGCTCCACTGTGAGAGGAAACAAATTATATAATTGGTTCCAAAAGCCATCTCTAATTCCTGCAATGTGCTCTATGTCCTTGGCTTGCTCTTCCAATATAGCAGTAATGGGCATTGCTTCTTGTGTGACCATCTCATTAAGAATCAAAGCACATCAGGTCTCTGTCCTACATGTACCAGAACATGTTTTGGTCAGGTATAAAATGGAATAATTTCAAAGTTGATATATCTACAAGTTGAAAAGTCTTGTGGGGAAGTTTCACCCTGTCATGTTGACTTAGAGGTCCAGATTTTCAAAAGCCGCCTCTCCAGACTAGTTTCTGTAGTGGTCCATGTAAACAAAACACAGGTAAGACTGTTCCTTCTGGAGCTGCTTTCATCGAACAGCAGGATTACCTGAAAGTGTGATGTTGGCTAAATGTAACACAGGCAGAGGGTGAGCTTCTGTGTTAAACACCCAGTGGTCTAAAGGTAAAAGGTCATCACCGGAAAAGAGCAGATACAAATATCTGAAAATAAAAAGGGGAGAAATGAGCTTCAATTAGAATTCAGCAAGAAGACCAAGTGAATTCAGTCACAACAGCAGAAAGAACCAGTAACTTATTTTGAGAATCTTTGATGAAAAACACATCATAGAAATAAACCTCAGTCACACAGATGATCTAAAACACAAAAAGAATGTGCTTCAAATTAGAGCATAAGAAAATCCAGTAAGTACAACTAGATCTGCTGAAATAATGGGTTTTAAGGAAAATTCCACATATCTGTCTGCAGCACATAAAACAAATTCATAATTTTTCAAAGACATTCTTTCAAAAATCACACATAATACCAATCACGTTTTGACAACTTACAGAGCTCACGGAGATAGAAATTAGTTCACACTTAGTAATGAACACTGAGAGAAATAATTATAGTGTTTGGATACAGAAAGGACTTATACTACTCCTAATATGTTAATGTTGTAGTTTTCACAGTTCTTGGTACTGCAAGCTGTCAAGTTTCATACACATTTTGGATTTGCAGGAGGTTTAATAATTTCCCTTAATGGATGAGAGCACTATGCACATGACGACAAGGGTCTTGACTTCTCCATGGAACTGCAAGCCACAGTAGTCACTTAAAAATTAAAAATGAGTCAACAAAAACAATGATCCTTATCTATAATAACAGAAAAATTCCTCTATGAATACTAATTTGCGGGGTAGATCATGTCATCAAAGTGAACATAAAAAACTACAGTGTCAGGCTGGGGGTGTGGTTCAGTGGCAGAGCACTTATTTAACATGTGTAAGGCCTCGGTTGAATCCCAGCACCTGATAAAAACCAAACCATACCAAACCAAACCAAAACCAAAACCAAAAACACTATAAAGTCAGAAAATCTGAATTCTAACTCTTGATCTTAGCAGTAACTATCTAGGCCTTACAAAGTTTCAGTAAAGAATTTCTTTATTTTTAAAATAGGCATATCAGTATCTTCTTGGATTATGGTTACAGTTCTTGGTAAGAGTAAAAACACAACACTGAGATAAACAAGAACAGCGCATAAACTTTATAACTGGTAAAGCTGAAATGAAGAGTTAACTGTGATTCCTATCTCCCTCTTCAATCCTGGATCACTAGAACTGCTTGAGAGATTTGCTGACCAGGTTGGAGGTAGAGAAGTTGGAACTAAGAGATTTGGCTGGACACAGCAAAAGACTCTACATGTTCTGCTTACTTTACAGAGACCAGAGGGCCAAGCTTTTAGTGTTCTTGGTGTGGCACCCATTCCTTTTGATCAGATTGGTGCTAAAAAATGACAGGTGCTTTTTTTAAATGTTTTTTTTTTATTGGTGCATTATAATTATGCATAACAATGGGATGGGTTATGACATATTCATATATGCACATAATTTGATCACTCTTCTTCCCATGTCCCCCCTCCCTTTCTATACCCTTCATCTACTCTTGGGTCTCCTTTCCACTTTTGAGACAACTTTTTTATTCTTTTTCTTCTTCTTTCCTTTCTCTCTAGTTTCCACATGAAAGAGAAAACATTTGACTCTTGACTTTCTGAGACTGGAATGATGATGTTTTCCAGTTCCATTCATTTACCAGCAAATGACAATTTCATTCTTCTTTAGGGCTGAGTTTGCATTGTGTACACATACCACATTTGTTTTACCCATTCATCTGTTGATAGACATGTAGGCTGGTTCTACATCTTGGCTATTTTGTACTGCGCTTCTGTACATATTGACATTTATTTATCACCACAGTATGCTGATTTGGAGTGGGATAGCTGGGTTGCATGGCATCTCTTAATCTTACTGTAAAATCCAACAAGCAATGCTCTTAAAACCCAATTTTCAATTGGATTGCTTGTTATATTACAGGTGAAATTTGAGATTTTCCATGTATTCTTAATGCAAGTCTTTTATCAGATATAAGATTTGCAAAGATTTCCTCAGTGTGTGGCTTGTGTATTCGTTCTCTTAGCAATACCTTTCAAAGAGTAGACAATTTTAATTTTCATTCTAACCACTAATTTTTTTTTTATGGACTTCCTCCTATGTTTTCTTCTAAGTTGTACATATTTAGGCTTCAAAGTTAGGACTGTGACCCACTGTGAGTTGATTTTTATATATAAATACAGAAATCCAGTTGTTCCTGCACCTTTTGTAGCCAAGTCTATCCTTTTTCATTGCATTACCTTTGTGCTTTGGTCAAACATCAGATGACCACAGGTATGGTATTCCTGACCCCATAATCGTGAACTCAATATTCTGTTCCCCTGATGTGTCACACTATTTTGATTATCACAGCTGAATAATAAGTCTTGAAATTAGGTAGCATTAGGCTTTTAACTTTGTTCTTTTTATAACTTGTTTTGGTTATCCTAGGTCCTCTGCATTTCCATAAGAAGTTTAAAAACAGCTTGTCAATTTCTATTAAAAAAAAAGACTGTTGGAATTTTGAATAGAATTGCAGAGTCTAAAATTAATTTGAGGAGAATTAACAACATCAACCCTTCAGAACCATGAATATTCTTTTAGGTCTTCTTTATATCTCTCAGCAATAATTTCCAGTATGTACGTCTCACACATGTTTTATTAAGATTTACTCCTATGGTAATGAAGTCCACCTCATTCCACCATCTTTCCTACCCCCATGTCCAAAATATCCCATTATCTTTATGCTATTATAAATGATATTCCTTCTTAGTTTCAATTTCTGATTGTTCATTGTTGGTATACACAATTCATTTGAATACATTGATCTCCTATCAGCAACCTTGCTAAATTCACTTAGTCTAGTAATTTTGGGGATAAATTTCATAGGATTGTCTGCATGGATTACCATATTCCCAATGAAAAAAAAAGATAGTCTCACTTTTTCCTTTCTAGTCTGGATGTTTTCTTTTTCATATTGGTCTACACTGCACTGGCTACAACCTCCTATACAGAAGTGAAGAGGTATCCTTGTATTGTTCCTGATCTTAGGGAGAATGGAACACATTCAGTTTTTCAGAATGATGCTAGCTGTAGGTTTTCATATATGTCCTTTATCAGACTGACAAGGTTTCCTTCTATACCCTATTAGCTCAGAAAGTTTATCAGAAATAGATGTTGAATTTTGTTAAAGGATTTTTCTGCATCTATTGAAGGGGGTCATATGGTTTTTCTTTTTTAGTTCATTCCTTGATTTTCAAATGTTAACCCTCCATAGCTAGGATAAACTTACTCTGTCATGATGTATTCTCTATTTAACATGCTGTTAAATCTGACTTGTCAAAATCTTGTTTACATCTTTTGTATCTATATTCATAATACTGATTTTTGCTTCCAATGAGAACTCTACCATCATTAAAAATATTTCTCCTCTATTATTTTATTTTTATCAACTTTGTTTCTTGTGTTAAGATTTGATGCATTTTTTAAAATGATGAAGTATAAAGGCTGGGCTACATTCTCTGTGAGGGGAAATCATTCTCCAAAGGTAAAAGTAGCTGAGTTACTTAAAAACAGTTTGATCCTTTCAGGTCTTACTTTTTCCTTATTTATTATATAAATCTAATATATCCCAATCTCTTTTTAATTATTGAATATATACTTGGAAAAGTGATTTAAATGATGATTTTCTAAGAATTATTTATATTTTCTAAGAATAATTTATTTTTTCTCTAGTACTCATTGCTATTTGCTGCCAAGGATTTTTCAAACTCAGGTAGTTCTAGTTCATGTGGGCACCTTCTGGTTTTTTATTGTGTATTTCATTGGGTAATCAGATAAACTTCCCTGCTGTTTTTGTTGTTGTTGTTTATTGTCATTATAAAATACATTTTTGTTTCTTCAGCACTCTCAATCAATCCTAGATGGCAAACAGTTTTGTTTTTACCAAATTCGTAAGCTGCCACAATATAAAGATCTTCTGTAAAACTACTCCAAGCCCTTCAATTTCTTTTACTAGAGGAGATTTACAAAATTTCACAATTATTACCCTGCTGTCATTCTTGTATATGCTCCTTTTCACCTAACTTGTCCCCCCCGCCCCTCTGGTTGCTTTTAAGATTTTTCTTTATCACTCATTTTGAATAATTGATATAATGAACCTTGGTGGGGTTTTCTGCATGTTTCTTATGCTTGGGGTTTGTTAAGCTTCTTGGATCTGAAGGTATGTAGATTATCTTGAGTTTTGAAAAAGTTTGGCCATTATTTCTTCAAATATTTTTGGTCTATCATCTTTGTCCTTCCCTTTGAAAACTCCAGTATCATATATTTTAAACCACTTCAAGATGTCACATAGCTTACTAACGTTCTTTTCATTTTTATAAGTTTCTTTTGTTTTTCTCTTGTTTCCTTTTAGGCAATTTCTACTCGCATATTTTTAAGTTCACTAATTTTTACTTCTGAAATGTCTAATGTGCTATTAATCATATCCAATGTATTTTCAACTTAGACATTGTAGTTTTTGATTCAAGAAGTTTGATTTGGGTTTTTATGTCTTCTATGTCTTAACTTTCTGAATATATGAAACGTAATTATAACCATTATAATATCAATGCCAATTTCAACATCTGTATCAGTTCTAAGTTTCTATTGTGTCTTCTTGTTATCGGCCATATCTTCCTGCCTCTGCATACAAGGAAAACTTTCTGGCTGAATGATACACATTGTTGATTTTCCTTTGTTAGGTGCTGGATATTTTATATTCCTATAAATTTTTTTTACGTTTTGTTATGGGATGTTATTGGGTTATTTGGAAAACAGTTCGATACTTTTAGGTGTTGCTTTCATTATTGTGTAGATCCAAAGCACCATTACTTCCCACTACTGAGGTAGAACCATCCCACTTTCGTAATACTTGAATTGATTTTCCCTTTTCTGTTTTCAGATAATTCTTCCCTCACCTCAGGGAGGTTCCTTAGTGTTGAGGGGCACTCTGCTGAATATTCAAGGGTGTTCCCTTGAGTTCTTTAAGCCGCTTTCACCCCTCTGGTACTGTCCTCCTAAGGGAAGTGGCCGTGCTCTACCTCAAGTTGTCCTCCCTGCCTCCCAACCAAGTCCTGGAAACTCTATGGAGACAGTCATTTGGGCCATAGGGCTCACCTTCTTTGTTTTCCTTCTCTCAGGGATCCCTATCTTTCATTGTCTCCATGCAGTGTTTTGAAACCCACTACTTCATATATATAATTTTTCTGTTTACTTCAGGTGGAAGAGTGCAATCTGGTTGCATCTTTGGAGTTAGTAGAAGTCCTGCTTATGCACTTCAGGAGACTTCACCAAATAATTTGCGGAATGTAATTGCCTCATGGACTCCCTGTCCTCATTTCTATTATTAACCCCCCAAAACAGAGTCAGTCCACCAAGAATGTTTTCTTAGAAACCCTTTCTGACTCTTCATGATCAGTTTGTTGAAGTCATCATTATATGACTTCTAGAATTTTGTTAAAATGGACATTAAATTCATCAACATTTTTTTCAATCCAACTATAATCATTTGTTAAAAACAAATTATTAGCTAGGGATGCCTATAATCCAGAAGATTAGGGAGGTTGAGGCAGGATGGTAAATTTGAGGCCAGCCTTGGGCACTTAATGAGACCTTCAGCAACTTAGCAATAACCTATCTAAAAAATAAAAAATTAAAAACAATTGGGGATGTAGCTCAGTGTTATAGCAGTCCTGGGTTCAATTCTCAGTACCACCAAAAAAGAAAAAAAAAAAAAATGCTTTCCTTCCTTTGGGTCTCTAAGTTTCATTTTCACCCTATTTGTTGACCAGGAATATAATCTGTTATATTTAATTACTGCACACCTTGTAATAAGTTATACATGAAGGTACAACCACAAGTGTGATTTGGTAGTCATTATTTTAGGAATGATAGAAAAAGCAGAACAGAAGAGAGAGAATTTTAGAGAAGGAAAAAAGTAGAACTGAAGGGGCTAGGAGAGGAGGCTGGAGTTATAGTGTGGGCATTTTGCATTTTATCTTATGATTCCCTTTTCAGTATGTTATTGCTTCCCTGGTGTTTTTTCACTGTGGTAACAACACATAACATAAAATTTACTATCTTAACCATTTTTAAGTGCACACTTCAACAGTATATAATCCATACTTTTCTGAGACATACCTCTAAAACTTTTAAATCTAAAAAACTATAATTCTATACCCTTTAATATCTTTCCTTTTTGCCTTTCCAAAGTCACTAGTAACTGTTTCTATCACTTTTGACTACTTTAGATACCTTATATAAGTAGAATCATATAGTATTTATCCTTTTGTGACTAATATTTCATTTGGCATAATGTCCTCAAAGTTCATCCATGTTAATTCCCTGGTCTTGATTCTAAACTCCTATTTCGCGTTACTTTCAGTGAATGTACTTTGGTGCACTCTAGTTTTCTTATTATGTTTTTAAAGATACTTTCTCCAGCTGGATCTTTCTTTTCACACAGTGACTTTCCATTTTACTTTGCCTAACAATATCTTATGTATCATTTAAAATCATTTCAGTCTTTTTTCATAACCACTCTAGCTTTTTAGTTATGACATTCTGCATTAAAAAGCACCAGATGAAAACCATTTAGAATTTTCCTTATTAGCCAACTATTTGATAATCACTTTGTTAACAATAGAAAATTAGATGAAATTTAGTTATTTTAAGGGAAAACATAATTACAAAGAAAAAATTAAGTACAAGATATTTAAATATAGTCAAATGGTCAAGAAACAAACCATTTTTTCTCCTGTTTCTTTCAAAAACATGTGAGTAAACAAATAAAATATATATGCACAAAAAACAGGCTACTACTTATCAACAGAAAAAATGAATTACTAATAAATGTAACATGGATTACTCTGAAAATATTATCCCCAAATGATTCAAACTACATGAAATTTTATAAGAGATAACTTACACTGTATATGGAAATCTTCCATACGTAGTCACATTTCACTTGTGTTTTGAGAAATGCACTTAGATGATTTTTTTTTGTTGTGTGAATATTAAGAGTGTACTGAACATAAATATCCACAATGCAGCCAGGTGATATAATCTTAAGGAACCACTGTTGGACACGTGTTCAAATGTTGACGAAAATGTGATCATACAGCACACAACTAACTTAACTGAGGTGGCAGTTCTCCAGGCTTATGTGTATGTCAAAATACAATGAAGTATACACTTAAAATACTTCAATAAATCTGATTTTAAAATCTTTTAAAAAAAAGACTAATGGACAAAAATGGAAAAGCAAACTAACCTTGTTGTGTTACAATTTAGGTTGTAGCTCCCTCTACTGTAGCGAAAGAAACTGGCAAGGATATTTCAAAGCATTTTTGAAACTGGAAAAATGCTTATAATGAAATGACAGACATAAAACCCACTGGGTTTGTACGTGTGTGCCCACCCCAGTGCCAAATATTTGGACTGTACTATATCAGGTCCTAAGAGGTATTAAACCTACAGTGATAGAGAGGAAATATGAGTAGTTCTGTTCCTTCAGTATATCTATTCAAAAAGACCAGACTATGTGAATATAGCAGTTATACAACAATTTGCCTACCTTTTTGGTGTGCTAGCTTCTGTATCCATAGAGTTAATCTTTTGATCCTTAACTGTATCCATAAATGTTTTACAACAGAGCCACAGATGCTAATGGTTCTCAAGGAGTGATTCTCCCAGATTAGAAGCAATAGCATCACTTAGGAACTTGTTAGAAATGCTACTTCTCAAGCCCCATCATAGACTCATTAATAAGAAACTCTGTCAATGGAGCCCAGCAATCCATGGTTTAAGAATCTTTCCAGGTGATTCTGACATATACTCAAATTTGAGAACAACTCTTCAAGTCACCAATTTTGTGTAACTTCTAACAACTATTAATTTGTACCATTTCTGTTTTTTCTTCATGTAGACATCTGAACCTTCAGCTGTACAGCCTTGACTCCTCCAGTTTTCACACCTTGCCCTTTCTTCTTGCTTTGTCAATTCCTTAGTCCATTATTACCACCGATGGGCACTAAATGAATTCTGAAACCTTAAGACTCAATCAGGAAATTACATAGTTCTATTATTTTCTTATTCCCACTCTTACTTTTGCAAGATCTTATAAAACTGCCATTTATTCAGATGTCTCTCTTGGAATCAAATGACTCAATCCTTTATTTGACAAATTATTTAATATCGAAACATGTATTATATGTGTAGCCCCACTGTGGATGACATATGATAGAGTAACCAATCTTTACAAAATCTTGTGGAAAGTTTAAGAAAATTATATGGCATGTTAGAAGATAGGTGCAATGAAGCAAAGTGGGGAAAAAGATAGGGACTAAAGGAGAAATTTAAATTTTACATAGGATGATAAAGAATGCCTTAAAAATACAATTGAAAATGACAAAACTACACCATTAAAAACTACTACTTAAGAGTAGCCAGAATGGAGATGCAAATAGCCTTTTTTCCCTTGCATAACAGAGCTATTTGACAAATCCAACACTTATTTACTGAGTGCCATGTGCTAGGTGCTGAGAAGATCAGAGGAGTTAAAATGAAAACACTGTTGTTTTGAAGCACACAATGTGCTAGTAGAGACAAAACAGGCAAACCTGTATCAGGTGATGATAGTGCTATGAAGAGAAATAAAGCAGGGCAAAGGGAGAAAATGATGGCAAGTACAGATAACATACATAGGGTGTATTTTTACAGGCAGACTCTCAAAATATATAGCAATTATATGTTAGGAAGAGTGTGCGTGAGACTTAGATGTAAGTTCCTTGATGTCAGGATGTTCCTGATATACTCAGGACACATCCCCAGCACATGATATACAAGCTGGCACTTATTAGGCACTAAACAATAAGCACGTGTTGGGTGAACTGCTCCATATATTACACTGTATCTTTTCTATATTTTGGTGATCATTAATTTAGTAGATAAAGAAACAGATCTACTTAAAGACTAAAGAGATAGAATAAAGGATCCACTTCTAAGGAAGGTTTAAAGGGTGCGCAAATGCTAAAATTTTATCACATTAACCCTAAGAATAACATTTTACCTATAGAAAAAAAAGACCTGAGTAATTTATTCTGTCATTTGAATCTTAAGTGAGTTTAAGTCACTTGAGATTTTAAAAACTTTAATACTGACTTTAAAAAAATTCTGACTTTTTTTTTTTTTTAAGCTAACTATTCAAACCTTACCTCATATTATCAGGTACCACACCTAAGTATTTTGAGTACTTCTCAGTGTACCCTCTTGATTCTAGCCATTTTAAATTAATTTTCTAAACACCATTTTCTCCCTATGAACTTCCAGAGCTTTCTATGTGTAACAAGTTTTGTGAATAGTTACCACTCTTGGTTAATTCTGTTTAATCAAAGTTTCCATAATTCAAATGCATATGCCTTCTGAAACAGACATTTATTTCTAGAAATCTAATCAGTATTTATATTCACACAGGAAGCAGCATAGACAGAGATAGACAGGCATTCGCTGCAATATCGTTTATAACAGCAAACATCTAGAACCAACTTATATATTTAATAATAGGGTACTAATTATAAGTATAAATTATGATACATTCCTCAGTGGATTTATATGTGATAATGTGGAAATTTTCTCTAGGTATAAATTAAGATGAAAAATACAAGTATTATAACAGTAGGTGTATATAATCCTATCTATGGCAAAAAAAAAGAAAGGTCATTAAGAGGACATATGAACACATACTTTTATGTTTGCATATACACAGAAAACTTCCAAAAAATACATCAAGAACTGGTTTAATAATTATCTTTAGGAAATGAGATTTCTTAAAACATTACCAGAGGGGACAGATGTTTATACAATTTACCATAAAATGATAAGTTCTGAAGATGTGACTGAAAAGGGAAAAATGACATTAAATCTTAATTATTCAATATAAGAGCAAAAAATATTAACATCAATGAAATGAAGAACACCTTTCTACATTTATCTTTCTTAATTGGGAGAATACACCTATAGGATAAGTGGTAGGAGTTGATCCACAGGAGCAAAATTAATGTGCACTCAATATTTCAATAGGTTCTTTTCCAACAATTTCACTCCCATACTAAACAACACACTCTCAACTCTATTTTTCCAACACCAGAACACAGGTGTTTTTCAAATTTTAGTCTTCTCACAGTAAAACATGGTATCTGATTATTAGGTTTCCTCCATCCCTTCCATTCTCTCCCTGTTCTAAGTAATCCACTGTTTATCCAGTGTTTGTCTTTTGTTTTATTTTGTTTTTGATGCTAGGAATTGAACCCAGAGGCATTTAGCCACTGAACCACATCCCAACCCCTTTTAAAGTTTTACTTTGCTTAAAGCCTCACTAAGTTGCTGAGACTGGCTTTGAACTTGTGATCCTCCTGCCTGAGCCTCTGGAGCTGCTAGAATTACAGGTGTGTGCCACCACATCCGGCTCTTTACTTTATTTAATGTTCTTTTCTTGTTGTAGAAGTTTTCTACTTTTATGCAATTAAAATTTTATCTTTTCTTCTATGGTTTCTTGATTTTTGTATCATGTCATATTAATCCCCAGCACTGGGGGAGGGGGGAATCCATTTTTTTTTTTCATGATTTTCTTTCCTTTTTTATATTTAAAGCTTTGTTCTATATAAAATGAGTTTGATGTTTATCAGGGATTCAGCTTTGTTATTTTTTTATAAGTGGACAATAAATTAATTTATTTAAAATATAAAGCAACAACCAGTACATAACATTTGATAATAAGTGACTACGTTACTGGTTTATGTATTAACTATATTCCTCCTACTTAGAAACTATAAAACAGCCTCAGGCAGCTCGTTCAGGGGGATTCCAGAAGAAAGTACTATTATCATAGAAGATGACAGTTCCATGTGCATTGCTGTCCCTGAAAACCTGCCAGTGGGACAAGAGGTGGATGACAATACTGACCTGGGTAAGCCCAGGCTATTGTATGCTTGTTTCCTAGTTTTTTACAAAACAGTTTTTGAAATACAATAAAATAAAATAAAAATTTTAAAATAGAAAAAATGTGGTATACAATGGAAAAGCTTACATGATAAGAACAGTAAAAAGTCCCAATACTTTGTTACAGCTATACAATGTGTGCTTTAAGCTAAATATTATCACAAAATAGTAAAAATGTTTTGAAAAATTAAATTTAGAAAGTAAAACTTGTTATAGTAAGCTCAGGCTAATTTACTATTGAAGAGAGAAAAATATTTTTAATAAATTATGGCTATCCCATATTGCCTAGATGTGTAGTAGGCTATACAAAACCTAGGTTTATGTAAGTACATTTTATGATATTTGCACAACAATGTATTTCTCAGAACATATTCCTGTCACTAGCAGTGAAAGACTGCATTTAAGATATTTGACATACTCTTACATAACTTTCCAGAATTTTGCCATTATAGTCAAAGTTTCAATTTTTAAGAGAGAGAGGAAAAAACTATACAAGCAAGACATACAGATTGTATATACTTTCTGTCTCATACTTTCTGACATACTTTCTGTCTCAGAGACTACAGTGTTGGAGAAAGCAGACAAGCTGTGGTGGTAAACTTGGTCTTATGCTACCTCTCTTTAATAATAAATTTAATGAAAAGACTGACTTCTGACTTCTACTCTTAGTCATTTAATGCCTGATATATATGAACTCAAAAAAAGTGGTTGAAATGAATCCTTAACATATATAATTGTTTTTTCTGTCAGAACTTCAAATAAATATACAACAACTGTGCTAAGAGTCAATAAAAACCTAATTACATGAAAGATTTAGATGAATAGAAGTCGGGTACTGAGATACAGATATAAAATAACACATCCTCAAATTTTGTTTTGTTTCGTTTTATACCAGAGATTTAACCTTAAGGGTGATTAACATTAAGCCACATCCTTTTATTTGTTCTTTTGAGACAGGGTCTCACTAAGTTGCTTAGGGTCTTGCTAAATTGCTGAGGCTGGTTTTGAACTTGTGATCCTCTTGCCTTTGACTCTGGAGCTGCTGAAATTACAGGCATGCACCACTGTGCCTAGCTTCTTTCAAAGTTTTATTTAAGAAGAATTGATTAATGCCAGTAAGTGATACACATCCACATAAATAAAACTATTGAGAATCCAAATAGAATATACTCAGTAGACAATCACAGACTGCTGCTTACAGAAGTATTCCCAGGAATCTTGGTTCCTTGGCATCTTTTAGCTTAAAGGGTTTTTGAATAACTGCTATTTCAATAAGATCAGTGAACTAACAATTCCTGGAGTAATGAAAACCATTGCCAAAGAACATATTTCTTTTTATTGCAACTGGAGAAATTTGGTAGAGTGATAGCATTTACCTATTTTTAGAAAACAATCAAGATTCAATAAATATCTTCAAGTATTTTCATGTTAATAGAGACTATTCAAAGGTCTTCCTTTCTTGTATAATTCTTCCCCTTACATAAAAATCATGCTGTTGTATATTTATTATACTAAAAATGCACCTAAAATATTCACTAATTATTTAAATCTCCTCTCAAAATATTTAGATATAAATATTTTATAAATTTAATATTCAAGAAATCTCTCAAGTCTTTAGCAAAGTAAGGCTTAAGGTTTCCACCTTCTCCTATGGTGGTTTACAGAGTTTTCTATCTGGGATTTTGAGTATACGTCAAAAATCATCTCCCCCCACCCTCATTATTTGACGGCAGGGGGGGGGGGGGCAGCTGCAGCAAAATAACCGGGGGGGTGATGAACAACTTGTGTACGTTGATACAGCAGGAATGGGAGCCGTTTATTGTAGGACAGGAGCGGTATTTATACATTCCACACAGCTTATCTTAATTAACATAAACTAGATACATCAGTCAACCAATAAGAAATCTCCACACTTAATGGCTCACTGGCGTCACTTCACAAACCACTCCCTGTGGCATTTCCAGACTTGTTTACAGACTCTAACATTTACCAGGCGCCATCCTGACTTGTTTACAGACTCTAACAATTATTCCTTTTATGTGTATCTTTATGAAAAACCTCTTTGGGAAATGGTTGACTATGGCTTTATATCATTTGGTACCATCAAAACTTCATGATTATTCCTAAAATTTAATTAGCTATAGCAGAGAGGTCGGGTGTGGTCCCAGGATCAACATCATCAGTATCATCAGGAGCTTGTCAGAAACGTAAATTCTTAGACTCCACCCCAGATTTACTAAAATTCTATGGGTATGAGCCCATTTATTTATCTGTGTTTTAAGAAGCCTTCCAAGTGATTGTAATGCACTCTAAAGAACTAAGAACAACAAAAAAAATAAAGGTAGTAATTACGTATTTGATAAAATATCTGCCTTATGGTCTAAGTCATTCTTCTTGAGAATAAAGGTAAAGGTTAATGGACCCAATTACATAAAAAGATATTCATAATAAAATTTAGTGTAACATATCACACAGTCCTAATGCATCATCTAGCAATCATACAACTAATATACAATAAAAATTTTTAATGAATGGATAAAGAAAATGTAGTTCACAATGGAATACTCTTCAGCCATAAAAAACAATGAGATCCTGTTATTTGTAACACAGACAGAAGCAAAGATCATTATGTTAAAGGAAATAAGCCGGGCACAGAAAGACAAGAATCATGTAATTTCATTCATATGTAAAATCTAAAAAAGTTAATCACATAGATGTTGAGAATAGAATGGTGGTTACCAGAGGCTATGAGAGACTAGGGGTAAGAGAGAGGGACAGAACTTGATCAAAGAGTACTAAATTACAGCTGGACAGAAGAAAGAAGTTCTGGTGTATATATAGTACAATAGCATCATCATAGATAACAATAATGTATTGCATATTTCAAAAAGAAGAAAGGATTTTGAAAATTGTCACCACAAAGAACTGACAAATATCTGAAGACACAGATATGTTTAACCTCATTTAAATATTACATGATATATATATCAAAACACTATAATTACCTTACCGCTTAATATGTAAATTTCTGTGTTTTGATGTACTGGTTAGAAGATAAATTTACTTTTTAAAAGAGTTTTAAAAGTATTTACTTACTTTAATGTTTCAGCAAGAAAGAAGCTCTGCTGTACATCATCATGTGTAGGAGTAGAGGAATATACATCCTTGACTCCAGAAAATCCACCACTGACCCGGCAGTACTTTTCAATAGCCTGTAAACGAAATCAACAAAAGAAACAATTCCACATAATTTCAAATTTTGAAGGCTAAGAATCAAAATCAAAAGTTCCTAAAAATCTGTATAAAAATTTGACAATATTAATTATTCTGTAATTAATTAATAATATATTCAGCCTAAAAATAATACATTATCAAATGGAAATTTCTCATTCTTGGAAAATTAGAGGTCAGCGTGAACTCAAATTATGAATTTAAATTTTATCACTTCCAAGAACAAACAATAGTCCATAATATATTAAAGTATTTCTTAGGAGCTTTCTATAGTAATACTAATAAGAGATTTACTAGTATATATTCACTACAAATAAATTCTTGCCAGACATTGTATGATTTAGATACAAACTATGATTTAGATACAAACTAGCAGAAAGCTCATCTATATACCTTCTATATAATACTTAAAATTTAAGGGCTAACATGAAGTACTTACTATGTGCTGAAGGCACCAACATTTGAATTTCACAACAACCCTGAGTTTGATAGCTTCACTTTTCAGATGGAAAAACTAAGCAGAGTAATTTGCTCTATAATATTAACTAATGTGCTTTATTGCTTGGCTGGAAATTAAGATTCTAAATTTTTATCTCCTTTTGCATCCATGAACATGCCTAAATAAAACTGAATTCTGAATTCAATCCAATCAAATGCTATCTGTTCACAATTCTACTTCTAATTCAAAGCAATCAAATATCTTGCTTATGCAGGTATATCACATACAGAATTAAACTGTTTGTGAAAAGTTGGAATTATTTATGGTTCTTTTCTTTCTTTGTTCTACCTAACTCTCTTGTTATTTAATCATGGCTACCATGGCTTATTCCTAGTCTTGCAATTTTTCTTTCTCTTCTGGTCTTCTTTTCTAATAAAAAGTTAATTAACACTGAAAAGAGTATAGTCAACTTGTTCCATTTTATTGTTCCATTTTGATTACAGCTGGTTTTTTTTTTCTTTTACCTATCAATATTTTAAACATTTCAAATACAAGAGTTTTTAAGTACTGAATCCCACAATGATCATATCTTCAGGACTATATGAACTACCACAGCTATTTAGGAATACTGAAGAACAGGAGGGAGGTGTGACTAATCCTTAAACCATTTAGAGTCATTTCCTGAGAGAAAGTTTCCATGTATAATTTATTCCAGTTTAGAAGACTGAATATGTAAACAAAACAACTAAGGCTTCAGAAGACAGACTCATCACTATTGTCCAATTACACCTTCTCTTTACTTTCTTCACCTCTAATAGGAGGGGCCAATTATGATGCATAAAGAAATTCTTTTTAAGTTGTGAAGCTTCCTCTTTGCCTCTATTTTTCCACTTCTCATCATGGCATACTTTCCAAACTTTAATTTGTAGCATAACTGTTTTGTTCTTGTTCTTGACAGATTACACTTTGAATCTGTATTTGTCTATATAGTCTAAAAAAGTAAAATCCCAACTCCTATAATTCAAATCTGGACAGTTGTAGGCTAAAGTTGCATCCTGTCAAACCTCTTCTAACAGGTAAATGTGGGGCCATACTTTAAGATAGCACACAGGAAAAAAGGACTTTAGGAAAAGAATAATTTATTATATAGCATTTCCTAATGATGTGTATCCACCATCACTTTTTACCCAACTCCCCATTCCACATGATTGAGAAACATCTCCCTCGTTTTTCTAAATAAGAATCATTAAATATTAGGAAACATTCAAGTCAAATAGACTCATTACAGAACTACTTTACCTACCTATGCAAGCACTAGTAAGCCACCACTAACAAAATAAGTGTATGTGCATGGGAGTGTACATATATGTGTGAGTGCCTATTCCCTAACCACTGTGACAACAGTTTGGCTGTCCTCTCAGCTGTGGCAGGACCTGCTGGCAGAGCTGTACTATCTACCTAATCTTGGACTCATGGGGCCAGGGGAAAGCAGCATCAATAAGTGCTGTGCCTATTTCTGCTCTGTGAAACTACCTTCCTTCTAACACTCTCCTGTCCAAAGGATTACCCAAACCTGAATGACACAATACCCTTAGGTGTTTTACCTTAGTTTAAGATACCACCCTATTCCTAGATTCATCAATGTGTGAATTATAATCAGATCCCTTTGCTTTGTTGTTCCCCAATGACAAAAAGCTTTAAGTAGCTTTTTTGAAAACTTTTAGTAGTTCTATACCCTAACCCTTTGAAAACTTTTAGTAGTTCTATAACAGATCCATCCATCCTTCCTTCCTTCCTTCCTTCCTTCTTTCCTTCCTTCCTTCCTTCCTTCCTTCCTTCCTTCCTTCCTTCCTTCCTTCCTTCCCTCCCTCCCTCCCTCCCTTCCCTTCCCTTCCCTTCTCTTCCCTTCCTCCCTCCCTGTTCTGGGGATTGAACCCAGGGCCTTGTGCATGCCAGGCAAGCACTCTACCAACTGAGCTATATCCCCAGCCCCCAGATTCTTAAAATAAAAAATAGTGAGGGAAAAAAAGAAGATCTGAAGGGCTTTTTAGATTACCAAACAACTTTTTATCATTACTTTGCATATGAAAACATAAGAAAGTGATTAACAAAACTTAGTGAGGGTGTGTGTATGTATGTTTTTGTGTCTTATTCCTGAACAACTAAATGAAGTACCCTTGATTTGACGCATAAGGGCTCCAACTTTGCCACTGTGGAATGTTTTCTACACATAAATCAGTGTACATTCTGCCCTAAAAATACACCTTGTACATTCTTGGTTGGGCAATTTACTAGCATTCCTTATCTTGCCTGGGATGTTCATTAGTCATTTTATCAGATTACAAGTTTAAGTTAATTTGTCTGAATATAAATATTCACAATTAATATTATTCATCATAACTAGTGAATCTCAGAGAATAAAACATCCCCCACTCCAGGAATAAGCTATATTTTTATAAAAGTCTAATTTTTTTCTTCCCCAGGTACTGATAGTCATGAGGTTTCCTGAAAGTCTAGTATTTTAAGAATAAATCATTTGCTTCTTTAACTTATAATTAAAATTTCCTAATTTTAAATATACATAGTTTATTTTTCAACCTAGAAAATTTTAAAAAATTTACTGATCCTTCATGGTGATCTATTAGGTATCTTTCATATCTCAAGGTAAAGTGAACGGGGTCATCTACCCAAGTTATACACTTGATTAATTTTATGACTTTTTCCCCCCTCCGGTGGTTAAGCATTAAGAGGACATGTAAAAATTAAATTACTTATATAACAGTTATATTGGAAAATTGCCTTTTAAATAATTCCTCGTATTATTCAATAAGGATAATAAGTAAATACTGGGAGGAAACTACTCTCACTAGAAAATAAAACAGGATTTCAAGGTTTTATCTACTGCTCAAGAAATTTAAATGAACTAATAGTTTCTTCATTAGAAAAATAAAAATCATACTATAGTTTCTCAAACTGAGGTTAACACAGATAAGAATACATGGCACTATAAGAGGGCTTGGTTTCATATTCTTACAGATAAAATAAAATGTTGGCTTATTTACCAGTGCTGCTTCCCAGCCCCACTGCCTGTATCTTGGATCATGAGTAAATCGCCATAGGTACCAATAGGTTTCAATTACTTCTGGACGGAGGATATAATACTTTTCAGCCTGTCGGACAGCCACAGCCTCCACTGCACCATCAAACTTGAATGATTCAGGACCTAGCTTTAATGCTGTAACATGACAAAAATAAATAGATAAAGTAAATGAACCAAATAAACCACTGTGTTCTTTGCAAGAGCTTTTTTTCCTCCCACCAAAAGACTGGGATTTGAAGTAATTTTTGTTTTATTTTTATTGTTGCTGTTGTGCAAAATGAGTCACTTTAAAAGATCCAAATTTGATTTTCTTGTAACAGATTTATAAATATTCATTCCTACAACATTTGTTTAACTCTTCTTTCCATGTTCTTCCATGTAAAAATGCAGCAAGCAGACCCCTCACTATATCTCCAAATGCTATTTCCTTGTTTTGACTTTCTAGTATCCAGAATAATAAAATAAAATATAAAATAAAAGTCTAATAAATTTTAATAAATTTTAAAATATAAAATAAATGTCTAATAAATTTTATAATAAATTATAAAATAAATGTCTGTTCTTATAAATCACCCCATCTTAGGTATTCTGTTATAACAACACAAAATGGATTAAGATAGACCTCTTCCTAATCACACCTACGATTCTAAACCTGGGCAGTATAAAGTCATCTTCCATTGAGATGCTGGAGTCATAACACAACTACAACTTTCCACTCCCACCTTTCTTTCTGGTTATTAGGTTGTACTGATGACAAAAGTTAAAAGTTTTAAGAGTTTTACCTCTTTTGAGAAGTTTTACCTCTTTTGAGTAATAATAACATTTTTCTCTTTTTTTTATATATAAAGCATAGCACAAGAACTACTATGGAGACAGAACATAAATAAAATCATACTCTAGCAATGTCCAAATTTCAGCCTTACAAAAGTGGTAATGTATGCTCCAAATAATCACAACTCAAAGGAGGTGAAAGCAGACCTTTCTTATGTACCCCTAAACCCCCTAAAAAATAAAAAAGAAATCAAAACCACTGTAGTAACAGCAGTTAGTTCTTTAAAAACAAAATATGATCCAGAAGAATTAATAACCACATTTTGTTACTGACAAGTCTTGGAGAACTAGAGTAAAACTCAAGCGGGAATTTCTTAACCTGAAGGACATGAAAACTATGGTAGGCTTAGAAAATAGAGTGTTGCAAAAAAAATAGAGTGTTTCAAAAAGCCTTTGAAATTATAAGCAAAACTGTGTGCATATGAAGTTTTAACCGGCTCCTCAAAGGGGTAATAAAAAAATTATCACTATTTTGGGGAAAAAAACCCCACTTTTATCCAGCTTATTGTTAAAATCTGGTATAGGATGAAATATGATTTGGCATTTAATATGTGTTTTTTAAAATGGTGATTAAAGTCTGTATGTTTGTTTTTATACCAGTATCTCACTATTTTGGTTACCACAGCTTTGTAATTTAATTTGACATTAGAAAATATGATGCTTCCAACTTTTTTTTTTCTTTCTCAAGAATGGCAAGGATGTGGGGAAAAAGGTACACCAATAAACTGCTGGTGGAAATGCAAATTGGTGCAACCATTATAGAAAGCATGGTATGGAGATTCCTCAGAAAACTTAGAATGGAACCACCATTTGATCCAGTTATCCTACTCCTTGGTTTATACCCAATGGACTTAAAATCAGTATATTACAGTGATGCAGCCACATTCATGTTTATAGCAGCTCAACTCACAATAGTTAAACTATGGAACCAACCTAGGTGCCCTTCAACAGATGAATGGATAAAGAAAATGGACATAGTTTTCATGTCCTTCAGGTTAACAGATGAATATTACTGAGCATTTGCCAGTAAATAATTGGAGCTGGGGAATCTCATGCTAAGTGAAATAAGCCAATCCCCCAAAAACAAAGGCTGAACGTTTTCTCTAATATGAGGATGTTAATTCACAATAAGGGGGAAAGCTAGGGAAGAATACAGTTACTTTAGATTAGATAGAGGAGAGTGAAGGGAAGGAAGAGGATATGGGTATAGAAACGATAGTAGAACGAATCAGATATTATTTTCCTACATATATAGATAACTATAAGACGGATGTAATTCTACATCATGTACAAACAGAAGAATAAGAAATTATACTTGATCTATATAAGATGTATCAAAATGATTTCTTCTGTCATGTATAACTACATAGAACAAATAAGAAATAAATAATTTTTTAAAAAAAGAATGCTTTGGTTAGCCAGGCACAGTGGTACATGTCTACAATCCCAGCAACTTGGGAAGCTGAGGCAGGAGAATTGCATGCTCGAGATTAGCCTAAACAACTTAGCAAGGCCCTAATAAACTTAGCAGGACCCTGCCTCAATAAATAAATAAGGCTGGGGATGTGGCTTAGTGGTTAAACCTCCTGGGTTTCATCCCTGGTACCAACAAAACAAAACAAATAGATGAACAACCACAACCACCACAACCAAAAGATTGCTTTGGCTATTGAGGGCCTTTTGTGGTACTATAGGAATTTCATAATTGACTTTTCAATTTCTGTGAAAAATGCCACAGGAATTTTGGTAGGGATTGCACAGAAGCTACAGATTGATAGACATTTTAATCATATTAATTCTTTTCCAACCCATGAACACATGATATGTCCATTTTCATCTGCTTCAATTTATGTTTTATAGCTTAAAGCACACAGATCTTTTACTTCTTTGGTTAAATTAATTCAAGTATTTTATTATTTTTGATGCTATCATAAACAGGATTATTTTCTTTATTTCTTTCATAGACTGTTATTAGTATAAAGAAATGTAAAGAAAAAACTGACATATGATTTTGTGTCCTGCTACTTTACTAAATTCATTAATTAATTTCATCAGGTGTTTGTGGGGAGGGAGCATCTTTAAGGTTTTCTACCTGTAAGATCAGGCCATTTGCAAACAGGAAAATTTTTACTTCTTCCTTTCTAACTTAGATGTCTTTTCTTTCTTTTTCTTGTTGTTTGAGCTCACTAGTATTTCCAGTACTAGGTGGGACAGAAGTAGCAGGAAATGCATTCTTGCTTTGTACCAAATCTTAGAGAAAAGTTAGGTATGGGCTTTTCATACTTGGTCTTTAATATATTGGAGAAATTTCTTTCTATGCCATTTTGTTGAGAGATTTAATTATGAAAGGATGCTGAACATTGTAAAATGCCTTTTCTCAATAGAAAGCATAATCAACAGACTAGATCATTTAAAAGAAAGAACGTCAGATAATGAAGACAAAGTATACAATCTGGAAAATAAAGTTGATCACACAGTGAAGAAAGTTAGAAACCATGAACAGAACATCCAAGAATTATGGAACAGCATCAAAAGACCAAATCTAAGAGTTATTGGGATGGAAAAAGGCAAAGAGTTTCAAACCAAAGGAATGCACAATCTCTTCAATGAAATAATATCAGAAAATTTCCCAAGCATGAAGAACGAATTGGAAAACCAAATTCAAGAAGCTTACAGGACACCATATGTACAAAATTACGACAGAGCTACACCAAGGCACATTATAATGAAAATGCCTAGCATACAGAATAAGGATAGAATCTTAAAAGCTGCAAGAGAGAGGAATTGGATCACATATAGAGAGAGACCAACTTATATATCAGCAGATTTTTCAACCCAGACCCTCAAAGCCAGGAAATTGTGGAAGATCACATACCAAGCTTTGAAAGAAAATGGATGCCAACCAAGAATCTTAATCTAGCAAAACTAAGCTTTAGATTTGATGATAAAATAAAAACCCTCATGATAAACAAAAGAAAGAATTTACAACTAGAAAGCCTGCACTACAAAACATCTTCAGCAAAATAATCCAAGAAGAGAAAATAAAAAACAATGATGAAAATCAGTAGAGAGAGGTATTACACTAAAGGAAAATCTAATCAAGAGGAGAAAACATCTCACAATAAATACCGAAAATAAACAAAAATGGCTGGGAATAAAAATCATGTCTCAATAATAACCCTGAATGTTAATGGCCTAAACTCACCAATCAAAAGACATAGACTAGCAGATTTGATAAAATAATAACAATAAAAAAAAGAACCAACAATATGCTGCCTCCAAGAGACTCATCTAATAGAAAAAGATATCCACAGACTGAAGGTGAAGCGTTGGGAAAAATCATATCACTCACATGTACTGCAGAAGCAAGCAGGGGTTTCCATCCTCATATCAAATAAACTAGACTTCAAACTAAAATCAATCAAAAAATATAAAGAAGAACGCTACATACAGCTCAAGGGAACTATACACGAATAAGACTCAACAATCATAAATATATATGCCCCAAACAATGGATCACCTACGTTCATCAAACAAACTCTTCTAAAAAGTTCAAGAGTCAAATAGACCACAACACAATAATTCTGGGTGACTTTAACACACCTCTTTCATCACTAGATAGATCTTCCAAACAAAAGCTGAACAAAGAAACTATAGAATGCAATAATATAATCAATAAATTAGACTTAACTGACATATAAAGAATATTTCATACTTCAACAAAGATCATGCACCACGATCAAGTGGGATTCATCCCATTGATGCAAGGTTGGTTCAACATACAGAAATCAATAAATGTAATTCCTCATATCAATGGACTTAAAGATAAGAATTCATATGATCATCTCAACAGATGCAGAAAAAGCATTTGACAAAATACAGCACCACTTTATGTTCAAAACACTAGAAAAAATTAGAGACAACAGGAACATATCTCAACATCATAAAGGCTATCTGTGCTAAACCCCAGATAGCCAACATCATTCTAAATGGAGAAAAATTGAAGGCATTTCCTCTAAAAACTAGAACAACACAGGGATGCCCTCTTTCACCACTTCTATTTAACATAGTTCTTGAAACACTGGCCAGGGCAAAAGAAAGAAATTAAAGGGATACACATAAGAAAAGAAGAACTCAAAACTGTAACTATTTGCTGATGATATGATTCTATACCTAGAAGACCCTAAAAGTTTCACCAGAAAACTTCTAGTACTAGTAAATGAATTCAGCAAAGTATCAGGATATACAATCAACACCCATAAATCAAAGGCCTTTCTGTATATTAGTGATAAATCCTCAGAATGGAAACGAGGAAAACTACCTGATTTACAATAGCCTCAAAATAAAATAAAATACTTGAGAATCACTTAACGGAAGAGGCGAAAGATCTATATAATGAAAATTACAGAACCCTAAAGAAAGAAGTCAAAGAAGACCATAGAAGACGAAAAGGTCTACCTTGCTCTTGGATAGGCAGAATTAATATTATCAAAATGACCATTCTTCCAAAAGCACTATATAGATTTAATGCAATTCCTATCAAAATCCCAATGACATTCTTCATAGAAATAGAAAAAGCAATCATGAAATTTATCTGCAAAAATAACAGACCCAGAATAGCTAAAGCAATCTTTAGCAGGAAGAGTGAAGCAGGTGGCATCACTATACCAGACCTTAAACTATACTACAGAGCATTAGTAACAAAAACAGCATGGTATTGGCACCAAAACAGATTGTCAGACCAATGGTACAGAATAGAGGCCACAGAGACTAACCCACAAGATTACAATTATCTTATATTAGACAAAGGTGCCAAGAACATGCACTGGAGAAAAGATAGCCTCTTCAACAAATGGTGCTTGGAAAACTGGAGATCCATATGCAACAAAATGAAATTAAACCCCTCTCTCTCACCATGCACAAAACTCAATTCAAAATGGATGAAGGGACTTAGAAATAAAACCAGTCACCCTGCATCTAATAGAATAAAAAGCAGGCCCTAATCTCCATCATGTGAGATTAGGCTCCAATTTCCTTAATAAGACACCTCTAACACAAGAATTAAAATCAAGAATCAATAAATGGGATGGACTCAAACTAAAAAGTTTCTTCTCAGAAAAAGAAACAATCTGTGATGCGAATAGAAAGCCTACATCTTAGGAGCAAATCTTTACCCCTCACACATCAGATAGAACATTAATCTCTAGGGTATATAAAGAACTCAAAAAGCTAAGCACGAGAAAAACAAATAACCCAATCAAAACATGGGCCAAGGACCTGAAGAGACACTTCTCAGAAGATGATATACAATCAATCAACAAATATACGAAAAAATATTCATCATCTCTAGCAATTAGAGAAATGCAAATCAAAACTATTCTGAAAATTTCACCTCACTTCAGTCAGAATGGCAGCTATTATGAAGACAAACAACAATAAGTGTTGGCGAGGATGTGGGGAAAAAAGTATACTTATACACTGCTGGTGGGACTGCAAACTGGTGCAGCCAATATGGAAAACAGTATGGAGACTTCTTGGAAAATTGGGAATGGAACCACCATTTTACCCAGCTATCCCTCTCCTCAGTCTATACCCAAAGAACTTAAAAACAGCATACTACAGGGACACAGCCACATCAATGGTTATAGCAGCACAATTCGAAATAGCTAAACTCTGGAACCAACCTAGATACCTTTCAATAGATGAATGGATTAAAAAAAATGTGGTATATATACTCAATGGAATATTACTCAGCAATAGAAGAATAAAATCATGGCATCTATAGGTAAATAGATGGAGTTAAAGAAGATAATGCTAAGTGAAATCAGCCAATCCTATAAAACCAAATGCTTTCTTTGATATAGGGAGGCTGATTCATAGTGGGATAGGAAGAGGGAGCATGGGAGGAATAGATGAATTCTAGATAGGTCAGAGGGGTGGGAGGGGAAAGGAGGGAGCATGGGGTTATAAATGATGGTGGAATATGATGATCATTATTATCCAAAATACATGTATGAAGACATGAATTGGTATGAATATCTTTTGTATACAACCAGAGATATGAAAATTGTTCTGTATATGTATAATAAGAATTGTAATACCTTCTGCTGTCATATATAAATTAAAAAAAATTAAAAAATAAAAAGACTATTGATACTAGAGATAATCAGATTTTTAAAAGTGAATATTAAGGCTAAATTTAAATTAGATAACAAAATAAAGCCAATACCTAACTTCAGATAATAAATTCTATAATTATGGTGATAAAACCACCTGAACTGCAAAAAAAAAAAAAAAAAAAATGGTCACATGTATTTTAAGCTTCCCACTGAAAATTACTATTTGCTTATTGCTAACTTCACAAAAATCAGCATATTATAAAGATAACAGATTTGTCCTACAAAAATTGATAAGCCTATATTATATACATATCCCATCCATTATTTTGGCCAAATTATGGGTTGCACAATTCTGAGGGTATTATTTCTTTTGTACTATTTTTAAAGATAACATTCTATCATAACATTCTATCTTGTGCTTAATTGCTATTCTTCATCTTAAATCTCTCCTCACTTTTTTTTTTTTTTCCTTTTTTTTTGGGTGGGGAACCGGAACCAGGAATTGAACCCAGGAATGCTTAACCACTGAGCCACATTCCCAGCCCTTTTTAAAAAAAAATTTTTTTTATTTGGAGACAAGGCTTCGCTTGCTCAGGGCCTCAACAAGTTATTCAGGCTGGCTTTCAATCTCCCCACTTTTTGGGACAAGATCTTGCATGTTGCTTGAACTCTCGATCTTCCTACTTTAGCCTCCCGAATGGGGTTATAGGCATAGGCCACTACACCCAAATCTTAAATTCCCCTTTTACATTTGATATTTTGTTTCTAAAAGGAAAATAACCAAACAAGTACCAACAGAGTAAAAACAAAAAATAATTTAGTGCTTGGATGAAAATTCAAAACTTCAAGATACAAAACTTTAAGTATTTATATACTGTAGGCAAATAAGAGATTTGCAAAACTAAAAATCAGAGCAAAATAGCAAGCATGAAAATCCGTATAAAGCCAAAAAATATATATATATAGGGAAGTTTAAGAGGGCAAAAATTATTTTATAAAGTCATGGAAAAAAGCAATTCATACACATCTTCCAAGTTGGGGAGAATCTAGAGATTTGGAAAAAATAAGCACAATTGAGTGAATAACAAAAAATTCAACACTAATAATATATATAAGGAATATTCTAGGACATGTAATCTGTCTACAGTCAGATGAGCAAAGAGTAAGGAAAGAAACTATTTTCCTGAATTATTCTTTCTTATTATAAAGAACAGTTATAGAAACTCTTCAAATATGTCTAATATTCCATGTGATATGGATCTAAATAGATTAAAAAATTTCAACTGTGACAGCATAAAATCTAGAGAAGATAGTTTACTAAACTTCTATATGAACTAAATTAAATCTAATAGCTGATATTTTACTGATGTTCAGGAGTTTTTTTAAAAATCCAGAAACCTAGAAAAAGAAAGTACTATAGTTTAGAAGTCTAATATTAGGTTTGGAACCAGTCCTGCATTATGCCTCAGAATAAACTGAAATGATATATTATATTAATAACTAACCTAGTATGCCATGTAGATAATGTTTGAAACCACCAAGTTTCATGCTAAGTGTCATAAACAGATTCAGTAATGTTTCCACAAACTCAGTAACTATTAAAATAGGCCATGTTCACTAAATGGTGAAATGAATTAAGATTACTAAATCGGAATTAATATTAATTCTAATTCCAACAACAGATGAAAGTGACATCCCAAGGCAATAATTACAGTATGGGGAATTTAGCTGAAATAATGAAGGAGAAGTAGATGGGTATTTTTAAACGTGGTAGCCGAAAATTATAGCAGAGCTGCAAGAAAATATAGCAGAGGATATAATAACCTGCTGGGAAGTTAGCAAAATTATACTTAGTAGAATTACACCTTTTAATTAAAGGATCTAAATTACGATTAAAGACAAGTAAAAACATTGAAAGACCTGAAAATACAGGACACAAATTAAATAGTAATCTTTTCTGGTTATAGCATGACAAAGAGGGTCACAGGTTCAACTTGCAATGTGAAAATGACAATCAGAAGAAGAATCAGCAATGTTGTTATAAAATGTAAATGTTAGAATTATAAGGGAATCCTTTTGTACCTCTGGTACTTTATGAATTTCTCTAGGGTAGGGGATATATCTTGTTCACACTTGAACTTATAAGCATTCAGATAAGGTTCTTCATGTAATGGGTGTTCCTTAATTAATTAGAACAATTCTGCTCTCATATTTTTGGTAGGTTTGCTATATTAAATTCTATTTTAGACCTATTTTTTTTAATTTATGGTCAAAATCCGTGCAACCATAAGCCTAATTATCATGGGTCCTAATATACACACTGAATATCCATTCTGGTCCTCAATGTTTTACCAGCTTTAGTATATATATCCTAAAATTTAAGTAAACAATTGTAAATATGTAATTTAAGTATAAAATTTAAGTATATAATGATACTCCATATCATCAACATGACTTAATTTAGCTTTTATTTGTAACAAATCACTTATTTTGTATCATATACCAATTTGAAACTACCCAAAACTAATATTGCTTCAATGTCCTTCTGAGTTTTATATACATACATACATATATATACATATATATATATTTTTAAAGAAATGGAACCACTTATTAGTTAATGAGAGAACCGAAAGATCAATTTCACCATAATTTTAACTTCTTACTATATAAAAATAACCTGACAGATTTATGAACTAGGATAAATTTTAAGCCAATAATCATATTTGTGTCATGGTACCTAATGACAAATTAATCTTAAAGCAGAAATTCAGTTATTTTATAAAAGCAACAATTCCACTTCTGAAATCAAAGAGAAATTACGTGTTTTTAGGCTTTCAGCCCATTACTTATTTTTTTTATAGAAATATACATTTTTAAAGCTAAAGAAAACTGTGGGGTTCAAGTCCAGTATTTCTCAACCCTTTTTCATTACTGGACTCTCAATGAGCCATTTTAGGCTTAAAAACATTGCTTTCTCCTTCCATGGAAATTTGATAGCAAATATATACTCAATGTCTATTTATGACTATGCATAATCTATTCTACAAAACAGGAAAAAAAAATTTTTTCACCTCCCCAAAAGCCAATTTTTGTCACCATTAAGACCATTGTTTCACATTCCAAGTAAAGAAACTGAAGTTCAGAAAATATTACACATTTTCCCAAAGGAATGTCTTTTTAGTTAAAGGCACAAAACTCCAAAAAATGATTGGCAAATTATGTAAAAGACAAGCTACCTAATACCAATTACACATCCAAGATAACTACTATTCTCCTTTGGTTATTCCTATCTTCACAAGTATATAGGTAAGACAGAATAACCTTGAAATCAGTCATTTCTTATGTTCTTTTGAGTAACTGGTTTTATTGACTCTGAAATGAATGGCTAAAATAGATTCTTATATTAAAATGAATAATGCTGTTCCTTACACCTCCACACACTCTCTTGTCTTTAAAACAATTAGTTCAAAATCTTGAATTCTGAATTTTATAAAATGATGCACAAACACATTTCTGAAATTAAAATTAAAGTTCTTAATAGAATGATTTACTATGTTATTTGTAAACTATTTTGAAATGAAAAGTACCTATATATTTTCTAATTTCAAAATATACTTTTTAACTTAGATGTTATTTTAGACCAAGTAATTAATTTTATTAATATTCTTACCAGTTCTGTCATAAGACTCATGACATGTACGTGCAATTTCTGCCCCTAACTCTAAATAATGACCAGCTTTATCCTTTCTGGAACCATCTGCTCCTAGTGCAAACATTCCCCCAGCAAAGCAAGCCAAATGTCCCATCTTCTTTTCCAAGTGTCCATTCTTCCATTCTCCAATAAAGATAAGACCACCCCGGGACTTCTTAATAAGGTGTTTTTCTATAGCCTGTAAAAAAGAAAAGATATTCAAAATTTTAAAAGCAATCTATTAGCTCAAATATATATTTCTGGCTATCATAAAATGATTGCTATATAATAATCTATAAAGCAGTAGTTTTCCCACACTGAAAGACATAATTTATAATAAGTTTTGGAAGGAGAAACCAAATTGAACACAACTTGTAACAAATATTCTATAATCACTTCTATAAGACAGAATGGGAATCCTAATTAGAATGATATACTTCATGTATGTATAATATGTAGAATACCCTACTGTTATGTATAACTAAAAAGAATTAAAAACAAACAAACAAAAAGAGTGGGAGAGGAGAGAGTTGGCTGAAAGAGTTCCTTTATATATAATATTAACCATTACGCCTTTGCCTTTGGGGCTAAATGAAATTAATAATAATCAGTCAACTGATTGTAATGAGAAGCTATACCAAAAAGGTTGTATCATTTCTATTTCATATAACAAAATCTGAACAGGAAGAATATCCAAGTTAATAAAAAAATGATTTTAATAATTTGTTAAAATGGTTCTTCATTTTCCATGCAACCATGTCACTTGGAAAAATACTTTAAAAAAGCACCATTAGGTAAGCCACCTAACACATTACAAGGCTTTCAAAACTAGTTGAAAGTTAAATATTTATCCCTTAGTTCTTTAGTCCTTTACTCTCAAACTTAGGCATCTGTCTGGGATATTGTGTCATGGATGAGAGGACACATAATAAAGAGTCCATCCTTATGGAATATCAGTTTTTCTAAAAAAGACATGGGGATAGTGAGGGAAATATTTTACACCAAACTGAAATATAACAAAGCATTAGAGTATAAAAATCATATTTCATTTTAAAGTGAAGTTTTTAAGCACTTTTTTCCTTTGGACTATGATCTCAAACTTTGCAAGGAAGGCTACGGATTAATTTTTTGTTGTTGTTTAGAGGCATTTCTATGGAAAAGTATAAGAAATTGCATTAATTCAGTTCTATTTGGTAGAAATAATTGTATATGATTAATGACTCCACTTTCTGATGAAACAAAGGAATATTTCTTTGAAGAATTCTCATTTTAATTGTGTACTGTTCTGTGACAATCTGAATAACAAATTAACTTGGTAAAAATGTATTCTGTATTCTTGGCAATAATATATAAGTTTTATAGAATTGCAGGGGAGGGCTATGACTTTTTCATCATCTTATACTCCAGAAGGTCTATAATGTACTCTGCACTCACTAAAAGTTTAGTAAGTAAATAATTTAATAAATGAATGGTGCTCTTAATAGTTGTATTTGACCTGTTAGGGGAGTGAGACAGAGCTGACAACCAAAATGCTAAAGAACTAAGAGTAGATTATAAGCTTTGTTGTTATTTTCTTTTGACCATAATACTCTGAAGCACACATAAAAAAGATTAATCTTTTAAATGAAGGGGCAATGTTTTTCATCCTCGTGGACGTCATGATACTAGCAGGTTTTCTGCATTAAAGTTACTCCACCAACGCCTAAATAATAATCCACGTTTTGGTTTGTACATTTTTACATAGTGTTTTTTGACAATTTGTCATTTCTGTTGACTACAATATAAATTTTATCATGTTATAATTAAAAGATATCCAAACATAACTTCATGAATTTACTAGGACTACAGAAATAGGTTAGGTTAGTATAAGCTTTCACCAGTAATTTACTTTTGGATTTGTAAAATTGTTTGTATGGCCTTCTTCTAAAAATATGACAAATACCTAAGAATGCAACTTTAATAAAAATACCATACTGCTGAATGGCAGTTAGTAACATTATTGCTCTTCAATTAAAATGTGTTAAATTGTCACTAATATTGGCATTATGTCATGTTCCAAAGGACTTTCGAAAAATCACATTTTGTTCACCTTTAAAAATTAATGACAAAACATAAATTTGATCAAAGTATAAAACCTGTGATTAAGAAAACTAAGATACAGGAACCAAGGATATGGGAATTTGTAAGGGTAGAGGAGGTTAAGATATAGATGGAAAGAATTTAAATAGAATAGCTCAGAAAGACAAATTTTAGAAATGATTTATTTCAAATTTGAATAGATTTAAAAATAAGTGCCATACCTATCTCTTCCATGCATTTAATGTTTTTTTATTTTACAACTTATATATACTCTGTCTCCTTACAGAATGAACAGTTATTAAAGATAAACTGACACTGCAGAAATTACAAACTTGAGATCATGGCTCAAAAAAAAAAAAGTTGACCAATTTTTATTAAGCAATTACTCAGTAGGAGTCCATTCCAGACTTAAGAACTAATAAAAATAGGACATAGAAAACAAATACAGATACATTTATACAACACCTAATGTAGATGGAAATAATTTTAAATTATAAGATTAACTTTCAAATGATTATTACTTCTTTCAAAGTATATACAATTAAAAAGGTAATTACAAATATAAAATAATTTTGTGGTCATTTAGGCAAGAATTAAAAAAAAAAAGAAGAAAATGGTTTTAGATTATTACAAGAAACAGCCAATTATGAAGAAAAGATGATATTACATGGTAAATGACACGTCATATTTTAAAAATAAAAATATTAAATTCAGTCATACATTCATCAAATACTGGACATTTTTCATGTTTTAGGTAGTATGCTTCATGCTAAGATAATGACAAACAAATTAGTCTCTGCCCTCAAAGGAACCCAAAGTTTAGTGGAAATGAAAAAGGGCTATTTCTAGTACTATGATCCTACGAATAGTCTTAAATAATTCTTCCTAGTTAATGATTATTCTTGAATCATAAAAATATCTAGGTTTTTTTAATCGTGCCAACGAAGAGCGAAACTCTCCAACTTTTCAAAAATTTAAGACTTCATAAAAGTTTTTAGAAGTAACATATAAATATTTAAATTCTTGATTACACCTTAATTTAGCTCACTTTTTTTAGTTAATCCTTTCACAACTATTAATTGAATGACTTTAATGGGTAAAACACTGTGTTACACACATTAAGGTCAACTCTGGTGTATTTCAAACAGCAAATGAAGGGTATTAGGTCCTTAAAAATAAGGATATAAAATGAGTAATAAGAGCCTTGCTTTAAGTTAAAAAACTACAATGCTGAAAACTGATCACTGACTATCTCAAAATGGTGTGATTATACAAAATACACAAAAAGTAATTAAAATCATTAGAAAGATGTGGATTTATAATAGATCTGAAAGCCAGGAACTTATTAAATGGTTAACACATTTTTTGTTTCACAATTTTTGCCTGGAAATTTCCCATACAAATGCTTCCTAGAATGACTTGTTCTAAATTTCAACACTAGATCACAACACTGAAGTATGAAATTATACAATTATGAAACAAGTGACGAAGAGAACGAGCTCTGCAACCAGACCGTTCAGTTCCAGGCTCCGTAACTTACCAGTATGTGACCTTCAACATTAACCTCATGGTGCCTTAAGGTCCTCATATACAAAGTGAGGGCTAGAACAGTGCTTGGCACATGGAAAGTACTTATATAAGTGTGATATTATAATTATTTACTCACAAGGATCTCAGCATATAGGTTTAAACAGTCATTTAAAGAAGAAATGTTTAAGCTGGGTGCAGTGGCGCACACCTGTAATCCCAGTGGTTTGGGAGGCTGAGGCAGGAGGACCTGGAGCTCAAAGCCAGCCTCCACAAAAGGGAAGCTCTAAGCAACTCAATGAGACCCTGTCTCACAGTGCTGGGGATGTAGCTCAGTGGCCAGGTGCCCTTGAGTTTACTCCACCCACCCCCCAAGAAGAAATGTTTATGGAAATAAATGTGAAGTCATAAGTTTTTCCAGTCTTATAGATGTTAACTAAACTAAAATAAATTCTCCTAAAATATCTATACTAAACTTCAACAATTTCTCTAAAATGTTACAGATAAAAGAAGACTTGGTATAAGGATTTGCTATTAAAACACTAAGAAGCTCTATAGTAAATGCACATAATAAAATGTTTACATATTTATTTCCTGAATGCATAACAAAATAGTTATTCCTGAAAGCATATAATAAAATATTATTTTTTGAGTCATTATCAAATAATTATACATTCAATATATTAAGCAGGAAAATGTTCTGAAAATAATCACCTCAATAGCATCATCATACATCTTCCTTGCTTCATGATCTGTTTTATCTGACATCAACCAAGCTTTCAGTAAGTATTCATAGAAACTGTCACCCAGACCACCAACTGATGTATGATCTGTAAAAAAAAAAAAAAAAAAAAAAAAAAAAAGAAAGAAAGAAAAAAGAAGGATACAGATGAAGTAAAGAGAAAAATGGAAGGCAAAGTACTATTTTGCAATCATAATGACTGTTTTACAGATCAATTTAAACATTATATTTCCAACAAACTTCAAATTTTGTCCAGTAAGAATATAGTATAAGGGGCTGGGATTGTGGCTTAGCGGTAGAGCGCTGGTCTAGCACATGTGAGGCCCTGGGTTCGATCCTGAACACCACATATAATAAATAAATAAAATAAAGGTATTGTGCCCAACTACTTAAAAAAAAGAATATAGCATAGTAACTCTTCTCTATACATGTATCCAGGTTTCTAGAAAATCATTTCCTCTGGATCTGATATTTTACATATTTAGGAGCCTTTGTCTTGAATTACTTTTATACCTTGTCATACATCCAAACTTTCACATAATTTCAAATAATTACCTTATGTATATTAATAGCTTTAAATATAAAGCTACATTAAATATGAGAGATATACTTAAATTTGATGTTAACCCAAAAGAGGTCACTCTTTTTAATATTTTTTTATATGATGATTAATGGTGACTCCTGGGCCAGACAGTAAATTAAAATATGTCAATTTTTTAAAAACTCAAAAGTTCCTTTATAATACAATTCTGCAAAATTAGCTGTGAAATTGCCATCCTTAATTACTGTCTATACAACTATTAATATACTTTATTGGCCATCTATTCTTTTAATCCTATCTAATTTAGTACAATAGTTCCTGAGGCAACCACACTCTTTCATCCCTGATTTTCACCAAACTCTGTCCTACATTCTTAAACTTTGTCTCAAAACTCAACACCCTCCTTGCATTTTCATGCAAGAAAAATATCACATTTTTTATAACCCTTCAATTTGCTCATATTCACTTGTTTTTTAAATTATAAGTAAAGGATAGACCATTTAGTGGTTTATGAGAAAAAATGACTCCCATTTGGGGAAAAATGTATGTTAATATGTATCTTTGGTTTACAAATTAAATTTGTGGTTGATTAATAATTTCAGAGTAAAACTACAAGTGAACCAGATGAAAATATAAGAATACATGTGGTCTTCCTAAGTAAATGATTTAAGCACATGTAAAATGAGAAAGCCCATAAAGGACAAGCTTATATCTTCATATGATACAAGCAAAATACAAGTCAGTCCAGAAGATTAAAGAATTAAATGGAAGAAAATATGTGCAATGTATGTAACAGGAAAAAGGTAATTCCCCTAAACAAAGACCTCTGACAAAAAATGAGGCAAACTGAAACAGGATACACACAATAAACAAAAATAATACATACAAGAAATCACATACCCTATACTCCCAGCAACTCAGGAAGCTGAGGGAGGGAGATCACCTCAGAGACCAGCCTCAGAAATTTAGCAAAACTCGGTCTCAAAAAATAAATAAATAAATAAAAAGGACAAGGGATGTAGATCAGTGGTAAAGTATACTGGGTTCAATTCCCAGTACCAAAAAAGAATGGGGGGCGGAGGGAAAGAATAATAAAAAAAAAAAAAAAAAAAAGCATTTTATAAAAATGGGATTCCACTGTTGTCAGAACCACAAACATTTTCAAAGATTAATAAAACTCAATGTTGATAAGAACTATGGTTCACAGCTGTTGGGACTGAAGGGCAATTTTGTGGAGCTATCAAAATGTAACCCAGAGGGTTGGGATTGTAGCTCAGTAGTAGAGCTCTTGCCTAGCACATGAGGCAGTGGGTTCGATCCTCAGCACCACATAAAAATAAACAAATAAAATGTAATCTAGAAATTCTAGTTCTGGAATTATCCTTTAACAATATTCACAGAAAAATATAAATACAGATGTGAAAAATAAAACAGTTAATCACAGAATTACTTCCATTAGTTAAAAACTAAACCTAAAGTTGCTAAATAAATTGCAATATGAACATACTATAGAGACCTATACAATCATTAAAAAGAATCAGGCTCATCTGTATTCTAACTCTGTATGATATCCATATGCTACTGAGTGGTGGGGAGGGAGCAGAATAATACAGTTTGACAACACTAAATATTTGATTTATATGCTTAAAGAACATTAGCATACATATAGAAAGGATCTGAAAAAACAGCTATAAAAATAATTATTTTTAAAGAAGGAATCCTTAAATTTTAACTTTATATACTTAATTATATTAACTGAATACATGTAACTATATATAACTAAAAACCATATCTTGTAGAAAATAATAAATGGGTAAATTACCTTCAGCAATACATCTGCTAATAACCCAGTAATTCACATATACCTTAAAAAGCTTGCAGCTCAAATGCTTCTTATTTTTTTTTGTGAAATCTTAAGTGTGCATGCTAATGAATTTTCATATGTTTACACCAGTAAAACCACTACCAAGTAAAAACATAGAAAATTTCCAGTTTCCTCCTTCACATGGCCTTCAGTCAATGACTCAATCCCAAAAGATAGTCATTTTTCTGATCTCTAGCACCAGAGATTTATTTTATAAGGTTCTGATCTTCATAAAGTGGTTGTTTACTTTTCACTAAGATTTGTTAACTTAATGCTGTTCTACTTTGTTTTTACCTAAGGTAGGCTTCTGAGTCTCTAATTCAAAGTGATTTGGTATATTGGAAGACACCTGGAGAAGACAGGGATACAATATGATCCCTTTCTTTAAATCTTGTACCATATCAGAAATCAACAACTAAATTTCTAATAGCTTTAAATACCCAACACATTTACAGTTAATAATTTTATAATTATGGCTATATATGATAATGGGTTTACAAGTTAAGTTATATTTAAGATACTAAATTCTAAGATACAAAACATTTTATAATAATAAAAATCATAAAAGTTAACGCAAACTGGGAAGCAGTGAAACCTTAAAAAGGTAGGGCCTGGGGAGGTGTTAAGTCAATGGTTGGCATAATCTTGAAGGGCACTGTGGGACCCTGATCTCTTCCCTCTTTTTTTTGCTCACATGAAGTAAACATGTGCTCTCACCACGATGTTCTGGGCCACACAGGCCCAAAGCAATGAGTCCAATGAGTCATGAACTAAGATCTACAAAACTGATACAAAATAAACCTTTCCTCTTTATAAGCTAATTCTCTTAGGTATTTTATTATAGTAACAGAAAGCTGAGTGTCCTAAGAGAAAAAGTAAATCTTTAAAGCAAAACTAGTAAAATTACATTAAAAAATTGACAAAATAATCTTAATATACCTATTTTTAACTGAAAAATCAATCAGAAAAAAGTAGAAAATGAATCTGAAAAGTCTTATTTAACAGGCTAAGAAGTCTGAATTGCCTTAAAGACAAGTAGATTCTCTGCTAAACTATAACCTACTTGTGTCTTCATATACCCCATAGCACCTAGGTCAAACTGTCAGGTTTCTAACACAGGTTCTACCAGATAGAATGCGGGCAAGACAAGAAATCAAGAAGAGAAAATTTTAAAATAATACTAAACTCAATTCTGTATCTATGGAGTCTTGGGTACCTGTAATATACTCAGGCACAAATATCCTGTACAACATGTGGCGATACAAGTTTAAAGCCCAAAGAAGAGCAATAATGAAATACTGGATTAAACCAGGGCCGGGGGTGGGGGGTCCTATAAAAGGCCAGCTAACATATAGCCTCTGTTGCATACACCTGTTTTGTGTTGTTGCTGTTGTTGTTGTTGATGATGATGCGTGCTGCCGATATGTGCTTAAATAATCCTTTAAAAATGTAAAATACAAAACAGGTCACAGGCCTGCCTCAGTTTGCTCAATTTGGATCTCATCAATATTATAGGACATAGTTCATAATAGAAGAAGAAAGTGATAAGGCTTGAGAAGCAAAATGGAAAGGGTAAGAAGTAGGTATTCCTAGGAATATAAATATTTAAAAAGCTGCATGAAGAAGAATATGAAATAAATTCCCAGTCCTTGAAAGTAAACTGGACTTGTGATATGGTTTGGATCTGGAATGTCCCTCAATAGCTCATGTGTTGAAGTCATGGTCTCCAATGCAGCAAGGTTCAGACATATAGATTTTAAGCAATGATTGGACCATGAGGGCTCTGACCTAGGTGTATGGACTACTGGGAGGTAGGACCTAGTTAGAGGAAGTAGGGTACTGTGGGCATTCCTTGGAAGAGTTTATCTTTTCCCCAAACCTCTTCTTTTTCTGCTTCTGTCTCACACTATGCTTCCTAACTGTCATAAGCAGAGAAGCTTTCCTCCACCATGCACTTCCACGAGGACATTCTGCCTCACCATAGACCCAGAAAAATGGAGTCAGCCAACCACGGACTGAGACCACTGAAATCTTAACCAAAATAAATCTTTCTTCTGTTAAGTTTTGTTATTGCCAATTATTTGGTCACAGCAATAAAAGAAGATTAACAAACAACCCTGTATCTTGCTTTCTTTAAATGAATGTAGTAAAATCTAACAGTGTGCCAGTTTCCAGCTTAACCCTCAAGATGCCTTGCATGTTCCAACTTCTTTTTGGGGATTCTGCTACTGCTAAGTAAAGAAGTAAGCTGTGATACATTCCCATAGATGATGAAGATCACATGAAGCACAGCTGAATCTTCCCAAATGGGGCCATGCTAGTTTGTGTTATGTAGCAATAGCTAACTAATATATTGTCTTTTTTTGACTAGTTTACAGGACAGTCAACAGAACACAGAAGAAATTACTTTTAAAGGGGTTGTGGGAAGCAGAACCCAAAAGGCAATAATGCATTGAGAAGTGAACAGAAATAGGAAAAAACATGAACTATATCAATAAATATTAAACTAATACTGCAAAAGACTTTATCATAAGAAGAAGAGATGTAGAATATTCATCAGAAGTGGGCAATAGCATCTAAAAAGACAGCAAGTGAGAAAATAATCATAAAATTTAATATGTAGCATAATAAGAACACCAAAAAAGATGAGCTCCAGAACATAGTTCAAAGGACAAACACTAGTCCGTACATTGGATGCTGCATTTTCTGAGATCAGAAAAAACAGAGGTGAAACGAAGTAAATAAATTAATTTATAAAGAGATTTCCCAAGTTAGATTCATTTCCTTTTTTCCCTTTCCTCTTCTTTCTCTACATCCTCCTTTTATCTTTCTCTTTATTTTGGGGGGTGCTGGAGATTCAACTCACAGCCTTAAGCATGTTAGGTAAGCTGTGTACCATGAAGCTATATCCCCAGCCTCATCTTTCACTTTAAGATGCAAGGTCATCTCAGTGGGAGCGAGAGAAAGAGGTATGAAGATGAACAACAAAAAAACTACCAGAAAAGTTGTTCTCAGAACCTAAAGGAGAAAACAATCACCTAGTAGAAAAGAATGAGATATTCAAGAAGCAGTAGCAAACAGAATCTCTTTGAACCACAAGTTCATAATGAAATATCCAGCACCCAGGAAGATAAAATTTACAGTGTGTGACATCTACCAGAAAAAACAACCCACAGTAAGATTAAGATTTCAGTCAAAACTAATCCAGAACTGACACAGATGGTTCAATTAACAGAGAGGAACATTAAAACAGTTATAACTACGTGACATGTGCTCAAAAAGTTAAGTAACAAGGAAGATACAAAAAGATTCAAACTGAACTTCTAAAGATAAAAACTACAATGTCAGAGGTTTTTTTAAAAAGTCTCAGCAATTCTTTTTTTTTTTTTTTTTTTTAATGTATTTGTTGTTGGATCTTTATTTTATTTGTTTGGGGTGCTGAGAGTCGAACCCAGTGCTTCACACATGCTAGGCAAGAGCTCTACCACTGAGCCACAACCCCAGCCCTGTCAAGAGGTTTTTTATTTGTTTGTTTGTTTTTAATATAATGGCTGGTACTAAAGGTAGATTAGACAATGCATTAGAAAAGATGAGTGAACTTGAAAGCTTATGATTAAAACTATTAAAAAAACAAACAGAAAAAAAGCAGGGTTGGGTTTTAGGTCAGTGGTAGAGTGCTTGCTTATTATCTGCAAGGCCCTGGGTTCAATCCCTAGTACCATAAAAAAAGTTAAAAAAGAGAGAAGGAATCAGTAAGCTATGCAGAATCTCTGAAGGAAAAATAAAATTTATTTGAAGAAATATTGGCCAAAGACTTTCCAAATTTGATGACAGTTATAAACTCACATGAAAACGAAAACATAAAATACTAAAATTTGTGGGATGCTACTAAAGTAGTACTTAGGGGGAAATTAATATATGAAACTATTAGGTACGAGAAAAGTTCTTATCAAGAACCTGATTCACCAGGTGTAGCGACACATGCCTGTAAATCCCAGTGACTCAGGAGGCTGAGAGGAAGAGATATTACGTTTGAGACCAGCCGAGGTAATCTAGCAAGGCCCTAATTTAGCAAGATCTCTTAGTGAGACCCTGTCTCCAAATAAAAAAATAATAAATAAATAAAATGGCTGGGAAGGATTTAGCTTTAACCTGAAAAAACTAAAAAGGGAAGAGCAAATTAAGTCCAAAGCAACATAAAAAGAAAGCAAATAATAAAGGTTATGGCAAAAATCAAAGAAAAATTCTGTAGATACTAATAAGGAAATAAATTATAAACAACTTCATATCAATAAATTAGGAAAATTGGACAAAATGAAAAAATTCTATGAAAGACAGAAATTACCAAAACTCACTCAAGAAAGAGATAAACTGAACAATACTTTCTCTGCCAAAGAAGTTAAAAACTCTCCCAAAAGAGAACTCCAGGTCACGCGGTTATACTGGTAAATTATACTAAACACTAAAGAAGAAACAGTATTGGTTCTGCACAAACTCTCACCAAAAATCTGAGGGTGAAAGCATGCTTCACAACTAATTCTATGAGGTCATTATAATGACCTTATCAAAATAAGGCAAATACAAAAAAAAAAAAAATTCTACAGCATAATATCTCTCATTTAACAAAATCAAATCCCACAAAATATTAAAAAGATAACAGAATTAGTTAAGTGTGCTTTATACTAGGAATGCAATACAGATTAAATATTCAAAATTAATTAATTCACTGTATTATCTGTTACAGTTTGGATATCAGGCACCCATACAAAGGTCCTCTGTTAATGTAGGAATATTCAAAGTGAAATTGTTACAGGGGTCTTTTTTATGAAACAGAAGTCCACTTTATGTTTTGAATGTAAATCTTGATACTCGACCACTGGCAGCTTATTTTAAAATTGACTTTTATTTTTTTCCTTTCCCCTTTCCCTCTTTCTGTCCCTAACTGCAAGGAAAACAAGATTAACATTCTTCATGTCTTAAATCTAAGTTATCTGTCCTTCTATTTACTGCCTACCTGAACAACAAAAAAAAAATTCTGGACCTGCCAATGGGGAACAGCTTTTCTTAAGGATAAATTTGAACATTGATTATTTCTACCGATAATATCTGGAAAACAGCCCTGATATACCCCCCTTAAAAACCCTCTGTTCCCTCTAGTAACTTAACTGGCAGCCTGTGATGTGAATCTGTTGCCTTTCTCTTCTGCTAGCAAAGCAATACAACTTTTCCTCTTCCTCGACATGGCTATTTTAAGGCAGCACAGCATTTAGGCAGTGACACGGATATTGTTATTGGCTTCCAGCCAAGGTGGAAAACATGACAGATACATTTTAAAAACTTGCAGTTTGGCCTAAAAAGTGTGTAAAACTGAGGCCAAGGATGGTATGATTGTTGAAATGATTATGGGCACTAAACAGGTGTTAAGTATTTTGCACAGAGGACAACAGGAAAGATGCCTTGAGAGTGTCTCAGGAACTGGCAAGACCACACTCATTGCAGCCTAAAAGATAAACCTGTAAAAAAATTTCTTTCTTTTTTTTTGGTGCTGGGAATTGAACCTATCAGTGTTTAAGTACTGAGCCACAACCCTAGCCCCTTGTATTTACTTATTTATTTAGATAGAGTCTTGCCAAGTTGCTTAGGTTGGTGTTGAATTTGTAATCCTTCTGCCTTACCCTTCCAAGTTGCTGGGATTACAGGCATGTGCCACTATGCCCAATGTAAAAATTCTTTGAGAAGAAACAGTGAAGGAACCCTGCTTGTACAGAGGGTCTAGCAAGTTGTTTTGTCATCCCAGCTGCATCTTCCACATGATGCTACTGAGTTGGGGTAGAAATGCAGGATGCTACATTAGTAGGGTTCATGAAGGCTTTCATCAATAAGGAAGGCCTGGGAGGCCAGGAAAAGTGTAGTAGGGTTGGAATCCCTGCAGGCCACCCCTGAGAGGACAATGTGTGAAGCTGTGAAGGTGAAGTCTAAGCTGGAATGGGGACCTCAGGAATTAAGAGATGATAGTAATATGGACTCTCTACTTAGGAAAGCTGCTGGCTGCAGAGGAAAGTCAAGCTAACACTGCAACTGACAAGGCCAAAAGGGAGGGATGCCTAAGTTATTTTGGAGAAAACACCTTGCCACATTGTGTCTTTGATGCCAGAGGTGGAGCTATGAAAAATGTTTGCCACATTGGGTTTAGGTCTTGCTTTGGTCTCATTTCTTCTTCCTATGTCTCATATACTACATATGTATAACCTGATTTTAATTTATAGGGGCTCACAGTCAAGAGTTTGCCTTGAGCTTCAGAGGAGACTTTGAACTTGGACTTTTGGGTAACACTGGAACACTTAAGACTACGAGAACTCTTGGATGCATTTTTTATTGTAAGATGAACGTGAGATTTTGGGGAACAGGAACAGAATATTATGGTTTGAGTATGATGACTCCCTCAAAAGCTCCTGTATTAACACAGGAATATTTGGAGGTGAAATGATTAGATTATAACGGTTGTCCATCTAGTTTAATGGACTGACTGGGTGTTAACTATAGGCAGATGCAGCATGGCTTGAGGAGGTACATCACTGGAGGTATGTAATCCATCACTGGAAGGATTCATCTTTCCTGCAGCCCCTTCACCTCTCTCTCTGTTTTCCAGCAGCCATGAAAAGAGCAATTTTCCTGTATTGCTGCCATTGTGCCATGTGTTCTGCCTCACCATGGGCCTAAAACTACGGAATCAGTTGACCAGGGACTAAACCTCTGAAACTGTGGGTCCACTTTTCTTCCTCTAATTTGATCTTGTCAGGTATTTTTGATCACAACAACATAAAGGTGACCAACACATTAACAAACAAAGAAAGAGGCAGAAACAGCATGTAACAAAATTTGACAATCACGCCTGATCAAACAAACAGATACATCCCACAGCTACCATCATACTTAATGATGAAAGACTGGATGCTTTCTTCCAAAGGTCAGGAACAAGACAAGAATATTCACTTTCACCACTTTTCTTCAACATTAGTATCCATATTGGAAATAAAGAAGTAAAGCTGTCTTTATTTAGATATAACATGATCATGCATGTAGAAAATTTAGTAGAATTTACAAAACAGCTACTATAATAAGTTCAGCAAGTTGCAGATAAAAGCTTACTATATTAAGATCAATTTATTTCTATAAATTAGCTACAAAATATTTAAATGTAAAATCACTTATAAGAGCATAAAATATAGCGTATTTACAGAGAAATCTGACAAAACATATAAGACCTGTGCCTTTAAAGGTACACAATATTTTTGAGGAATTATAAAGAAATACCAAATAATGTAGAGATAGATATACTTTGCTTGTGGACTGGAAGAATTAGTAGTTATGAACATGTCAATTCTCCCCGAACTGACCTATCTATTCAATACAATCACACACACACACACACACACACCAAAAAAAAAAAAAAAAAAAAAAAAATTCCCAGAAGACTTCTACAGACTGGCAAGGTGAATCTGAAATTAATATGGAAGGGCTGGGAATGTGGCTCAGTGGTAGAGCACTTGCCTGACATGAGTAAAGCCCTGGGTCCAACCCCAAGTACTATAAATAATGATGATGATAAGAAAAATAAATAATAAAATAAAACAAACATAAAAATTCAAAGAGCCTAGGTAGCAAAAACAATTTTAAAAACAAGAAAATTAGAGGTTGGTTCACTACGTCAACCACTGCATTATTTTAAGACTTACAATAAAGCTATACTAATTAAACCACTATGGCACTGGCATAGTAAAACAAATCAACAGAATAGAATAGAACCCTAAAATATACCCATACCTATAGATACAAGTGATTTTTAACAAAGGTACAAAGGTAATACAGTGAAGAAAAGAAAGGCTATTCTAAAAATGGTATTGAAATAATTAGGTATACATACACAAAAATAAACTTTGAGTCTTATACAAAAATCAACTCAAAACGAATCACAGGCCAAAACATAAAATCTTTATCTATAAACTTTTAGAAGAAATCTTGTGAAGTTTACAAAGGGTTAGGCAAAGATTTCTTAGATATGACACCAAAAAACAAATTCATGAAAAATCAAATTATAAAAATGGACTTCAGGGACTGGGGATGTGGCTCAAGTGGTAGCGCGCTCGCCTGGCATGCGTGTGGCCCGGGTTCGATTCTCAGCACCACATACAAACAAAGATGTTGTGTCTGCCGATAACTAAAAAATAAATATCAAAAAATTCTCTCTCTCTCTCCTCTCTCACTCTCTGTTTAAAAAAAAAATGGACTTCATAATTAGATTATTTTGCTCTTCAGTGCTTTCATTAGGAGAATGAAAAGACAAGTCGTAGGCCGGGAGAAAATATTTGCCAAGAATATATCTAAAAAAGGACCTGTATCTAAAATATGTACTAAAATCTGAGAACTCAGCAATTAAGAAAATAAACAATCCATTATTTTAATGAACAACGGGCAAGAGATTTGATCAAACAATTCACCAAAGGAGGTAAATAAATGAAAAGTTGTTTAATATTATTAGTCATTTTGGAAGTGCTAATTAAAACTAGAATGAGTTGCCACTACATACATAAATGACTAAAATTAAAAGACTATTGGGAGTATGTAGAGGAACACTACTGAAGGAAATGCAAAATGACACACCCACTTTTGTGGGGAGCCATTCTCACACGTGACTGGGCGACTCCCGGTTTGGGTCTGAGGCGTTCTGGCTGTGTCGGAACTTTCCCAGCCCTCTCCTGATGAGAGAACCCGTCAGTGTGGGGGTGTGACTGACCACTGACCCCAGGGGCCCAATCACTGACCCTGACCTTGGAGTGCGGGCCCCCCCTTCAACCTTCATTGGATGGAATTCTCCCCTGAATTTCTTGTTCCCCAATAAAAGGCTACTCCCTGGCGTGCTCCCTCTCTCTCTCCTGCTAGCCCTGAGTAATCCCTGCTGCCCTACCGGGCGGTTAGACATCTGAGACCGGGTCTTAGAAAAAGGTAACTGAGTCTGTGTGTTTTATTTCGATCTCTGCTAGCTAACTTTTATGCCAAGAACCTCATTAATGAAACCATTGCGCTGGCCGCATGGTGGACACTTTGAAAAATAATTTGGCAGTTCCTTAAAAAGTTAAACATATACATCAACTATACTCCTAGGTACTTACTCAGGGAAGTGAGAACTTGTGACATTTTGTACATAAATGTTCACAGCAGCTATGGTTGTAACAGACCAAAAGAGGTGGGGAGGGTGGGTAGGAAAGCAAACGCAACTGTTGATCAACCAGTGTGCAGATAGATACAAACTGGTATTCTACACAAAAGAATTCTACTGAGAACCACTGATATACAACACGAATGAATCTCAAAATAATCATGCTGAATTACAGAAGCCACACAAAAAACAAATATAAAAAGCAGATGGATGGTTTCTTAGAGAGGGTGAAGAGGAGACTGATGAAGGGAACACAAAAGAATATGATAGGTACGTTCCTTATTTTGATTGTTGTGAGGTTCTCACAGGTATATACAGATTTCAAAATTTATCAAATAATACATTTTAACATATACACTTTATTGTATGTCAACTGTACATTGATAAAAACAATTTTTAATATAATAAACAAAATTCAAAAAGTTTTTGGAGTTAACCCAAACCTATTAGTAACCCAATAAGTTTAACTTATTTTAATTCAGTTTTTAAAATATCAACTCCCAAACTTTCAAAAATGCTGAACTAAAATTGCCCCCTAAATTGAAAATAGTCAAAAGAGAGTTGAGGAGATATAAAAGGTTTATACAGAAGAAGGCAAACAAAGAACAGGAAAGTAAACTGATCAAAATAAAAGAATTGTCAACAGATACTAGTGATCCAACTGGAATAGAAGCTATACATTTATTGTAATTTTTAATTGACAATTTTAATTAATGATTATCAACCGCAATGCTCAGTTGACTGCACATGAATAGGAAAAAAGTTGATGGGTGGGCTGATGCAAGTTTGGGAATTTGCTGAACAGAAGAAACAGAAGGATAAATGCACACAGTTTTTCTTATATTATTTAGGATCCTATGTAGTCTAGGCTGGTTAGGAAAGAAAACAACAGGTAATTCCTCTCATCCAAACATTTAAGACCTTTGCTCCATTTGTTCTTCTATTGTGTTCAACCAATAAAATACCAACTTTGTATCAAATGAGCCGTCAGTCTCCTCTAAGCCCAAAATTCACAATTTTCACCATCAACAAGAACCTCAACAGTGCCTATCACCTTTTCTATGATGTCTTAATTAGTGTTCCTTTTTCCCATTAACTAAAGCAAGTATTTGAAATCTATTCTTCAAAGTCCCCTCTACTTCATAGAGAAAATACAGACCACTTGGTGGGAGAAGGGGCAAAATCCTCACATCTTTTAATTTTCTATATCCCTACCTGTCAATTTATCTGTTTCCTTTGCTTGTTATAGAGGGAGAAATGTCTGTTTTCCATGGTATATAATCCTGGCTCTGGACCTTATCTCCTACAGCTTCCCTCTCAGAGTCATCTCCTTCTTAGTTTATTTCTAACATTTATCATTCAATTGAACTGACCTCTTGGCATTTGAATGCTTATTAATAAATCCTAAAATAATTTAATAATCCTGTCTGGCTCTGTTATATTCTTTTAGTCTGACATCTACCAGGTGTTTAGTGAAAGGAAAGAGGAAGAACTATAGATGATACCTAGATTTCTAACTAGAGCAAATGAGTGAACAAGTGGTGCTTTTCACTGAACCTGGGAATACTGGAGGGGGAAAATGGCTTGGAGTGGAAGGCATCTGAATTTGGGGCATGTTAAATGTGAAGTGCTAGTGGACATCTACATGGACATGACAAACAAGCAGTCAGATATGTGGTGATCCAGATAAGAGCTAATTTGGGGGTATTCATTTGATAGTTATCAATATATAAAATGGAATGGAGCCAAGGGAGTTTACTAAGAGAACACACAGAGTGATCAATGGACATAAATAGTATTTTAGAAAATATTAAAAATTCAAGAATAAGTTGAGGGGGGAGCACAAGAGACACTGAGAATAGGTCAGCATACAAGCAAAAGGATGAGGAGAGAGTGGTGTTACAAAAGTCACGGGAGGTAAGACAGGGCAGTAAGTAAGAGCTTGAGCTCTGCAGCCAGATTGCCTAAGTCTGAACCCTAGGGCTCTGCTGCTACTTGCTAGCAGTATAACTTTATACAAACTACTTTTTTTTATTTCATTTTCCCCATACATATAAAGGGAATAAAAACTAGTACCTATCTCATAAGGCTATATATTAACTTGCAAATCCAACAAATCAGTAAGTGTAAAGCACTTAGAAATATGACATGTATATAAAAACATGATACAAAAGTTAGTAAGTAGGTAAAAGGTAACATTTTTACAAGATGAGGATATACAATCAACAAATATACGAAAAAATGTTCATCATCTCTAGCAATTAGAGAAATGCAAATCAAAACTACTCTAAGATTTCATCTCACTCCTGTCAGAATGGCAGCTAGTATGAAGACAAACAACAGTAAGTGTTGGCAAGGATGAGGAGAAAAAGGCATACATTGCTGGTGGGAGTGCAAACTGGTGCAGCCAATATGGAAAGCAGTATGGAGATTCCTTGGAAAACTTGGAATGGAAACACCATTTGATCCAGTTATTCCTTTCCTCGGTCTATACCCAATGGACTTAAAAAACAACATACTTACAGGGACACAGCCACATCAATGTTTACAGCAGCACAATTCACAATAGCTAAACTGTGGAACCAACCTAGATGCCCTCCAATAGAGGAATGGATTTAAAAAAATGTGGCATATATACACAATGGAATATTACTCAGCAATAAAAGAGAATAAAATCATGGCATTTGCAGGTAAATGGATGGAGTTGGAAAAGAGAATGCTAAGTGAAATTAGCCAATTCAAAAAAAAAAAGAAAAAGAAAAAGAAAAAAACAAATGCTGAATGTTTTCTCTAAGAAGTCTGATTCATAGTGGGGTTGGAATGGGGAGCATGGGAGGAATAGACAAACTCTAGATAGGATAGAGGGGTGGAAGGGGAAGAGAGGGAGCAGGGGGTTAATAACGATGGTGAAATGTGATGAACATCATTATCCAAAGTACATGTATGAAGACACACACACACAAAAGAAAGACTCTTTAAAAATCACTTCATAAAGAAATAATGAAGCTGTACAACAACAACAACAACAAAAGATGAGAAGATGAGAGAATCACCGTCATTTAAAAATCTACAGATGGATCAATATATTTATCAAATGCCTTCAATGTGCTAGGCACTGTTCTAAGCACGTGGGATATAGCGTTGAACAAAACTGAGAAAACTGTCTGCCTTTAAGTGTCTTGTATTTTGCTATGAGAGATGAAAAACAAGCAAGATAAATAAAGTAATGAGTAAAATAAGTAGTGGTAGTAAAAAGTATGGAGAGATGCAAAACACATGTCCTGTCCAAGTCCGGCACAGGCGGTGGAAATGGGGTGGCTGAGAAATAAAAGCCAGAAAAAAATAGAAGGATGAAAAAACTATAGGACACAGAAAATAATTTCAAAAGCAGGGGCAGGATGGGCAAGTGACCAGACAGAGCTACTAAGAGATATCTTCCTAGCAGAAAGGAGATAAAGATCATGTGTATCGGGCAATCTATTGCAGAGGGAGAGCCATGGATAGTTTGCAATGCCAAACCTAAATCTCCCCGGCTACCATACGGAGAGAAGACCCTCACGTAAATCATGGATGGCTTCCTGCACACGTGGTTAGTAAGTATTACTGATACTAAGAAAAGCAAGCAATTATATAGTCATATGTAACAGATACTATTTTGAGGACTATATATATATATATATGTTAAAATACCTAATCTTCACAGTAACTTCATGAGGTATGTTCTATTATTATCCCATTGTACAGATAAGGATACTCAGGTACCAAGTATAATCTGCAGGTCACAAAGCTAAAATGTAGCAGATACAGGATTCACACCCCAGATATTCTGACTTTCGATTCTGTGTTCTTGGAAGGGACATATAAAGTATACATTTGAATATTTGGGGATCATAGTACTATAGATTTTTTAGATAAAGTGACCAGGAAAAACTTTCATTAACAAGTTAATTTTTAAGTAAAAAAAAAAATCTGAATAAAGAAAGCATGTGAATATCTCTAGGAAGATTATTCTAAGCAGAGGGAACAGAAGGTTTAATAGCTGTGTGGGAAAAATGTGCCTGTGGACTCAAGGGCTGAGAGTAGGCCAAGGCAGTTGGAACAGAATAAATAAGGGAGAAGAGATATAAAAGCTAGATCAAAAAGGGTTCATAAGGCCTTTGATTTCTACTCCAAATAAGATAGAAAGCCACTGAAGAATTATACAAAGTGACACAATGTGACTTCTATTGTTACAATTACTAGCTCCTGTTTTAAGAGTAGACTGGGGGTGAGGGGGGGTGGTTGGAAATAGGAAGACCAATTAGAATGCTGTTACAATAATCCAGGCAAGAGATGGTAACTGCCTCAGGATAGTGACAATTATATTCCAGGTATGTTACAAGGGCAAAAAGAATAGAATTTGCTGAGGAACTGGAGGTTGAGTATGACATAAAGGATGACACCAAGATACATGGCATAAGCAAGAATGGAGCTACCATTAACTGAAATGAGAAAGTCTGGAGGAATAACAAGTGATGAGGTGGAAAGAATTATAAAGAGCTCAGTTATATTAAGTTTGAGATGTCTATAAGATTTTAAGTAAAGATGTCCAATTGGATATCTGAGTACAAAAAGCAAGGACAAGGTGGGGACAGGAGTTCTAAATTTGAGATCTATCATGTTGTGTAATAGACAGCATTTAAAATCATGATACTAGGGCGAAGACAGAGAAGCGGACTAAGCTTTAAAGCATTCCAAGACAGTAGGAGTAAAGAAAAAAAATGTTAAGAAAACTGAAGGTAGTTAAAAAAGACAAAAAAGAAAAGCAAAACAATATGTTATTGTAGAAACCAAAAGTACTTCAAGAAAACTGAAATTGAGATGCTGATGAATTCAGAAAGATAAGACCTAAGAATTGACCCCACTATATTCAGCAACATGGAGAATCCTCGTGACTATGACCAGAAGAGTTGTGGTAAAATTCTTAATCATTAGATGACAATACATTATGTGTTTGTTTATTGTATGTTTCTTCTGTAGAACACAAGTTCTACAAAGGTATTAACCCATTAAGTCCCAAGTTTTCAATTCTGCAAACATAATATATACCCAAATATTATTCAATGTTATCATAAGTGGAATATTTGTTATTCTACTTAAGTTTTTATAGGTGTTCCACATCTGGAATGAATGAAAAAATGGGTTAATTTAAGGTCACTGTCTATTTGTTCATATCTATACACCCAGTATCTACAACAGTAGTTGTTAATTGGTAGTTCAGTAAGAATTTGTGCAATTAATGAATGCAAAATACTGTAAATGAGAGAAAACCTATCCTATAACTTTAGCACCAAAACAAAACTGATATTAATTTTTTAATGAATGCATTAGCCGGCTGCTATTATATCAAATATCTGAGACAATCAGCTTATAAAAAGAAAAGGCTTATTTTGGCTCACAATTTTGGAGATTTAAGTCCATTATTGTTCCATTGTCTTTGGACCTGTGAAGAGGCAGCAATCACAGCAGGGAATGTGTAATGGAGCAAGCTGCTTACCTCATGGTGGCCAGAAAACAAAAGAAGGAAAGAAAGATCACAAGAAATCCAAGTTCCACAAATTCCCTTTTGAGGGCACAGACTAATGATCTAAAACCTCCGACTGGACTGCTTCATAAAGACTTCTACTACCTTCCTACAGCATCAAGCTGAGAGCCAAGCCTTTAACACATAGCAAAAAAAAAAAAAAAAAAAGCCAAGATATACACCTATGTGTATGCTATCAGATAGTTTTCTGATAAGAGAACATAAATAAGGAGGAAGGTATTATAAATAGAAAAAGTGACAACTAAAATGAGGAAAATAATATTTTGAAAATATAACTGCTAAGACTTAGTGAAGGATGAATGGTAAAAAGAAGAGGATAAAAGTCTAGGATGGTTACCATTCTCACATATAACTACCTTGGATCCACATGCTTATTAGATAACTTTCTAGTAGACCTTCCTGCTTTAAGGTCTTTTGTTTTACTTAATTTATAGACAGTTTTGTCAGAATAAAAGTAATTGTTTCCTCGTTGGAGTTTTCTTAAAACCTGATTGTTTCTTGTCAAGTTTCTGAAAATGAAACCTGATGGTATGTGCCTTAACTATTTAACCTTTAACAGAGTATATATTCTCTAAGAAGGAAGAACGGAAATTGGAAAAGTAACAGTAATGAATCATATTAAAATTAACCTTATTATTAAGTAGTAGAGAGAATATTACATTTTCTTGTAAAAAATAATCAATTACCTCCACTCAAAATAAAATATACAACAACCAAAAAAATCTGTCAAGCAAGAATTCTGTTGATCTTGATTTAGAGACCATGTGAAATTACATTAACGTAAAAGAATGCTACTGAAGACCAAGAAGTCATTTCTCTTTCCTGTACAGTGTATTTCAACAAAGAAAATACTGATGATATTTATTCCTTGTAAACATTTGTATAGAAATAACTGCTTTTATCATGGGAACACAGTATCTGTTTGATAAGAATAGATCATTATTTTACTGTAGTTTATACAATGGTGGGGAAAGTTTATATAAGTAAGGTATAGAGTAGACCAGGCCCATTCTAATAATGTTAAAACAGTAGAAGAGGGCTGGGCTTGTGACTCAAGCGGTAGTGCGTGTGGCCCGGGTTCGATCCTCAGCACCACATACCAACAAAGATGTTGTGTCCACTGAAAACTAAAAAATAAATAAATATTAAAATTCTCTCTCTCTCTCTTAAAAAAAAAAAAAAAAACAGTAGAAGAACCCAATCACTCCAAAGGATTACCTATACATAATCTAATGCTGTATTTATAATTTCTTATACCAACTCCTTAAATGATAGAAACTGCTTGATTAGAAGGCTACTAATTCAACAGTAATTTTACCTCTAATACCTTCACTGAGATATGCTTTCGTGGAATCCACATATTTTTATCATTTCACATATCCACTCTCTCTACATATTTAAACCAGGAAAGACCAAGAACAGAATCAACCAAATTCTTCCATAGTAAATTACTGCCCTATTTGTATCATTCTTATGTTATGTTCATAACATAATAACTTTTATTTTAAAAAATAGGGAATTGTTACTGAACAGTGCAAAAACGAAAAGATACAGTTTTATTTACTAAATTTACATTTAAATAAATGTGATAGAGACTGAATGAAGAAAAAATATTTAGATCAGGAAATAACAGTATAAAATGATAATTTGTAACTCAATGGTTAGGAAGGTGTAAGAAGTATCAAGAGCTAATCTTTGTAGTCAGGAGGTGTCTCTTTAAAGGTATAAATAGAAGTAGAAAAACAGGCAAAACAGCCCTGACACAACACATTTATAAGTAAGAGTCATTAAGATAATGGTGTGTGTGGGGGGCTTTCTTTCTTTCTTTTTTGTATCTTCGTTTCAGGCATCTATTCTTAGATATATTGTAGACCTAAGAAAGGATTAACAAATGAGTAGAAAAGAAAACAATATATGAAGAGAATTTTAAATAAAAATGAATAAAGGAGAAAAGGGCAGGGGAAAGTCAAGTTTTAGCATTATGGGTAGGGGAAAATGTTTTCTGTAACTCTTAATAATTGTTAGGGTTGACAGACTTAGTGGTAACTTATTTAGTTTACAAAACTTAGTCTCAGTCCCTCCTCCTTCCTGACAAGTTCACTCAAGCACTTCTAGGAATTGGTCTGGGAGAAGATTGTATGTAGAAGCCTGAAAGCCAAGATAACTATAGAGTTTATCACCCAGCAGCCTGATGTTCTTATTTGAACCACTGAACCGTGACTACCTACATGTCAAGTCTGATTTCACTCCAAGGTCCTTTTATTTTCACAAATTGATAAGGTATTTTAAAGCACTCCTAAATATCAATAATTCACTTCTATTTCAGCATGTCATGCAGTTAATGATGGAAAGATTCTAACAGAAGCTACTTTTTGAAATATTCATATAGGAAATTTTAGAATAAAAGCTAATATTAAAGCATTTTCAAATATATTACCTTACAAATATGATCCGCATGATCATCCTTCTAAAAACTTTCAGTCAAAAGAAGAAACAGAGGCGTAGAGAAGTTCAATATTTTATCTAATTTAGTAATCAGGAAAGCCAGGATTAGTCTTCTAACTCCAAATAATATACCCATTCTTATTTTTCCACAATTTTAAACTTGGGAGAAAAAAATATTAGTGAATTATAACAACTAATTCTTTATATTTTCTTCACTTTAACCATCAACTGGCATAGGTTAAGCATTGTACTTAGGAAACTTGTGGGGGAAAAGAACCAAAGTAAAAAAGAAAAAGAACTTTGCCTTTAACTCTAGGTTCCTTACTATATTCTTTTATATCTGTTGCCAAGTACTTTTCCTGAAGGTAATTACTGGTAATTACTCTCTGTGATTGCTATGTGCATGTCAGACATTATCATTACTCTAATTATAATACAGTTAGCCAATGCTGAATTGTTAAATTTCAGTTCAATTTAATGTTTGTTTTGCAGTCTATTTATAGATATGACAGATGTATACTGCTCAAAGATAATAATGGAATTTGATATACTTTTCAGAAGCTGATATAAAATATACAAAAACATTAAAAAGGACAAATTGGACAATTTAGTAAGGACTGCAGCTGCTAAAGCAATATCAGGGCAGCTCCCTAGGATTTTAAAAACCTTTGCCAAAATAGCCAATGAATAGCTCTTTCTATAACATTTTCAAAATTAATAACTGCTGAAAGTGAACACATCGAAAAGTAATTTGAATTTAGTTTGTAGGGAAAAATAAGGAACATGAGTTATCCTTTCTGATTGGAATTTTTATTGTAAATTATACATAAAAGTTGGAATTTTAACTATTTTTAAGTGTATCTTTGGGTGGCATCAGTTACATTCATAGTGATGTATAACCATAACCACTACATATTTCCAAAACTGTTCTATGACCAGAGAGAGGAACTCTGTAGTAGTAACTCTCTATTCCTCTCTCTCTCAAGCCTCTGCTAGGCTCTATGAATGTGACTACTCTAGATATGTGACAGTAGAATCATACAATATTTGTCTTTTTATGGCTATTTTCAAGGTTTATTTATGTTCTGACATGATTCAGAGTTTCGTTCCTTTTAATAGTTAAGTAATATTCCACTATGTATATAATTTTTAATCCATTCACTATTGGATACCTGGGCTATGGTATCAGTCCATTTTTCTGCTGCTGTAACAAAATACCTGAAGCTAGGTACTTATGAAGAAAAAAGGTTTATTTAGCTTACAGTTTTGGAGATTCAGGATCAACATGCCAACACTTTTTCTAGTGAGGGACTTCTGGCTATAACACAACATGGTAGAGAACAAGGATAACCGGCCATATGCAGAAAGAACCAAGCATGTGGAATAGCTTTGCTTTACAACAATCCACAAGAACTTACTCACTCCACAAGACCAATAAGAATCCCCTTTGAGGGCACAACCCTCCAATTACCTTGATCTAGCCCCTTACCTCATAAAGGTTCCAAAACCTCAATAAAACCCTCAGTACCAAGTTTCTAGTACATAAACCTCTAGGGGGACAAACCACATTCAGACCACCACAAACTGTTTTCACCTCTTAGCTATTGTGAATAATGTCGCTATGGATATTAGCTCAGCAGTATCTGTTTGAATCTTTGTTTTCAAATCACTTGAATATATATGTAGAAATTGAATTGCATTCACGTGGTAATTCTATGTTTAACTTTTTGAGGAACTGCCAAATAATTTTCACAAGTGGCTACAACACGTCACACAACACATTTCCCACCAGCAACGACAAGGGTTCCAATTTTTTCACATCTTTCCCAGTACGTATATTCTCTTCTTTGGATTATAGCCATCTGGGTAGATGTAAAGTGGTACACTGTGGTTTTGATTTGCATTTTCCTAATAATTAATAATATTAACCATTTTTTCATGAACTTATTTTCCATTTGCATATGTACTTTGAAGAAATGACTTTCCAAGTTCTTTGTCTATTTTTCGATGGTATCATCATATTCCTGTTTAGTTGTAGGGCTTCTTTATATATTCATATATATATATATATATATATATATATATATATATATATATATATATATTTTACGTGTTCCCTCATCAAATACACAATTTTCAAATATTCTCATTCTGTGAGTGGTCTCTCATGATTGTATCATTTGGTGCACAAAAGTTCTTAAATATAATAAAATCTAATCTATCTTTTAAAAAAACTATTGTTATCTGTTTGTCATAATAAAGAGTCCACTGATAAATCAAAAGAAATGAAGATTTGCCACTAAGAATTCTAAGAGATTTAAAGTTTGAGCTCTTAAATTTTGGGTTTTTAAAATCTATTTTGAGATAATTTTTGTAAGTGGCATAAGGTAAGGGTTCAACTTCATTCTTTTTCATGTTTTCTCAACAATGCTGAAGGAAAAAAGTTATCTTTTCAATAATTGAGATGCTAATTTATACTATACTGTTGTTCATTTAAAGGCTGGCAATTCTCAAACTGTAATTTATTTTTTCCAGTATCTTAATTTTTTTTGTGAATAAAGGCATCCTGGTTTTTATTTTAAAATATTTTTAACCCTACTTCAAAAGTAATTAATGTTTACTATCAAATTTGGATAACTAGGCAAACAAAAAGGAGAAAATAAAAACAAACATTCAGAAGAAATAGAACATTCTGCTTTCTATTATTAAAGTAATTCTTTTCTCTCTTTCTAAATGTCTTTCTAGATTTGTTATATTTATCCATGTCAAGTATACTACAAATTTTAATATCTGTGTATATGAAGGAACCAAAATTTTTATTTAACCAAACATATTAAAGTCTCTAAATAAAATAAAAAATAGGTCTGGGGATGTGGTTCAGTGATTCAGTGCCCCAGAGATCGATCCTGAATAACCTGCCCCCACCCCCGCCAAAAAAAAGAATGTTAAAAAAAAATACCATAATGTCCAATGGCAGTGCATTAGGCACAAAAAGCTATTTAAATTTAAATTAATTGAAAGTAAATACAATAAAAAATAAAGTTCCAAACAGTACTCACAAGATAGCAAGTGCTTATAACCCTGTCTGGCTAGTGACTATTATATGGGTCAAAAGAAACACAGAACACTTTGCTCATCATAGAAAATTCTGTTGGACAAAAACTGTTTTAAAATGTTTAAAATTGTCACTATTATAAATAACTCCTGAGTTAGTTAAAGTAAATAAACGTTAATGTATAGATGTTAAAGCTGCATTGATTTGCTTACGGGCATGGTGAAATAGAAGAGACAAAGATCTCTGGGGACCAGTCCAGAGATGCTACAAGTATTACAGGCTTTGTAAATACTAGTGTAGAAGCAGTAGTCTGTACAGAAACAGATGTTGTCACATTACATTATTTCCAACTACTACTTATTTTTACTAACACTATTCTTGGGATTAAATATGAATATTTGCTTATTGTCCATTTGTGTTTGTTTTTATGAATTAATTTTTCTTTGCTTATGATCCTCTAAAAGTTTTTAATAAAGAAAGGATATGAATACTTTGTTTTCCAAATATGTTTAAATATTTCTTTAGTTCATAACTTGCCTTTTGTTATGAAATGTAGGTTAACATTTATATATTGTAAAATAGACACCTTTGTTTCTGCTTTAAGTGATATGCTTAGAAAGTTTTCCTGGTTGTATGTTCAACCATTTTTTTGTTTGTTTGTTTCATTTTATACATTTAAATAGTTATGCTACATAGAATATATACTGGCATATGGTATAAGGCAGAAACTAGTCATATTTTTCCCCAACGTTAGAATATTTCCAATCTCAATACAATTCTAAGGGATAAAAACTTGACAACAAAATCTACCAAGTAGATACCAAGTAGAGATCCAATCCAATCTAATCACTTTTATGTGAGAACACAAAAACTGCATTTTTTCTTTCATTTATTTATTATTTAATTATTTACTGAAGTACTGGGAATTGAATCCAGGGGCTCTATCACTGAGTTACATCCCCAGTCCTTTTTATTTATTTAATTTTTATTTATTCTAATTTGTTATATATGACAGCAGAATGAGATTCAATTTATATTACACATATAGACCACGAATTTTCATGTCTCTGGTTGTACACAAAGTACAGTCACATCACTGGTGCCTTTGCTTTTTCGTCACTCCTTTTTATTTTTTATTTTGAGACCTGAAATTTGTGATTCTCCTTTCTTATCCTCCCAAACAGCTGGGATCACAGGTGTGTGCCACTTTTATATTTTAGAAAAAGACTGCACTCTTATATTTAGAAATGTGGCTTTTAAGATTTTGCTTTCTCAGATAATATAATTTCCATTCAGCCCAGGAATTAGACCTTATTTTCAAAATGAAGAGAAAAGTGAGCTATATGTAAAGAATTTTTGGATAGAGAAAAAGTATGTAAGAAGTACCAAAAAATTATAATTCCAGCAACTTAGGATATTGAAGCAGGAAGATCCCAAGTTTGATACCAGTCTCAGTAATCTAGGATCCTGTCTCAAAACAAAAAAATAAAAAGGGCTTGGGGTATAGGTCTATGGTAGAGCGCCCCACGTTCAATCCTCAGTTATAACAACAATAAAGAAGTAGTACCAAAAAAGTGAGATATAGTCTCTGAAAGACCTATATGGACCAATCTTCCTGTCTTTCACAAAATCACAATAAACTCCTAAAAAGGAGCCTAAAAGACAATTCTGAGGCAAAAGTTTTCCCACTCTTTACACTCATATTGGCAAAGTTTTTCATTAGCAAATTTACAAGTGTTTCAATACATAAAATTTAATAATGATTACTATGATTGTTATTTTTGACTCTTATTACTTCAATATGATTTTATTAGTCTCAAAAATAACTCAAATGTTTTATTAGGAGTGAAGTTGCAACTTCTATGGTTTTAGTTTTAAAATAGACTCTTTTTAAAGAGAACAACATTGGTAAATCCATAATTGTTAACATTCCTTAAGTTCCACAATTCCACATGAACATTCATTATTTATTATTTTTTAAAAATCAGTTCCTGCCCAGGGCCATGGTGCATGACTGTAATCCCAGTGGCTCTGGAGGCTGAGGTAGGAGGATCACAAGTTCAAAGCCAGCTTCAGCAAAAGTGAGGCACTAAGCAACTCTGTGAGACCCTGTCTCTAAATAAAATACAAAATAGGACGTGGCTCAGTGATCGAGTGCCCCTGAGTTCAATCCATGGTACCCCACCTCCTTCCAAAAAAATTAGTTCCTTTAAAGAAATATTCTAAAGCTCTAATAATAAAAATCAACACCACCCAAAACAAACATGAAACTCTCAGGCAGAGGAATCACTTCTATCACAGTTTCACATTAACAACTGGTATATTCCTCTACTGCAATATTTATCATTATCATATCGTATTCCAACTACTTCTAAGTGTATTCTGCTAAGGCTGAGAGCTCCCTAAATTCATGTCAAGCCCAGTAATATTCTTTCCCCACCTTTAGTTACATCCAAAAACTTGACACAGAGCTCAGTAAATTACGGATGTCATGATATCTTTTCCTTAAATTACACACTGTTTGTCCAAGAGCAACTGGTTTAACTTATTTGTGTTTCAAAATCCTTTCAAGCACTGCTCAAAGATGTGCTAATAGTATGACCCTTCAAACTGCCACACAGTATTTTAGCAAAGTACTTAAAATACAGGAATTAAAATATTTTTGTGGGACAGGTTATTAATGTTTGCATTTTACGAGAAGAAAACAAGCTTTGTGATTAGAAACTCATCAGAGTTAGCAGCACTAATAGGTCACAGAGTTAGACATGAACTGAGGGTTCTAATTCTCACAGTGTACCTTTCACTACATCAAGCATGAGTTTTCAGACAATTAACCTCTTAACAAAATATCAGTCATACTAGAAATACTTACACTGACCCCAGCGCCCTGTTCTTGGGTTCAAATAATTTGGATAAAGGCCATTTGGACGATCCATTTGCTGAAGCAGTTTCCGAATATGCATGACCTAAGCAAAATAATTTAAAATTAAGAATGTAATGAACAAAAATAAAGGTTATCAAGGTTTGGTATTAGTCTAGTCTTTGTTTTCTTTCTTTCTTTTTCTTTTTTTTTTTTCTGTCACTTAAGAACCTATAACCCACTCCCTGCTTTTTGTGTGTGTGATGGTCAGGAAAGCCTGCTATTTCTTAAATGACTCATTATTCTTACAAGATTGTTATTTTAAAAATCAAGCAATAATAAAAGCGATACAAAGAAAAGCAGCTCAGATAGAAATAATTTTTAAGTATATAATTATTTACTTATATACATATATATATACACATATATACACACACACACATATATATGTATGTACACACACACACACACACACACACACACACACACACACTGATGTATATATATAAGTGGTATCGGAATATAACCCTGGGTCCCTTGTATGCTATGGAATTGCTCTACTGCTGAACTACACATTGTCAGCCCTGTGATATACCATTTTAAATTTCTACATTCTACTATCCAGAAACAGACATCAGAAACATTGTTGATAAATATCATTCCAGACATATTTAATATGTACATATTTAACATGAGAACATTAATAATTTCATAAGAATGGAGGCAAAAACATTAGACAGTATTACATTAATTTAAATTTAATGAATTAAAAAAACAACAATGAAGTAAAACCAAATGGTTTAACTTTAAATACTGGCCCCATAGTACATATCCCTAAATTCCTAAAATTCCAATTCCTAAGGGATCTCCAAGAGGTTAAGGGGGAAATTAAATCACAAAATATATTAAAAGGCTGGAGATTCTCCAGGGATTTATTTTTATTTATTTCTAGATTGGTTGGATTTTATAAGTGCTTTGGCTGGGGGAGTGTTTAAACAATACAGCAGTAAAGGTGCTTTATTTCTAGTATTCTTTATTTGAGAATATTATGTATATATTTTATGGGTACCTGGCTGGTATTAATTATTTCTAACTGGTTGGGAAAACATTCTATTTTTCACAGGACCTTGTACATATTTGCTTTTTCTGGATTTGGGCATAATTCTAATCCTTTCTCTGCAAGGTCTTCCATCATTTCTTATTTGGCTGAATGTCATCAACAAATAGCTTTAGGAATAGGTTCAAAAACGCGTCTATATTTCCTGTGTCCTTTCATATTTGAGAGCACCGTTATGTATAATAATTTCAATCTGAATAATTCCATGAACCAGTTTTAGATAGTTCTGAAGGATATTATTTAACATGAGAAAACTAGCAACTTTTTTATCTGAAAATTATGTATAATATTGAATTATCTTGGACTCTTTTCCCTATCATTTCCTTTCTTTTTAATTTCTATACATTAACTTTTCTCAATTTTGACTTCTTTTTTTTTTTCTTTGCTATATTTTGAACCCTGTCTTTCTTTGCATTGCTTCCATTTTGGCCTTCATTTTGGTAATAATTCTATCTTATACTTTGTTACTGATATCACATCATATCTTCTCTGAGCACTTGTAACTACATATTCTGTTCTAAACAGATGAGGTCTTATACTCTTTGCTATGGTAATGTTTGCTCAGAATTTTCGACTGCTATTCTCTGATAAATATTTTTTGGCCAGTATTTTTCATGTGCATTTCATTCTTTTATTCTGGAAGATTTTTGTATAAATTCTGTACTTATTCTTTTTTGATGAACTACTCATTACTATTTTTCTTGACTCAGCTATTCACAAGAAAGCTTTCATATAAGACTAGATAAGAGTCCAGATGTAAATATCTTTTTATGCCCTTTGCTTTCCCCTAGTCAACAGTGATTTTCAATGCAGCACTCACTGCTCAGGACAGAATATCTGTCACGGATTCTCTTTTCTCACCCAAGTTTGCAGACACAAACATAGCTTGTCTGTAAAATTCTTTGTTATTTTTCTAGCTTCTCACACATTATTTGCAGTCCAAAGATGTATTAACCATCAGTCTGTGATCCTACTCTCACTTATTTAAGTCTTCTCCAATGCCATTTAATAAAGTATCAAACTTTACTTTTAGTTAGATTTATTTGTGGGAAACATACTTTTGTTCCTACCATCATAAGGCATCTTTTTATAAAATGACATTTTCTTGCCTTTTGTAGCTAGTTCAGAGACATATTGTTGACTTTTAATGTCAACATCAGTCTTTTATACAAAAAATAAACCCACATTAAGCTCTTGGTTTAGTCATTGAAAAAGACTGTTCAGGTTGAAGATACAGCTCTGTGGCAAAGTGCATAAACATGTGCAAAGCCCTGGGTTCAATCTATTTACCCTTCCTACCCCGCTCCCCAAAAAAGAACAATTTAGACTACCTTAATATAGTATATATCTATATAATAGATAACTATGTAATCTGTGAATAATCAGTATGTTCTTTCTTCCTTTTCAATTCTTAAACCTTTTGTTCACTTTTCTTATCTTACCTTGCTGGCTAGGAACTTCAGCACAATTGAAATGACAATAAATTTTTGTATTTTTAAAAACTTTTAAAATAATAATATTTTAAATGTTTTAAATCGAAAAGCTATGTTTAAGGTAAAAAGAAAAAATAATAATATCCAGAGCCCTGATAAACATATTAAGCACTAATCAAGTCTTTGAACAAATTTTAAAGAACTCTTTTATAACAAACAAAAAAGGAAAGAAAACTAACCTTTTTATAGTAAACCAGGTCCCCTGTCAAGTAGCTGAGGTGGACAAATTCCATATGTAGTGTACCAAATTCAGCCAGAATACTGCTACCTGCAGATGCCCAGCCCCAGTTTCGCCCTACTCCACTGAAGGAAAAGAAAAGATTGGGGGAAGGGGAACAACAACAATAACAACAAAAAATCTAATGAATACATGAATTTTAAATAAATCCCGTAAAAAGTATTATATCTAACAATAGTTAATTTGTATCTAAAACTTTGATGATTAAAAATTTTGTATAGGTAATACATCCACGTTTTAAAATTATAAAAAAGTATACATTAAATATATTTTATCTAGTCTCATCTCCTTTCACACTGTCAGGCTTCACAATAACTTTCACTACATATCAATTCAAATTTTCATGCATATATAAGCAATCTAAATATATATTCATATTTTCCTCTTTTCCTAGAACAAATATAGCCAACTATACTAACTCCTCTGTATCTTGCATTTTATTCTACAATGCACCTTCATGGTCCTTCTGTTATCACAGCTTTCTCCTCCTTGGTTTCTTTTTAATTGCACAGAATTCAATGATATTGTTGATTCTCTGTTGAAACATCCCATCCCAGGGCCATATAACCATGTGTGCATTTCAACTTGTCTCAAACTGTAAGTGTACAACTTGCATTTACGACAAGAGGACCAAAGGTATACAATGTCCTAAATGGTTAGAACATTATCATACCATAAAGAACTATCCTGCTCCATACTGATAGTGCTTGAGTAACGTCTATCACATTATATAAATAGATGTAATTTATTTAATCAATACCCTATTGATGGTCCCTAGAAATATTTCCAATATTTTATTAAGTTTATCATATAAACTTAAAGAAAATAAATATCCGTGTATTTCAGTTTTGTAGAAATAATCTCTAGGATATGTTCCTGCCCTTTTTTCCCAGCCTGCCCTATAATTTTTTATTTGAAACATTATCATATAAAAGAAAAATTATAGAATTTAGATGATGGTTTTTTTTGTTTTGGTTTTTTTTTTTTTTTTTTAGGAGTGGGGTGGTACCTGGGATTGAACTCAGGGGCACTCAACCACTGAGCCAGATCCCCAGTCCTATTTTGTATTTATTTAGAGGTGAGGTCTCACTGAATCGCTTAGCGCCTTGCTTTTGCTGAGGCTGGCTTTGAATTCAAAATCTTCCTGCTAGGATTCCTTGCATGTGCCACCATACCCAGCTTAGATGACATTGTCTTTTTAAAAGGTTAAATTTCTCCTGAAACGCAGTTTGAATACAGGCAGATTACCTTGGTTTCAAGCTTTATGGTAATCTGTTTCACATTTACCTCTACTTTTTATATAGTTGCCCTGAGATCTCAAGTTATCTTTACCAAGGTTTCTTCACCTTAGCAGATGTAAACACTAATCTCTGGGCTCCTCAGTATGGTATGACTATTAAACTCTTTCTTTAGTCATTTTGTCTTCTGCAATTTTCTGTTGTGATTCACTGAGTCTTGACAGTCATACATACACAGAGTTACCAATGACATGAGGAAAATTTCTAAGAAATTGTTTGAGTTTTTCTTAAGCCCTTCCTGTCTGAGAAAATGTCATCATGTCTCAGTCATTTTAGCAGTTACAAGACCTGACTTACATAATGGAATATTACTCAGCATTAAAAAAAGAATAAAATTATGGCATTTGCAGGTAAATGGATAGAATTGGAGAATATCATGCTAAGTGAAGCCAGCCAATCCCCAAAAAATCAAAGACCGAATGTTCTCTCTGATAAGTGGATGCTGATCCATAATGGGGGGAACATGGGAAAAATGGAAGAACTTTGATGGGGCAAAGGGGAAGCAGGGGAGGGGTGGGGAAGGGAAATGGGGGTAGGAAAGATGATGGAATGAGATGGACATCATTATCCTAGGTACATGTATGACTGCATATAAGGTGCAACGTTACATCGTGTACAACCATAGAAATGTAAAGTTGTACTGTAATTGTGTACAATGAATCCAAATGCATTCTGCTGCCATATACAAATAATAATAATAATAATAATAATAATAATAATAATAATAATAATAGACTATCAGTTTGAGTTTGGCCTCTACTGCCCTATTCCATTGACTGGAACAATCCCTTAGGAAAAAACGCCAGTATAGAGATGAACTTAAGATCATAGCCAATTCAAGAATTGAGTTAGTTGTTCTCTGAAATCTTCAATCAATTTGGTCTTATATACTTCTAGTTTTTATGTTTGCTTTTGGTAAGACGGTAGTCTGATAAAAGCCCTTCCATGGTTAGAAATGGAAGTCTAGATTAATTATTCAAGCAGTAGAGTTCATGGATTCTTCTTACTAGAATTCTAAACCATTCTATGGGGTTTTTTCTTACTTTTAGAAGTAAAATTAGCAATATTTTCTCATCTTACATCCATTTGTCTTCTGGATAAATGGATGTAAAATGAGAATTCAATATCCTTTATATTTTATTGATCAGTGCTAAAACATCAAAATCTATACCAGAACATATCAGTACCTTGCTTAAAGTTCCTTCATTATTAAATATTATTTTTATAACATCTTTAAATTATGGAAGGCCAATATCACTAATGTAATTTTAATGACTATAGGCTAAACCAAAGAAAGCATATAAATATAGTAACTACACAGGACAGTCATTTATCTCACAAATAATAAGTGCCTACTATACTGTGGGAGAGACACTGGTAAACCTATGTCAAGTTTATTCATGCTTCCACAATAAAAAAAGATCATTTAAATAGTTACAGTTGTTATAAAGAAAATTAAATAAGAAAATAGAAATCTGAATAATTTACTAAGAAAACAAGCATGTTAGATGAAAGACTCTTTATGTACCAAATTTAGACAACATATTTCTGAAATGACTCAATCTGAACTAAGACCTGAATGATGAGGAGATACTCATGAATAGATCTGGAAGAAGAGAATTCCTAGGAGGGGAAACAGCAAAGGTAATGGCAATGGGGCTGATGGAAATTAAGGGGGACTAGTGTGGCTAGAGCTCAGAAAGTAAGAAAGTCAATGATATTGGATGAGGTTAGAGAGTTAGTATAATCTAAACTCCATAAGAATTCTATAGGCTATGGTACAATTTCAGAATTTTCATTTTAAGTGTGATAAAAGGTCACAGATAACTGAGCATAATGCTTTAGGAAGAAAAACATACCATTTAGAAAAATTAGCTAGGTCTTGGTGTAGTGAATAAATTGCAGTGTTGTCAAATATAGCCCAGGAAGTTCAACAATTTACCCTTCTTTGTCGAAACTTTCTGGCAAAGTCATGAAGTTAAGCTTCAGTCACAATACACTGAAATACCTTTCAAAATACTAAATTATATACAAGGTTTGTCATCTTTTATTTTATATAGTGTCTCATAAGAAGAATCTAAAATATTAAATTTCATACACACACACAGCGCTGAGAAAATAACAACTCAGAAAAATAAGGAAATCTTCAAGAACAAGAAATAAAACTGTCAAGAACAGAAAAGTTCCAAATATAAAAAAGCTGACAAAAACCAAGTAAATAATAATTTCTGCTTGTTATGATTTTTCAGATGATCAAAATAAGAAGAATAGATATCTAAATGTACATATGTTTTTATATATAATAAGTACCTGAATACATTTACAATGAATAACAATAAAATAAGTAAAAAACATGATTTCTCTCTTGGCTGATTACCAACAACAGAATTTTAGAAATGTTGGATAAACTTTTAATAATTTTCAAGGTAAATCTAAGTGTCCTACAATCATACTCATTATTTTGATAATAAATTTGAATTATATTTTGTCCAAAGTCCATTGAAAATCTTTCTCTGGTATATTCAAAGAACAAAGCTTCTAGTGAAATGTAGTTATCAGAAAAGAAGTTTGCAAACAATTGATGTTAAAATTTGTCCCAAAACAAAGTATGAACTAATAAATTAAAGCACTCAAACAATGTGTAAGTTTAAGTTGCAATATCTTGACCTACAAAAAATGATTTGATGGAGCTCTTATTTTCAATTAGACATATTTAAATTCTAGACCTTGATGAAATGAAGAAGCCCCATGATTTTGGATTAACTAAATTGGAAAAATTATTTAAAAAAAAAACAACTAAAAGCAGAAGTCTTATTTTCAATGTAAAAATATACAGTAATTGTAGAAGGCATTCTGAATGAAAGTAAAAGGATGCATTTTTAAAAATAAGTGGTTCAAAATAGTTACACATTTTAATATGCAAACTTTTAGAATTTAGAATACCTGGCAGTTAAGCAGAATTTGATCTAAGCAACTGTTCAGGAAATACCTTCTCAAATAAAAGCAGACAAAGGTCATAGATATTAATAATTTCAAAATTGTATAAATGTACATGAAGGTGTACTTGTTTTTTTTAAGAAATTATTCCAATTTGAATATTTGGAAAATAGTTTTTTAAATTGAACTGTTTCACAGTACATCTAGTAAAAATAAAACAAATTTATCATTAAATACTGTAAAAATAAATAATTTTAAATATTTTAGCACTTTCATTCTTAAATAGTATACTTATGACTAACATGTTGTATGTTCTCCCTTATAAGATATTATAACCTGGTTTTTACATTTTTCTAGTATAAAGTAATTATTTTCCCTATGATATAACTTACAGGGCAGCATATTATCTTTTAGAGTACGAAACTTGTTTGTCCTTCCCACTGGAGGTTTAACTTATACTTAGGAGGTTTAACCTATATCTTTTGTTTTTAGGAAATATGCTATGAAAAATATGGTTTTGTATATGTCTTCCTTAGCCCACACCTCTATTATTTCCTTAGGGCAAAATACTGTGTCAAAAGTAAGAGGCTTTTGACAGATAACGATAAACTTGTCTACAAGTAAAACTACAATGTAAGAATTAACTACTTCTCACCTGATCTACAACAGAAGGCAAAATTTTTAAAATTTAAAAAAAAATTCCCTGTTTGACAGAATGTAACAACTTTATTTTAATATGAAATCTTTTGTTTTATTTTCATTTAAATTAGGGAGATAATATATTCAGAAGACATAAAATTCAAAGTATACCCCCCAAAATATAAAGACTTATGTCTAAGTCTTGTCTCTTTTCCAATAACATCCTGATCTGAAAGCCAGTCTATGGTCATATTTTCATCTACCCTTTTGGAAAATTTTGTGACTATTTAAGCATAATTTGAACTGCTTCTTACATTAGTATTTAACATAATTTTAAATGTCTCTTGGTCGTTTCTAATTTTAACCCTATTTTTTAAGAAATATTTTTTAGTTGTAGACGGACACACTACCTTTATTTTATTTTATTTTTTTATGTTCTGAGGATTTTTTTTTGGTTCTGATGATTGAACTGAGTGCTTTACACTTGCAAGGCAAGTGCTTCACCGCTGAGCTACAAACCCAGCCCTTAACTCTATATTTTTTCAAACATATTTTTTAAATATATTTTTAAACTTAAAGTTGTCTTTCAATTATTAGTTCATGTTATTTTGTTGTTGCTGTTGCTTCTGCTTTTTTATTATATCATCCCTATAGCCACACCTAGAATCTGGTTTACTTTTCCTTTTAAATAAACAATATTGGGGTATAATTTACATGCAAAAATCCACTATGAACATCCTCACACTTTACTTTTTTTTAAGACTAGATCTTTTACTCAATATGTCTTTGAAACCCATCTATATTGCTGTATTACTCAATAGTTTAATTTTTTTTATTGCTAACTGGTGTTCCATGATATGAATATAATAATTACTGAGCTATGCACCTTTTGATACACAATTTGGATTGTTCATGGTTCTGGGCTATTATGAATAAGGTTGTTACAAACAACCTTTGAATGGAAGTTTATTTTAATTTCTCTTGGGTATATAAATATCTTAGAAGGATAATTTCTTAATCCTATGCTAATTCTATTTTAACTTTATACAAAACTGCTAAACTGTTTTCCAAAGTGACTATATAACTTCACATCACAACATAAGTATACTATCTTGCCTTTTGTTTTGAATTTTCCCGATCAATTCTTTACTTTTCTTATTCAATATTGACTATTTTTTTAGTATTTCAATTTCTCTACTGAGACTTTTATTGTGTGTATGGCTGCTTTAGGGATTACAGCACTGACTGTTAATTTATACAATATATAATCAACTATTACACTATTTCCATATAATGAAAAAATACTACAACAGCATGACTTACAATAAACAGTTCAACTTACAATTTTTTTGATAGTTTTTTTTTTTTTTTTTTTTTTTTTTGGGTACCAGGAATTGAACTAAGGGGTGTTTAACTACTCACATCCCCAGCCCTTCTTATTTTTTATTCTGAGACAAGGTCTCACTAAGTTGCTTAGGGCTTCACTAAAGTTCCTGAGGCTGGCTTTGAACTTGTGATCCTCCTGGCACCAGGATTATAGGTATGTGCCACTACACCCTGATGAACTTACATTTTTTTTTTTTACTTTATAATATTACAAAAACAATATAGGATCAGTAAAAATCATACTTTGAGTTTTGATCTTTTGATCTTTTCCTGGGCTATCTGTATCTGTATGTATGTCTATGACATACAGATAGTCACAAACAGACAAACTCTCTTGCCAGGTTTCTGTTCTCACGACTAAAAGGCTCAGGAGTCACTCTAGTTAAACTGGGCTAACTGGGCTGCACAAAATAACCACACAAGAGACACAAATACCCCTTTTATTGAGGAGAAGCTATTCAAATGAGGCAAGGGGTCAGGTTTCAGGGGGCCGAGTCTATCTTCATGATGTCCACTGTCAGCAGGTTGACTGATACCTGGGTAGGCCACACCCAAGGGCACAGTAAGAGGAGAGGACACACACAAGGCACTTCCATGGAAGATTCTATCCTAAACAGGGCAAGGGGTTATATTACAAAGGAACAGGTGAGCATAGCTTCACCCATGGGGCTGTAGCAAGACATACCCATTTCTGTGACTGAGCGCCTCAGCACCCAGCTGTGGAGTGTAACTCAGTCGCTCATAATTTGGCCTCCTACACTCTCTGGAGATGCTGGGAAGTGGCAGTGAACCAGATGCCAGTCAGCCATTCAATTACAAGAATAAAAAGTTGATACTCTTAAGACTGTGTATTCTGTTGTTAAGCCATAACATTTGATAGGTTAGGTACATTAAATGCATTTTTGACCTATGATGGGTTTATCAGTATGTAACCCCATTATGAGTTGAAAAGCATCTGAACTTGCAATGCAATCTGCATACAATCCTTTGTGCTACTGTGGTCATACCCTTTCTTCTACATATATATTATAGACCACACGATTATTTTAAATAATAGCAAGTTATTACTTTTGCTTTAATTACCTTTGGAAGAAAATTCTAAGACTAACCTAGAAAAAATAAACCTTTTTTATTCATTTGAATATTTACCATTTCCACTGCTTCTCATTTCTTTTTATAGATCTTTCTATTTTTATGTCATTAAAAATTTCCTTTAACATTCCTACTAACAGAAACCTGCTGGCAACAAATTCCCTATGATTTTATTTACCTAAAAATGGCTTAATTTCATCTTCATTTTGAAGAATGTTATTAAGGGTCATGTAATTTTAGATTGACTTTTCTCTCAATGTATTATAAAATGCATTCTAATAACAGGAACAGAGGTGCATACCTGTTAGTCCCAGATATTCAGGAGGCTGAGGAGGAAGAATCACTTGGATTCCAGGAATTTGAAAAAGAAAGAAAAGATGCATGCCCATTGTTTTGGGGATTATACTGCTTCTGATAAAAAAGAAAGCAATATTTCTATTTTCGTTTTCCTGTGTATAATGTAATTTTTCCTCTAGCTGGTCTTCGATGTTTTTTCTTTTCATTAATTTTCATGAAAGAGTTTTATCTTTCTGTTTATCCTGCTAAATTTCTTTATAGGTATCCTGCTAAGTTTCATCAAGTGTTAGAGTCTGCAGGTTTATACTGTTCACTCAAATTTGGAAAAACTGTAGACATTGCTTCTTCAAATAGCTTTTCTGCCATTGCTTCTACCTCCAGGTTTCCCCCAACAATGAATGCTCAATTCTGTGCTCAATTTTCTCTTGAAAGGCAGTTAAATAACTTCTAGGCTGTTCTGTTGTTTCAAGAATTATGTTTTGGGATATGCTGTCATAGACATACAGTTACGTTTATTCTGTGGCTAATTTAGTTCTTCACTAAGACATGACCCTTCAGGAACGTCCATTCAATGTTACTGGTGTTCAGAAAGATTTTTGTTACTTCCTATTTGGCTATTTTATTCTACTTGTTTCTGATTTTAATTTTATAAATTAAAACATTTGTTTTCCAGGAAAGCAATCTTATGATCTGAAATTAATTATAATTTTGCCTCCAATCCATTCTTTATTCTTTTTCCTATTTTGTTACACTTTTATGACCTTTGCAAAAAATGTACTGTCTTGATTTTAGTGGAAAATCTCTAATATTTCATTAAATTTTTGGTTTAATAAAAGCTATACAACTTCCGGGCTTTGAATCACATTTAGAAAGCCTTTGAACTCCTACATTAAATACATAAAAGCATTCTCCATCTTTTCCTCTGGTTATTAAGTAAAAGAAAAACAATAAACATAATACAAGTTATTAAACACATTTAAGAAATGTTCAGAAACTATGTAAAATAAAGCTATACCTGAATTGATAAAAAATTTAAATACTTAAAAAGGCATAACTTATTAAAAGAAAGAAATGTAATATAATAATGTTCCCTAAATTAATTTCTAAATTTAATGCAAATCCAACTAAAATATAACAGAAAAAAAAACTAGGCCAAATAATTCTAAACTTTATATAAAAAGAATAAATATGTAAGAACTAAGAAAATTCTGAAAAAAAGAGGGTACTGAAAGAACTTCTACTATCAGACACAAAAGTTATTACAATGTTATAATTAAATTCATAAAGTAGAGTTAAAATAAACACACTAATTTTGTTTATTTGGGTTTTTGTTTGTTTTGGGGGTACTGAAGATTGAACCCAGAATTTTTAACCACTGAGTCACACCCTGAGTCCTTTTTATATTTTATTTTAAGACAAAGTTTTGCTAAGTTGTTTAGGACTTCACTAAGTTTCTGAGGCTGGTCTTGCAATCCTCCTGCCTCAGCCTCCCAAGTCGCTATATTATAGAGGTGTGCAACCAGGTCCAGCTAAACAAAATGATGCGAAAGAAGACAGTCTGGAAAATGGATTCATATGTATATGGATACCTTTTATATTTTATTATATTTACATAAAATTATAATTTCACTGAGAGAGATTGCTTCATAAGTAATATCCATGCAGTAATCCAAACATCTTTAAGAAAAAAGATCAATTTCTATCTTCCTTTTTATACCATAATAAATTCTAGATCAAAGCTATGAAAGAAAAAAAAGAAATCATTATTGAACTAGAAAACCTCAAATAAAAATCTTTAAAAATTCACTGGATGGGCTTAAGAGCAAGTTAGAATAATACAGAAAATAGTAAGTGAATATGAAGATAAACCAATGGAAATTATTCAATCTGAAGAACAAAGAAAACAGTATTGACAGCCACACACAAGAACTTTGAAAAATGTGGAACAGTAATAAAAATTCTTTTATATAAAAATTTCAGAAGGAAATAAAGAGTGGGAACAAAAAATAATAGAACCATGCTGGAGCACATCTTAATTAAACTTCTGAGAATCAAATAAAAAAGAAGTAAAGTATTAAGAGGGGAAAAAAACACTTTATATACAAAAGACAACAATTCAAATTCTCACTGATCAGAAACAATGAAAGCTAAGACAGACAGAAATAACATCTTTAAAGTGCAAGGAAACAAACAAAAATCAAACCAGAATTTTATATACAATGAACATATCCTTTTTTAAATGAATGCAAAATACTTTTTCAAACAAAGAAAATTATAGGAATACATCCCAGTGGACAGGCACTGTAGGAAATGCTAAAACAAAGTCTTCAAGATTAAGTGAAGTAATACCAGATGAAAACCCTGATCTTCAAAAAGGAATGAAGAACAGATAAATGGGTATATTAAACATCTAGATATTAGAATATTTCCTCCCCTTTTAATTTCATTGAAATAAATATTATCTTTAATTCAAAGCTAATATTTTAAAAATGTATTTTGAGATTTATAGTATACCATATAAGCAATGGGAGGGAAGATGTATATGGAGAGGCATAGTTTCAATGTGTCTCCAGTATTATTAAACAGCACAATATTACAACATTAATTCTAACTTAACAGATAAATTAATTACATATTAACTTTTTTAGGTTGCTAAAGAAATCACAGTGTGTGTGTGTGTGTGTGTATATATATATATATCTGTGTGTATGTATATATCATGGTTGCTAAAGGAATCAGTATATATACACCTACATATATATGTATACATACATTTAATGGTTGCTAGAGTAGTAATCACTAACAAAATTAATAGGGGAAGTTAATAAACTAAAACAGAATTCTAAAATACATAAGGAAGTCAGGAAAAGACAGGAAGAAAAAAACAGAACTTTACTATATCAGTAATTGCATTAATGTTAATGTACTAGACATTTCAACCAAAGGGTAGATATTGTGATATAAGATACCAAAAGCAAAATCCAATTACATACTATCTCCAAAAAAACTATTATAATTGAAACACAGGTTAAAAAATCAATAGATAATGTAAGGGTAGAACAGCTACATTAAATTTGATAAGTATTAAGAGAAAAATATTACCAGAGATGAAAGACACATCATTAGTGATAAAATGAGCTAACCACCAGAAAAGTATATCATAAATATGTATCTCAAAGTTTATAAATACAAAGCTTGCCAGAAATATTTTAACACACATCATCTCAGCTATTCATAGAACAATCACACAAAAATTAAACAAAATCAAGACACCCACAAAGAACCTGAACAATACCATAAATCACCTGAACCTGATATATGTAAAACATTATACACATTGTAGGTACAACACACCTTCTTTTCAAGTGTATTCACCCCCCCAAAAAGGCCATATATTGAGCCATAAATGAGTTGCAAAAAATGTTCAAGGTTCAAATTCGAGAGTTCTATGTGAGCACGATGAAACTGAATTAAAAACTAAATAAGATCTCTGTAAAAAAACAAAAGCAGGGCAATTAAACAATACAATTATAAACTACTGATTCATCAAGGAAAAACTCTCCGAGAAATTTTAAAATACTTTAAACTGAATGATAATGAAAAGTGATACATTAAAATTCTTTCCTTAGAGGAAAAAGTATAGCTTTATAGGAAAATAGTAGCTTATAAGGAAGAAAACGTCTAAAATTAATTACCTGTTTCCAATGTAAAAAGCTAAAAAGAATAAAGTAACTCCAAGTAAGGAAAGGGAAGGGAATAAGAGAAATAAAGCAGAAATCAATGAAACAGAAAAGACAATCAAGTGAAAATCAGTGAAGACAAAAAGTACCCCTTTAAAAATAATAATAAAATGGATAAATGCCTAGTTAGATTGATCAAAATAAAAAGAGAATACCAATTAAGAGCATTGTATCAGTAATAAATGAAGGGATTATTTACTACAGAACCTACAAACACATCAGGCATAATAAAGTAACAGGAACTAAATAATTTAGATGAAATGGAGAAATTTCTTAAAAATATAATTAAGTAAAAGTGACAGAAAATGAAAATAAAATAAAACATATATATAAATACACATTTATTTTTTAAATGAAGTATTAAAAATCTTCTCACATAATGCTAAGTCAAGTTAGCCAATCCCAAAAAAACAAATGCCGATTTTTTTTTTTTTTTTTTGATATAAGGAGGCTGATTCATAGTGGGATAGAGGCAGGAGCATAGGAGAAATAGATAGGGCAGAGAAGTTGGAGGGGAAATGAGTGGGGCATGGGGTAACTAATGATGGTGGAATGTGATGATCATTACTATCTAAAGTACATGTATGAAGACACAAATTGGTGTGAATATACTATGTATACAACCAGAGATGTGAAAAATTGTGCTCTAGATATAAGATTTGTAATGCATCCTACTGTCTTATATAAATTAAAAATTACATTAAAAAAAGAATATTCATGGGGGAAAAAAATCTCACAAAGGAAATTTCTGACCCAGACAGTTACATAAGTGAATCCATCAACTATTTAGGGAAGAGGCCAGGAATGGGGATGCACACCTATAATCCCACCAGCTCAGGAGGTTGAGGCAGGAGGATCCTGAGTTCAAAGCCAGTCTCAGCAACTTAAGAGAGGCTTTAAGCAACTGAGCAAGACCCTGTCTCTAAATATGAATAGTAAAAAAAAAAAAAAAAAACAGAAGGGCTGGGTATGTGGCTCAGTGGTTAAGTGCCCTTCAGTTTAATCCCTGGTACCAAAAAAAGATTAAAAAAAAAAAAAAACTTTAGGGAAGAAGTAACACCAGTATAACATAATTATTTCAGAAGAAGGTGAGACTAATTCCATTTTATTTTATAAGGCCAAATAACATAAAAACCTATCAAAAGTAGCACTAAAAAGTAAATTTCCTACCAAAATTCATCATAAACATAGTTTCATAAAGTAATAAATGAAGGGGTTATCACTACAGAAACAGATAGTTTCAAAAAGTGCTAGAAAATCAAATATTCCAAAATATAAAGACAATAATATATTAGGGCCAAGAAATACCCAAGGAACTCAAGATTGACTTACCATATGAAAATTTTACAAGTAATTTACCATACTAATAAAGGCAAAAAAAACTTATGGTTATTTTTCTAGATAAAGAAAATGTATCTGGCCACATTCAACACTCTTTCATGATTTACAAAGCAAATTAACAGGCTCTCAGTGAAATAGGAAGAGACAAGCTCCTCAATCTGATAAAGGCACTAATAAAGATTGTACAACTAACATCATACTTGAAAAAAAACAATTAAAGCCATATGTCAAAAGCTTTCTTGGGAATTCAAAAGAATACAAAAATAAAGAAAATCTCTTCAGATAAAATCACAAACCCAAAAAGTTATAGAAAGTATATCTGAATGTGGGAAAATTTTAAATATATGAATGCAAAAAATATTATACCGATAACAGTAAGGCAGAGAGACAGGAATTTTACAATCTACAAATAACTTTACAAATTAATTAGAAAAAGACAACTCACAAAAAAGTAAATTTAAATGTCCAATAAATTTATAAGGATGATCAAATTCACTAGTCAGAAAATACAAATTAAAATAACAATGAGTAACATTTTTCAACCACTAGTTCATCAAATTTACTAAAATACTGATATCTGCAGACATTTGGATGCTCCCACACACTGGTGGTAGAAAAGTGATGTACTACAGCCTATTTGGAAAATATTTTGGCAGTATTCATTAAATTTAAACATATGCATACCTTTGATCTGATAAACCCAAACCTGGGAATCTGTACCAAAAAAATCAAAAAAGACATTTGACCCAGCAATCATATTCTTGAGAATCATTTCTAGAGAAATAAAATGCCCACTAACACAAGGATCATAACAGGATGCTATCCAAGCAGTATTTATGATAGAACGAAAACAATGGAAACAAATGCCACTGATATATAAATGAATGAAACTATTCCAGGTCTCACTATGTATTATTCAACAGAAAGGTTTAGATGACCTGGAAGAGTATTTTGAAAAGAGTATCACTGAATAAGAAAATAAGAAGTGGGAAATCAAGCATTCAAATAAGCCCTTTAAAAAAAAAAAAAAAAGCCCTACCAGGTATATATGTTTGCATTTCTGTATGTTATATCATATTGTTACCATGGGTTGGGTTTTGAGCAGCAAGAATGTGGGAAGGCCATGTTGGAAATGATCAGATCCCATCCAAAGGGGGGGGAAATAACTTAAAAAGTAGAGAAATAACAAATTTTATGAAACATAAACTTAAGTAAATCATTTACATAAATATATACAAAGAAACTAAATGAAAATTAAACTTATAAAATGCTCATGACAGGGTCCTTTGTAGGGCATGATGTAACGTGGGACATGTTGCATCAGAAAAGAGGAAACCTAACTTGCTGGCCGCTACCTGCTTCCCAGTCCTGGGGCCACATGTGGCTAAGCGAGCACCTAGCGATTAGCCAGAAGGCATCGGATCACCTTTAGGATAGGCTCAGAACCCTTCTGCCCTCATGGACAGCTCGTGTCTCCCATTACTGCCTGTGGGATGGGTGTAGATATAAATTCTCCCCCCCCCCTGCTGACCTTTACCCTGATTGGTTCCTGTACATTATATTAGCTGTGTGTGTTTTCTCAATAAAGGAGATCCTGCTTTGACTGTTCTCCCTGGCGCATCTGATTGTTCTCCTGCAAGGGAGGGCTGGGTGCGGGAGGCCAGTGGACCTTTACCTTTCTTGGTTCATCCTGGTCGGGGCATGCTCCCCCAATCTCTCCCGTAGGTCAGGAGGGAAGGGGCGGGTGGGCGTGCTAAAAACCCCGACAGTCCTTGAAAACTTTTCTACTTTATTCTCAATCTTAAATTTGAAGTTTTGCAATTTCATCTTTATTTTTCAGTTCTTTTCTTCTATGTAGCAAAAAAAAAAAAAAAAGTCTTTCTTCTTTCAGAATTAAGTTTTAATTATTATCTAAGAAGGCTGCATGATTCTGTAAAGTTACTGAAGGAAATATCAGAAAATCTATGATGAAGCTAAGAAAAAGAGAAGTGTGTGTACATCATTTGGCTACGTTCTTTCAAGAGAGATTGCTCTGGAACTCTAGTCAGCACTTCTCTCACAAAGGAAGTAATCTGCATTACGTATAGTACATAAAATTAAATAATAGTAAATTTAGATGTAAAATTCATTATTTAAATGCTGATTCTTAATGTAAATTTAAACTCTATCATAAAGTTCTTCATTAGAAAGAAATGACTAAAATAGATTATTTTTTCAAATAAATTCACAGATTCACACCTGAAGAAAAATAAATGTTCCTAACATTTATTCTAAAGAGCTTGGATAAAAGGGGATCAACTGTCAAATTTTCACATAATTTATAAACTTCAACATTAAAATAAATATTGCTTGGAAATGAGCAGCAAAAATTTCAGTCAGCATGAATAATTTAAACACCAGTTAAAATGTTAACATCATTCAAATTTTAATTTTGTACCTTTGTTTGAAAGTTATATGAAGAAAACATTTTGTCTATTTCTAAATAAAAAGTAGTGTTTTAGAATGAAATAGATTGCAAAGAATAAACCTTTAAGAGTTCACTTTGATTTTCAAGAGTGTAGATATTATTGCCAGGTGTGGTGGCACAAGCCTGTAATCCCAGTGACTCAGGAGGCTGAGGCAGGAGGATTTCAAGTCCAAGACCAGCCTCAGTAACTTAGATCCTCAACAACTTAGCAAGACTCTGCTCAAAATAAAAAATGAAAAGGACTAGGGACATAGCTCAGCTGTAAAGCACCTCTGGGTTATATCCCCAGTACCCACCCCCAAAAGAAGAACATAAATAATAAAGACCCTTCAGCCAACATCATGAATTAGGTGTAGTTTTACTATTAATATGAGTCAACAATAGAAAAACCAATTTCTAGGCACATTGTTTTCCATTTTGACTCAGAAAAAAGCATGTGATATGTAAAAAGAAAAAGAGAAAATGTATTTTGAATCTATTACAGCACTAAATGGAAATGAACAATAAATATTGTGTAACCATATACATGAGGAAAAAAAATCTGAGAGAAACAAGTAGTAAAAAGTGGAATGAAGTAAGAGCAGGTGACCTGTTTTAAAGTAAAGGACATATATTTAAAAAGCAAAGAAAAACAATTTATGTCTTGAAAAGCATGGTGGGAGAAGATCATAAGAAATTTCTAAGACTAATCAGGTAAAAACAAATAAACAAAAAAATCTGTTAATTTAATCTTCCAGAATAGAAATAACCAATAAAATAGAATTTACCTTTTCAGATTCACCATTGCCCAGGGAATCCCAGTAGGTGTGTTAAAAGCAGGTAGGAGTTTCTCAGCCAACTGTACTGCTTTAATCTTGAATATCTAAGACAAAAATATGAATGATCACAAGTTACAGACATCAATAAGTATTTGCAAATTGTTATTTCTCACAGTATGCATTCCACAATGTATTAGGTCCATGGGGCGGAGGGCAACCTATTGTTATCATGGAGAGTATTTTAATCAGAGAAAATGTTTGCAAACTGAGGAAAGGTACCCAGCATGGAAAACCCTAAAACTACAATTAATTGAAAAGAAAGATACAGGTCAGGTATCAATATTATCTCTATTTTTAACTGGAAAAAAATCTAAAACATTAGGCTATGGCAGGGAATGGTAGCCCACACGTATAATTCCAGCAACTAGGAAGGCTCTAAACCACTTAGTAAGACCCCATCTCAAAATAAAACCCAAAAGGACTGAGATTGTAGCTTCAGTGGGAAAGTGCCCTGGGGTTTGAGCACCATTACCAAAAGAGAAAGAAAACAGAGAAAAAAAACGAGGCTGTAAAATTTTCATTCAAGATATTCAAACTTAACTTCGATGATAAATTAAAATTAAAACAGAAGAAAGATGTAATCCAATTTGGATAAATGGCCTTGGATTACTATAAACACGTTTATATTTCAACATTTTCCATTAAGACCTAATCATGTTATAAAAGGAAAAAAAAAAATTGAGTTCACATTCCAATTTTCAACCTTCAGTTCCACTTGCTGCTTTTTTGGTTCCCAAAGTTAAAAAAAAAAAAACAAAAAACCGTAATATCAGTGATTTCTAAACTTTTAAAAACATATACTATTATCAAGAAGTATGGGGGCTGGGGATGTGGCTCAAGCGGTAGTGCGCTCGCCTGGCATGCGGCTGCCCAGGTTCGATCTTCAGCACCACATACCAACAAAGATGTTGTGTCCGCCGAGAACTAAAAAATAAATATTAAAAAAATTCTCTCTCTCTCTCTCTCTCTCTCTTTCTCCCTTTAAAAAAAAAAAAAAAAAGAAGTATAAGGTAAAATTTCTATTATTTGCTTAGCATATTCTAATAAATAGATTTGGGTACTCTATTCTGAACACTACTGACTCATACACTCTAAGACTGTTTCAGAATGTTCTAGTAGAAAAAGTGGTGTGTTCTCCTATATTCCTTAAGCCTATCCTCTTTCAAAACAATTCCAAATTGATGAATTATTTAGGATACTACTTTCTCACTGATGCCAAATAATTTTGATCTCCAAATAACTAGTAGTTGACAGCCTGAAACAGATAAAAGTTTTGATTTGAGATTATATTAAACCAAGCATCCCAAAATTATTCAGGGTAGGAAACATTGTACAAGTGGACAAACATTAAGATGTTCTGCAAAATCATTAAGAATACAACAAGTAATAAAGGCTAAGAAGGATTGGGGGAAACACTCACCCCAAATTACATATTTTATATATAATTTTAAATATTTAAAATTACATGTTCATAATTCTATTAATTGGGCCCACCATGCTGACCCCACGTTTTCTTTTAAAAAGCAATTTATCTTCAGGCCCTCCTGGCTTAAATTGACATGTTACATACCTCAGGAAAACTACCTGTTATCTGCACAGGAAATGCAGGACTGAAATAATGCCAATAAGAGGAGCCCAGGAACTTTTGTGACTCCTAATACAGAGCAGATCCCACAACTCAAGGAAATAAGGATAATTTCTACTAACCATAAAATCTGTAAGAACAGGTTCCAATTAGAACTGATCAGCATGGGCCAAAGTGACTGAGAGTTGTTATGGTAGTAGGAACTTAAAAGTTTGATATCATCCTGCTGTTGATCATAGGTCAAGAGGTAGATCTGGTTAGGACTCTCTGAAAACTTTCTTGGAACCCCCAATAAAACTGGAAGTCAGGAGAGGCGCACTGTTCCTCCCCTCTCTGACAGGATCTACTCTCTCCCTAGAGCAAGCATGCCCTCTTTTTCCCTATCCCTTCTAATAAACTCATACCTGTTACTCTTAGCAATATGTCTGAAATCTTTCTGAACTGATCAAAAGAATTGGGGCTTGAGGAGGCAAGGGTTGTCTGTGCACTGCCTCAGTTTCCTGACAGACCCCAGTCGTTTAACTGATTTGCACTTTCTATTTCAGAAACATATTTTGATAAGATTAAGACAACAGAACAGCTAATATAAACATGCAACACAGGCAAATAACATAAAATCTAGTAAATTTCAAAAGTAGAAATAATTATACAGTTCTGCCCCTCAACCACACAGTTCCTTCTATAATTCAACCAGTTACCAGCTTCTTAAATATCTAGTAAATATTTTGTATTTAACCAGTTCCATGGTATGCATGGTTCTTAACCATTACAAACATCAAATCCTTTAAGTCTGAGCCCTCCTTGAAAAATAAATTCTGTCGCATTTTCATGCACAGAATCTCCACCACAGATTATCATATTGTGAACTTATTTCTTTCCCTCACTGTTGTACCTTGGAGATCTTTTTAAATCAGACCACAAAAGACTACCACCTTGTTCTCTTTAGTGGCCGCAGAATTTCCTTTAGTATGTATATATTGCAATTTATTTCATCAGACTCCTACTGATGAACATTTAATTTGTTTCTATACTATGTAGCTATGTGATGTATCACTATGTGGCTATGGACAATTTCAAAGTAGGAATATATAAACTAGCATGTGCATTGGCAATTGTGATAAGTTATTATCAATTTGTCCTCCATACCTGTTTTACTAATTTATACTCCCATCAGCAATTTGTGAGTGGCGGTTTCCCACTCACAACACAAAAGTTTTCTAATTTTCTATTCTATTAATCTGATGTTGAAAAAATATTCTATTGTTATTTTTATATCCATTTCTTTGCTTATGAATGTGGGAGATACTCCATATCCATTCAAAACCCTTTTCAAGCATAACTTTGTGTACTGCAGAGGACAGAAAATTATACAAAGAATTTCCCCAGACTCCCACATTTTACAGTCTTAGAAACTGAGGTATAAAGTGAAAAAATAACATGTGTCCGAAAGTCATAAAGCTAGTAAGTGGTTAGTCTGAATTTAAACCCAGGCAGTCCAACTTGAGAGTCCATGTTCTTGACCACATACACATGCTTTCAATTTGCATTACTTAAAATTAATTTTTACAGTCACTAAATTTTTCCTCTATTTGGCCTCAAATGTTGTGCTTCTTGAGGCCTGATTCTATGTCCCCTTCTCTTCCTACCCTAAATTGTCTCCCCAGACAATTTCATATGTCTTTATTTTTATGTGTATACCTCTTTACTGTATCTTACATTTTCCCTCTTGAAAGATACTCTGGCTATTATAAAATTCTGGGTTGGCAGCCATTTTTACCTCAGTAGTTTAAAGATTTCACTTTAAGGTCTTTGTTTTCAATTATCAGGTACAGAGCACCTGACTCCCAAATTTATTTCTCTAGTCAAAATTTACAATGGTTAACAACCACCACCACTACCACCTAGGAATAAATTTTACCAGATATTGATTAAAATAATTGAAGATATACATACATACACACACAAAAAAAAAAAAGCAAAAAAAAGGGGGGGGGGAGGACGCCCTGTGTTCATGGATTAGAAAAATTAATATTGTTTACTATCTATACTGCCCAAAGTGATCACAGGTTTGATGCAATTCCTTTCAAAATACCAGTGACATTCTTCACAGAACTATCAAAAAAAAAAAAAAATCTAAAGTTTATAAAGACGGAACAATAAAAAAAAACCCATCTTGGGGGGGGGGGAAGAGGCATTATATTACTTGACTTCAAAATACATTATAAAGCTATAGTAATCAAAGTAGCATAATATCACCAGAAAAACAGAAGCATATACCAAGTAAAGAGAATAGAGAGCCCTGAAGCCCACAGATCTACAGTCAACTGATTTTCAAAAAAGGGGAAAAAAACATGCATTAGAGAAAAGACAGTCTTCAAAAATGCTGCTGGGGGAAATATAGTTTTAGGAACTGTCATTCTACCTGCCTGATAAAAAAGAAACCTCATTCTATCTTGTTAACTTAAAGAAGCTACAAATGCCATATAATCACTTTTCTAAGCCTCCTCTGCAGCTAAGGCAGTAAGTGAATATGACCTTAGTTTTGCAACTGAGAAGTATACAAATTAGGCGGAGAGAAGCAGCTAGGGACCACAGATGGTGGAGAATTCACTCAATACCTCATGTCAAGTGTCTAGAAACTGTGAAGAACAGTTTACAGTATCAGTGGGACCATCAATCCAAGCCACAATGTGTGTGCAGCAAAGTCTACAGTGAATCGGTACTGTGATGATGTTTACCACTACATAGAGATTAGACAGGAAGGAGAGTAAGTAAAATTGTCTTTATTTGTAGATGACATAATTGTATATCTAGAAAATCTAAAGGAATCTACAAAAAAAAAATAGCTAAACCACAGTCTCTTTTTTTATTGCAATGCTAGAGCCTCCAGTATAATGATAAATATAAATAGTAAGAATGGACCTCTTTATTTTCAATCCTTGAATAAAAAAAATTAATCAGGATATGATTTGCTATAAAATTTTTGTAGGTGTCTCTTATCAGAATGGGGCGGGGGGGAGAAACTCCTAGTACTAATTTACTCAGTTTTAAACACTAATGGGTTGATTTATCAAATGTTTTTAGTGAATTAACCACAAAAATTATATAATTTTTCTTTTGTCAATTAATATGGTAAATTACATTCACTGCTTTTTCAAATGTTAACCCAATATTGCTCTACTAGGATAAAATCAAATTGTAAGATTTATATATGGAGTAAATGTAGGTATATATACACACACATAAAATATATACATATGTATAAACATAACTATATATATATAATCATATTCTTACTGGTTATGCTTTACTGATAGTTTGCTCAGAACTATGTGTTCACAAGGTATACTGGTCTGCAATTTTCTCTTTCTTGGTTGATATTTCATGTTATGGTATTAGTGTTACGCTGGCCTCAGAAGAACTGAGATATGCTCCCTGTTCCTCTGGTTACTTAAAGAATTTATGGAAGATAGTTGGGGGTCTTTTACCTCTTATCTGACAGAACTAATCAATAAAATTATTTACCTTGGAATTAATTGTATAAGTTTTATTATGAATTCAAATAATACTATACAGGAGGTTATTCATATTTTTTACTTTGAGTTAATCTTGATAAAATCATTTTTAAGAAAATTTGCCCATTGTCTCAGTTGTTAAAATTTTTTGCAAAAAATAAAATCCATTACTATGCTTTAATGTCTATGGAATTTGCAATGATAGCTTGACAATGGACCTATCATTTGTTCCTAATCTTGGTGATCTGTCTTATCAATTTAGCTAAAAGAGCTTATCAATTTTGTTGATACTTTCCATAAACCAACTTTGTAATATTTTCAATTTCCCTTGTGATCACATACTTGATATATTTATTACCTAGAAGTGTGTTGTTAACTTTCAAATATTTGAACTTTTTATTGATGACTATCATTGATTCCTAACTTAGTCCCACTGTGGTCCAATAATATATCCAATATTATTTCAAACATTTTTAATTGATTGAAACTTGTTTTATAGTCCAACCTATGATTTATCTTGATAAATACATCATGTGCACTTGAAAAGAACATGTATTCTACAGTTCATATAGTGTTCAATAAAATATCAATTCATTTAAGATAATGACATTCATTTAAGAGTGTCATTTGGGACTTCTACAACATTACTTCTTTCTATCTACTTGTCCTAACAAGTTACTATGAAAGAAATGTTGAAAGATTGCTACATCTTTTGTAATTGCCTTTTTCTTTTTTTCTGGTACTATGGATTGAACCCCAGGTGCCTACCACTGAGCTACATCCCCAGCCCTTTTTATTTTGCATTTTTAGACAAGGTCTTGCTAAATTGTCAAGGCTGTCATCTAATTTGCAATCTCCTGCCTCAGCCTCCTGAGTCCTGGGAGTACAGATGTGCACCATCATCCCTTTTTTAAAGGCAATCACAATTAAATGAAACCTGTCCCTTTTTTTTTATTTCTGCACTTCAGAGCTCTGTAAGTAGAGGCCTACACATTCATATTACAAACTTTCCTAATGAAATAAACTTTTTATCATTATCCAGTAATATTTTTATCTTAAAATCTACTTTGTCTGATATTGATACCATCACTCCAGACTTTCTGTGCTTACCATTTATATATTTTGAATCATTTTTTTCATCCATTTACTTTCAAACTCTTATACTCTGTCTAAAGAAGATCTCTTACAAATACAGCATAGTTAGATCTTGCTTTTATTAGGCCCATCTTGACTACTTTTACCTTAAACTAAAATGTAAAGGTAGTGTTGACATTATTGGGCATTGATGTATGTATGTATGTATGTATATGTATTTTAACTTTTTCTGGTGCTGGAGATCTAACCCAGTCCCTTGCACATGCTAGGCATACATTTTACCACTGAATGAAACTCCCAGTTCTCCTTTGTTTCTGTTTGTCATCTCCATTTTTTTTTTCTTTTGGTCCCTTTAGTCCCTTCTTCCTTTCTGTTTATGTAAATGAATATTTTCTATAATTCCAGTTTATTTATTGCTGCGAGCTATACATGTTTGCATTATTTTGTTCAGTGTTTGCTCTAGGGATTCAAACAAATCCTTTAATTTGTCAGTGTCTACTTAGAGTAATACCATAAGACTTCCTGTAAACTGTAAAACCTTATAACTGTATAAGTTCATGTCCTCCTCCTCCTTTTATTCCACACCTATAATGTACTATATTTATATAACCCCAATATAAAGTATTATTTTTTGCTTTAAAAGAAGAATGTAATCTTAAAGACATTTAAAAAAAATCTCTGTGGTTTCTGATGAGTACTAGTTTTCCCTGTGTTTTTCAAAGTTATCTTTTTGTATATGCTTTTCAGCTATTTGACCAATATGCCTAGGTAAGGTTGGTATATATCATGTTAAGAATCTACCTCTTGAAATTCAGGTTTGTCATCAAATATGGGTAAATCATGTCCACCTTTTTTCCAGGTACTGAGACTGAACAAAGGTGTGATTTTTTTTCACTGAGCTACATCCCTAACCCTTTCTTATTATTTGGAACAGGGGCTCAGTTGCTGAGGCTGGCCTTGAACTTGTAATCCTGACTAAACCTTTTGAGTTTCTAGGATTACAGAGGTGCACTACTATACCTACAAATATGGCCCTTGTTTCTTCAAAAAATTTCCCAGGCATTTCTCTCTCCATCTAGGACTCCAAATTGTATGTATGCTAGACTTTTTAAATATTGTCTCACAAGTTTCTAAAGCTTTGTTCACTTTTTTAAAGATTTCATTCTCTTCACACTAAATAATTTAAATCTATCTTCAAGTTTACTATTACCATTTCCAATGATGTTATTAAACAATAAATCTTTTATTTCGGATACTGAATTTCCATTTCTAAAATTTCCAATGTTATTCTTTGTCACAGACTTCATTTCTGCTTAGATTTTTCATCTATACAGCCATTTCAAAAATACTTTGTAGAAACTGATATAAAATCCTTTTCAGCCAATTCAATATCTGGGTTACTTCAAGACAGGTTACCATTGACTTTTTTAAAATGTATGGGTCACATTGTCCCTTGTTTTTTTCATACACTGAGTAATTTTTAATTGTATTGGTCACTGTGATTGATATTCTTCAGAGACTATTGATTCTGTTATATTCTCTCTTACACCATTTTTTGTTTTATGAGGCACTTAGATAAACTCAAAATCCAACTGTCTCTCCCTACAGCAGGAAGAAGCTGCAATAGGTGTTCAGTTCCTTTAGTGATGGCTAGGATGCTCATTGTTTCTCCCACTCACACATAGTACAGGGTTAGCCAAATAAATGGGCAGTTATATGCAGCACTTGGGGCTTCTTTTCTGTGGTACTCTTCTATCCCACATTTTACCCTCAAATTTCTACTTCCATGGTAGCGATAAATTCATCACATCAGTAATAATAACCAAAACCATCAACTATGACTTGGGGAAGACATTGTGACTTTAAACATGAATATGTACAAAAGTAGTAGAACCTCACACATTTAAGAAAAAATGTTAAGAGAATAAATTTTAAAATATTTTCTACGTCAGCAGAACTTAGTGGAATGTTTTGCCTAACTACAGGAACCCTGCAAAAAAAAATCAAGAGGTCAAAATTTTCAATGGGAACATTAATTTCTGGAGTGAAATCAGGCTTTCCAAAATTAAACTGAAAATTAATACCAAAAAGGGCAATAATTTCTGGTATTAAGACTGAAAAAATTAGCAGTCTAAAATTTCTTCCTTTATTCATAACTTCACTAAGAGGACTTTAAGTTAGAAACTTACATAGTTCAGGGATAATATCCCTGAATGATCTTACCTACAAGCAACATAGTACATTTGCATTTTGGTAAAGAAAGATTTTACTGCTGTAGTTTCTTTTGTTTTTATTATCTGTGATTATATATTAAACTCCACATAACAACTTCTATATTTTATCTGACAGATTTCTGGTACTGTTATCCACATAAATCATGTTATTGTAGGAAGGAACACCATTTTGATAACTATTATAAAACATGAACAGAGACAATCCTGTTAAAGAAATGCCATAAATTTGAAGCTGGCATCAAGTAAAATACTAAATCATCAAGGTTTTTAACCTGTGAATATTTAATATAACTAGTGCTTTTTGAGAAAATAAAATGATAAAACTTCACATCTATAATATTAATAAATCAATAGGAGAGAGGAACACTTTGTTAGAATGGCATGTAACTCTCACTTGGTTCCTTATACCAGAGGACAGAGTGCATGTAACATGTTTTTATTTATAGTTACATATTTCCTTACTACAAGAAAGTACTTTGTTAGATTATAAATCACAAGTAATTTTCTGGTTCATACTGAAATAAAGGAATTTATTGCCCATTAAATATCAGAATAATGTCATATTCATATTATTTTTCTGTTTTATTTATTTTAGCACTTTCTCTAGTAAAGAAAAGAAAGATAATATGTTGCCAGAAAGGCTGCTTTGGTATAAATGTTAAAATAATCTTCAGAAATAAGATTATTTAGGTCAGAAATTTGGATCTACATAAAGAAGAGGAGAGAATCAGAAAATAAATCAGTAAAATTAAAAACTTTTATTTTTCTTGCTCTACAGATAACACTTAAAAATAATAACAACAATGTACTCAATTATGTATGTACATAAGGTTCAATTCCTGGTAGTTTAGAAAAACAACTCCCAAGTTGCCTCACTGGGAAGTTGTATCACACAACTCAAACATTTTAGGAAAAATATAATGCCAATTATATACAAACTTCTAGAGATAAAAGAGCAAACACTTGGCAATTCATTTTAAGGGCAGTGTTACTCTTCCCCCACCACAAGAAGTTTGTTACTTTTACATTCTTTTTCTTTATTTCTTATTGTTTAAATTGATTCTTTTTAGTTATACATGATAATAGAATCCATTTTGATATAATTATATAAACATGAAATATGTCTTATTCTAATAAGGACCCCATTTTTGTGGATGTATACAATGTGAGATTCACTGTGGTGTATTCATATTTTACATAAGAAAATGATGTCAGATTCATTCCACTGTCTTTCCTTTTTCTATCCCATCCTTCTCTTCATTCCCGTTTTTCTAATCTACTTAACTCCATTCTTCCCCTTTCCCCTTATTGTTTATTAGCTTCCACATATCTTACTTCAAACACACACACAAAGGTATTAAAAGATTACAGATATCCATATGAACACAGATGCAAAAAATTCTAAACAATGTAGTATTAAACCAAATCCAGTGATATATAAAAATAATATACCATAACCAAGTGGGGTTTTTTTTAGCAAAACAATGCAAGACTGGTTTGATATTTTAAAAGTAACCAATATAATTCACCATATCAATAGACTGAAAAAAGAACTATTATATAATTATTTTATTATAGCCAATTTTTTAATAACATCCAACATCCATTCATGATAAGAATTATCAGTAAATTAAGAATATAATGAAACTTCCAGAAGATGATAAAGGGTATCTACAAAATACTTATAGCAAACATTATGCTTAATAGTGAAAGACTAAATGCTTTTCCCCTGATTCAGGAACCAGGCAAGGATGCTCACTCTCACAACTCCTATTCAACTTTGTAATGGAAGTCCTAGGCAATGCACTAAAGCAAAGCAAAGAAAATTCTTCTCTGTGGAAAAATAAACTCACCTCTTTACTAATGATTTAATTATTTACAATGAAAATTCCTAAGAATCCATTAAAATCTATGTAAAAGCTATTAAAATTAATGAAGTTAGAAAAATCTCAGGGTAGAAGGTCAATGTAAAACTCATTACATATTAAACAACAATCTGAATGTTTTTTTAAGTGCAACTGTACACTTAAAAAGGGCAAATCTTGTTTAATACACATCACAATTTTTCAACAATGACATAGCATCAGAAAGTTATCTAAAGAGAACTAAGATGTCCAACAGTTAATAATTTAAGTCTTTATTAAAAGATGTTTAAAATAAATAGGATTTATATACATTTGTAATAAACAAGTGGAAACTGAAAAAATACACTATTATTAGAAACATCCAGTTAAATATCAAAATATGTGCAAAGTCCATTTATATGCTAAAAATTAGAAACACCAATGGAAATAAATTTTTAAATAACCAAACGAAAAGATATACCATATTCATGGATTAGAACACTCAAAGTTGTTAAGATGTTTATTGTCTCTAAAATTATAATTCCCATAAAAACAATAAGAGGATCTTTAACAGCAAGCTGATTCTAAAGTTTATATAAAAAGCTAAAGTAACTAAAATAGACAAAACAATAGTTAAAAGAACACATACACCCTGATTTCAAGATTTTCCATAAAGCCATAATAATGAACACCATATGGAAATAGTAAAAAATCTTATAAAAGAGGCTGACAGTAAATGGTAAAGTTACTATAAAATGGTATAGGGAAATTTTCTAAGATCAAATTCTGTATCTTATTTTTGTTGGTGGTTACAACCATATACACCGTCAAAGCTCACAGATTATACTCTAAAATAGGTAACTTTAACTGTATGTGAATGTACCTTGATAAAACTGATTTTGAAATCCTAGTTAATTAATTTAGAATGATTTTATTCAGAAGCTAGATCAGAGGTTCACAAAATACAGAACCACCATTTGCAAAATCACATTTATCAAAGAATACTTACCCAAAAAACGTAATTGTGTTCTCTATACTAGAACCACTACATCAGTCCTGTGGACAGAGCTTGGACCTTCATTCATAAAAACCACCCTATGTGATTCTAATACACACTTTGAAAACCTCTTGGACCAAGTACAAGTCACTTTTTTCTATTCTGTTAAATCTGAACTGAAGTGTTCTAAGGAAATGTAAATTGGAGGTATATCCAAGTTGCATAATAAAATTTTACAGTAAAATTACATACTAAATGATTTATATATTAAATACTAAATACCAGCATCTTCAAACACATTTCTTCTTAAAAAACAGCAGTACATGAATAGCTCACTCTTTACATACACAAGCACACAAAGACAAATATTTAAATATAAGCATATAAAGTCAAAATGGGAAATTTTATTTTGTAACTCAAGATACAGGGAAAGTTTTTTTAAGAACCAAAATCTAGAAGTCACACCGGAGGAAAAAAATCTAAAAATAACTAAAGTTCACAGCAAAAATTAACAAGCAACCCCAAAGACAACATAAATAGAAATATGTCTTTACAATATACATACATAACCAAAGATGAATTTTCTTAAATTTAAAAATATCTTATGAATAAATTTGCATTTAATTTCCAAACAATAAGTTTTAATAATTAATATTTGGTACTAGGAGCATCTGTATTAATTCTTCCTGATTTATTCCTAAATTTTGTTCTTGGTTTCTTTTCCCAATTGTTGAACCAAGCAATTAATTATAATGGCAAAATCCTAGAGAAAGATGACTTTTGTAAAGGACACTTGATCTAAATAAAGCTGGAATCTGTGATAAAATTATATTTTACTGAGATTCTCAAAAACAGAAAAATTATCATTCTAAGGAACATTTCCACCTGAAGCATCTAGTTCTTTTGGCAAACCTTTAGATGAGTTCAATAATATTCAAGTTCAAAAAACAACATGCTGCTAGGGAAGTCTTTCATTTGATTAAATTCCATTCATAACCCCTCCCCACAAAACAATGTATTTTTTACTTAACTTTACTCACCTCTTCTCCTGAAAGGTAATATGCTGCAAGCAGGCCTCCAATAAATCGAATGTTAACTTCAAACACAGATACTTCTGAATTCTGTGAAAACATATTGAAAATAGTCACATATACATATTGCTTTATAGCTTTCAAAATATTCATGTGTTTCTAACAGTCTAAAAGAATGTGTTTTCACTTTCTTTATCTTTACTTCTCTGAAACTGCAATCTCATCTTCCATTTGTTAATCTTATTTAAACTCTTCTATTACATAACTTCTAATTGCTGAAACCAACGGACCGTTTCCATGTACCTTACTGTAAAATTACCAAGATATTCAATTCTGTTGACTATTGTCCCTTCCTCTTGCAAGTCTCTCTTGAATACTAGATCTTGGAGTATGGAACATCATTCTCCTTACTAATCCCTTTATTTCTGTTCTAATCACTACACCACAATTTTTATTTCTATCTCTTCTCATGAATTTTAATTATTTTCCTAATGTATATATAGTAACTTTTTTTTAAGAGAGAGAGGGAGAGGGAGAGAGAGAGAGAGAGAATTTTAATATTTATTTATTTTTTTTTAGTTCTCGGCTGACACAACATCTTTGTTTGTATGTGGTGCTGAGGATCGAACCCAGGCCACACACATGCCAAGCGAGCGCGCTACCACTTGAGCCACATCCCCAGCCCCATATATAGTAACTTAATGAAATGTTAAATGAGGCACCAAAAAATGATGAAATTGTGGATTACCAAAATAATAATGCTGAGAAAACTTGGTGTAACAGGTAAGAAATTCATGTAGGGGCTGGGGATCTGGCTCAAGCGGTAGCACGCTCGCCTGGCATGTGTGTGGCCCGGGTTCGATCCTCAGCACCACATACAAACAAAGATGTTGTGTCCGCCAAAAATTAAAAAAAATAATAAATATTGAAAATTCTCTCTCTCTCTCTCTCTCTCTCTCTCTCTAAAAAAAAAGAAAGAAATTCATGTATATATTCACATTGCAATATATATCAAAATGAAAAACAAATTATTTATAAATATCAAAAAACAAAGAAATTGAAGAAAGAATTGAATACTATAATTCATAAATCTCCTTATGAAATCAGGTACTATGCAAGCATAAAATCAGTAGTTTTCATAACAAATTTATAACAGACATGAAATATCCCTAACACAACAAATTATAAGAATAAAAATCTTAAAATTAAAAAGCAAACAAACTGAAGGATATTTGGCACAAATATAACAATATTAATTACATATACATATGTAATGGACTAGATAGACAGAGTCTATAAGAATGGCTATGCTGCTAGAAAAATTCTAACAACTGGAAAGAAAAGTAAAACTGGCAAAGAGTAAAACCAAAGAATCCAGAGTATATGTGACTCATATAAAAATAATAACATGCATAATTAATTTAAAAAATTAAAGGGCTGGGGTCGTGGCTCAGTGGTAGAGCACTTGCCTAGTGTGTGCAAAGCCCTGGGTTTGATCCTCAGCACCTCATAAACAAATAAAACAAAGGTATTGTGTCCAACTACAACTAAAACAACACTCACACACACACACATAAATATTTTTAAAAATTTAAATAAGTAAATAAAATAAAAAATTAAAGGGAAAAATGGATTACTCTGAAGTTTTTCTGACATTCACAGGCAGAACACATTGCGTGCTAACATAAATATAGTTTTCCAATATAGAACTATGATAATACAATGTAATTTTTTCCTAACAAGACTGCAAAGGACTAATGTTAATTCATGTACTCCCAAAATCTAGCATACTGCAGGGCATACAGCAGACATTACTAAACACAGGGAGGAAGAGCCTCCAACACTCACTGGAACTGCAACAAGAACCCTCAAATCAGTTTCCTTGCTTTCATCCATGTCCTACTTCCTACACTCCACTCAGTACCATATAGCTAGAGTGGGCATTTTAAATCTTAGTGTTAGGTCATACACAATGACTTCTGGTTACACTTAGAGTAAATAAAAATCAATATGCTCATCCCCACAACTTTTCTGACATCTCTCCTAGCATAACTCCTTTGATTCAGTTTCACTATATAGGCCTACCTGGTATTCTCAGAACTGCCAATCTTGAGTCTTCTACGACAGTCTTTACATTTATTACTTTCTTGTCTGGGTGCTTTCCCTTCATCTAGATAAATCACTCACTCTATCACTTTCTACAGATGTCAACAAATGTTACATCAGAAACTTTTCTGATCACCCAATATAAAATGCTGTAATCATCCATCACTAATATCCTTTACCCTGCATTAGTTCCCCAATTAACATTTATTATCATCTAATTATTTATAACTACTTATAAAATCCCCTCTTGACCTTCTCTAGACAGAAGAGAAAAGAAGTTCTGGAAGGAAAGAAGGGAGAAATGTAAGAGACATTATTGAAAGGAGTAATAACTGAGAATCTTTTAACATTGATAAAAACATAAATCCTCAGCTTTATGAAACACTGTGACTCCTTTAAAAAATAATAACATAGATACATGGTAATATAATTATAGAACAACACAATGAAGCCAGGCCCAGTGGCACATGCCTCTAATCTTATCTATTCAGGAGCCTAAGGCAGGAGGGTCACAAGTTGGAGGCCACCTGGGCAACTAGCAAGACCCTATCTCAAAATTTTTAAAAATAAAAACAGCTGGAAAGTAGCTCAGTAGAAGCATACCCCTGGGTTCAATTCACAGTATCACACACACACACACACACACACACACAAAACGTAAAAGAAAATACGGAAACATGGGAGGAAAAGAAAGATTACTGTTAAAATTTAGACTGATGAGCATACTTTACAATAGTACAGAAGTTGATGACAATGGAACCATCCCACTCTAAAGGACTGAGAGAAAATAATTGAGCTCTCATTCTATCCTCAGCTATATCTATTAACAGAGGTCCTTTTACCCACATGCACAGGACTTCCCTTGGGTCTCATTTCAGAAATACCATCTTATCAAACAGCTCTTCAATAGCCACCCCAGGTCAAATAGCAATGCCCCACCACTACTTACTCTAATTCTATCTACTCTTGTTTATCATTCTCCACAGCACTTTCTACTTTCTGACATAACCATATATAATTTAAATAACTATTTACTGCTTTTCTCCCAACACTAGAATGTAAAACCAAGAAAGAGATGATTCCATTTGGGGTTTTTTTGTTTGTTAGTTTTGGGGGTACCAAAGACTGAGCCCAGGGGCACTTAACCACTGAGCCACATCCTCAGCCCTTTTCTATATTTATTTAAAGACAGAGTCTTACTAAATTGCGTAGGACCTCGTTAAGATGCTGAGGCTGGCTTTGAACTTGTGAATTTCCTGCCTCAGCCTCCGGAGCTGCTGAGATTACAGCGATGTGCCACTGGCACCGGCAAGATTCTCTTTTTGTTAATTACATATCCACAGAATTCAGAACACTGTCTGTTGTAGAAGAGGCATTAATGATAAATTACCTATTTTATCATTCTTAATCTGCAGTTTGAAATATAAATTGGGACCAAATAAACAATTACACATAAGAAGGAGTTGAGCTGCATTCGAAGATTCTTATGTCCTACAGAAGGATTAAAAAATTGATTAATTTCAACCTTTGATAAGTAGTAAAATTTAAAGGGTAATCCCAAAATGGATGGAAGTGGAAAGTCTAATGTCAATCTAGTTGAGGAAAAGGGACAAAAATGTAATTTAGGGCTGGGATTGTGGCTCAGTGGTAGATTGCTCGCCTAGCATGCATGAAGCACTGAATTCAATCCTCAGCATCACATAAAAATAAAATAAAAATATTGTATCCACCTAAACCTAAAAAATAATTTTTTTAAAAAAGCAATTTAATTCAAATTATGAAAAGACAACAGAAAATAAAATTAAATGAAAAGTATAATACTCTAATGTAAGTAGCAAAACAAAGATGGAAAACCCAACCCTAATTATATTTTATCATAATAAATGTAAATATTTCAAATTTAATTGTTAAAATAAAAGACTGCATCTCTGCATAAAGATAACAAAATTCAAATACACACTGTGCAAATTAGCTAAAACATAAGGATATAGGTTAAAAATAAAGAGACAGAAAACAACTATACCATCAACTATTTTCTCTCAGGTTCAAATTCATTCTTCTTTAACTTTGATATAAAGGAAATGAAAATAGATTTCTCTTTCATCAGCTGGTTCCTGTTTAGGCCCCACCATTAGGCAACTATAAAAACAAAATACAAGACTAGAGGAAGAAGAAGGGACTTACTCCTTCCTGTTTACTTCCAGTTTCTAACAGCATCACACAAGCCATGGTTCTTCACCCTAGTTGTGGCAGTTGGTTCCAAGGCATTATCCTGTCATATACACACAATCCCCAAACCAATCTCACTGTGCCTATTTTTCTTTTCTTTCTTTCTTTTTTTTTTTTTTTTTTCTTTTTTGGTACCAGTGATTGAACCCAGAGGCACTTAACCACTGAGCCACATCCCCAGTGCTTTTTTTTATATTTCATTTAGAGACAGGGTCTTACTGAGTTACTTAGGGCCTCCCTAACTTGCTGAGTCTGGCTTTGAACTCCAATCCTCCTGCCTCAGGCTCCTGATCCCAAGCCACTGAGATTACAGGCATTTGGCCACCCCTCACTTGGTAAAACATACCAAGCACTTACAGGGTATCCTCCTCAGAGGCCAGAGTTTCACCATCAAGAGAGTCTTTTAAGAATTCCTAAAGACCAGCCACACCTGAGCAGCTCTGGGTACTGGCTCCTCAGGTTTCAAGCTACTAAATTTTAATGATTCCAAACTCTTCCCACAGTTCTCAGAGAGCCACATGTGTTAGCTGCTTCCTGTAGTTACTACTTCTGGAGACACCATATACTTTTTCCCTTTTTAGTTCCCCATTACTTGGCAAGCAATTCTAAACAAAAAATTCTCTATTTGAAAAAAAAAAAAAAATGGTATAGTTCTGCTTCCTTTTCGAGCCCTGATTGGTACAATGATCTTTCAAGGAAATTATCAGACATAATAAAGCTGCCATGTAAATGAACAGGAGTATCTGAGATTACACAGATGCCAATTCTCTTCAAATTAAACTATAAATTAAATGAAATCCTCATCAAAATTTCAAGAGACGTTAAAAAGAAAAAAATGAGAACTAAAATAATTTCCTCACGGACCAAGATTAGATATTATGATTCAGATACAGATATTAACCTTCTTATAAAAATATTATGATAGTTTAATATTGAAGAAGGGATAAGTAAAACAGACAATGGAAAAGAACAAATTAATATGACCAACATATGACTAATAATGGCATACATAAATAGTAGGGTGTTATTTATGTATAAATGAATGGTGCTAATATCACTTGATAGCTGCCTATTTACCTATTTTAATCCATATGGATTAAAGATAAAACACAAAAGCAAAACTTTAAAAGGTTTGGAATAAAAAATATATGCTGGCCAGGCATGGTGGCACACACCTATAATCCCAGCAGCTCTAGAAGGATCGTGAGTTCAAAGCCAGCCTCCGCAACAGCAAGGCGCTAAGCAACTCACTGATACACTGTCTCTAAACAAAATACAAAATAGGACTGGGGATATAGATTAGTGGTTGATTGCACTGGGTTGAATCTCTGGTACAAAACAAAACAAAATAAAATAAACACACACACACACACATATATGCATGTATACACACACGTATCTCCTATATATCCTTACGGCCTTATAGTAGGAATTTTATATACTAGATATACAAAAAACAATCTGCCTAGCTACAAAGGGGGAAAAAAAGCACGACATTTCTCAACTTTTGTGTAGTTAGATGGAACCATATGAGTAAAATCTACCCAATAGCATGGACACAAAAATAGAGTAACCAACTCCCAAGAAGTGTTCTGAAAGATTAGTTACATATCTATCCTCTCTTTTCTTCCTTTATGTCATCTGGAAGGTAGATAAGATCCTGGGTCTTATGGAGCCATCTCATACCAATGAGGTCAAAGCTATATATATACTGAAGTTAATAGAGCAATTGAGACAAAGGATCCTAAGATCTTGATGATCCAAGGAGCTATCCGAAGCAGCCCTGGACTTTTCATCTCAGTATCTGACTTGCATGAAATAGAAATAAACATCTTGTTTTGGTTATTTTATTTTAGCTTTTTCTGCCACCCATAGCCAAACCTAAACCTAACAGATAATAAAATTATTCTAATTAAGATATGTCAATAAATAGATCCAGCATTTTTAATGTTAGAATAACATAATAGAAGATAAACAGTTTTTTCTGGTTAGCACAAGGAAAATCATTAGAAAAGAAATAAATACTGATTTAAGTCACAGTTTAACTATTAATGAGTGTCACAGAAAAAAACATAAGAGAAGAAGTGAAGGACACTAGAGTCAAAAGGAACACAGCAAACACATGGCAATATCATGGAATATAACAGCGAATATGACAAAACAGCCCACATGCCTTTTAGGTACTGGTCTTATGAAAATAATGATTTTTCACTAAGCATCCAAAATGTATCAGATTATGTCAAATAACCCTCATAATATTACAATAAGATAACTATTTTATCATAAGTTTAAAAAGAATAAATAAAATTCCTGAGCCACATAGCTAGAATTAATTGTGCTAGGCAAAGTATTGGAAGGATACATGCAAGCCTGATTATAACAACTTAGAGTTGTACCAAATCATTAAATATTTTCTAAAGAAAAAAGAAACCCAAAACCCACTTATTATTTACAAAGCACTTTTTAAATCCTGATGTATCTATTTCATTGTTTTCCCCACTCCAATTATTGATCTAACATACTTACACAATACCTCAAATGATAAGGGCAAGAAAAGTAAAAAAAAAAAAAAAAAAAAAAAAAAAAAAGATGCTGCCAAAAGGTGTGTATTTTATGCAAAAAATAAGTAACAGCTGATGATCCCCAAAGAAGAAAGTAGTCTTAGTATTAACATTTCTTTAAACTGCTACTATCATGCTTAGCCTCACAGACCACTGGCACCACTATAACAAAACACTATAAACTGAGTAGCTAATAAACAACAGAAATTCACAGTTCTGGAAGTCCAAGATATAGATGTCAGAGATTCAGTGTCTGGTGAGTGCCCACTTTCTGATTCATAGATAGTACCTTCTAACTGTGTCCTCACAAAGTAGAAGGGGTAAGGCAGCTCTCCAGGGGCTTATTTTATAAGGGCACTAATTCCATTCAGGAGGGCTTTATCCTGATGTCTCAATCACCTCCCAAGGACTCATCATTAATGATTATGTTTCAATATATGAATTTTGGAAAAATACAAATATTCTGCTATGTTCTACAGCAAAGAAAAATATGCCTTTTCCTAGTCAACCTAGGAGATTAATTATCAACTGTATACTCACCACACTGAAATCAAGGTTGTCTTCAATCCATCTTTGTCCATCTAGAAATTCATCATGAAGTCCCATGATATAAAGGGTATCCAAAGCATCTACTATAGTAGCTCCCATCTGTGAACTTCCTGTATTGGGGGAGGGGAAATAATTCATTAAAAGATCCCCTTCATATTAGGTCTATTTTATTTCACATGTATATATTAAAAGTAAATTAAAGACTATAAGGACCAAAACAGAATACCCAAGACTATTCACCATTCCGTTAGAATAGATAATATAGTTTACAATATTTTACTGAAGATGGCACATTGATAACTAATAGGAAAATAAGGGAAAACTGAAAGTGTAATTCTCCTTAATTTTTGTCTGGTCAGAATATAAGATACCTATCTACTTAACTGAGATAGGAAAAAGAAGAAAATAAAAAGGAGAATTAATTTAAAAAGGCAAGTGTTGTTCAAGATGACAGCTATGACAAGTGTAGCTAAGAAGGATTAAATGGTGGAGGAGGAGGTGTTGCTGGGAGCCATCAGCCAAGTAGGTATGACAATCTCCTTGCCAGCTTACTCCCATGCTGTCTAGTGGAAGGACTTCTGAAAGGTGACCTTGCTCAAGGACCAGGGTGGTTTAGCATAATAGGAGATTAGGGTGTTCCCCCTTTAGAATAGGGCAGTTTAGCATAATAGGAGATTAGGGTGTTCCCCCTTTAGAATAGGGCGTATCCTGCTGCTGAGTTCCTCTTGAGTTCTTAGGGTCAGACAGTATATTTTGGGAGACAGAAGCCCATGCGGAGTGGATTTAGGCAGAGAGTGGATTTGGGCAGAGTGTGGATTGGGGCAGAGAACGTGGATTCCCCCAGAACGTGTTTGTAGACGGCCGGTGTGAGTTCGGGAATAAAGAATTGCTGTTTGAATCTACAAGCTGTGTGGAGACTCGTGATTTGTGCCCAGCCAGAGACTGTGGCAAGGTGTAAGTCATTTTGATACTCTGTTTTAGTTTGGTTTCACATTCCACAATCCGGATGATGTCCTCAGAGAATTTTTTGGTGTAATAAACTCATTTTTGTTCAACTTCTTTGAACACAGATTTAAAGTCTTCTTTGGGAACCAAAGTGGGGGTCCCCAAGGAAGCAGAAACTGAGATGCATGCTCATTTTTCTCTGCTTTCAGTGGATTTCTATTTTTCAGAGCTGGATTATTTTCTTCATTTGATACACGATTGACTTCATCTGGGTCACTAGTTCACCGGGCAACCCCTTCATTCTTTGCAACATTATTTGGCAGCAGTGGGATGGGCAACTTCAAATCTATATCAACTTCTATTAAAATAGTGAATGGCATAAAAAATCACTACAAAATGTTGAGAATGGTCAATAAAGAGTAGAAGACTGAAGAAGACTGTCAGTTACAGTCCTTAACAATAAATGGTAAAAAAAATAGTGCTACACTTGGATAATAAGTAATTCAATGCCCACATTTAACACAAATGTTGAACTACACATGCACCATTTTAACATTAACAGGAACTGTTTTTTTAAAGATTTCAAGCAAACTCAACTTTCAGTATAATTGTATCTAATCTAATCTATTTATACACACCTCATCTGAGCCCATATTTGTCACAGACTTTTGAGTTTATTGTTGGGACCACACGATAGGACCATTTTGTGTGTGTGTCTTTAAAACTGTTACAGTATCTATATGCACTTTTCTTTTTTAATAAATGTAATCCAAGGTGAGTCTTGACTTTTGAGTACTGCTAGGACAAGATTGTATACTGGATGTTTTTCCAGTAGTTTATAATTAAAGATATTAATATATTAATGGTAATGCATTTCTAGTTGAATAAAAATTTAAGAAGGCTTTCTCGTTGTACATGAATGCTGGCAACTTAGTAAAGTTTTGACAATTGTTTAACTATGTAATGTTAGCTTAGTTTTTAAAAGCTAGTAAGCTGAGTCTTTGTCATTTGCTTTAAAAAAAAATAAAAAAATAAAGGAACAAATGAAAATAATTGAACTTAACATGCAAGTAAGAAAGAACAATAAATCCAAGAAACAAAGCAGAATTAGAAAAAGCTAAAGGCAGAAATTAATGAATTAGAATGAAGAAAACTATCAGAATAATATATTCAAAAGATTTGGTTCCTTGAAAAGAATCACATGGTAAATCTACCTCTAACCTAATTTTTCAAAAGCAAGTAACAAAATACAAAACAAAAGGAGTAAAAATGCAACAACAAATAAATACAGAAAAAAATAAAGATAATTATAAGAAGCTCATTTTATTCAAGTTTTAACAAATTTGGAAAATAAACAAATGGAATTGGGATGTTTCTATGAAAATATTGCATTATTTTGACTTATCAAAGGAAAAAAAACAGAAATTCTTAACAGAAAAAGCAGAAGAAAATGAAAAGTTTTCAAAGAGCTAACCACTAAAAAGTACCACATTCTAGAAGTTTCATAGAATAAATTTCTACTTTAATTTTAAGGCTGACTACCTCTTATTCTGCATAAACCTTTATTAAACATAGGGAAAAAAGGACTTAAAATCTAATGTATAAATTTTGAATACAAATTAATGAAAAAACATAACTTACTAAGGAAAATAATTAGAGCAGATTATGCTAAGTGAAGCTAGCCAATCCCTAAAAAACAAATGCCAAATGTCTTCTTTGATATAAGGAGAGCAACTAAGAACAGAGCAGGGAGGAAGAGCATGAGAAGAAGATTAACATTAAACAGGGATGAGAGGTGGGAGGGAAAGGGAGAGAGAAGGGAAATTACATGGAAATGGAAGGAGACCCTCATTGTTATACAAAATTACATATAAGAGGAAGTGAGGGGAAAGGGAAAAAAAAACAAGGGAGAGAAATGAAGTACAGTATGGTACAGTAGATGGGGTAGAGAGAGAAGATGGGAGGGGAGGGGAGGAGAGGGGGGATAGTAGAGGATAGGAAAGGCAACAGAACACAATAGACACTAGTATGGCAGTATGTAAAAACGTGGATGTGTAACCGATGTGATTCTGCAATCTGTAGACAGGGTAAAAATGGGAGTTCATAACCCACTTGAATCAAATGTATGAAATATGATATGTCAAGAGCTATGTAATGTTTTGAACAATAATAAAAATGGAAAAAAATAAACATGTACAAGTATATTCATAGCAGCATTATTAATAACAGCTAATGTTTTGAAATGCAAACATAATGAAAAAAGTTACTACTCATAAAAATAGATAAATTTCAAAAATACAATTTTTCAGCAGAATAATTAAAGTGCAGATCAATATTGGCACAACATGATTCTATTAAGGAAATGTCACTAAGTGGCAAAATACATGGAATGAGATGTCAGAATAATCATAACCATTTTTTAGGAAATGGTGACTGGGATGTAGGCTTTTAGATACTGATAGTGATCTATTTCTATAACAGTGTAAATTGCTGACTCTCCCTGCTTGTTAAATTAGCTTGTACACATTGTGGTTTCTGTGCTTTTGGTCTGTATATTTTATTTTCATAAAATGTTTACAGGATAAGATTAAAATTTTTTTAAAAAAGAAAATAAAGTAACTATCTGATTTCATTGTATGATGAAAACAGTGAGGAGTCAAATTGTTGGGCAATATGGTAAGTCTAACTTTATAAGAAACTAACAAACTGCTTTCCAGAGTGCACAATTTTATACCCCCAGCAGCAATATGACAGTTCCAGTTGTTCCACCATCCTTGTCAATATTTGGGTCTTTCAAATTTCAGACATTTTAATGGATAAGTGGAGATATTATTTTGTGGTATGAATTTTATGTTTTTACTTGTTCTTTTAAGTATACATAACAATAGGATTCATTTTGACATAACTATAAAAGCATGGAATATAATTTGTTCTAATTCAGTTCCCAATACCTCTCCAATTTTATAGTTAATATTTTCTATATTCTAAAAAGAAAAAAAAAGTTACTTACTTAAAGGTCACAAATGAGAATCTCATATGTTTTCTACAATGTTGAAGAAAGAGTCAAATTTCATTACTTTTCCAAGTACACCTCAAGTTGATCCAGCACCGTTTGTGGGAAAGACTATTCTTTTGCCCACTGAATTATCATTTTTGTTGAAAATCACTTAACAATGTATGTTGATCAGTTTCACTGATCTCTTTGTTCACATTAGACTAAAATCCTACTGTCCTCATTATGAGAATTCTATAGCCAATCTTAAAATCAAGTGATATAAATTCTTCAGCTCTGCTCTTCTTTTTTTAAAAACTATTTTGATTACTATAAGTGCTTCACAGTTTCATACTGGTTCTTTTATAAGACCAGTATTAATCTGATACCAAAGCAAGACAAAGATACTTCAAGAAAAATACAAACCAATATCCCTCTAAAACAAGAAAGCCAAAATCATCACTATATTAGCAAATCAAACCCTAGTTAAGTTAGAAATAATGAAAATAATTTAATTAAATACCTATATAAATGCACATGAAAAATAAAAAGTACCTTTCAAAAAGCATTACAAAGTCAAAGAATACTCTTTTCCAATTCAAAATTCCTTTTTTAAATGCAAAAAAGACCCTTCCCTAACAAAACTAAGAATTCATTCTACTTATCACTGGTGTAATAATTAGTACTAACTCTCCTCAATCATGTGCCTCAAGGGTAGGTCCTATTTGGGCAAAACCAAATGAACATATTTTACCTTTTAGGTACAGTACATGGTTCAACCATGGGCACAAGACCCCATTTAAAAAAAAGCATGAAACAATGAATCTTTCACTGAAACATCTAAAAAACCAAACTATTTCTTCTCTACAGTGTTCTCTTTTCCACAGATGGAGCACTATGAAGACATGAAATTTCAAATGCTGCAAGCATCCTGCTAATAAGCCAGGTGAAGATATGAACACAAAGAGATAAATAAAAGAAAGAGTTAAAGAAAAAAAGTTTAGTTGGAATCAAGTCTGTTTCAGGACTTCATTGAATTGATTGCATTTGCTTTTTAATTTAAGTCATTTTGATATGCATTTTCACTAATCTCCATATAAAGAATCTTTTGATGCCAAGGATGAATTACACAGAAGTCAGAGGAACACTAATTTCAGTTACTAATATGAAAGAATTGTTTAATAATCAAAGCTAGGAAAAAGAACCTGTTTTTGGTCAATTTTTCCCCTGTAGCCTAAAATAAAATTTCCATATCCACTTATATGTTCCTATGTTATAGAACATGGACTTTTACAAGTTTCTGCTAACTTTTAAGATTCTGGTTCAATACAGGTACACTGAATTGGGTATGTCAAATGAGGCACAGAGAAGTTCTACACTTCCCTTAAGGCTTTTTATTAAAAGGGGGGAGGGTAAAAAAACAGATGTACAAAAATTCTCAAACACTGAGAATATGAGATAAGCAGAAGAAGGAACAAAGTAGGAAACAAAGTTTTAAACTTTAAAAACGTATCCTTTAATAAACCAACTACATACAAAAGACTAATCATAATCAAGGATCTGTTCCCATTTAGCTTATTTGGCTGGAAAAAAATTAAGCACTAAAAAAGTTTTAAAAAGACAAAACACCTAATTTTGACTACTGAAAATTCTGCAGACTGTGGTTTTGCTTTTTCCACCATTTCACTGTAAATTTTCTTCACACAATATATGTTTTCCATGAGATAAAATTAATATTTCTCTTTCTTTAAAATATCAGAACCAGTACCTATTAGATACATGAAAATACAACAGATGTACTAAGAACTATAGTTTGAAAAAAGTAGAAAATCAACATTTACTTCTTATTTTCAATTCATGTTTAAACTCCAATCCTTTAAAAAGGCTCAACTAACCACTGAGCTTATTATAAAGGGATACTTGAGGGAAGAATTTAATTTAATTAACTAGTAAGTATAATGTATTTTTTTACATTAATGTCTCATTTTCTGATATCTACAAATCAATGGGAACTTCTAAACGTGTAACCTCTGCAAAGGAAATATACTTTATTTCATTAAATGACAGCTACCAAATTAAATATAGTATCAGATTCTTGGTAGTTACTGATTATCTGCATAAAGGAGATTTTTTTTCCTCTTCTGCCACATCATCTCTCAAAGCCAGAAAAAATTAATTTTTAAGACATTTTATTTTTGACAGAAAACAAGTTACATGATGACGAGCAATGACAATGATGCACAACTATAATCTCAGTTACTGTGAGACTGAGGCTGGGGAATCCCAAGTTTGAACCCTGACTTAAGCAACTTAGCAAGACCAAAGTTCTTTGTTTCAAAAACAAAAACAAAAAAGGATTTGGGATGTAGCTCAGGGGTTGAATTCTCCTGAGTTCAATCCCCAGTAACTCACTCACTCACTCTCTCTCTCTCTCTCTCTCTCTCTCTCTCACACACACACACACACACACACACACACACTATGAGGCAAATTACAGCATTAGAAAAAAATGTTTCCATAAGAAAAAAAAAACTTTATAACATTTAACAGAAAATGGATGGATCTGGAGACTATTATGCTAAGCGGAATAAGCCAATCCCCAAATCCCAAGGTCAAATGTTCTCTCTGATATGTAGATGTTAACAAACAACAAGGGGGAGAGGGGAAGAACAGAAATTCAGTATATTAGATAAAGCAGAATGAAGGGAAGGAGGGGGAACAGGAATAGAAAAGACAGTGGAATAAAGCTGACTTAACTTTCCTATGTATATATAACTACACTACAGTGAATCTCCACATCATGTGCAGTCACAAGACTGGGATTCTAATTAGAATAAGAAGTAGTCCATGTTTGTATAAATACTTCAAAATATACTCTAGTATCACATATAACCAAAGAACAAATAAAAATAAAAATCTCAGGAATAAAAAAAAGAAAAATGTTTTCATAGTGTCACAAGGAAAAATACTGTCATTGGAATTATTGTGAAGATAAACTTTGATTAATAAAGAAACTTCATTGCATGTGACTAGTATAGAAGTATAGTACCTTCTTATAAGTATAGTACCTTCTAATCCCCATTAAAATTTTCTTGCCTTCACCTATCATTGTTTAAAAAAAAATCCATCACATCAAAGAGCATTTAAAATGGGTATAAGGAGTAAAGGCAAGAAGGAGTAGATCAACAATTCTCAAGACTTAAACTTGAGTTTAATAAAACCTGTTCAGTCAAATTGGATAACCAACAAACAGAAAAGGTCAACAAGTGAACTGAGCTAAAAAGAGGTAGGAAAAACAAAACTCAAGATTAATACAACTCTTCCTCAAACCTCCATTAACACACAAACTGTTAATTTTTCCTTAAGAATTATGAATTTACAACATAACTCAATTTACCAACCAAACCACTTTGGGTGTATTGCTTTTATTTTTTTCAATGTATATAGTACTAACGGAATTTCCTATCTCTTCCCTCTTCCTCTACATACACAAATGGTATTGTGTTGAAGAAGAAAAACTACAAATAGTATTTGGAATACTAAGCATTCCAAAGTAACTAGAACTAAATCTTGACATGTTTGCAAAAAAATATACGTTTACAGTTCCACAGAAACACTCAGATTTTACAAAGTACTTTTAAAACATTAATCTTGTTTTAAAATATGGAAACAGAGAATGGAAACAGTAATTAGAAAAAAGTAAATTTACCAAATATGTTAGTGGAATGTCCTTTCCTTGCAATAGGTCTGAGTTCGTTATGACCCCATCCGTATGTCCTATAATTATCCCAGGCATGTTTCATCATCTGAGAAGAAAAAATTATAATTCATCAAATTAAAATATTCGCAGACCATTATTTTTATATTTCATGTAATTCAGGGTTCTATTACCATATTCTTATACATTCTTCTAGGTCTCCCTACATAAGCATATGATTCAATTAACACTTGTATCAGTGTGAAAAAACTCATAACTAAGTTAATCTCAATCTATACATAACTATGTTAATCTATGTAACAGAAAAAAAATTATGTGTAATCAACAATTTTTCTTGAGGAGCAAGGTGTTTGGCATTCTTTACTTTTAAGAACTGCCAATCCTTTTGAAACAGCTACCCTGCCCTCATTGTGACTGTGTATCAGAGGTGTCAATCACAGGGCTTTGCTTCTATCTCTAATTAATTTAGCATGGCGAGAAAATTTCTTACCCTTCAATCAGAAGTCAAAAAACTTTACTCTGCTGAGGTAGCACAAAAGCAGTACTAGATAATATATAACCAAAACGACACAGTTTGTTTAAAAAACAAAAACAGGCAGTTTTTTAGAATCTGGCACACATATTATAGTTTGCCAATCCCTAGACAGAGTGACTGGGTTCATGTGACTTAAGTAGGGACAATCATATCCTTTTTAAACATACTATTATAGACACTGGGAAACAGAGAGACTTTCATTTTGTGATCACAAGGTCTATATAATATAGAATCCTGGAGCTGAAAATGACTAGCTCTCCTAACATGGAAAAACTAGATAGCAAAAGGAAATAGAGATAAATGCATACTACTAACAATTATATCTACATACTTAGATTGAGTCAATTCTAAATCCATAGTTTAAATTCATTAGGCTAATAAACATTTTTATATGAGTTAGTTTGAACTGAGTTTCTTACAACCCAAGAAGTTCGGTAACAAAGTATTTAATTATATATCAGCAGAATTATATAATACTGGCTATGGTGTATCAAAAATCTATTCATTTAATAGCATACTATTCATTAAAACATTTTCCAATTTGTTTAATGCAGGCAGCATGATCATACATCTAAAATAGACAAAGACTTTATAAGAAATATACTCCGGGGCAATATATTTCACAAACACAGAAAAAAAATTCTTTTAAAAAATTAGCAATAGATAAGGAAAATACCATACCGTGAGCAAGAAGAGTTTAACCCAAGACTAGAAGACTAATTGAACTAAAAAAAAATAGTTAATATAATTCACCATATTAACAAAATAGAGGGTAGGGGAATTGTGATCATTTCTGTATAGACAAAAACACAGACTATTTGACAAAATTCAACACTCATTCACAACAGAAATTTAGTAAGCTGTAACTACAAGGAAACATCTTCAACCTAACAAAAGCATCTTCAAAAAAACCTACTGCTAACACACCATATGTAATAATAAAACACTAAATGATTAAACCTGTAGTCAGGAACAAATCAAGTTTGTTCTTTCTCAGCATTTCTTTCAAACAATGTACTGGAAGGCCTTGCCAGTGCAATAAAGACAAGGAAGAGAAATAAGGAAAAAGGGAACGTACTTCTATTCCTATAGGACATGTCTATGTAGAAGGAAAATCCTAAGCAATGTACAAAAGAGCCACTAGAATCAGTAAATGATCTTAGCAAAGTTAACAGGCTACAAGTTCAGCAAACTAAAATCAGTTAATATTCTGTAAAAAGAATTCTATTTGTATTTCTAGCAATTCACTGAGCCTCAGGGTCACCTTGGGGGTCCCCTGAACACACATGGTTATTTATCTGAAATTATTATATATATGAAAAGTTATTTCAAAAAATTGTAGTGGCATCTAAAAAAAAATCTATCACTGTTCTTCCCTCCAACACTGTCAAAGAAAGTATCTTAAGCAGTCTCTGTATATAAAACAAAACCTCTAAAGATGAGGTAAAAATTAGAGTACAGTTCTATTTTCACTCCATCAAGCTCCAGGTTTTATAATAATTTATAAGTCCAACTTTAAAATATCTAATAAACCTTTTATATCCATTACTAGAATATATGCAAATAGATATTTGGCCATTTAAATTAAATGCCTTATTTTAAGATAAATAAGCTTTCTGAAATATTGTCCATACTATCATATTCTGACAAAATCTTTTCCTTCAGAGGCTGTACAAGTGCAAACTCCATGCAAAATTATCATAAGTTCTAACCAACAAAGTTCATCTCAAATATACTGATCCTCCCTCAGTTACTCTCTTTTATCTGTAAGTAAGTCCTAGACTAAATAAATATAAAAAATTTTTAGGTAAATCTTTCCCCATTCTTCAATTCATAGAGACTCTTTGGAAGAAATATGTTCTTAATGTGTTGTATAGTTTAGAGGTACCATAATAACTCCTTAAAAATAGTTATTATGCTTACTTATTTATGAAAAGATTTGCACAAGCAAAGATTCTTATTAACTAAAGACTTAAAATTGATTATGCTGTAGAAAAATTATAAATGGATTCTATTCTATATTATTTATAAAATGCTAAATTTCATAAGATATTTGAACACAATGAGAATGCTAAAACCATCAAAACAACCTTGTGCCAGGCACAGAGGCACATGCCTATAATCCCCGCAGTTCGGGAGGTGGAGGCAGAAGGAGCAGGAGTTCAAAGCCAGCCTCAGCAACACCAAGACACTAGCTAAGCAATTCAATGAGACCCTGGATCTAAATAAAATACAAACCAGGACTGGGGATGTGGCTCAGTGGTACCCCTAAGTTCAATCCCTGGTAATAAAAAAAAAAAAAAGAAAGAAAGAAAACAACAACCTTGTATCAAATTTGTGACTGTACATAATTTTATTACAATCAACACTAAGAAAGAGACAGAGCTCTAGTCTTTACTGCCGACCTAGAAACTGAAATACAACTATGACCCAAGAACAAAAAATATCAAAATATGGCAACACAGATGGTATAAATATATATATTTATATCCACACACTTCTATAACCAGCCCGGTAAACACATGTCCATAACCAGTCCATGTCACAAATCTCAGCTTATTACCTCTTTAATTTTTTCCCTTTTCTTTCTTATGTCACTATCTTCTGGTTCTCCACCACTGATTCCTACAAGGTTTGGAATAGGGACTGGTGGCAGAGGCTTGTTCTCTTTTGTCTTGATTTCTTGAGCTACCTTGTTTTTCTCTGTCTGAATTTCTGCACGTATTTCCTCTTTTGACTTCCTTAATTTTTCTTTTGCTTCTTCCAGGGCCTTCTCATGGTCTGCTCGAATTTTATTTCTCAAACGTTCTTCTTCTTCCCTAGGAGGAAAGAAAAACAACAACAAGAAGACTGGTAAGAGTGAGCATTCTTAAGAAAATCAACCTTTAAACAAGAAAAAAGTTCCTCATCAAACTGATCACTGTTTTCTAATTCTGACATTGAAAGACAAGAATGATCAGTGAGAAAGACTCAGATTTGCCTAAAAGAATAGGATAAATATAACTTGATATGAGTAAGAAAATGAACTTTGCTGAAGAGTAAGGACTTTACATAGTAGGGAAAGAGGAAACCTAGAAACAAAGTTCCAAGTTCAAGGTTAAGTCAGAATAGAGAAAATGGATGTTAGTAACTTATGGGTACATGAAAAAAGCAGAAAGCAGTGAAAAAATTAAGGGAGGAGAGAAAGTAAAGCAGAATTAAGTGTCAGAGATGGAACAAAAATATAAATACAAGGACAAAGGGGAAAAAACAAAGGGAAAAAAATAAATTTCATTTGTTGTAAGTACAGCATATGCTTCTAAAACTTTTAAATTTTGGAACTAAGATTTCATAGTGCGATGGCTCAACTGATGTGGACATGACCACTTAAAACCCTCCTTGGTTGCCATTGAAAATACAGATTCCAATTTAATATGTCCATTTAAAACCTATGGATCTGTATGAGTGTTCCTTATCCTAAATTCTTAGGATCAGAAGTGTTTCTGATTTGATAGGGTTTCATGTTTTAAAATATGTGCACAGACATCACTGTGTCAAGAATAACACTCATTCCCATTGCATCTTTAATTTCTAAGGCCACCTTTAAAGACAGATTATAACTCCTGAGCTCATCATATGATACCCAAACTCAAAGGCTGGTAAACCTTATTGAGCTCTCAAACCCTACTGAGCCATGAGCCCTGGTTCTCTGAAGAAGTAGAGGTAAGAATAGGTTATCAGTTCAGGGCTCTTTCTTTTGTTTCTGGGTCGTTTAAAAACTGGTCAACACAGGAGTCCCTGGAAACAATCTAACCAAGTTCAAACTCCCAGAGAGCCTTACAACCTAGAGTCTACTCTGGTTCAGCTGCTTCTCTATGACCTCCAGAGGCTCTGCCCTCACCATATGGCTCACATGACCTCCCCCCAGAGCATGAGCTGAGCAGGACTTTCTGAAAAAGTCCTCCTTCAAGGCCTGAACCACATCATACAAGAACAGGGACCGACTCCTGAACCATAGTCTTCTTTCACAGACTAACAGCTTCAAAAATATAGAAAAAATTACTATTTCAGAAGTTGTGGTTATAGTTACACATATTTTAAGGTACACATGTTAGTAAGAACTCAAAGGTAATATGCAAATCTGACTTTTAACCCAGGCTCCAAAACAGTCTATCTAACTGCCTTACCTGAGGTCTCCAATTCACAATCCAAAGCGGAATAGTTGATTCCAGTACCCAACACTCACTTTTCTGCCAATCTACATGACAGAACTAATGAACTTTCTGAAATTATACTGATTATATCATTCTCTCACATAAAACACTACCTCCTGGCATCCCTTATCCTTAGGAATTATATTCTGGCCTATTAAAAAATCCTACATGATGTGCCCTCTACTTACGTATCCCTCAATGTCTAGTCCAATACCTGGAATATAATAGGCACTCAAAAATATTAAATACAAATAAACACAGATTTCAAGATCCTCATCTAAAGTGATTATGAGATAAACATTTATGGACCACCATAAGGCTATAAATGATCAAGAGCTATACATAGAAAATCTGACTTCAGGGTGAGCAATCCAAATGCACCTTCAAATACATATTAAAATTCATGACATGGTAATATGGTAACATTTAGGTGTTAATAACACTGCCATGTGATAGCTTTCTATTTATTATTTTTATTAACTAAATGTTAATGCTAGAATCAATTGTTCCTCCACAAGAAGTACACTTAATAGCAACATGTGTTAAAAATTATATAACTTTTATAGAAATAAAAAAATTAAATTTTAATGTTCTAGAAAAAAACTCCAGTCATATTATCTCACTTTATTGAACTGACAGTTTAACTTTTCCATCAGAACTTGTACTACTGAAATATTGTGAAGAGTTTTATTCAAAGACCTGTTGAAAATCTAAACCATCTATAAATGCATTTGCACTTGTCCCTCAAAAAGCACTACTTATTTAAGAGTTTAGTAAGCATACTCACCATTTCAGAAAAACCAACATCAACTAGAGTTCAAAGACCAATCACCTAGTACTTAAGAGGAAATGCAGAATTTCAGGAATTTAATTAGAACTCCTGAGAACTGTATTCCAAAAGGAATCATTTTGTAATTAAAGGGCCTTGGGGGATTTTACTTAACCCAAAGTCAGGAGACAAACATTTTAGCTCCAGCCCTACCAACTCACTCTGCAACCTGGCATAACCACTAAAAAAAAAAAAAAATCTTCAAGATCAGGACCTTCATCAATAGAGACAAGAAAACAGATGATACTACCGTGACTATATCACTTTTAAATAGTGCTTTTTATTAATTACTTTCACTTACATTGGATCCACTGACCTAGGAGATCCAAGGTAATTAAATGAACTCAGTAAATGGTAATATTCTATACACACATTAAGTCATTAATTATTTCAAACCTCCTTCTAACTTCTCCTCCAAAATATAAGGGATGACAGCAAACCTTCCAACTGTCATAGGAAAGAAAGCACTTTATTTCCTTTCTTCCTTAACAGTATTTTTCTAAATAACCACTTAGTGGCACTAAAAAATTTCTAGCTAAAATATTAAAGTTATACCCATTTATTAGAAACCATGTGATGTTTCATTGTTTCTACATGTGTATACATTGTGCACTAATTAGATCAGAGTAAACCTATCTCCTCAAATACTAATCATTTCTTTATGATGAGAACATTCAAACTCCTTCTGTTTTTTTTAATAAATAGTACATTATAATTAGTATTATTATATACTGCAAAAATTTATTTTCATTTTGATCTTCATTCAACTGGCTCCTCAAATTTCATTTCAACAGCCAATTTCTAGATCATCAATTGGGTCACCCCTTTTCTCTTCTTCTTCTTGATGGTACTAGGAATGAAACCCAGAGGTACCGGTCCTTTTTTTCCTTTTTTTGAATTTTGAGACAAGATCTTACTGTTTTTCAAGTAAGACTCAAACTTGAGCTCCTCCTGCCTGGGCCAACTGAGTAGCCAGGATTACAGGCTTTTGCCACCATGCCTGGTGGGTCATTTCTTTTGAACCTTTATTTCACTTAGATTATCTTTCTTTTCCAGATTTTTAACTTTGACAACTTTGTTTTAATCAGCTTTTGCATCACTATGACCAAAATACCTGACAAGAACAACTATGAGGGGGGAAAATTCATTTGGGGCTCACAATTTCAAAGCTCTCAGTCCACAATGGCCAACTCCATTGCTCTGGGCCCAAGGTGAGGCAGCATGTCATGGGGTAGGGCCCATCAAAGGAAAGCTGCTCAGCTCATAGTGAGGTCAAGACATGGGGGTGGAGGGGAGGTATAAGTGGCCACAGAGAAGAACATCCCTTCCAGGGCATTCCCCAGTAACCCACTTCCTCCAGCTGTGCCCCACCTATCTACAGTTACCACCCAGTCAGTCCATTCAAACTAGGATCGAATGATTAGGTCATAGCTCTCATAGTCTAATCATTTCATCTCTGTATATTCCTGTATCAATAGGAGCTTTGGGGGGACACCTTATATCCAAACAATAACAAACTTCAACGGATTTATCTGTAAACATCTCTTATTTTCTTTTTCATCAGTGCTTTTATCTGCCTGTGTAGTAAAGAATCTGTCCTTCCCCAAATTAAAGTCTGGCTATTTTCTTTGGTTTCTGGGAAGTAATCTGCCAAATGTGATAAAGTATCTCTGTCTATCCACAGTGGGATTGGCCTCACCTGACAGTCTTAGGATAGAAGACAGCTCTGACAGAAACACCAACAATGTAACTTTGGGCGAAGGCTCTGGGTCACATAGTTCATCCAGAGACTGAGTTCAACAATTTAGACAAGAAAACAATATTGTCTACAGAATGAAGCCCCCGTAAAAATTCTGGACCCTGAGGATTAGGTGAGTTTATCAAGATTGGCAATATTCCACGCACACTGTCACACACTGATGATGGGAAAACACACTATGCAAAGGCAAACACCAACAAAACTAATAATTATGGCTTACATATACCAGGCAACTGATTTAGTCAATTACTTAGATTTCCTTATTTAATACTCTTACCAGTACTTGTACTAATTTAACCCTCTATTAAAAACCTTTCTTTTTCTTATTGTGAAAATTACAAGGCACAAAGAGAAAAATTAAGTGACTTGTTCAGGGTCACAGAGCTAGAAAGTAGAAAGCCTGGATATAAACAAATGCATTTTGACTTCTTAAACACCATACAAATGCTGCTTTTTATATGAGAGGAATTTTATGTAAGAGATTGTCTCTTACTGATTGCACAGATATTAATAACTGTCTCCCAATAGATACTACTTCTTCCTTTGTTTTGTAAGGTAAATGTTCCTACTAAATAAAAACTATTAGCCTCTCTTATTGATACTGTCCTACAAAATTTTTGTGTCTGATCAGAAATTAACCTCTATCTTGGTTAAGCCACTGTTACTTTGTGATTTTTGTAATCGATAAGTAACCTACCTAATCTTAACTGAGACATTATCCATCCTAGATGGTCTACTTTCCTGAAGCTCTTTTTAGTTAGTATTTTGAGTGTTGACTTGACAGGGATGAACTACCACTATATTTCCTTGTCCAATTAGAATATTTAAATAAACCATGTGTGGAGGCACTCTGAAGAACAAAAATGATGCTAAATTACACAGGGATACACAAAATTACACTGAGATCTTATTTGGCAAAACTATTTCCTTTTGTAGTCACTTTCAATTAGAACTTTTAACCTTCACCTAGAAACATGAAGTCTCACTCATTCTTTTAAAATAAGTAGATATGGGAGTAGGAAAGATGATGTAATAAGATGGACATCATTACCCTAGGTACATGTATGATTGCAGAAATGGTGTGACTCTACATTGTGTACAATCAGAGAAATGAAAAGTTGTGCTTTATTTGTGTACAATGAATCAAAATTCATCTGCTGCCATATGTATAAGTAATTAGAACAATTAAAAAATAGTAGATAAATAAAAACCTCCCTCCTAACTGCCTCTAACTCTACCTTCACTGTTTTCCTCTTCCTTCCTCTCACCACTATACCTTTTTAAAGAGTACTACACTTGTTTCTATTTCCTAGACCTTACATAATTCTTCCATACACCACAGTGAAAAATTGATAGCTAAGCTTATCCTTTCTTCAAAATTCTCTTTTCCTCAAACATGCCTTTCCAATAAGCTTACCACCTGGCTTTACCATCTTCTATTAACACCAAAACTGTATTCCATTCTCTGGGCCACTTCTGTTCTTCCCCAACATACTCCTCCTATTAACATCAACCAACTGTACTTTCTTAATTATATCAAAACACATATGTTCAGCCTTCATCAGGTAACTAAGTACTCCAGATCCAAATGACTAACACTACGTAGGTTATCACCATTGAATATTTGCCAGATACCTCCAATTCAACATCTCCAAACACGATTGAATAACTCATATGGTAAAGGGAAATCACAGGCTAAGCTTGTTCATGAACACAATACCAAAATTAAAAATCAATATTGTAGCAAAACAAATCAGCAATATTAGGAATCAGAAAAAAGACAATTCATCAAAACTAACTGGATTTCTCCCAGTATGCTTCATACTATCAATATAACTTATCTACTAATAGGTAAAATAAGAAAAATAGAAACTGACAAAGACAGTGGTAAAATGCAACACCCAGGACTAATGGAGAGGTAGATCAATGGTAGGGTACTTTGTCTAGCATGTGAATGGCCTTGAGTTCAATTCCTAGTACCACCAAAAACAAAAACAAACAAGCCAAAAAGAAAAAAGAAAAAAGAAAAAAAAAAACACCATTTCTGATACCAAAACCTAACAGCAAAGAAGAAAAGGAGATTTTTAACTATATAAAAGATGTCTTCTCAAAATGACAGCAAGTATAATTTTTAATAATGAAACTACAGAAGCAATTCCCTCCCAAATGAGGGAAACAAATAAGAATGCTCATCATCACAGCTTCTATTTGGTTGTAGTATAAGTCCTAGTCAATAAAACTAAACAAAAAATGTAAATATAAGGAAAAGAAAGTTTAAAAAAATATATCCTCTGTCACAAGCAATATCACTTCTACAGAGAAAACCCAAAATAGCCAACGAATCGTTATAAATAAGAGTGCAAGAAGTCAGGGAACAAAACTACCTAGCAGACAGCAGATACTCAGTAATGTAATTTCTTCTCTTCCTACCTACTGGATCCCATCTTTCTAGATTCCAAGTCTTCAAACTTCCACTGATACTTACTTTCTTTTATGGCAATACCAACACCATTACACATTCATTGCCTCTTGCTAAGAGTCCCAGGCCTTGTTCTTTGGACTAAAGTTTTAAGAAATATGTGAGCCCATATGGACTTAAGATAACTATTCTCAACCATTATAGACTGTACTAAATTTTTTCTTATTACTCCCCCCCAAACTCATGAATAATTTACCCTTACCCTTATGTGCTAACAAAAAGAATCAATAATGTAATATGATCTTTTAAAAGATAAATGACAGCTAATACCATAAATTTTTAAATAATGCTAGATATTAAACAACCTTCTCAAATATCCTATATTTTCATAATATTCAAGAGAAATTTCAGAGAATCCAGGAAAGCACAATAAAAACAGTAGAAGCAGTTATGTAAACAGCTACCTATATACAACATAGGCCAAAAATGGTTTTAAGGAATGTCTACAGGTCAGTCAGCAACTAGTACAGAAAACACTAAAACAGAAGCATTCCATAGAGCTTAGTGGCTAAGTGTCTGAAGGAATTTAAGCCTTTCCAAAAAGAAATGCTAATCATGACCTTCAAGGTCATGAAATAACTCCTTAAACTTGGAGGTAACCAAGATGTCAACTATTATAATGGAGCTGTTCACAAATTCTGCCTAAGATGATTCTTAGCAGCAACTGAATGTACTCTATCTGCTCAGAATAATACAGTTATATAAACAACAAAGAACTTTCAGAATGTTATCATTTTAAGCCAAATCGTGTGTTTTCCAGTGTACTGATTATAGGTAAGAATGAACAGCACAACTGTATCACATTTGGGCTCCCCATTTCATAAGAATGAATCCTACTATTCTTAAGATAGCTTAATAGAAAAGAACAACTATTTCTCAATAGAGGTAATTGGTCAGCCACATATAAAAGTCTAAAAAATACTCAATGTCAAACACTGAGAAATCCACTGAACCTCAACTTTCAACACTAAATCCAACTGCTTTGATCACATGATTCCCATATAACACCAAAATGCTTCCATTTTAATAATGCAGCCCCTGGACATCAACAGCAACTCACTGTCTCTAAAGTTTGGCTGACCATTTGTTTGTCTACTCAACGATTTCATTTACATAGAGAACAACTATAGATTATTCTAACTCGAACTTTAATAGGATTTGAGTTAATAGTAATTTCAGTTTAAATCAATGGTGATAAGTTATTAAATTAATTTTAGCTTAACTCAATAATGATCAACCATCATATTCCAAACATGAGGGGCCCTGAAATTGGTGCAGGAAATACACAGAAAAATATGACACCTTATTTGCTCAAAGGGTTCTCATAAATAAAATAGGCACAAAATGTGTGAATCACAACAGTGACTATCATAGGAAAGGTAAAATATACATGGAAAAAGAATAGCCATTTTCTAAGCATACCAGTATGACTGGAAAGCACATTTACAGAGGGAAATGGCAGAAAAAAATACATGATCTTCAAACAGAAAGGGGAGAACAGGAGTTTGCCACGCAGATCACAAAAATTAGGACATTCTAGGGATAGAAAGCAGATTGTACAAAGGCAATGAAGAAGTTATATAACATACCAGATAGCAAATTAATTTAATACAACCACTAAAGTATAGTATGTAGGGTGGAAGAGGGTACAGTAAGGTAGGATATACTAAGCTTAACAAGGAAACCAGAGAAAGCAAAAGCTCAATTATGAAGAGAGCTTACAGTGCATTCTAAGGACAAAAGCAAGTCACTGAAGGACTTCAAATTGAAAGTGTCATAATTGTACTTAAATTTTGAAAAGAGGACCTCCTCAAAATTGACTTGGGAGTGGAGGAGAGAAGGGAGATGATACAAGACTAGAAGCAGGCATGCAGGCAAAAAATGAAAATAGTCACCAGGCACAAGCACATGCCTGTAATCCCAGTGGTTCGGGAAGCTGAGGCAGGAGGATTGTTGGTTCAAAACCAGCCTCAGCAATTTAAGAGAGTCCCTAAGCAAATGAGTGAGACCATGTTTCAAAATAAAATATAAAAAAGAGCTGGGTGTTTAATTGCCCCTGGGTTCCAAAAAATAAAAAATAAAAAGACAATCACCTAATAATTTGTATCTAAAATAGATATGAAGAAGGAGGACTGAATATCAGAGACCTCAGAAAGGCAGAACCAGTTTAAGGCAAGTTAGTAAATACGAAAGGGAAAAGAAGTTAAAATAGTAGGTTTTTCACTGTACTGACTAGAAAAAAGGGGTACCATTAACTAGATTGAGAATAAAGAAGAAAAAAGTTATTTGGACAAAGAGAGACAAACTACTATGACTTGAGACATGCTAAGTTAAAAAGTCTACAATGCACACAGGTTCAGATGTACAAGGCTGACAACGAGGATTTGGAAATCATCAGCCTATGGAAGACAGATGAAGCTCTCACCTAACTATATACTTAACAAGGGTGAATTTTATGTTGTATAAGGTATACCTCAAGAAAGATGTTTCATTATGAATGTGGGAGCAGCTATATTAATATGAGGCAGTAGTTCATAAGAGTAGGGGTAAAGATGACCATTTTATACAACACATACTATTTACTGATTTAAAGCATACAATTCCGTGGCTATTGATATATTGGAAGCATGACCACTCATTTGATTATACTTTTGATTTCTTCTTTCACCCATGATTATTGGGTCAAATTATGATTTTAAGTGTTTTAAATTTCCAGATATCTGGAGATTATTCAGTATCTTCATCTCATTGATCTTTATTTTAATTCCATTGTAACAAAGAACATAATTTATATTGTTTGAGTCCTTCACTTGTTTTATGGCCCACAAAATGGTCTATGTACGTACATCTTCATTTGAACGTGAACATGAATTTTGCTTTTGGGTAGAGTGCTTCATAAACATCCATTAGGTCAAGCTGGTTGATAATGTTAAAGTCCTTTATATTCTTACATATTTTCCTTCTACTTTTTTTTTCCTATTCTTGAGTGAATGGCATTGAAATTATCACAAATTATCAATATTAGGAATGAGAGAAATGACATATCTATAATCTGACAAATATTAAAGTGAAAGAAAGTATATCAACTTTATACCAAAATTCATCAATTTATATCCCTTGTTTAAAAAAATCCTATTCAAATAAACTCAAGAAATAGGTTACCTCAATAGTCAACAGCCTACAATCCATTTTAAAAAACAATGTATAAAACCTTTTCTCATATACACAACACACACACAAAAAAAATCCACTTGTAGTTCATATTATTTCACTGGTGAATTATACCAAGGATTTTGGTCAAAATTAATAGCAGTTACATAGAAACTCTTTCAGAAAACTTCCCAACTCATTTTATGAGACCACTTTACCTTGATACAGAATCAGAGTAAAAATAAGTAAATAAAATTAGAAACTAATTAATATCCCTCATGAACAGAGAAATCCACTAGTGGAATTATATAATAAACAATGACCCAAATGGTGTTTAATAGTCAAATATCAAACAATGTAGCAGACTTAGAAAAATGATAATATCATCACCCTAACTGAGGCAGAAAACACACTTGACAAAAATTAAATATTCACCCGACTTAAAAAAAAAAAAAAAAAAAAACCCTCATCAAACTAAGAATGCCAGTGAACTGATATAAGCATCTGTATAAAATCTATGGCTGACATCAAAGTTACTGATGCAAAACAGAACAAATTCTTGCTAGAATCAAGACCAAGGGAAAGATACCCACTCTCACCACATCAACTCAATAACACATCAGACACTCTATGGAAAGTGTAATAGAGCACAAAAAAATAAAATAAAAGCATGTAGATTACAAAGGAAAGAATAAAGCTGTATTCGTTGATAGGAAAGATGATTATGTAAAAATTCTGTGGAATCTACAAAAAAAATTTTTAAAACAAAGCCATAAAATACAGTAAGTTAGTTTTGAAGTTAGTTTTGTAAGATAGATCATTGAACAACAGTCAATATTAACAAATCAGATGTATTTCTATTTACCAGCAAAGGAAAAAAAAAGCAAAATTTTAAAAATATCACTTAAAATAGCATTAAAAAATGTGAATTGCTTTAAAAAATTTAAGAAAGATGTGTTAACACCTATATGTTGAAAACTATGAAACACGGCTGAAAAGAAATTACAGAAAATCCAAATAAGTAAAAAGTTATAGCATGTTTGTAAACTGAAGACTCGATACTGTTAGGATAAAAATTCTCCCAAAATTAATCTACAGATTTGATGCAATCCAAACAAAAGAATCAGCAGGATTTTTCAGAAAAATTAGAAAGATGATTTTAAATTTATATAGAAATGCAACCAAGAATAGCCAACTTTAAAAAGAGAAAAGAAACTGGAGGCTTAAGCTACCTGATTTCAAGACTTAGTATAAAGTTACAGTTAAAAAGACAATGCAGTAGTAGCATAAAAATGCACAATTAAGTACAAAAACAGATTCATACATATATGGTCATTTAGTTTTAAACAAAGGTGCAAAGAAAATTCAACAGAAAAAGTAAAGTCTTCATTTTCACAAATGGTGTTGAAACAACTAAATATCTATACAATATAATACTGTGTGCGATTCACAAAGGAAACTGTCTTGTATAGTGAACTCAAAAAAAAAAAAAAAATCAAGTTACAGTGTTGGGCTAGGACTGTGGCTCAGTGGTAGAGCACTTGCCTAGCATGTGTGAGGCACTGGGTTCGATTCTCAGCATCACATATAAATAAATAAATAAATGTCCGTTGACGATCAAAAAAAAAAGTTGCGGTGAAAAAGAATGGCTCCAATCTGGGATCCAGTTTTAAGATTCCCTGAGAGTAAGGATGACGTTTCAAAAGTCTAGTGATAATCTTTTATTTACTTAGAATATAATCTACAGATTAACTGATAAACATCAGTAAATTCTGCTTAATGATCTGTAGGGTCAGAGAAACTTGAAATTTACATGATCTGGAACAAGTTAAATTCTATACCTCAGTCTGCTGGGCTGTAAAATGTAAACAAAACCTCCTATATAGAACTAAATGTCAAATACCTTAACTTCTAAAGAATGACTATCTTGCACTTTGGGGGAATTATACTCTGGGACAGAAGCACATTCTTCTTCATCTTTAAAAGCATCTAGCAACTCAAATAGATCAGTATCAGGTCTCCTTTCTACTTCTTTAGGATAGAAATGTATTAGGATCAGTAACACTGGTTCTGTAATGTTTTTCTACTCTATCATAGCTGTGTACCTTTCACCTATTAAAATAGGAAAACAAATTATCTTCTCAGGCAATCCCTATTTAAACTAAAGACCCAGCCTCCCTTACCAGCCCTGATGCCTTTAAAAATACCCCATGCAACTCTGACCACCCTCTAAATAGATTCTGTATTTTCATACCTTCTAGACTATGCACATTAAACCCTGGAATCTCCTTTACTTCTACCTTGATGAGTTTATGTTCATATCTTAAGAATCCCATTCATGTTATCACTATCCAGAATTCTCTAGGTTTTCCAATATTATTAAAACTTTTTAAGAAACCACTCTGGAAATAGAGGTATCCAGTGTCATGAGGTAGCAATGCTATAACCAGTGCTTGGTGATTAGCAACAATGACAATGGAACCTAATTATTCCTTAACCTTCACTGTGGTTCTGTCTGGCTTCGTTTAATGAAGTCTGGCTTTACTTAATAACTATTTTCTAAACCTAGTTCTCCAGACTTTAAATTCAACTCTGAAAGCCATCCAATATCCTTCCAATAAATTTTTTGCATGTGTTATAGTTGATTTCTACTATCCGTATCAAAAAGATTCCTTTCTGTAATTCTTATACTGTGAATGGAAAATATTCTAGGAATAAAACCAGGCTTTTGACTTCCCGCCCCACCAGCTTGCTAAGGCAATACAATTAAAATAAAATGGAAAATGCTGACCTACCAATACCACAAAAAAACTGAGAAGAATCCCACCTATACGCTTAAAACCCCAAGTTATTCTGAATATGGCACAGATAACAAGGTGACATGTAGGAAGGTAGTCAACCAGCCCATAATTACTATTTACTATTACATACTCAAAAAGAAGGCACTTCCAAGCATCTGGGAAGAGATCTGGAATTTAGCAAGGCACTCAGCTACATAGTCTACTGTTCTCTTCTATTTATACACCTGAGTTAAAAACTGGTATGTGCTCCAGCACAGGCTAAAAAAGTCTGTCTTGGTCACTTCTGGGAAGAAGCCCTCCTGTTCATCTACCTGAGGAGACTGCAAATCATAAATAAAATTCTGCAAAACCCTGAACCAGAAGGCTTCACAAGTGAAGTCCATCAAACATTTAAAGAATTAACACCAATCAGTCTTAAACTTGTCATTAAAATAAAAGAGAGGGCTGAGGATGTGGCTCAAGTGGTAGCGCGCTCGCCTGGCATGCGTGCGGCCCGGGTTCGATCCTCAGCACCACATATAAATAAAGATGTTGTGTCCACCCAGAACTAAAAAATAAATATTAAAAAAAATTCTCTCTCTCTTTCTCCCTCCCCCACTCTCTCTCTCTCCCACTCTCTCTTTAAAAAATAAATAAATAAATAAATAAAATAAAAGAGAAGGGAACACTTCCTAATTCATTCTATGGAGCCATTATTATCCTGACACCAAAGCCACCCAAATGCATTCCAAGAAAAGGAAAACTAAAGACAAATCTCTTACAAGTGCAAAAATCCTCATTAAAATACCAGCAACTGATTCCAACAGCATATTCAAAGGATTATACACCATGAGCAAGTGGACTTTATTCCAGAAATCCAGGAATGGCTCAATATAAGAAAATCAACAAATGTAATGCAACACATTAATACAATGAAGGGAATAAAACACAGCAGCATCTGAATTGACACAAATAAGTAAACAAATAAATTTTTTAAAAACATCTGACAAAATCCTATATCCTTTCATAATAAATATACTCAACAAACCAGAAATAAAAAGAAACTTCTTCACCACAAAGAAGCTAATATTATCCCTAACAATGAAAGACTGACGACAAATTCTCTTCCTAAGATGAAGAATAAGACAGATATTCACTTTTACCAATGCTATTTAATACCAGAGGTTCCAACCAGAGTAATCAGTCAAGAAAAAAAGGCCTCTAAATTGGAAAGGAAGAACTAAAACTATTCACAGATTATATAGAAAATCCCAAAGAATCTACAAAATAACTATTAGAGCTAATAAATGAATTGAGCAAAGTTGCGCCGAACTATGGAACCAGCCGAGGTGTCCATCAACAAAAGAATGGATAAAGAAAATGTGGTATATATATACACAATGGAATTTTATCCAGCCATAAAGAGAAATGAAATTGTCATTTGCAGGAAAACAGACAAGACTAGAGACCATTATGTTAAGTAAAATAAGCCAAACTAAGAAGGTCAAGGATCACATGCTTTATCTCATATGTGGAAGCTGGAGAGGAAAAAGAAAAGGAATGGGGTGGTGGGGGTGGGGGCAAGAGGGTTAGGGATCTCATGAAAATCAAAGGGAAATCAGCAGAGGAAAGAGACCAAGGGCAAGGAGTTGGGGAGGGAGTGAGGGAGGGAGGAAGTACTGAGGAGTGATACTGGACAAATGCTACTGTTACACTGTGTGCAGGTATGAATATGTAACAACAAATCCCATCATTATGTACAACTACAATTGACCAATTAAAAAATGTCGGGAGAAGAAGAGTAGCACACCTAGGAATAAATTTAATAAAAGGGGTAATGAAACATTTGAGACTGAAAACTACAATCACTGCTGAAAGAAACTAAAGAAGGCCTAAATAATAGAAAGACCTCTTCTGGTCATATTGTCAAGATGATAATAGTACCCAAAACAATCCACAAATTCAGAGTAATTCCTTATCAAAATTCCAACAGCTATCTTTGCAGAACTTCAAAGTCTACCTTCAAATTCATAAGGGACTGCCAGCAGTCCCAAATAACCAAAACAATACTGAAAGAGTAACAAAGCTAGAATATCCACATTTACCAATTTCAAAACTTACTACAAAGTTACAATAATGAAAGCTACTGTGTATAAGAACAGACATGGAACAGAAATGGAACAGAACAGAGTCCAGAAATAAAATCTACTTCTATATAGCCAACTGATTTTCAACAAGGTTGCATGCAAATCCATTCAATGGGGAAACCAGTTTCTAAAATGGTCATCAAAATTATCTTGCATTCTTTTATTATTCTTAATTAATGAGTTTTAATTGTACAAATTAATGTTTTTCACTGTGACATTCTCAGAGCTTTGATCATACCTACCCTCCTTACAACCCTCTTGTCCTCCTCTCCCCAATCTATTTTTCCTTCCCTAAAAGTCCCACTTCTACTTCCAAGTCATTTTGGTTTTGTTTTTGTTTTTCTTTCCTTGTAATTTCCACAAGAGAGAAAATATGTAATGTTTATTTTACTTCACCTGGCTTATTACACGTAACATTATGTCCTCTGATTCCATTCTTTTTGCAAAATGGGGACTGTCATCCCAGAAGCTCAGGAGACTGAAGTAGGAGGATTGCAAGTTTGAGGCCAGCTTCAGCAACTTAATAAGTCCCTTAAGCAACTAAGCGAGACCTTGTCTCAAAATAAAAAATACAAACTGGATGTGGCTAGGTGGTTAAGCGACCCTGGGTTCAATCCCTGGTGATCTCCCCCGCCCCCCTCAAAAAGTAAAAAGACAGCAGAAAGGGAAGAAATACTTGCAAATCACATATCTAATAAGGATCTATAGTCCCAAAGACATAAAGAACTCTTACAACTCAATAAGGAAAAGAAAAACCACCCAATTCAAAAAATGGACAAAGAACTTGAATGAACATTTCTCCAAAAAAAGATATACAATGGCAAGCAAATACATGGGGGGAAAAATGTATCACCTCATTAGTCATTAGGGATCTGCAAGTTAGAACCACAATGAGATACCATTTCATAACCCTGGAACGGATATAATGAACATTTTTAAAACTGGGTAATAACAAGTATCAAAGAGGGTATAAAAAAAGGAAATTAGAATCTTTGTACATTGCTGGTAGAAATGAAAAATAGTTCATCTGCTGTGGAAAACAGTTTGGCAGTTTCTCAAAAAGTTAAACAAGAATTACCATATTATCCAGCAATTCCACTCCTAGGGAAACATCCAAGAAAACTGAAAATAAGTATTTAAATCCATTTGTGAACATGTTCACAACACTACTTACCATTGTCAAAAAGGTGATAACAACCCAAATGCCCATCAGCAGATGACTGCACCAACAAACTGTATATATATATATACAAAGTGAAATATTATTTTGCCATAAAAAGGAATGAAGAAATAAGAGATGGAACAACGTATATGAACCTCAAAAACATACTAACTGAAAAAATTCAGACACAAAGGGTCTTACATCACATGATTCCATTTACATGCAATACACAGACCACAAAAATCCATACAAACAAAAATTAAACCAGTGGTTGCCAGGACTGAAGAGGGCAGGGGTAGTGAGGAGAAAGAGTGGGGAGTATTGATCAATGGAAATGATGTTTCCTTTTGAGGTGATGATATTGTTTCGATAGTTGCACAATACTGTGAATATACTAAAATAGTCACTTTAAAATGGTTATTTTAAATTAAGGAAATTTTACCTGATAGCTGGACACAGTGGCACATACCTATAATCCCAGCAGCTTGTGAGGCTGAGGCAGTTGCTAAGTTCAAAGCCAGCCTTAGCAACTTAGCAAGGTCCTAAGCACCTTAACATGACCCTGTCTCAAATGGGCTCGGATTGTGGCTCAGTGGTGGAGTGCTTGCCTGGCACACATGAGGCACTGGGTTCAATTTGCAGCACCACATATAAATAAATAAAAAAGGTCCATCAATAACTTAAAAAAAAATTTAAATACTGGCAGGATGAGAGCATTTCTGCTATTAAAAAAAGAGGGGTGGGGTATTAGGGATGTGGTTCACTGGTTAAAAACCCTGGGTTCAATCCCTGTTTGGCGGGTGGGGGGTAAAAAGGGATTGGGGGGGATTTAACTGATAAAAATAAAATACTATGAAAGAGCTTAAGAATTAAGAAGGTCAAAAACAACTTTGAAGAATAAGACAGAAGAATGCAGTTTATCTAATATGAACTTATCTAAAGCTATCCTTATCAAAACATAACATGTTGTTTGAAAGGAAATGTATGAAAGAACCAAGAGATTAGAAAACATAGAAATATATGAAAAATATTATATAGTAGAAACAACAAAACAAATTCATGGAAAAGGAAAGACTCTTCGTTAAGTAACACAGAGACAAATGGATGCCCATGTGGAAAAATATAAATTCAGTCCCTAATTCACCATAAACAAAAATCAATACCAAATAGATTAAATCCCTAAATATTAAAAAAAAATTTTTAAACTACTAGCACTGAAAACATGGGAGACTATAATTCCTGGAACATTTTCCCTACCTTAAAAAAAAAAATAGTAAGACCATAAAAGAAAATAATGACAGTTGCAATTATATTAAAATTTAAAACTTTCGTAAAACTAAAGACATAAAATATAAAAATAAAATACCTATAGCAAGGAGAATTTACCCAGAATGTCGAAGCAATTTCTACAAATGAATAAGGAAAAAGCAAAACAACCCAAGAGAAAAATTAGCAAAAAAAAAAAAAAAAAAAAAGTAAAAAAGCAACTAAGAGATTAAAAAACCCAAACAACCAGTAAGTATATTAAAAGAAATTTTCACCTCATTAATAACTAGGGAAATGCAAACTAAAATTGGCAAAGAGTTTTAAAATCTAGTAATACTATGGTTTGTGAGATATGGGTAGAAGTGAAAATGATAGCTCTGAAGTGTCACCGTTTATTAGTAACAAAATTTAGAGTCAATGCTGAACATAACCTATAATCCAGTAATGAATTCTACATTTGCAACTTGCAGAAAACACATGTGCCTAAGAATACATGTAAAGAAATGGTTTTGCAGGGAGAAAGAAAAAGCAAAGAAATAAACCTAAAATGATCCATCATTAGTAGAACATACAAATATTTTGAAGTTCACTCATATAATGGAACAACCTAAATGAATATAAACTAACATTAACATACACAAGCAGCAAAGATGCCGCTGGAAAAAAAAACCCTGTAGGATAATTTATTATGTTTAAGAACATGTACTAAGAATGACTGTCCTAATGAGGATAAAGATTTACTTTGAAAAAGCAAGAAGGTTAATCTTCAGCTAACATAAGGAAATGTTTGTATATAACAAAGCTAAATACTGCATCAACCTTCACTAATTATCTGTTGATGTTTTATAGATGCTTACAACTTTTATTAAAAAATGACAGAGGACTTAACCTATGATATATCAAAATACACTATTATAAAACTATAAAACCGGCAAAGCAAAAAATCTCTGACATATCAGGAACATTTATTTAATCTTCTGTTGACAGACATTTGGATCATTTACAACATGTCATGTTACAGCTTCAAGGGATATTTCAGAACATGTCTTTGTGCCCTGATGTACTTTCCCAAGGATAAGTTCCTGGAAGAATTATTAAATCTAAAGAATATGCACTTTAGGGGCTGGGGTTGTGTCTCAGTAGTAGAGCATTTGCCTCACATGCATGGGGCATTAGGTTCGATCTTCAGCACCACATAAATAAATAAAGGTATTATGTCTATCCACAAAAAAAAAAATAATAATTTTTTTAAATATGCACTTTAAATTAGTTGATATAACTACACTGCTCTTCATGAAAATTCTATTAATTTATATTTATAAGAGTTCCCAAGAGAAGCAACTACTCAATGTTCACCTTCTTCGCCTATTTAACTGGAGAAGAAAAAAATCAAGGTCATGAAAAGGTAAATGTTTATTAATGCCATATTTGTATAACTTATCCCAAAAGTTCTTGTTAAAATATGAAGAATCGAAAAGAACACTTTCAATGGTATCTCTCAATATTAAAGTTAGAAAATTAAAGTCTTAAATCAAAGAAAATTGTGCCTCAGGAGTAGTATGAGTCTCCACAGGGCCTGAGGCCTCAATTACTCAAAGACCCCATTTTCCACAGAATCTATCCTAACATCTTAGGTAACAAATGAAAAAGTATGCTTGCTAACCAGAGCTCAAAATAATATCTAGAAACACTTTTGTAAAAACACCCTTTACTTTCAGGCTTGCAAACAAAATGCTTAATAAATTATACTTTTAAACTAATGAGAAATAAGAATATATAAACAGTCATTTCATTCATTTCCACTTTTTAAATCTGTACAATTTCATTATGTAAATAATCAGATAACATATAAATTTTAGTAATTCTAAAATGATTTTGAAACAATTTTTATACCAAATGACATTAATTCCTATTTAGTAGACTACATTCTATCTTCACAGTATTTGTGATGTTGAACTAAATTACCACACACTCATCAGTTCCCTATTTCATAAAATTATTTGTTTCATATGCATGAACTGAAAGAAAAGACTTAATCAATTCCCTCATTTCATAAATAAGGATATTAAGGTATAGGAAAATTTAACAGCTTATCTAAATACACTTCAACAACAAAGGACCAGGCTGAAACTAGAGCCCCTACCTAACTCTTTAATACTGAACCCAATGTTCTTTTAAATATATAATGATGCCGTCCCTCTGGACCATATTACATTCCAAGACAGATCAATGGAAAACATAACCTTTCAAGATGATTTATCATAAAGAATGATAAATCCTAAAACCCAGTCTGAATAATGAATCTCCAGTTCAGGTTTCATTTCAACCATGTTCCAATAGGAAAAAATTTCCAGCAAAAATTCAAATAATCACCATTATTTACAACTATAATGCACCAATCAAAAAAAATGGGAAGAAATTCAATGGCAGGCAAAAATAACTTTTCTGACAGAATTTGCAGAGTTAGGGAAAACTAAAGTAGCAAAATGATTTTCCTAGCCAAAAAATATGTAAATTCAGTCCAAACTATAAGTTAAATATTTTTATAATGTTCAAAACAACAGTGAACATAACGTTTTCCCATTAAAAAATCAATTAATGCTTATCATATACTACTGATTCCTAGTAGACACTTAACTTCAATGTGAACAACTCCAGCTTTTCATACCTATAAAAATTTTACAGCATTCATACCTATAAAAATGAAATCAATGATACCTAATTTATAGATCTCATATGAAGTTTAAAGAGGATTAAATATATGGAAAAACTCATCACATATTCTCTATTGTTTTCCTTTTTTCTTGAAGTGGCAGAAATTCACTGTAGGGTCATGCAGAATGTTTCAGATACATTTACAGAAGATAAATTTGTTATGGATAGGCCCCAAATTAATTATTTCTAATCTGTTATTCTTTTGTATAAAGGGCCTTTATTAAAGACTGCATTATCAATTTCAGGCATCATTCTTCCTACTTTTGCATTTTCTCTCTCAATGCTTTCTTGCAATTCTTTTATACTCATGGAATCTGTCATCTTACCACAGACAATATTTATTCAGTAGAAATATACTTTTATTAAGAATCAAATGTACTTCAAGCATTAGAAAAACAAAGATAAATAAATATAGTCATTTGTTCTCAAAGAATTCATGTCCTATTAAGGGAGACAGATAAGTAAGCAAATGACTATAAAATGCTTTACATGTGTAATCACGGATGATACATAAGAAACATTTAATTAAAAAAAAGACTACAGAATGGCAGGCAAGCTAAAGTAATTCATCTATATGTGAATTTGGGCTATTTCAGCTATTAATAACTAAAATTATATTAACAAGAATGCTGAAGGTCAAAATATACTATTAGGAAACGACATTAAACAAAAATAACTAAAATATTTCAGTACAGATTTACAATACTAAAGTACAGATTTACAATAAAAAGTGATGAGTAAAAATAAAATCTTAAACTATGCTATAGAAGTTATATAATCGATACAAATCAATGTTAATATTTTGGACTATTAATACTTTAATAAGAAAGTCAAGTAAATATTAGTAAATAAGAGAAAGTAAATATTTCTAACTCTACAACTCTTCTTAAGAAATCCAATGGAAATTATATAGAGGCTATTATAGCTTTTAGAGTAAACAAACTATTTGAACAAATTTTATTTCCTTGAATTATTTAACAACATTCAATAAATACTGTTCACCTATTATGGGCATTTTATATTGTTAACTCCTAGAATATCCAATATTCACTATAACCAACATGAAAATCAGAACTTAGACCCTGGCATTTTGCATTTTAACCATGCCACACTAATAGTCTATTCCTAAAGAGAAGAATGAAATACATACTAATAAATTTGGCATTTTATTAAAAAACTGCTGAACAAATAAAATAGCAAAGTCATAGTTATTTTGTTTTGGATCAAAATCTGACTTTAAATATAGAGTATGCAAAATGTCATCTAATGAGTAGTTCTCAAATACAGCTTCCTCCAGATTATCATAATACTCGCAAAAGGCACAGAAATAATGTTTAAAAAAAAAAAACAACCTAAAAACTATCAAAACAATAGCCATAATGAATTTTTTTTTTTTTAGAAAGAGAGAGAGAGAGAATTTTAATATTTATTTTTTAGTTTTCAGCGGACACAACATCTTTGTATGTGGTGCTGAGGATCGAACCCGGACCAAACGCATGCCAGGCAAGCGCGCTACAGCTTGAGCCACATCCCCAGCCCGCCATTATGAATTTTTACATCAAAATCTGGAAGAACTCTCCACTAACCCATAACTTTTACAAAAACCAAGAAACCAAGCCTTACTTTATCTTCATAGAACAAAAAATACCTGACTATGGACTGGGGATATACAGTGGCAGAGTGCTTGCTTAGCATGTGTGAGGTCCTTGGTTCAGCACTAAAAAAAAAGAGAAAAGAAAGCAAGCTATCCCGGTTCTATTCTAGTTGTTCCCTATCTCAGTCACTGGTCTGTCCCAATGAGAAGATGGAAAAGAGACCTCTATGCAGTCAGAGCACTGTTGAACTTTCTTTTCCACTTAGTCCATTCCAAACCTAACTATGTTCTTGTGGGAGGACAAAAGGAAGAACCACCACAATCTATTTTTTTTTTTTTTTTTTTGTCTTGTCGACAAAAAGAATCTTAGTGACTGTCTATCCTGCAAACAGAAGGACAAGACGTAAAAAAAAAATCTTAGTGACCATTTATCCTGCGAACTCTACTCTGACTTTGGAAATTACATAAAACCTACTCTAGTACCAAAAAAGTTGAGACTACTAAAAAATGCTACCTATCATCAACAGAACAGAGGCAAACAGACTGAGAGCTGAAAGATCAACTTTTCTCCAACTACAAAGCTAGAAAGGTATTCACTCAATACTATATTTAAAAATCAATAAATAATACAGCAAAGGCATCTACACCACTCTGTTGTTGACAAATGTCAAGTATAAACAAATCGTAAATAATTCAAATCTAAGTAAAGGGAAATAGGAAAATACTCATGAGCCAAGTGGGGGCAATAAATTACAAGGGAAATATAATATCCAAAAGACTTATTAGAGAATGAAACCAAGGAGCAGAAAGTCTTAAGTTGAGAACAGGATAGAGGGGGGAAAAAGGCACAGAAGAGAAATGAGATAAGGAAAGATGGCATGAAAATTAAAATTGCAACAGTCAGATTTAAAAATCTGTACTTTTTTTTTTTTTTCCTTTTTTGGTACCAGGGATTGAACTCAGGGATTGAACCACTGAGCTATATCCCCAGCCCTATTTTGTGTGTTTATTTAGAGACAGGGTATCACAGAAATGCTTAGCAACTTGCTTTTGCATTCCTCCTGCCTCAGTCTCCGGAGCCACAAAATCTGTACTCTTGTAATAAAAGACAAAACTCCAAATCATGGTATAAAGAACTTAAAAAACTCACTAAAATTCATTGCAATCTGTACCAGCCACTTTAAAAATGCAGAAGTCTTAGGTGACTAAAAGCTACTGCATTGGCCAGCCCCAGTTTAGAACAATTATGTCTAGAACAAAGTCACTTAGCTAATTAGTAGAACCAAGACGCAACTTTAGGTCCTCCTTACACCAAAGCCTATGTGTTCTTCCCTTGGAAGAAACTATCAGAGGTAATCATATTCCTGAACCTCAAATATTCAATTTAGACTAACAAAATTCTGACTAGAAGAGGAAACTTACTGGATGTTCAAATAAGTTTTTTTGAAACACACACATACACACACATGCACATACACAGAGTTTATTATATAAAGCCATTATATAAACAAATTCCACTTTCAAAAATGAAAATTATAATTATATCTTTTACATACACAAATTATGATGATATTGCAATATTGATGTATATTATAACCAATTCCCATATGAGGTACTTTAAGTCACAAATGCTACAAATGACCATAATCACAAATGCTACAAATTACATGTCATTACCACCTTCAAGGTGGTAATATTTATTATACATAATATATAAAATACAGTTTGAAAACTCTGGGTTATTTGTGTACTACTTAACAGAAGGAAACATACTTGTTTCTTCATAAAAATATACTATCAATTGAATAAATTCAGGAGCTAAATATAGTACAAATATGACATAGATATATAAAATATAAGTAATATAAATAAATATAGCCCATGGCCATACAACCCAGAAACCTCTAAGTTAACCTGGACTACCTCCTCCTCCTACCTCAGTCCCCATATTCCAACTAACCACGACTTTTCTACAAAACCGAACAATTTAACATCTCTTAAATTAATTTCTTTTCTTCACTAATTTCTCACCTCCCCACATCACCACTGTAGTTTAAGTCAATATCGTCTGTGACCTAACCCCTCCTAACTGGTTGCCCTCTTGAACAAAAGAGATTGTTTACTTTTTAAAAAAATATAAAATGAGCATGTCATACCCTTGCATCAATATCTTCCCATTAATACACTTGTGATAAAGACCAAAATACTAAATAGAAAATCTCCCAGGTTACTGCCTAGGGATTACAAACTCAAAAACAACCAGGTTAAATATTGATTCGTTTCATTTACTTATTTGACACCTTAATTGAGTGGCATAAAATGAAGAGCACGTGCCCCTCTAGAGGGAGCAGTTGCTGCCAGATATGAGCTGAGAGTTACCATCAGAATATGCAAACTTGGGTGCTACCGGTCCTCTATCTAATCTTTTAAAAGAAATCAGAAACTCAGAATTTCATGTGAAATCTCCTGATCTGAAAATGCTGGCAACTACTTCAAAGTTCTGTAATGTTCAAGAGGCCCAAAAAACATGCACACAAGCCAAATCACACCTCTCATCTAGTCTCCTCACTTGGCCCCACACCATACTTTAACACTGAGCAGATCCTCAATGACCTTAAGCTGTTTTACCTTAGGGGTCTCACAAGTGTCACCTCTTTGGCCACTTCTCCCCTTCTCCCTCCCCTCTTTATACTTCATTTAGTGATTTCCTACTCAAAGTTTCTGAGCTCTTGCTTTCCAATGAAGCCTCCCTAATTGTCACTGCCCTGTACTCCCACTCCATATATTAAGTAACTCTAACTCCATTATGTGCTGTGATCACAACTTCACTGCACTCATTATGCTTCGAAACCAACATTATTTATTTAATGCCCATGATAAGGAAGCTCCATATAAATAAGGGCCTGGCAGCTCACATGCAATATACATTTGCTGCTAACAGTGGTATGGTTATAAAATGTTCCTTTAGACAATAAGATTCTAGTGTACTTTTAAGATATAAACCAAATGACACCCAACTTTTCAGGAACATATACAATATTTAAAGCAGAGTCCAAATTAAAATATTCAACTATAATTATGATTACTGATAATAGCTAAAAATGTATGGTTAATTAAATAAATGCTAGGAAGTGTGTTGAGTGCTTTGCATGTATTATTTGATTCAATATGACAACCTACAAAATAGATGCTACTGTCATACAGACGAAACAACTTAGGCATAGAGTTTAAAAAGATCCCACATCTAATCAGTTGCAAACTATAGTATGAACCCAAGTGTTCCAGAGAGTAAACATCAAGCTACTATACTAAATGATCCATTAGTAAAGAAACACCAGTCCAAGAAGTATCTCCTAAGTACTGTTAATAAGGAATAAGGACCATGCTTATTAAAGTAAGGTTCCTCATGCCTCTCCCCAAACACTTCCACATACACACAAAATTAAGATAAACTGTCAATTTATGCCTTCTAAATTAAGCTTTTTATCCACACCCAAAATATGGATGATCCCAGTACCAACCAATTCTGTGGGGATGTCATCTTTCTGAAATATTTTAATTAAGTTAATATTTACATTATTAATTTGATGTTTTGTGTTTCCACATTTTAAACTTAATTTAAAATTCATTTCCTTCTCACAGAATTTTTATCACTATGGGCTACATTTCCAGATGAGAGTAAGCATCAAAAAACACACTAAGAAAATAAAAAAATAAAATTATATAACCACAGGGAAAATATATATATATATATATATATATATAAGCCAATACAGAGATCCTTCACTAACTGAACTCTATTCAAATTCTCACTTTCCAAAATTCAGGAACCAAAAAGATTCCAATAAATTTTCACATGCATCATTTGCTATCTGAATTCTTACTCTCCAAAAATCAGAATTTGGGTAACAAACCACCCTTTGCCATCAGAACTCTACATCCAATCTCCAAATTTAGGAACCTAGGAATTTTAGATAGCAAGAATATATACACATGTATGCATGGGCTATATAAATTAAAGAATTCTTACTTATACAATTTTTTTTACTTACACAATTTAAGCAAACTTTTTAAACCTGAATAAATGCAAATATATTTCATTCAAATTTTTAATTTCAACTACTATGTGATGTTTTAAACTGAAAATTGCCCATATTTATTTAAACTTTTAGATCACACAATATAAAGGAAACCGCTTAGTTTATGACAGCTTACTGTTAATAATAAATAATGTTAATGCATGGCTGTGACAAAGAGCTTGGATGCTAGTCCTAAATAATATATATTTTACAAATATTCATCATAGTTTATATAAATAAAATGGAAAATAAGATCGTCAAGGAAAACTACTTTGCTAATTTTTCAGTAACATTTCATAGATCACATTAGACTTTTCTCAAAGTCACAAAAAGCAAAATGAAAGAAACAATCTACAAGAATACAAAAGTTGAAAATAGCAAAAATCCCCAAATAACTTAGTTATAGAAGAATGGTATGAAAAATGTAGAACTACTCCAAAAGGTTCAACTAAAAGTCAAAGAATCATCACAAGTAATGAGTTAAATAGTTTAAGAAAAGGGAAAAACAACATTACAACAGTGTATTTTCCAAAGTATTTAACTTGGACTCACACTTTTTCAAAATCACCATGCTCGATTAAAAGTTAAAACTTAACATAAGCTGAAAACTGAATTCAAGCATGTGACTTTTCTTCATACTCAAAAATTATTTTCAAAAATAAATAGGATAGGTTTGGAAAAAGTAAACTACTTCCCAAAATCTTCTTTTGAGTAAAAATATATAAATGATTTAAAGGGATTGTAACTAAGGCTTTGAATTCATCCTAATTTGGCTATAATCTCCAAGAGCTCACTTCAGATTTGGTGATCTGAAAGAATGTGAACCCCTTAACTGACCAAATTCTAATAGTAAAGGCTTAACAGTCCATCTCTTTTATTGAAACAAAAATATCAGAGAAAAAAATAAATTATGAGGGAGGGAAAAACCTAAATCTATCCACAAGATTCCCAAAGTGAATGACTTGATAATAGCTAACTAAACTGATTCCATATGAAACACCAACACACAGTCCCTGAAAATAACAAAAAGCAGGATTTTTTTTTTTTTTTACCATGTTATATTCCGGATATTCTTCCCATGTTAGTCATTTACAAAGCTAAGATTCAGTACTAAGTTTTAAACTGTAAGCCAGAGATTTAGAGCCCTTTGGGAGAGCAAACACATGGGAGCTGTCAATGTACTGATTGCACATGGTGACACGATGACTGAATGCAATACGTTCTTGATAAACTGTAGGCACAGCATATGCCATTATTTCTCTAGGTTGTTTTCAAACCTCCATTCCCAATTGTCAACATCAAACAACACTGAACACAAGCATTACTCTTATTAAAAAATAAACAAAGGAGCTGGATTTGAAATGGGACTCTAGCAATCTTTCCAGTCCACGGTTCCACTCAGTTTTAAACTAGCAATGCAACTCTTAGGGCTCTTTTACATTTTACTGCCCAAAAAGAAAAAAGAAAAGAAAAAAAAAATAAAACCACCATATTACATGCAATGACTGTACCTTGCTCTGCCAAATGTGAACACCAGAATTTCTGAAATAAACAAACCTGTGTCTATGTTCATCAGGTCCATGGATCAGGAAGACTCCAGGGTTTTTAGCCCCTTTGCCGGCATCTACGTGAGGAATTAACACATCTTCTAAACCCAGATCAAAGCGTTTGTGTTTGGAAGAGTCTGGAAGGAAGAAAAATGCCCCAAAACACAGGGTGATGAAGGCACTAAGAATAAGGAGAAGGATAAACTTCTCGGAAAGTCTCAAGGTAGCCCTGTGATGTGGGAAGGAGGGCGGCCCCAGGTTCAGAGGTGGAATCCGGCGTCCAGACAGGGGCAGCAGGGCTGGGGTAGTCATCGTTTAGGCTCTCGGACGGAATACTTTATAAAGTTCTCATCTTATACCAAACGTACAAGACATCGAACCGTTTTCAAAATCTTGGCAAAAAAAAAAAAAAAAACAAGAATAAACTCAATGTTTCTCCTTCCACAGGAGTGTTGTGCTTTTTAAAAAGGGTATCTCTTTCACGCTCGTCCAACTACATCCGGAAACCTGGGTGGCCTCCCAAACGATCGTTAGTTTTGTGTCCTGTGATACTTTCCTGCCATTAGGCTCTGAGGACTTCATCAGGTTATCAGAAGTCTCCTCTTCATTCCTGGGAGTCGATCGGGCAAACCACACTGCAGAAAAGCTGCCAGGTGGGTTCTTCCATCCCGCACCCCAGTGAGATGCTCAAATGTGGTCTCCCTCCCCCAAGGGGAGGCTGGCGAGGTCCGAGGAGTTGTGCAAGGTCCACTTAATCTCCTCGGACGTCTCTATTCAACGGGCTCTTAACCTTCTCCCCCCGCGGTGGCGGGGGCGAGAATGCAGGTCTCCTCGGAAGTCTCCCAAAAGGGAGGAAGATCTCACCTCGCGGGAAAGCCGAGGCAGCGGCGGCGGGTGAAGCCAGCAGGCTGGAGCAGGCGGTCGCCCGCGCCTCGCCACGCCGCCCCGCAGGCTCCGGGCGCCGGGCGCAGCTCCGACGCTGCACCCTCGACGGTCGGTCCGAAGGGCAATCGCGCCTCCAATACCTGAGCCCCGGGAGCCGCCGCTGCACGGTCTGTCGGAGCGGAACTTCCTCCTCCGGCGGCCACTGAGCGGCCCCGGCGTGTGCGGGGGAGGGGAGGCGCGGCGGCCGCCCCCACCCGACTCCTCCTCCTCCTCACCGCGGCCGGTTCAGTCGACACGAGCGCCTACTCCCCGAGCGAGGCCGCCGCCGACCCTGCCGTGCCCGGTCGCAGCGACCGGACCCCCGCGCCTCCGCGGCGTGGGAGGAAGCCGGGCCCCGGCCCTCGGTCCGAGAGCCCGGGGCGGGCGCCTGCTCATTCCTCGCTCCGCCCTGGGGAGGCGGGCGGCCGCGGGCGCGCGGGAGCTACCGCGCCTCAGCGAGCAGAGGGTCGGCTCCGGCTCCGGCTCCTTCCTGCCCGGCCGCCGGCCGCCGCGGGGCCCTCCTCCGCGCTGCCTCCGGTAGCTCGCAGCCGCTCGCTCTGGCGGCGGCGGGAGAGGCGGCGCTCCCACGCGGGCGGGGCTGCGGCCCGGGCCTCGTCCCCTGTCTCCGTAGGCCCAGAGAGAGCTGAACCGCCGCGGGGCCGACACCCGTTGGGCGCACGCCGTAGAGCAGCCGGGCGGGGGAGCGGGCGACGGGGCGCGGACCGGCCTGCCGGCCCCGACTGGCGAGTGGGCGTCCCCGGGCGGCGGAGTGTGAGGTGCGCGCGCACGCTCCCGGCCCCGGCGCCGCCGCCGCCCCTCCCCCGCCTCGCCGGGCCGGCGCTCTGGCCTCGCGCCGCTGCGGGCTCTGCCGCCAGCCGGCCCGCGCCCCGGAGCGTCCTGCTGCCGCTATCTGGGGGCGGGAGCCGGACGGTTGTCAACCGCGCTGGACCGAGAGCTTCTCCGGAACCCGGAGTTTGCCCCCGCCTTCCGGTGGGGTTGACCGGCATTGGGGCGAGTGGGTGCGAGGCAGGTGACGAAGGTTTTGCTGGAATCTGGGGGTCCTGAGATTGACGGATGCTCATGGCGGAGGTTAACGTTTACTCTTCCAGTGTCGAAGTCCTGTCTTGGGTTATAGACCATTGGTCCCCGGGGTTCAGGAAAAGGGTCTCAAACTTCTTCCCATACAGTCTATGGGCACCTTTTTTGGGCACCCGAGGCTCAGTTCATAGAAAGCACCAGCCACGTGCCAGGTTCTGTGTTAAAAGTAAAATGGCAACCTTGTCCTTCCAGTTAGGTTCCCTTCTCAGAAACCCAGTTACCTCCACTGCCCACCCTGCGTGAGAACGCCTTCCTCATGGTTCAAGTTCTAGAGCATGTTCTCCTGTCATCTCCTTCATGCTCCTTACCACCACCCTTCCCCGAAAGAGCTAATAGGGATGAATCTGGAGGTGCTAAGACTCAAAACACAGTATGGTTTTAATTCAGGCTTAAAAACAACAGATTGTTCTCTTACCCATGTAATTGAGAAGAACCATGTTGTGATTTAGCCAAAAGTTTTCTGAGCAATATATGTATATATGTGTGTGTATATATATGTATACACACACACACACACACACACACACACCCGTGTCCAATTACTTTCGGATTTTTATTCCAATATTAAGTTGTCATTCCCTGTACACATCATTACTGGTGACTGGGGATTGGAGAGGAGGCCCTTCAATAGCAGGGGTGGGGAAAAAATCAGCCTTAGATTAAAAATCAAGCAAAAAAGTCTCATGTTCAATGGCACAATTCATAATTACATTCCAGTCTGCAGGATTTCTAGAAGCTCTGCATATCTAACTACCTACCACATGACAAAAGAAGTTATTGTCATTGACTCTGCTTCACCAAATAAAGACATCTCAGAATGTTAAGGGCCACCTCTTAAGAGTGCCCTATCCAAAGTGAGCTTTGTTTGGACATAGGTTAAAAAAAGTGCCTTCCCAAAGTGTCTTAAGTCTCTACTGTTAAAACTAAGAGCTAAAGGAAAAGAAACACTTTGGTTTCCTACTATTGAGGTTATTATTTTCCATGAGAAATTCAGAGGAAATAAATATTGATCTGATAAATAGCAAGTTATATAAACCTTGAAAAGTAAATATTACCTAGGTTGACATCAGCAATCGTATGAAACCTTCCATAATCTAGCTGATAAGTGTGACATCTGTAAATTCAACCTCATAACTTAAAAAAAATCTTATATGTCCCTCTTTCCCTTTTTTTTTTCATTTGAATCAAATGGGGTATAATTTCTCATTTTTCTGATTGTACAGGTTGCAGAATCACATTGGTCATACAGTCTTTTTTGCCCTTGCCTGTTTTGCAAAATTATTTTTCTATCATGAGAGTATGCACAGTTATTAAAATTAGTGATTATTGCAGATGTCCAACTGTAGTCTGCAATTCTAAGGCCATTGATACCATCAGTTATTTTATTATACTCCTACACCAGCATCAAAACCATTTATACGTGCACTCACACACACATTCTTCTAGAGCCAAGACTGAATAAAGAATCAGTACTGTTAAAATAAAAGAGCAAGTTGCAAATTCATTCATTAATTATAAGTATATAAAAATATGCACATAAAAGGAATAAAAGAGAATATTTGAAAAAATTATAGCTGATATTACATATAATTTCCCCCCATGTGTTCTCTTTATGTTACATTTATAATTAAATAAGTTAAAAATATGTAAAGAACTGGTACTTGAAAAAGTTAAGGTCTGATTTCAAGAGGTGAAGTTAGTGATATTAGGTAAACATACACACCGGTCCCTCTGAGAGCAATCAGCAGAAAACAGTATGTGAACTGGTGTGTCTGTGTAATCACATGTAACAGAGAAGGATTTCATTTCAGAGGGTCTAAAGAGAATATTTCATTTTCAAAAAGTAGTAATACTTTGATCAAAGGTGCGGACAGGATTCCAAAGTAGCAGATAAAGTGGTGATTCCCCTTTTACAAAACTATATAAATTAGTTAATATTGTAGGAGATTAGAGTTACTAAATTATTAACAAAAAATTTAGTCCTACAGATTTCAGAGATCCACTCATGTATTGCAATGTAAAAGTTATTATATTGGTTTAATCATACATTGAATCATCCGTTTTTAAAATAATTTTAACACCTTGTGTACACACACACACACACACACACAGAGTCTGCCCCTGTTTTAAGCAAAACTGAAGTCATAGGGTAGAAGAAAATCATAAATAGCTGGTATGTAAAAAAGGCTTTTGATTTATTTACTATTTACTTACTATCCTCTTCCTTCATAGTTTAAATTGGTTCCCAAAGTGTCCAAGGAAGATTTAGAGGAGAAATTATCAGACATGACCACTGAATGTATAGGGGAAGAACCAGGCTCTAGTCCTACTTCTTCCACTCTTGGTTTCTTTATGAAGCATTTTCCTCAAAGGTCAGGGATAATTTATAGCTCAAAGATATGAAGTAATCCAATCAATAAATGAGCTAAAGATCTCAATAGAAGAATTTCTTCTCAAAAGAAGAAATAGAAATGGCCAATGGGCACATGAATAAATGTTCATCATCTTTAACCATCAGGGACATGCAAATCAAAACTACATTGAGATTCCATTCCACCCCAGTCAAAATGGCTATTATCAAAAATAATAATAACAACAACAACAAATGATGGCACAGATATGGAGAACACAGAATCTTTACATCATGTTGGATAAAATGTAAATTAGAATAGGCAATGTGAAAACAGTATGGAGATTCCTTAAAAAACTCAAAATAGAACTACCATATGATACAGCTATACGACTCCTGTGTATATATATTTAAAGGAAACGAGGTCAACATACAAAAGAGCTGCATGTCAATTTTTATTGAAGCTCTATTCACAATAGCCAAGTTTTGGAATCCACCTAGGTGGTAAATGGATAAAGAAAATATGGCATATATACACAATGGAGTATTATTTAGTCATAAAGAAGAATAAAATCCTGTCATTTGCAGGAAAATGAACTAGACTAGAGGACATCAAATTAAGCTAAATAAGCCAGACACAGAAAGACAAGAATCACATTTTCATTTATCTGTACAAACAAACAAAAAAGATGACTTGAAAGTAGAAGAGGGACTTATAAGGGTAAGGGGACTGAGGGAACATTAAGAGGAGGGATTAAGGAGGATGGATTTGAATAAAGCATAATATGTACAAGTTTGGAAATGTCTCAGAGAAATCCACTAATCTATACAATTAATATGAGTTAATAATTACAATTTTTAAATAAAAAAGGAATTTCTAAAGTTAATTTCATGAAAGTCAGCAAAGCCAAAAAAAAAAAAAAAAAAAAAAAAAACTTCAGTTGCTTCTCTGAGCCAAAGTATTTGAGGTTCATTTACTTATAAGAGACACATTAGTTGAAGGACTAGTATGTGACAGATCATCTACTAAGTGGCAGAGATGTGGAGAAATAAAACAGAATCTTCATGCTTACTGAGCATACAGTCTGGTGCGAAGAAATAAATGACACTAACAATTAAAAACCAATGGGAAGAATACTGTTAGAATATAGTGCCCCGGGTTATGGAGACACTGACAGGACAGCAGAGTGAGGGGAGGTGGATGGGGATTGGGTCAGGGAAGTTTTCTGGCTCAGGAATCACCTGAACTAAGCCTTTAATTAGGTAGAAGAGAAGGGTTGTTTTCTAACCTAGAGAACAGAACATGCACAGGTCAATAGCTGGGATTTCCTGCCACTTACCTAGAACCTTTTTCTGCTTTACTCTTTCAGTAAATAGCTTGCTTAGACCTGATACCTCCATACTCTTGAGCTGGAAAAATTAAAATGGTGGGGTAATGCTTTTACCTACGTTATGAATAAAATGAGTTCAGAATGACTTACAGGTGTAAACCTGTTTCAGTAATCAAAAGACTTAGATGGTATCTTGCTTATACAGGCAATACTCTGTTGGTTCAGGGAAATATTCTACCTACTTAAACTTATTAACAAAATGAGGCTATTCACACGTACATAAGAGATACCACAAATTACAGAGTACTGAACTAGTAGTCAAAATACATGGATTTCAAATTTAGTTCTATCCCTTACTGAGTGAGTTCCCTTATTCATACAAATTTTTTTATTTTGTTAAGGATCAAATTTTGTTGTTCAAGGTTCAAACTTATTATAAATTCTAAAACATTCTAAAAAATTTATTAACTCTATTCAAAATAATAGATTGCTTGATGGTGATAGTGTTTGTATAACATGGAGACATGAAATGTGCCTAGCATTCCTTTGGAGAACTATCCTTTCCCAATCTTAATAGGTCAGGATTAGGATGCCTGCAAATGAAACAGAGAAGAGCACAGGAAGAGAAAGCATCCTCCCTTGGTGCTTGGCTCCAGGGTGGATAAGGGGTTTTTATGAATGCACTCTGTTCCCAAAAGTGTCTAGGAATTCATTTCCTCATGTCCAGCCAGCAAGGCACTCGGAAGTTGCAGCAGCCTTGGTTCAAGCAACCCCTAGTACAGATCATACTGGTGGCAGACCTTGACATTCATCCATGTGAACCTGATTTGCAGGCACACAGAATGCAAGAGTTACTGGGTCATGGAGACTTGCACTGAGACTTCAAAAGAAAATCTGGGAGGCCAAGTAGTGTGTGGCAGGTTTGGAATCTCTATAAGCAGCCTCTGGTAAGGTGATGTGTGGAGCCATGAGAGCCAAGCCAAAGCTGTATTGAAGATTCCAGGAAGACAGAAAGCCCAGCAATATGAGAATGCCTCCTAAGGAAAGCTTCAGGTAGTTGGCAGAGTCAACCCAAGAAAGTGGTCACAGGGGCTGAAGCTGCCACAAAGCCACAGGGGTGGAGCTGCTCAAGTCCTTAGGAGTCCACATTGCACACAGTGTGTCCTGGACACTTGACCTGTAGGATTTAATGTTTGTCTTGCTGGGTTTCAGTCTTGTTTTGATCTGATCTTTCCTTGCTATTTTCCTGTTCCTTCCTTTTGGAATGGTGATGTTTACTCTGTGCCATTGTGTTTGGGAAGCTTGTCTCTTGTTCTTTTGATTTGTATTAAGACTTATAGCTGAGTTTTGCCTTGGAATCTCATAAGAGAATTTGGATTTGGACTTTTGAACAATGCTGTAAGAGTTAAGACTATGGGGACTCTTGAAGATGGAATGAATGCATTTTGTATCATGAGATAGACATGGGCTTTGGCACCCAGAGGAAGAATGATATAGTTTGGATCTGGAATGTCTCCTAAGAACCCACATAATAAAGAATTGATCCTGAGACCATGGCACCATTGCGAAACAATGGAAATGTTAAGAGATGAAGCCCAATGAGGTGTTTTTAGATCATTAGGAATATGCCCTCAAGAGGGATTGTAGGACACTAGTCTCTTCTTTTTCTCTTTCATTCCCTGGCCATAAAGAGAGTGGTTTTACTCCACCATCTCCTCCCTGCCATTGCCATCTAGTACCCCTCCAGAGAACTAAAAGGCAGTAGATTTGCTTGGCCATGGTCTGTAGCCTTTACTTTGGAAGCCAAACAAAGCCTTTTTTTTTTCTTTTTAACTTGATTATCTTAGGAATTTGTTATAGTAACAGAAAGCTAACAACGCCTATGAATATTTATTTATTTATTTTTGCAGTTTAAATTAGTTTCTGTGACTTGCAACAAAAAATATTGACTAACACACAGCATGTCTCTGCATGCTGGTCCTGTGTCTGTAACTATATGTGAAACATCAGTAGGTTTACAAGTGTAAATGATCAGGAACCAGAAGTAACTCATTCTTTCAGTCGATGAACAAGCTTATACCAGGGTCATAAGCAGGGTGGACATTAGAGTACAACTGTCTGCTTGGACAACCAGGAGGATAAACCTAAAATTGAAACAGCTAGGGGCTGGGGATGTGGCTCAAGTGGTAGCGCGCTCGCCTGGCATGCATGCGGCCCGGGTTCGATTCTCAGCACCACGTACAAACAAAGATGTTGTGTCCGCCGAGAACTAAAAAATAAATATTAAAAAATTCTCTCTCTCTCTCTCTCTCTCTCTCTCTCTCTCTCTCTCCTCTCTCACTCTCTCTTTAAAAAAAAGAAAAGGAAAAAAAAGAAACAGCTAGACAGAAGTGACAGCAGAGGTATATTGAATCTAGCACCCACTACAGATACCTTCAAACTTGGGTGCTCATCTCTACCTTTATAAAGAGGAATCTGGTGCCAAAAGAGGATGCACATTCTTTGTAAATCCTTATATTAAAGTTGTTGTAAATTCACTCTGTGCAGTTAGCTTGAGAATATGTTTCTTTGATTATATATATTCACTCATTAAATATTATTGAGTACCCACTCTCTGCCAGATGTTATCCTGTGCTTGTAAGCATCAAAGATGAGTAAATTATGGGAGTCAGTTGCATATGACTAAAAGAAACACAGGCTCTGGGACTGGAGGAACTCAGGCTTAATCTTATCTTCACTATTTACCTGTGTGTTCTTGGAAACCTTGGAAATCTTCCTTGTCCTCAGTTTCTTCATCCACAAGATTAAAATAAAACAACCTCATCAGGTTGTTGTGAGGATTAAATGAGATAATAGAGATTTAGTAAATATTAGCATTATTCTGTGGGAGGCAGCCACTCTGAATGATTTGCAGTCTCCTTCTTGAGAGTGGAGAGGCTCTGACTGTCACTACCATAGTGACCTGGACATTGCCCCGGTCCTGCAAGTTGAGGATGTATCTTCAGACCTAGGCATGTCGTCCTACTGTCCTTGGATTGAATTACACTCACCTGTCCTTTGTAACCCTGCCCTTCCTGTCCTTTTTTGGATGGAACTTTCTAAGAATGAGGGTCCCCCCCAGCCCCCGTGCCAATAAAAGCGCACTTCCAAACGTGCTCGCTCTCTCTTGCCAGCCTCTTGGGACTCTTCCTGGCTCTCCCATTTGGGGAGCTTGAACCCGAGAACGGACGAGCTGTCCTGAAGCATGGTGTAAAGGTAAAGTGTGTGTCTATGTTTTATTTGATGTCCCAGGAAATTCACACGAGCAACCTTAAGTTCAGCTGCCCGCACAGATCGGGGGTGGCATTATTCTATTATAGACATCAGAATAAGTAAGAGTTGGCAAAGAGAAAAGAAGTGGGAAGAGTCTTTGAAAAGACTTAAGGGAGGAAGAAAGTGCACAGCATTGTTAGAGGAACTCCCAAGTTTTCATGGGGGGAAAGAGGAAATTTTACTGGAGTGCCATGTCTGGCTTCTTACACCAATATTCTTCACACTCAGGAGTTGCTTGACTAATGAGTACTGTTCCATGCATTAGTTAGTAGTTCTTGACTGGGTGAAGTAAACTTAGCAAAAAGGCCCAGTACTAAAGATTTCTCTTTTTCCCTTTCTGCCCTAGTCTGCTACAGACAATAATTTTGGTGTACATATTTGCTCTGCAGGCCCAATTTTCCTGTATGGTGGCTATATTCGATAGGGGTTGAGAGTGTTGCCAAGTCCTTTTGGGTTACAGATCTAGAAACTAGTTTTTTATTAGGCTATCTGTAATAAAGCTGACTGTTTAAAAAAAATCTCCATTTGCTTGTTTTCTATGCTTTATTTCATTCAAACTTGGTGTTTGAAGGAAGGCCATGCAACTTGAGGACCTTCTAGAAACTGAAAGTAGTTCATTACGGCTAGAACGTAGATTGTAGGGGAAGCTAGAGAGAGAAAAAGAGAGGTACTCACAGAAATATTTCTGCTCAAGTTGGTGCAGTGGTCATGTTTTATCCATTCTCACACAATTAGCAATGAATGAAGACTAAAATATCTAAAGAAAAGCCAAAAAAAAAAATATAACCAGGCTCAGAGACAAAATAAACACTTCCATGGACCCAAAAATGGAACTGAAACAAAGTATTTAGCAGGCTGAAGCCACAGGCCCACCAGGATCTCAGGCTCAAAGTCTAAGGTTTTTGTCTCCTGCGAGGTGACATGAACTAAAGATGCTTCAAACAAGGTGGAGGACAGGAGCCAGACTGAGTTCTTGAAGCCAAGAGCTCCTGAAAGAAGGTCAAAAATAACTGCTGCCACCCACTGCTTGGGAAGCAGAAGGACAAAGACTCAGACTTGGAACCAGGAACCAAGCCAAGCAGCTGACCACCTGACTAATTCTGTGGTAGTCCCAACATCACTGTGGGGTAGGAACATCAAAGTGCCAACATGAGGCCTGATCCTGGAAAGGAGGTCTGGGGAGGTAAAATTACTAAACATGGAGAAGTGAGCACAGAGGAAGTGAGAGAAAAAGAAGAAAACAAAACAGTTGAAGCAAAAGAGATAAAAAAGCAAAGAGAAAATTCCCCCTCAAAATGAACCTAACCATGATCTAGATTCCAAACACATAAAAATATCTCACACTAAGAGAGATAACCAACAAAATGAACACTCTGAACATGAGTTTACTCTAGATAAAAGTAACTACAGAACTGTCTGACAAAGATTTATCAACTTCGTATTTTTGCATTCTCAAATCAATAAATGATGGTATAATACTCATTTTTAAAAGACAAGAAATTAGGGAGCAAATTAAAGCTGAATAAAGAACAGGTAAATATGAAAAAGTACTAACTGAAATCTCAGAAAACAAAAATGTGGTCACTGAAATTAAAAGGTCTCTGAAGCTATCCAAAGTTGAAGAGAAAAGGAAGGGGGTTAAAGGGATGTACTACAGAATTCACCCAGACCAGAGGAGAGTTTAGAAAGACAGATTTTCCAATATGGAAGAAAATTTCATATTCATGGGGTTAGGTTGAGCGACTCCAACATACATCTAATAGGAATTCCAGAAGGAAAAATTGCAAGAGAAGCTACGCTTGAGGAAGAAGGAGAAGGAGGGAGAAGAGAAGAAAGCTGAAAGTTCCTCATGAAAACATCAGAACATTATGTGTACTACACATATAAGGAAAACTTTCATCATATTACAGTGAAATTATGGGACAATAGGCTAAAAATGAAATCTTAATTTATCAAAGGGAAAATTTTGGTTATCTACAAAGATAGTGTAACTAGAGTTCTCAAAAGTGACAACAGAAATAAGAAGACAAATAAATGATAACTTAGAAGTGCTGAATTAATACTCTAAACCAAGAATTTGATTTCCACATAAACTGTCATTTTAAGGAAGGTAAAAAGAGACACTTTCAATTGTAAACAATTAAGAGAGTTTACCACCCGCAGACTCACATCAAAAGAACCCGACTAAGGGAAAAAAATATAAAAGCCTGGGGGAAAACATAGGAGATAAGAGAAACTGGTGAGGAAGAAATTAATAAAGTATATAGTTGAATTTTTTAAAATACCCACTTTTATGCTATTTTTAACACCAAAAAATATATAAATGTGCAAAATCAGTAGAATTAAATGGTTATAACTTTTCTACCTTTGTATTTGTATACATGACCAGGGTAACTCCATATCATGTACAACCACAAGAGTGGGATCATAAATAGAGTAAATTATGCTCTATGTATGTATTATCTGCCAACATATGTTGTACTGCCATGTATAACTAAAAAGAACAAATAAAAAGCATATAAATGTGAGTGAAAAATGGGTGATTAAAGCAAGCTAAGGCCTTTTTCATGTTTGAGAGAGGGCTAGAAACTATGGCTTTATCTGAATATTTTGTATTTAAAATATTTTATATTAATTAAAATCTAACCCAAAGCTTCTAAAGCAGCAAAGGGAAAAGGATGGCCAAGAACTGAAGAAATTTAATATTAAAAAAACCTGATAATTAAACAGAAAACAAAAGAGCAGAATAAAGAAAATAAAGGTATAGGAAACAAAATACACACAATATAAAATAATAGAATTAAATCCAAATATATATTAGTAAGGACAGATTTAGATTAATTTGTAAAAGACAGTGATGATCATCTTGGTTTTAAAATAATATTCAAGGTATATAATGTTAGAAAGTGACACAAAAACTAAATTACAGAAAGGCAATATGATGGGATAAAAAGTCTATCAAAATACTAACATAAAGAAAGGCAATGGAACACTATTAATGTCAGACAAAAATATTCTTTTAAATCAAGTATATTGATAGAAATGAATAGGGTTGTTATCAAGAAATTTTAAATACCTAAACAACGTGGTTTTCAATTATAGAAAGCAGAACCACCAGACCCCCAAGGAGAGATTGACAAGCCCACCATGGGAATGGGAGATTTTGACAATCAGAAACAGCTGGATCAAGTAGACAAAAACCAAGAGACTGAATCATGAAGAGCCTCTAAGGAGGCCTCATTAAGTAATTGAGGTTTTTTTCCTGAGAGCCGTAGAAAGCCCTTAAAGGATTCCAAGCATAGATATGATTAGATCAGATATCCAGTTTTAGAACTTTGACTATAAAATGGAGAATGGGCTTCAGGATGGTCAGACTACATAAAGGCAGAGAAACTGGTTAGAAAACCATTTTTACTACAGAGCAGAATGATATTAATGGCCTGAACTATAGTAGAACCATTGGCAAAGTTGAGCAGGCATTTAAAAAGCACTCGGATAGCATAGTTGATTGGATGGCAGGGGAGGAGATCAAAGATAACAATCATAATCCTGCTAGACAACTTGATGCATGGCAATAAAGAAAAGCAGATTTTTTTTTTGGTAGGCGGGAGAGATATTGTTTTCACTCTCTGATTATAACCCTTGAACTCCCCTCCCCTCACTTTTCACAAACTGGTTCATTAAAAAGTTAAATTATATTTAATATATAAAGAGTAGGTATATCGATTTTTTAAAATACCCATCAAAAAGTACTTCTAGCCAGGCGCCGAGTCGCACACCTGTAATGCCAGCAGCTCAGTAGGCGGAGGCAGAAGGATCACCAGTTCAAAGCCAGCCTCAGCAAAAAGCTAAGCGCTAAGCAACTCAGTGAGACCCTGTCTCTAAATAAAATACAAAATTGGGCTGGGGATGTGGGTCGAGTCCCTCTGAGTTCAATTCCCAATCCCCCCCGCCCCGAACCCCTGCCAAAAGAACTTCTATGGGAACCTTCAATAATCTGAGAGAAGTCTTTAATAATGCCAGAAAAGTGTGTCCTAAATAATAATTTTTCATATAATAATGCTAGTCCTTTAAGATTATCTATATTTTATGGCAGATTTTCACACACTTCTATACATAATGGATTTTCAAACACACCCATGTAACTAACTGCAGGAATAAAGAAGTTGTGACTCTCATTAGAGCGCACTGCTATTGAGAACAAGTAAATCCAGGGCTGGGAGTGTGGCTCAAGAGTACAGCACATGCCACATGCACAGGCCCCTAGGTTCAATCCCCAACGTAAAAAAAAAAAAAAAAAAGTAAGGCCAATAGGTTGACCTGTGAATTCTTACACTCAAATTTCACAGCACAAACATTTCTTTCCTTTCCCTGGTTGCATTACTTTAAACTAATGTTTGAGTTACAATGTGTGTTTATCCTTCAGAGAACAATGATTTTGTAGGTACTGGGCTAAGGAGTAGGCACATATTATACAACCAAACTGAGGCACAAATGCTGGAAATTAAGGAGCTATTATTCCAAAGTCACTTTACTTAGTAGCTTCAAGCGTGAAAAAGGTATAAAGGACTTACAGATTTCCAATTATGAATTTTGAAGTTTTGTATTTACAGCAATTCCAAAATGCAAATGAGATGTAGATTTTAAAGTTCTAAATGTGCTGCGCAATTTCAGCCTAATCCAGAATAGGACTATTCTAACAGACACAAAATATTTGGAACCATTAAAGGGAACTTGCCTGAAAATCTGCAGACCAGAAATTTCCTGGTAGTAAAGAGCAATAATAATATGTGCGACTCTGGATGTGTTTTTCAAAGACAAAAACATTTTTTGTACTTCATTTTTAAAGTTAATACTTATTTAAGGTCTCGTATTATATTAAATTCCTCACACATAGTCTACTTCTTATTTTGAGTCATTATCACAGAACTTCACTTGTGACCACCTTCAATTGCATCCCTTTTCATTCAGGTCAGTGAAAACAAAATACTACAGTGGGCTCCTCTCCTTTAGGACCAGTCACCATGTTGTGTTACCTAAATCCAAAGTGTTATTTGATTATCATCAGCTATATAGACATATCACCCTTAATGAAGAAATGCTAAAAACACAGAGGTCCTACTAACAAGATACTGTGGGATTCTTCTTCCCTATAAGGTAAGCTGAAGAATGGATGCACTACAACTTTACCGGTATTTTTCAAAATCATAATAATTTACTGGTTTTAAACAGCACAGAAAAAAAAATCAGACCACAAGAATGAAGTTTTAGCCCTTTGTATTTTTAATCAAGCCCAAAATATAATAAATTTGGGGTGTTTTTTTTGTTATTGTTTTTGTATTACAGATAGTTTTTCCTTCTGATCTTTGTGCTTCCTAGAAATGTATATACAAGGAAGGAAGGAAGTAACCAGTTCACCAATAGATGTGAATAAAGCTCAGGATTCACATATGCTATCCAGAAGAATTCACCAAATCTTCTATTTGAAGATAGACTCAGCAACAAACAGGAAACAAAATTACCTGTATCACTTCCACAGCAGAAATTTAATCATTATAATAACATAATAACAAGAGAGGTCTTTTTCTCTTATTTTTCAGCAAAATGTCTAGTGTCTCCACAGACAATATCTTATTTCTATGAATTTGGGGAAAATGAAGGCTCCTCAAATGTGTGTCATGCTATTTCATGCAAAGTTATTTTCTGCATCTAAACTGAATTTCTCTTCTGACTTACCTCCTGCATCAGTGAATCCCACAGGTAGCAGGGGAAATGGTAGTCACAGTAGCTGCTGGACATCAGGATCACTTAGGTGAATATAGCAGTAAAAAATAGTTATACACACACACACAGAGACACACACATACACACACATACACACAGCAGAGCTGAGGAATTGGAGGTAATCAATCAAACTATGCACTGCTTAAGTATAAAGGAACATCAGGGAGGACTCTGAATAAAGCCTGTAGGGAAGATGGACCAGAGGGCACAAGGTTGAGAGTCAAGGAACTAATCTAAGGCAGGTCACCACTTCCTATAAAAGATGGGTCTCTTAACAACCCTGTAGCAGAGCAGAAGCTGGGAGCTCTAGACCCTCAAATGGGTTTGTTTCAGGGTTTTATGGAAGCATCCATTCACTGATTCAACTGTCTTAATGCGTTATTACCATCATCATCATGGTGTCAGGCATTCTTTACTGTTCTCTCTTAATGACAGATTCACCGATTCTAGTGGTTCTCTCTTCCTCCTGCATAGCAGAATCACATGTGGCATTTCTTTTAAATCTGTGTGCCCTAGCCCCTTTTGTGAACCACTAAATTACAATCCTTGGGGTGGAACCTGTCCACATAACGAACCCTACGGTGCTTTGTTGGGAACAAATGACTGCCACTGTGTCATTGCTTTATCCACCTTAGGCAGAGACTTTTTGAATCTCTCTGAGGAGAAGCCAGCATTTAGGTATGGGAGAAAAAACTCACCCCCTACTAGCAGCGAGTCCACTTCCACAACAGTGCACCAGGTTTGCTGACTGCTCGACCAAAGGTCACAGCCTTTGCAACACCTGCTTTGAGCAAAGGTAAAGTGTCAAACACTCTGGGGCAGGTGTGGGTGGTGGTAGGTTTATCCACAATGCTGCCCATATACGATTTTAATTCATAGACTGCCAGAGAACAGAACTTATCTTCCATAATTTACATATGTGATTTCAAGGACTTCTGACAGTGCTAGTGTCTTTCCAAGGCAGGAGGGATTGGCAAATAAGAGCACAGCCTGGAGGGCCACACTGCCCTGGGTTTAGAGGCAGGCTCTATGACCTACTCATTGTGTGAGCATGGGTCTTCTCTTACTTGACAGCTCAGTGCCTCGGTTTCCTCCTCTGAAGCATTAGAAGTAATTGGTCCTGCTTCCTAGGGTTATTTTGAAGATTTGATGAGTTGGTACCTGCATGGCTCAAGAACACAGTCTGTCACAGGATGTTAGGCCTACGGGGTTAACTGATATTATTTAAAAAGGATGTTTTGCTCCTCTGGGACTCAAGATCTTACACTGGGGTCCCGTATGCATCATACACTAACATACGTACACACACACACACACACACACACCCATGCACATAATATGTCTTATTTGACCTGGTCATTGCTGCCCCTCAGCTCATGTAAGGACACAAGAATTGGAACAAACCTAGAGAAATCTTGAGTTCTGTTGCTTTTTGGAAAACTCTAATCAAAGAAATGAACGTAACTATCTCCAGAGCCTATTGTTACTCCTTTGCCAAACATCAGTCTGACAACACAAATTTCTCCAATAAAATCATGTTCAACCTGGGGCTGCGGTATTAGCTCAGTGGTAGAGTGCTTGCTTACCATGTGTGAGGCACTGGGTTCCATCCTCAGCACCACATAAAAATAAAGAAAGAAAATAAAGGTATTGTGTTCATCTACAACTAAATATATGTGTATATATAAAATCATATTCAACCTAACTCGCCTCAGGCAGAGATAGTGTCTCCTTCCCCTAAGAGCCCACAGGACTCTGCCTGTGCCTTTATTTATTATATAGCACTAAATTCCACAACATACTCCTTGCAGATTCCCAGAAGATTCTTGCTTTTACCTACCCCTGGCCTTTGTACTTCCTGTCTAGAGTACATATGCCACCCCATCCTCTCTACCTTGACATTGAGTATTGGCCTATTAACTTGTCAGCCTCCCTGTGGAGACCAGAACAGGGTCTGTCTTTGCTCACCATTATGCTCTCAGCATCTAGCAAAGTGAATAAAACATATTAGGTATTCCAAAAATTTTTGAGAGGTGAATAGATAGCTGTCACTATCGATAGATTAGGACTCTATCACTTGCAGATCTGTAACTTGAAGTGAGCTGCGTAACTTCTTAGATCCTCAGCAAAGCTAAAATAACTTCCTTGTGGGTTTTTGCAATGACTAAAAGATGGAACATGAGGAAAGCAGCTGGCAGTGTGCCCAGAACAAAGTTAACGTTAATAGTTAATACACGTTTAAAAAGGCAGCACCACCAAATGCACCCAAGCCTTTCATTTTCCTAATTTTGTCCCTTTCCTTATTTAATAAAAATAGATGTTACAACCATAGTTGTTGCTATCGAAACCCCAGAAAACAGGGGAGACAGAATGAAAGGTCAGATGTTACTGCTCTGCAATTCTCTCAGGTAGACGTGTATTAATACTGATTCATAAATATTCATTAGACAACTTGTAGAGACCAGGCAGAGCATAAAGGGAAAATGCTCAACTGGGAGCTCATCTTGCCTTCATGCCAGCTCCATTGCACAGAAATTAACCCAACACAAAAATCAACATTTGCAGAACTGAAATAAAAGTCATAATTTAAAGATAAGCTAAATGTGTCCCTCCACTTGCCCACCCAAGAGCCTGGGTTCAGAGACACAAGAAACATGCCACACACCAGCTATTATTTGAAAAATCCATGTCTGTCTATTAGAGAAAGAGGATGGGGGTAAGGGGACAAATATGACCACACTATACTATTTGCTTGTATGAATATGTGACAGTGAAATCTGTTTTTCTAAACAATTAAATACATTAATAATTTTTTTTAAAAAAAATCCATGTCTATCTTTGATGATAATATCTGACATTTATTGAGTTACTGTACACCAGGCAATTTACATACGTTATCTCTTAAAATTTTTAGAACATAGTTATTTTCATTTTAGAGATAAGGAAACTCAAGGCTGCCATTGCAACTGCAGAAATTTAGAAATGTCCCCGAGAACAATGGGGTAGTAGGAAGCCAAATTGATTAGACAGCCTCAGAGGAACTTGCCTCCCTCTCAAGATGCCAGCTTTCTGGGCCACTGATGAGGCAGGTCTGGTCCCGCCCTGAATCCCCCGCCATCTGATGCCCATTCTGGAGTCTGGTTCCCCGAGGCTGAGCTCTTGTCATCCCTGAGATCAGCAGCATCTCTCTCAGACTGATAAATCTGGATGGTATTTACTGCTGGTTCACATGATGTCTGGGCTGTGGGGAGCCAGGATCTCTCCTTCCCACAGTGAAGAGAATGCAGTGACAACATGGTGGGATTACACGGGGGAGGAGGGATCTCCTGTCTGCTCATTTAGTCACACAGACCCCAGCAAGCTCATCTGGGGGACACAGCCACTCAGGCAGGTGCAAAAACCACTAACCGAAAAGTATGAGCTTGTGGGGGAAAGAGAGCCAGGAACAAGGCAGGCTATTAGAGGCTTGCGTTCCTTGTGTCAGGGCTGCACGATGTGCATTTTATTTGGTAGCAAGATGTTGCTTCCATTCCATTTTGGCTTGGATCTTGCCCATTTTGAGGGGCAGCCTCTCATGTCTTCACCTGTGAGGACAGGGGCTCTGGACTCTGGATGCCAATAAAGGATAAGGATACCCTACATTACCGAAAATTCCAACAGTCTTAATTAACATATCTCTGTACCACAACAATCACATTTTTTTCATAGCTCATCCAAAACATGCTTAAAAGGATACTTCTGTCTGTAATGACAAAATTATAATTTATAAAGCTTATGTGTGTTTGATTGTCAGTTTTAAAATGAGGATAATGAGGCCTATTCTCTAAATGTCACCTATTTAGCCTCCAGCCTCCCCCTCTGCCATCACCCCAGTCCCTCAGTGATAGGAAGATGAAGAATGGCCATTTAATGTGTTTGTAGAAAACTCTCTAACCCACATTTTGTACTGATTCTGCATGTGGAGTGTTGATTTGCTAAGAAAAGCCATGTCTTGCTCCAATCATGTATCCCCTTGGTTCTATTTCCTAGAATGAGCAGAAGGAAACTGAATAAAATATCACTGCATTTCCCATTTTCATTTTTCTGCATGAGGTTAGCACAGAAGAGAATCTGCTTTTCAAAGCAATTGCGTCTGTGGCAACTGGTCGGGGTCTGAGACTGTCAGTCCCCAGCTGGCCTTGAGGTAGTCACTGAAGCAGTGAGCTGTGGCCAAGACCTTTTCCAGATTTAGCTGTTATTCCAGAGAGAAAACACACGCAGGAAAGGCACTGGTGACAGACTCTGTTAGGGGAGAGGATCGTGAGTGTGGGAATGGGGTGCAGAATTGAGGATTGTCATCACATATTTTTTTTTCCTGGAGAATTTCATAACAACAAAGTGAGCTAGAAGACAAGTTGATACTGATATTACTAAATCTAAAAGACAATAGAAGAGTTTCCTCGCCTTCTCCTACACATATGCCCACCTCCCTCCAACACCCAGCTATTTCTGCCCTAGTTTTGCTTTCATTTTGGAAGAATATGTTCTTATGTCAGGTGCATAAACACAATTATGGAACACTGCCTGTTTCTCTAGTCCACAGTGAAGCCACCTTCGTGCTGAAACAAAAGAAAACTTGGTGGTTATTTTTGTTTTCCCCAAAGGAATGTTAAAATTAGTTGCTGAATTTACTATTCTCTGAGTGGTTTAATGTCAGTGTTTTTGTTGTTGTTGTTTATTTTGTTTTGAGATTTTGTGGGGGAGAAGTCTTCATGGAAACAAACCTTGTTTGGCCAGGATACAGCCTTTAATGGTAGTAAATCCTAACTTGCTAAAGTGATTAAAAATAGTGAGCCCGTAAGTTTAACTGACCCTTTTTGAAATTCTCCTCTGTCCACAAAGTCTATATAAATCTTTATGGAATGACCTATTAACTGCCTGCTGCTGGGACCAAGCTATGGGCTTTGTTTCAGTTATAAAATAAGGTCACTCTGCTTTTGGTAAAAACTGATGTAGCTGCTTTGATAATTAAAACCTATGCAGTCATGGAGAGATGATATATTTAAGCCTCTAAAAATTAATGTGGAAGCTTTAAAATCACAAGAGGAAAAAGGATAAGGGTCCCCCGTTACTGCTCATCAAATTAAATATTAGTAATACAGTATTTATGCTGCTTTTTAATGAAGAATTTCAAACTTTTTTTTTTTTTTTAAATTTGAAGTTCAAGTTGTGAACCCCCTCTTGTCTGGCTCCATTACGTGAGAGCACCGTAGAGAAAGCCACAGTTCAGGGGATATAATTTTAATAAATTCACAAACAAATTCAATGATGCTGTCAATCAGGAGCCAAGACTTAAGGTGCATCTACCTGGTCCTTAATGTGGGGGTTTTTAATCCATAGACGGACCTGCTCCTTGCAAGTGACGGGAAGCTTCCTCTCTCCTCTGCTGTAATTAGAGTAGCTGGCCTCTGGCCCAAGGGTGAGAACACCATCTCAAAAGCAGTACCTAGAAATGAAATCAAACAAATGCTTGGGCAAGTTAATTAAACTCCTCAGGTCTGAAGTCCTTCCTTTCTAGAAAAGGACAGATGATAATAAATACTGGTAATAATGTCACTGATGATAGTAATGAAAGGCACACTGTTAAGTATCAAGACATGTGATTTTTCTCCTCGTTCACTCCTCAGCATCTGCCTTCTTTCCTCCCGTCATGTGGATCACTCAGTCTCATGACTATAGTTGCCATCCCATGTAATTCTGTCTGCAGGGAGAGAATACACGGTGGTGTCAGCAACTGCATTCTGACTGGCTCACAGGGCAGTAATGGCTCTCAATAAATAGACCAGCCTTCTGGTTTAGACTTTAGTCTCTTATGGGTTTGGTCTGGACGCTTCAGTTGACTTTGAGAGTTACACTCTGAGACACTGACAGACTAGACACAGATCCTACAACTGGAGATCCAGTGAAGTAAGGCCACCTGTGAAGTCTCAGAGGGAACAGCCAGCCTCTCTTCCTCTAGTAATATGCCAGCTGCAACACCGGCTCATTTTAAATGTCATCTGCATTTATGGGCTATGTTGTGCTTAAGCTAGTCATTTAATCTTGCTGCCTGTAACTCCCCTGCAAAGTCCACCTGCCTCGCTGGGTCATGGTGAAGATGGGCAGGGAGAAGTCATGCATGTGAAAATATTCTACAGACCATAATACAGTACATAAATATAAAGAACTTTTTTTCAAATGTACGCTAAAATCCAGGAAGTCTTATCATAGTTTTGTTTCCCCATTTTGTTCCATTTATGTGAGAACAAACCCAAATTGAAAGAAACTGAAAATTCAGAAAGCTATATTTGGAACAGTATTTGAGAAACACCATTTTGAAGTTTAAAAAAAAAAAAAAATATATATATATATAAATATATTATACAATGTATAAAATGTATAATGTACAAATATATAATATACACTATTATAAAAATATAATTTAACTTTATGAAAATAAATACTAAAATATGTTTTATATTATACATAGTAAGTATATTATTAATATGGTTCTGTTTATTATGTCTGAGTCACTAATATCCAGATGGTGGAATTTTTGAGGCAACATCACACAATTTATGTTAGGTAGCATATGTGTGGATGTGTAGTTTCTGATGTGATCTAAACGTAGCTTTCACCTTGAACTTTATTGGTCTTCTATTTATTTATCCTGCCCCAATCATTAGGAATTATTTTCTGAGGTATAAATGGCAACTATAGGAGCCTCAAGTGACCCATCTTTGCTTTGCTGTAAACTAGATTATATAGTAGAATAGCTAAAGGTACTGAATACCAATGCTTTGAGTTTGGAATTTTATCACTCTCCCTGGCCACTGAACCTACCAGTTATAAATTACATTTTATTACCTTCTAGAAAAACAAATTAAGTGATGGGCAATTCAAATTCCACATGCAAAACCACTGTTTGAGAAGTAAAACTCAGCTGGACAAATTCCCATTTTTTTTCCCCAGGGGAAAAAGAAGAATGTGTTTGTTTTAGAGTAGCTAAAATACCTGACGCTCCAGCTGGTTCAGCCTTGTGATGATCTCACTGGGCACAAACAGAGGTGTCAGCCAACTCTCTCACACCTCCTCTCTTTCCCTTCAAGAACAGAGGTCAATGAATAACTGTCCATGTGGCCTACAGACTCAGCTCTTGTTTGGGTGACTTTCTGCATCTCTCTGTTCATGCTGTGTCAATCGGATGTGACGCATATGGCACTCCTTCAGTCTTTAATTAGTGTTGCTTCTTTCTTTCATGAGCTCTCTTTTCTCCCAAGCATCAGGTTACCCTTCAATTTCTGTGTTTTACCTTGTGTTTGTGTGTCTTTTGCTCCAACTTAGTTTCTGCGTCTTAATTTTCCCAATTTTTTAAAAAGACTTTTTCAAACACTTTCTTTCTCTGTTTTCCCATTTTATTTTACTTGATTCAGGAGGGCCAAAAACTAGTTTCCTACACTCTGTAGCCCTCAAGTCATGATTCGGGCCTAAGTAACACTGGAGATGTTTATCAGTGGTACACAGACACTGCCTTCAAATGGATTTGAACCACACCGTGAAAAGAGTTCTTCCCTTTCCAATTCTCTCTCTCAGCCCTGCCCTTTATTTCAAGTAAAAATTTCCATTTGGTCCTTGTAGGCCTATTCCTACCTAATCTCCCTTTTGTAAAAAGAGCAGGCCTCAGGCTGAGAGCCTTTAGTGTAATAGTATCTAGCTAGAGTTTTATAATGTTGTTTTGGTTTTTATTACATAAGTACTTGTTTATATTGTTACCTCTTATTTATGGAAAGTGATATTGTTTTCTTTTTACAATCATGATATAAAATTTCTTCTTTAAAAATATATGTTTGAGATGCACACCAATTTAAAGAAAAACATTAAGCACAGGATAGAACAAAAAATGTTAAAGGTATTATCACCAGAGTGATGGGAAGAAAACTGCCTAGAGTCATTCCATCAGCTTTTGCCATTTTCTTGTTTCATAGCATTGTATGTTATTTTTAGAGCCTATTTGTTAATAGTATCTAGACCTAAAGATAAATCATTCCACCTCCAATTTCTCCAATAGAAATTATACATACATTATTTCATGGTCTTTTGTGGGGGGAGTAATGAGCTACATCCCCAACCCTTTTCATTTTTTAATTTTGAGACAGGGTCTCACTAACTTTCCCAGGCTTATCTTGAACTGGGATCCTCCTGCCTCAGTCTCCTGAGCTGCTGGATTTACAGCTATGCACCACTGTTCCTGGCTCAGGATCTTTTTATTTATTTATTTATTTTGGTAGGGGGTTTGGGAAATTGAACCCAGGGGCATTTAACCTCTGAGCCACATCCTCAGCCCTTTTTATTTTTTATTTTGAGACACGGTCTTTCCAAGTTTTTTAGTGCCTCACTAAGTCGCTAAACCTGACCTTGAACTTGTGATCCTGTTGCCTCAGCCTCCTGAGTCACTGGGAGTACTGCGCTGAGCTCATGATCTCTTTTTATTCCCTTAGTCAAAGGGTTTTGACAGTTCTCTCCTCAAATAGATACCAATAATCACTGATCTTCTGGAAGACAATCTATTGTGTACAGTGTACTAGTTTAATTCATCTATGTGGAGCACTCAATGCTACATCTATTTTTTTTTAAACTTCATCTTCCCCTTATCATGTTGAGAAAGCATATAGGTCAAGACATATCACCACTTTGATATTTATTAGTTAGGTGTTTATTAATCCCAAGCAATGCTATCTTTGTGAACTTCTCCCTTCAGGGAAAAGAGTCATACAGCTCTGCTATGTGCTAACTTTCCCTGAAGATGACTCAATCCCATTCTCAGAAGAAAGGGGAACATTTCTTTTGTGTGAATTACACTCCCCTCAACCTCTTTCATCCAGCAGTGGATTTCCTTAAGATTTCTAAGTGGATTCCTGGGAATCCAGTTGGTATATCCTCAAGAGTCAATATCTTTGGTCCTTTCCTGTTCCTGTCTTCTGAGGGTTCAGTCTGGAGGGGTGGGTCGGGAGAAAATCCAGATCTCTGTGATAACCAACCTGCTGCCCACAGTCTGCAGAAAGCACTTTGAATAAACAAGAGCAAGTTCTTATCCATGTGGCTTCTCCTTGGTTCCCCTTCCCACTTCAAGGTCATGGCTGCTGCCATCCATATCCACCTCTTCCCTTACTTCAGAAAACTCAAGCCTCATACTCACACTTCCAAAGTAGGGAGGGTAAATCATGTATGCTAGAATCCCTGAAAGCATCCAATTTTCCTGAAGAAGAGTGGGTCAGAATTAGATCATGGGGAGAGCTGGAGATGTAATAAATGCTTGGGATCCACTCTCCTGCTCTGTGCAAACACCAAATCCCTCCTTGCTTCTTTTCAACTCTACTCAAATCATCAAATCTCCACATGCCTAGAGATTGCTGTTGTGATTGGACCAATTTCTATCTTGGTCCATATTGTCATATTGTTGTAGGGACAAACGAGGCAAGGCACTGAAGTAAGCAGGAAACAGTTTTATTTGGCTGCAGCCAGGTTCAGAGGGTACAGCCTTTGCTGTAATCAATCAATCCCCCTGAACCCCGAGTTCAGGGAGTTTCAGTTTTATACCCAGCATGTAAGGGGAGGGGCTCAGAAGTTCACAGTCTGCAGAAGTTCACATAAAAGCAGCTTTTTCTTTCACTGTTCTGGACATGTTAACTCTTCAAGGACAACACCTGAGAAGGGGAGAGCTTCTTCTCCCCTTTCTTTCCTCCCCTGCCAGCTGTTACCATGGAGCCCATTTGTAACTTATCTTAAAAATGTAGACATCTCTGTGAAGCCCCAGCTCAAGGCCAGAGGCCTTGTTTGCACATTTCTTCAAAGTACTATACTGGATACGTTTGTGAAAAACTAGTAAGGGGGTGTCCAGCACCTGGAGTGCTGGTATCTTCCCGGCCAGTGGCCAAGTAAACAGGTTGACACGAAAATAGGAAGTTTATCTACAATGGACTCTTTTTCTGACAGTCCTAAAATCAGCCACGGTGAAGAGGGCTTTTCTGTGGAGAAAGGGCTTGCCACTTCAATATTGTTAGTGGAATCCTAGAACAGAGGCCTGACTCTGGCGTTCCAATAAACCAGGCTGGCCACTCACCCGCCCCCCCTCCCCCCCACAAAAAAAAAAAACAGAGAAGGTCATGGTGAAAAGCCAGAAAAGAACTTTCATCAATATGGCCATGTTGGTTGGGAAGGCAAGGTGAGATCCAGCACATCTGCTCTGTCTTTGAGATGCCAATGGGAGTTTTAGGTTTACATAGAGGAAGAACTGGGGCAGGGGGCTAGATGTATGCATGATTAAGCAGTCTTAGTCAAACTGTGATCTGATTGATCATTATCTCAGTTCTGGTTCTGCAAGGTGGCTCCGGAGAAGTACTTATTATTTGAGGGGGCATGTTCTACTTGTTGCTCAGGATGGTTATCTATTAGATCTGTGATCCTAGAAGTGGGAGATTCAGTTTCCGAGGGATGATTGTTCCTGCCTGGGAGGTGGGGGTGGGGGGACAGTCTTCTTGTGGAGTGATGTGTTCCACTTTCCTGGAAGATACAGGACAATGACTGAAGGCTTCTGGGCACTACTTTAGGGGTCTGAAACAGGATGCTGCATATCTTGCCTCAATCTTGAAGGGAATGAGATAGGTTAGACAGACTGAGGGCTAATAAACCTTGCACTACTAGTTTTTAGATGAATATTCCTTAAGTGATTAACATGGCTACATGCATTCACAAAAGACTCCAGAAATAAAGAAGATGTATAGAATGATGACAGAGATGCCAAGCTTTATCCTGCTTTCAGTTACCCACAGGGCATGTGCAGGCAGGCCTAAGTGAAGAGTCACTGTTTTTAGCAAAAGCAGTCTCTCTAAGTTCCTGTTGAAACATCTCTTTGTGCTGGGCTCAATGGTGCAGGCCTGTAATCACAGTTGCTCGGGAGGCTGAGGCAGGAGGATTGCAAGTTCAATGTCAACCTCAGCAATTAAAAAAAAAAAAAAATCTCTTTGTGATGTTTGATTACCTTGGGAATCCTAAAGAGGGATTTTTCTTCTTGATCACAATCTCTTTGGATATAATCTTGTTCCAATTTTTGGATATAAAAAAGGGGTAGTTTTGTTCAGCAGTTTTCTGGGTACGCTTTCCTGTATTTTTTTTCTTGGTCAAGTGACTCCTGTGGCTGGCAAGAGGCTACCTAGAGGCCTTCACAGAAGACCTGGACTAAGGTCAGACCTTTACCTTCCTAGTAGGTTAGTGACTGTGCCAATTGGCCCTGGTGACTCCTTCCTGACTTGGATAGGCTTTCCTCGGGTCTGTCCCTGGTCTTAGCAGCTGGAGGGAGTTGGACCCTGTTCTTGGGCTGGAAGCTGGAGCCATCATGAAGGGTTCTGCTCCAGAGCTCGTTCACAGAGAGCCTGATCTATGCTTTTCTATCCACTATCTTCCATCCTAGTATCTCCAGCTTTTAAACGTCAGCTTTTCCTTTTCTTAGTTCACTCACAGCTTCGCAGTTTTATCGGTGTTGTTCTCTAATTGGAAACGCTCCCCAGTGATTGCTCAAGGGTTCTCAAACATTTAAACACTCTTATTGAAGTACCATATACCTTAGGATACAGATGACCTCAAATATCAAGACTCTAAAGTTTTCCAGCAACCCCCCTTCAATTTCCTAAATGAGATAATGCTTGTAAAGTGGTCTGGGCCACGCCGGACCCTTAGTGAGCAATTGATAAGTGTGAGCTATTGTCAGGATTGTGTCTGGGGCTGTTGTTGTCTCACTTCTGATATCTGTCATTTTTGTGGTGTCACTGGTCTTAAACACCCAGTTCTTGCCCCTGGCCCTCAGGGTTTCTACCGCTGTTTGAGCTCCTGTGCATTTGACATGTGATCTGCCTCATTTTAAATTAACTGGACAATCCATTACCAAGGTCATGCCTGATTCTTGATCTAGGAGGAGATTCAGACTATATAGCAATTCATTATTTTATTGAAGGTAAGGAGGACAGGTTGAGAGACTACCACACCTTTAACACATAAGTCTTTGAAGGACATTCCAGATACCAATTACAACACCAGGATTTTTTCTTTTCTTTTTCTTTCTTTCTTTCTCGGTGGTTTTTGTTTTGTTTTGTTTTGTTTTGTTTTGTTTTGTTTTGGTGGTAAAAAGGATTGAACTCAGGAGCACTTAACCACTGAGCAACATCCCCAGTCCCAGTCCTTGTATTTCTTTATTTTGAGAAAGGGTCTTGTTAAGTTGCTTAGAGCCTCGCTGAGTTGCTGAGGCTGGCTTTGAACTTGCAATTCTCCTGCTTCAGCCTCCTGAGCTGCTGACACCAGAATCTTTAAGGCAGCCTGTTGGATGTTTTTTTGTTTTTATTTTTAATCACATGCTTCTCACTATTCATTGCAATCACAAACAAACTGAGAATCCATATCCATTTCCTCACATTGGGCCTCCTACAATATCACTACTGCCATTTCCAAATACCAGTTGACCATAACTCTTAGAGGAAATAATTAGTTCTATTACAGGTATGACAATATTAGGATTAACAAAAATCCTGGAAGGAATACTAAAATGTAACTATCCAGACTTCACTATTAGGCCTAATTGGCATCTATACCCAAATTACAAGGACTTTGAACACACTTTGCTTTTACTCCATCCCCTGGCTAATTTGCCCTAAGTCCATTCATTCCCAGATTGCACTCTTTAAGAATTTCCATGAAGGACTGGGGTTGCAGCTCAGTGGTGGGGCGCTTGCCTATCAAGTGTGAGGCACTGGGTTCAATCTGCAGCACCATATAGAAATAAATAAAGGTATTGTGTCCAACGACAACTATTTTTTTGTTTTTTTAATGGAAGGTTTTGGAAAAAAAGTTTGCATGAATCCCTGGGAGTGTTTGCATGCACCTTCTTTGGCTTGCTAATGAGGCTGGCACTTAGAAACTGCCTTCCTTGATAAGGTGTGTTTGGGAATGTCTCCCTTGCCTTTTTATTCAAGGTTGTGGGTATGATGGATGTACCTCCCCTCATTGTTTTCTCCTTAGTCTCATGGCTCATTCTTGCACTATGAAACTCAGTAATCTTTTTGGAAGTGGGGAGTCATCTTCCCAGAGCCATGATCAGTTAAGGATATCCCACAACAAAGCTGGCTAGAGCCCAAAGAGTTGCAGGTGTTTTTTGTTTGTTTGTTTGATCCTGTGTGTGTGTGTGTGTGTGTGTGTGTGTGTGTGTGTGTGTAGTGCCTCTCATATGCTGGGTGAGTGCTCTACCACTGAGCTACATCCCAGCCCTGCTCAAGCTTTTTAATTATATGCCCTTCCCCCCACCCCTTGGTTCTTTTACACACACACACACACACACACACACCCCACAAACACTGAGGTTCTATCACAAAGCAAAGGTAACTAGGCTGGGGCGGGTCAGACCAATCTTCCTAATGTAAAGCTCCAGCATCTTTTGAAATCTCATTAGAAAATACAGTAACTCAAATGACTATGGAGAATAAAAGCACAGTTATAAAAAATAAATTCTATTGCTCATCCCCAATAAATTTATGTTTGTCATGCTTAAGAAATAACAGAAGATTGAGGATATAGCTTAGTGGTAGAATGCTTGCCAGTATGTATGAGGCCCTGGATTTGATTCCCAGAACTACAAAAAAGAAAAGAAAAGAAAAGAAAAAAAAAAAAAAACCCAACAACCAAAACCCCCCAAAACAATAGCTTAATAAATGATATGTACTTTACAAGTAAAAATGTAATGAGAATACACTATAATTCTCCTATAGATCTCTAAACCATCCCTTATGTTTTCTATATTGATACATTCCATAACTTTGCTAAACAAAGTCTCATAAACTCATTCACAGGTTCCTTTTGACCAAATGTCTTTAAAAAATAACCAAGTAGTACCTTGCACAGAAAATCCGAGTTCCACCAAGATTCAAACAGATTTCACTTATCTTTGCATTCTTGCATTTCTTCTCTCTTTTATGATTAAAACCCTATGTTTTAGTCAGCTTTTTTTTTTTTTTTTTTTTTTGCTGCTATGACTAAAGGACACAACCATCACAATTATAGAGGAAGAAAAGTTTGTGTGAGGGCTCACAGTTTCTGAGGGCTTAGTTCATAGAAGGCGGGCTCCATTCCTTGGGGCTAGAGGCAAGGCTGAAGATCATGGCAGAGTGTGTGGAAGAGGGAAGCAGCTCACATCATGGTGATCAAGAAGCAGAGAGAGTTTCTACTCTCCAGATACAAAATATATACCCCAAACCATGCCCCAATTCCCACCTCCTCCAGCCACACCCTACCCCTTCAGTTACAGTTAATTCCTCTCAGGGGATTAATTCACTGATTAGGTTAAGACGTTCACAACCCAGTAATTTCTCCTGTGAACTTTTTTGCATTGTCTCATATGCAAGCTTTGTGGGGACACCTCACATCCAAACCATAACACTGTGCTTCAAGAAGGAGTGACAGGCAGCTCTGGTCGCCCAGATTCATCAAGTCAGCCTTTATAGTCAAACTAGCCAAATGCTTTACTTTCACGTTCATGTGTTCAATTTTGAAAGCCTGAGATAATGCATTGCATATTAAGTCTCCTAGTACTAACTTGTGAATTAGTTGTAATTTGACACTGGCAGGAAACATATGGTCTAGGATACAGAACATTGATTCCCAGTCCTGTTTCTGATTTAGTATCTACCATCACACAAAGTTTGTCAAGCAAGGTCTAAGAGTAGAAAATAAAAACCAAACCACACAGTCCTCTATTACTAATGGTGATTTGGCTCCAAACCCCAATGCAGTCATTTGGTGAGGTCTAACTAGTGTCTAGAACCAAAGAAAACATTTCTCTAACTTTAATTGATTGATTGCTTTTGTGTTTTGCACTGGTTTAATGGGCTGAAGCTTGATATACAAACTCTAATTTTCATATAAACAATTTACTAATCTTTTTCTGTATATATGCTGGATTTCATGTTATATTTTTAAAAGTCTTACCCATTCTAAGATCTTAAAGATACCCATGCATGTGTTTGTCTAGGATGTCTGTGATTTCATGTTTTACATGTAAATATTTGATTGATCTTGAAGTTATTTTGATATAAAAAATGAAATAGGGATCCAGGTGTTTTTTTTTAGTTGTATGTACTATGGATACATAGTAACTGTATTAATGGGGTACAGTATGACATTTCAATACATGGATATAATGTGCAATGATTAGTTCAGGGTAATTGATATCTCTCATCACATAATATGTCATTTTTTAGGGTTGGGAACACTCAAAATTCTGTTGGTTGCTGAGCAGGCTGAACGAAAGTTAGCTGCAGGTAGCCTGGACACTCAACCCCTGTCCATCTGGTTCCTTATCGCTTGTTTGCCTCAAGTCTGAACACTCAACCCCACTCAAGGCTGAACACTCAACCCTACTCAAGGCTGAACCCTCGACCTCCACCCATCTGGTGCAATGGAAACCCACATCTGGACCCTGCTCGGTCTGTGGGAGGGCAGAAGATGACACCCTTAGCAACTACTGTATGATCCAATCGCTGTACGCCAACAAGGCAGCTTGCAGACCCAGAGACCCCATTAGATTTTGGCTATAAAAACTCTCTCCTGTTGGGCTCTCTCTCTCTCTCTCCCCCCCTTACTCTCTTTCTCTCTTTCTTTTTTTTTCTCTTCCTTCCCTGTTAATCAGACACCACCCAAAAAAGATCTCTTGGTCGCTCCAAGTGTTGTGGTCACTTTCCTTTTACTCTACTAGTTATTTTGAAATATTCAATTAATTATTGTCAACTATAGTTGTACCACTATGCTATAGAACAGTAGAAGCTATTCCTGAGCTGGGGGCATAGTTTAGTGGTAGAGCACTTGCCTAGCACATGCAAGTCTCTGGGTTCTTTCTCCAGAACTGCAAACAAATAAATATATAAAGAAGTTATTTCTCTTGTCCAGCTGTATCCCTGTATCTGTTAACCACCCTCTGTCCATCCTTCCAGTTTTACTTGTCTTTTTTTAAAACCTCAAAACAGCAACTGGTACTTCCCCTTACCATTTACTGAATTAATCTACCATCATAGGAGTCCTTTAAATAATAACTTCTCCATGTACATTTTAAATATGATTCCATTTATGTAAGTTCTATATGTGGTCTATAAAATTTTCATTGAAAATAATGCCAGAAATAGTCATAGTGACTGTGGATAGTTATTTAACTTCCCTGGGTTTGTCCCCACCACCTCCCTAACCCCCATGAAAATGAAGAGAGCAGTATCTATCTTGCATTGTTCTTGTGAAGATTAAAAAAAAAACTCATATATGCAGCTACTTCAGTTAATGTGTTTCCCTTTCTTTCCAATTTTCTGTAGTATAGCAACATCATCCCTCAGAATTAAAGACCTAACTTGTGTATAAGGTTTGGTGAGTATATTTACTTCCTAAGCACCTAGCAAAGGGGGTCCTGGCTTTTTCAACAGTGACACATAATTGTTTTCCTTTACTAGCACCTAAAGAGATATCCTCTTGAGGTGCCAAACTTTCTTTTCAGTTTGAAAACATTGTAGCAAAGCATGATGCTAGGAAAAAGTGCCATCATACAGACCTGAACTTGAATTCCAGTTCTGACACTTACCAAATATGTAGCCACTCTTGAGGGATAATTTATTGAAGTCAAATAATAGCATTTATGTTACAGGCTTCCTGATGGGATTAAATAAGAATCCTTATGGAATGCAGAGGACAAGGACTTTGCCTATCCCAGTTTGTTTGAACAGGGCTAGGTATGCATTGCCACTTACCAAATCAGAGTTGAAATAAGGAAAGAAGGGAACTAGAGAAAGAGGGAGGGGAAAAGAATAAAAACACCCAGCAAGGTGTCTCAATAAGTGGGCTCTAGCTATAGGCAAAGGTCAGAGGTACAAAGATATGGTTCTGCCCTCAGGGGTTAAAATCTAGATCTAAAAACCAAGAGGCACAGCACTTATGCACAAGGCATAATAAAACCTACAGTATGATAGACACAGACAAAACACTTTGAAGACAGGTGGCAAATAATGAATTCCAACTGGAACTTCCATAGAAGAGGGCTATGTTTAAGTTGGATCTTAAAAAATAGATTGATACGGCAGGAAGAGACAGCTTTCCAGACCAGACAAACAAGTTCAAAACTGGGGAAGTGTTTGTCGTGTTCCAAGACCAGAGCTTACTGTGAGTGAAAACTGAGCAAGTCAGGGAAAAGAAAGAGCCCCTGGAAGCTCTATCACAGTGGCTTGAATGTTCTGCTGTGCTGTTCAAGATAACATGCAGCTGGAAGGTTTTTGAGTTGCAGAGCCATGGGAAAGGCTGAATTATTATGTTGTATTTACTTATTTGCTATTTTTATTTATTATTCAGGAATCAGCTCTCACTGATGTAGTCAGGACTGAGGAGCTACAGAGAGAGACAAGGGAAAGAGGAGGGGCAAGAGCGCAGGATCAGAGGCAGACAAAGGAGGGTTGGGCAGTTAGGCTGATCCTGATGGAGGTCGAGAATTCGTGAGGACAAGCAGGATTGGTTGAGTTTGGGAAGTGCTGAGCTTAAGATGTCTTTTGGACCCTCATTTGGAAACAGGCCCTTGACACCCAAGATGTCAGAGCAGGAGAAACAGAGATGTGTCAGCAGCGCTCTATCATTAATGAGACAGACGATCAAGGTTGCTTTTCTAAGATGTTTGCAGTCAGCATAATATATGATAATGGAAGTGTCTCAGATCAATGGGGAGAGATGAATTATTCAATAAATAGTGTTGGGGAAATTGGCTGGCAATTTAGTAAAAAAAAAAAAATGTGGCACCCCATCTCATGCAGCACAGGGAAATAAATGCCAGATGAATTTAAATGGAGCGTTGAAAATATAACGAAGTTAAAAAACGATTTAGGTAGGAAATATATATGTGCACATATATATAACACATGTGTGTTAGTATGTGCATTGGCATAGATATATATCAAATTTATTGCCCCATCTATGTATATTTATAAAATTCCGTGTGTTTACACTGATACTCCCAATATCAATTCAACATCACACTCTTTGTTCTAGTTTTCTCCTTTTTTTTTTTTTTGGTTGTTGTTGTCTGGGATCAAGCCCAGGGCCTCATACGTGCTAGGCTCTAACACTGAGGTACATCTCCAGCCCTTTTACTTTGCTTCTTTATAACTCTCTTCTACAATAGAGAGAAACTTGGCTCCCATTATTATTATTTTTTTTAAGAGAGAGGTGAGAGAGAGAGAGAATTTTTAATATTTATTTTTTAGTTTTTTTTAGCGGACACAACATCTTTGTTTGTATGTGGTGCTGAGGATCGAACCCGGGCCGCACGCATGCCAGGCGAGCGCGCTACCGCTTGAGCCACATCCCCAGCCCAAGGCTCCCATTATTTTTAATGAATGTATTCAATCAGCTTCCCTGTATGCAGCCAATCTTCCATCACCACTGCTGCCTCTTTCCCTCAACAGGGCCTTCATCCTGTTTGGGTCAGGCCACCCATTTGGATGTCTGTTTATCTTGCTGTGTCGTATATGGTGGATTTAGGTCTGAGTTGTTCAGAAAAGGGAAGGAAAGGAAGGCAAATGGAAGATTCTTCCATTCTGTATTTATTGAACATGCACCAATAGATTCTACCTTTTTAGAATAGGTGCTTAAAGGTAGTTTATAGCACTACAATGAGACTTAGCATACCTCAAGGTATATCTATGTATCTATCTCTAAGTCTTCATTTTTTTAATATTTATTTTTTAGTTGTAGTTGGACACAATACCTTTATTTTTATTTATTTATTTTTTATGTGGTGCTGAGGATCAAACCCAGGGCCTCACACATGCTAGGAGAGCACTCTACCACTGAACCACAATCCCAGCTCTAAGTCTTCATTTTTGAATGGGACATTATTTTGAAGTGGTGAACCTAATTGTCAATGTGTTGCTCTCATTGATCTAAAACAAAACAAATGCCACAAAATAATAGTTGGGTGGAATCTACCATTATATGCATACTCGATTCCATTCAATTGTCATTTTACCAAACACTTCCTGTGTTTAACTCATTCTGGGAAAAACGAGAAAGTATTTCTCTCAGCATAACTGCCATTCAGGAGTTTAAAATCTCACTGGGGAAATGAAACACAGAGATTTAAAGTAGATTAATAACACAAATAAAAAATAAGCAGTTCAATAGAATACCCAAACGAGCTGGCGCCAGACCCTTGATTCTCTTGGAGCCAAGTGGATGAACACATTCTGCAAGCTTGGGTTTATCTGGGGCTTGATGCTGACAGAGTGATCCTAGCCTGGCAGGGAAAGTTGCAGATAACCTTAGTAAAAGGGAGAAAGTCCCTAGGGGCAAAGGTTCTTACCAAGGGTATTTTATTAGAACCACTTCCTCTTTTCAACTAAATAAAAATTCCTATTGTTCCATGTTACACAGAGCAGAAAACTACCCACAAATCTTAATGGATCATTGTCCTATTCCCAAACTGAGCCAGATCTCTGATCCTGAGCCCTCTTCTACTCAGACTCATTTAAATGAGAGCATGGGAAAATGAGCATGAGGACTTTTATTTTGTCACATAAGTAACACAGATTCTTTTTGGAAATTACATGCAGGCACAAGAGCAAACATCACTCATAATTTTACCACTTATAGAACATACTTCCAGAAATTCTTTTCTATGCATTTATATGACCTCAGATAGATTTTACAGTTCATTGCTGTGCATTGGATTTCTCATTTGCAAAGTGAAAATGACTATGATATTATCTACTTCATTGGATGATTGTGGGCCAAACATGAGTGAATGTATACAAAGTGGTTCAAGTAGTGCCTGGTGCTTCTATAAAAGCAATACAGCCTGTATCTAGCATTATCTATCTAGATTCAGTTGTGTATTTTTATAAGATGGGATGGAAGTATTTTGTTGTTGTTGCCTGCTTTTTTTTTTTTTTAATTTAATGATATAGCTTGAACTTCTTCCTTGTGAGACAGTTTTAAAAGTGCAAAGTGACCATTAGATCCTTTGATTTTTCAAAAGTGAAAAGTAGCAGCGGGGAATGTCCTTCAAGGGTACCATTTCAAGGTGATGAGCTGGCTGCGGGCAAGGCCTGGACCTGATGTTTCCTGGAACTAGAAGCTTGGGACTCCTTTGTGATGAAATGTCAGCATCTGAGTCACAGTACAACCTTAGAGCTCCTGAAACTCCATTGTTTTCAAACTTTGTTATTTAAGCTGTAAAATGGAGTTTTCCCCAATGTTGAAGTCTCCCCAACAAGCAAAGTGATTTTGAAACTGATAAACTTATAAACTCAGATAAAGAATATTCACTTACTATAAAACTTATCAGTCATCCTGTTTTATTAAAAAAAGTGGAATCCAGAAATAGGAATGATAATCACAGTCTGATGTCAACAGCAACTTCCGTGAAGAGAATAAAACATTTCTGCAAGTCCTACAGTCTCACTCCCATAGCATGAATTATTAGAACTATTGTTCTAACACTTTTATTTTACAGATGAGAGAATTAAGGCCCAGGGATACTCTCTATTTTTTTAATATTAAAAGAATGAAAATAAAAATAATATAACAGTATGAAAACGTATTACTGGAGAAAGTATCTGAATGGTTAATATGTATTTTCTGTAAAACCCAGTTCTTTTTATTTAAATGATCACCAGATAGTTCCCCAATTAATAAAAATGGAAATGGTCAACTTACTTAGCTGCTGTTCTTTATTGTTTTGCATTATCCTCATAGCCTGTTAAGTCCTGAGTTGTGCTGACTATTTAATTTGATTTGATTCCATTAGTGAATGTAAAGATTTACTGATTATCTCTAATAATTAAATTATGCATTTCAATATATGAATCAGCCTCCCATTTTCTACATATTAGCTCTTCTTACCTATTAATGCCCATCCCATCATCTAAAATTTTGGTTGTTCTCTCATCCTGAGGCTTGCCTATAAAACTCAGGAAATCACTATTGACAAACAATCTCCTGCGCTAATTCAATAAGGCCAAGCTTCAGTAACGGAAACTTAATAGGTCATCACAGAATTCAAGCTGCTACTTTTTCCTGGGCAGTGGATAGACAACTCCCTGATGTAGTTACTGTTATTCTACCTGTCTCTGTGATGACTGACACATCCCTGACCTCTGTGTTGGGCATAGTTCCCCAGAATTTTATGAATATTTTGTCTTTTAAAAAAAAATCCCAAAAGACACAACAACAACAACAACAACAGTTCTTGCAAATATTCAGAAGTTGTGCTTTTAATTACATTGTGAAAATATCCATACAGGCAAACAAACCTATATAAGATACTTGCAATATAGGAAAGTCATATGTTAAAATTTGTGTCATAAATCACATTTGCTTATTGTAGACAATTTAGGTAATATTTTAAAAGTATCAAAATATCTACTAGCATGGCTGAAAATCATCCATAAACAAGATAGCCCTGTTTTCTCTTTCATCATATAATTATATTATCTATGGCCTTTGTTTTTTATTTAGCAATATACCATGATTATTTTCTCACACATTAAATATATTAAACTTTCATGATTTTTTTTTTTTTCATTGCTGGGGATAGAACCCAAGGGACCACATATGCTAGGCAAGTGCTCTATCACTGAAGTACATGACCAGACTTTTTTTTTTTTTTTTTATGTATTTTGAGACAGGATCTCACTGCATTGCCCAGGCTGGTCTTGAACTTGTGATCCTCCTGTAATTATAAGTGTAAGCCACCATGACTGCATAACAATCATGATTTTTAAGGGCATCTTATTTCTTCCCCTTTTTTGAACATTGGTTTTCCTTGCAAGTATTTTATTATGATGAAAAGACAGTAATGAATAACTTTAGGCATAAATATTTGTCTTCACATTTGAATTTCTCCTTTGCATTAATATCATATATCCTGACACCAGATTTTGTGGCTAGATTGATAACTTCTTTGTAATGTTCCTATTATGTGCTTATTAGTATATAAATCATTGAAATAGTTAAGTTCCTAGAAAAATCATTATAAGCTTATGTTAATAGCACTGGTGAATTCTGGTTCCTACTCTTGGTTGATTTACTGAATTCTCGTGGCTATAAATCTTTCAGCTTCTAGAAGCTTATTTTGGATGGGTCTGTGTTTGTATGATACAAAAAAAAAAAAAAAAAAAAACCAGACTGAGGCCTGGTTGATGACTGGGATTAATGGGAAAAGGTGAAGTCAGCCAAGGGGAGATAAAGAAGAGCCCAAGAGGTGGGAAGGGGAAAGAAGATATCTCAGAACTGTAGAAATTAGAAAAAATCAAATGAATAATTCGACAATGGTGACAAGGGCAATAGAGAGACCAAGATGAGACAAACTAAAAAGATATCATTAGATTTGACAGAAAGTGATCAATTGATCATTATTTACTCATTAACTTTTTATTTTTAAAATTTTTTTTTGTACCAGGAATTGAACGCAGGGGCACTTAACCACTGAGCCACACCCCCAGCCCTTTTAATTGTTTTATATTTATTTGTTTATTTATATTTTTATTTTTTTTATTTTCTTGAGACAGGGTCTCACTAAGTTGCTTAGGGCCTTGCTGAGTTGCTGAGGCTAACTTTGAACTTGATCCTCCTGCCTTAGCTTCCTGAGCTGCTGGGATTACAGGTGTGCACTACCCCACCTGGCACTCATTTATTTATTTTTAATATTTATTGCTTAGTTGTAGTTGGACACAATACCTTTATTTTATTTATTTTTATGTGGTGCTGAGGATTGAACCCAGGGCCTCGCACATGCTGGTGAGTGCTCTACCACTGAGCCATGACCTCATTTACTTTTGAGCTGTTTAAGAGCAGAAGAAATGGGGATGGAAGACTGGGAGGGAAGCAGGTATCCATGAAATTGAATTAATGTCATCTAAGGCCGGGATATCTTCTCTTGCCTCACGTTCTTGCTGGTTACAGCAGCACACCTGTGTCATTCTGCTCACTCACTGGTTCCACAAGTGTTTATTAAGCGTTATCATGTAGGAGGCACTGTACTCAGGTCAGGAGGCACATCAGCGATTGAGGCAGACACGGCTCCTATTCTGATTAAGCTCATCTTCTAGTGGAGCAAGACAGTCAATTAACAAGGAAGCAAATCAATGAGAAAGAAAACATGAGGTAATGATAAATACAAGTGAAACGGAAATAAGGAAGAATGATGAGAAGTTGTTCTGGGTTGGGGCAAAAGCTAGTTTACACGTGGCAGGTAAGGAAGGTCTTTTTGAAAGGTGACCTTTGACATGAATTTTGAGAAGGTGCCAGCTGTGGGAATGCCCAGGCGATGAGCATTCTGGCAGAACAGCAATTGAAAAGCCACCAGAAGGAAGGGACAGCCCTTCTGCAAAAGGAAAGAATGCCACCACATGCCTGAAGTAAACGCAGGGCACATGGGGGGGGGGGCAGACAGGGGGCAGGCGGGGGGTGCTAAAGGGCAAAAGGGAAGGAGGCTAACAGAGTAGCTGTAGGCATGGCCAGATCTCCCAGGGCCTTAGAAGGATTGAGGACTTTATCCAAAAGAAATCCACTCTAATCCCAGAAGCTCGGGAGGCTGAGGTAGGAGGATCGTGAGTTCAAAGCCAGCCTCAGTAACTTAGCAAGGCCCTAAGCAACTCAGTGAGACCCTGTCTCTAAATAAAATATTTTAAAAAGAGATGGGATGTGGCTCAGTGGTTAAGTACCCCTGAGTTCAATCCCTGGTACAAAAAAAAAAAAAAAAAAAAAAAAAAAAAGAAAGAAAGAAAGAAAGAAAAGAAAAGAAATTCACTCTAATGGGGAATGATCTCAAAGTCAAATGATTCTTGCTTTATGTAGCCTAAGTGTCTCCTTTAAAGTGACCTAAGGACCTCTAGTACTTCCAAAAATAAGTTTAGCAGATATAAGGAACATCTTTGGTTGGGTCCACTTAACTTTCCCTCACTTCTGGTAACTCTAAACCAGAGGGTCAGTCAAACCAAACTGTGCTTTCCCTGGTATCAGGAGTGAGCGCCTCAGTTTCATCAGTCAGGGTATCCCACTCTCCAGTCACAGTGATTGGCCTAAACATGGGTATGACCTAAGTCAGAACTATTGCAGTTGCGCCCTGGGTCAGAGTTGGGTGTTGGAAAGAAGTTGTCTCTTTCTTCTGAGCTGGGATGATGCAAACTTGAGCATGTCTAAGGATTTTACCTTCCTTGCCCACTCAAGACTTCCCTCCCACTGTCTCTGCATAGAAAGCCCCATGTGTGATTGCAAAGAATAAGGCAAAAACCTAGAAGAAAATGTGAAAAATGGAGGAGAAAAAAAATCTGCTGGTAACTGATGGCACTTTTGTCTCTCAAGGATCCCTGAGGTCAATTCCTTTTGGACTTCCTGACTACAGTTCCTGAGCAAATAAATCCTCTTTTTGCAATCCAAAGGATCCTGGTTACTACAGCATGTGAAAGAGGAAAGTGGAAAGCTAATTAGCATACACACACCAGAGTCTCTGAGCAGCACGCATCTTTCATCACTAGAACTAGAGGTATGTGAATGCATGGGATGTGGGTGACTTGAGACTTTGGTTTATCCCCCAAAACATCTACTATTTGTAAATGCTTCAAGGACCATCCAGACTCCCTCCTAGGCCTTTCTCTCAGTGGACTGCAGCTTAAATGACTCTCTAGGGGGAAAATGACCCTAATTTGTAACATTTTCCAATTTCTGTCCTATAAATACTCCCCCATGGTGGATTGAGCTACCAAGGGTATAACAACAGGCAGCAAAACTCCTGAATGTGAGAGTGGGTAAAGTCAGGCTTTGAAACACCACTGCTTCCATCTCTTCCTTCATCTGACCTCTCTGTCACCCGTCCCTGTGCCTCCCAATCACCGTTCCTCTCTGCCATTAAATCACCACAATTTCACTTGGGGTTTTCTATCTACCTTTCTCTGAATCCCACCGGCATTCTGATCCTGATGTTAGAACACAGCAAGAGCAGGGATTGGGAGGTTTGGGAACTGAGGCAGGAGGATCGCAAGTTCAAAGCCAGCCTCAGCAATGGGGAGATGCTAAGCAACTTAGTGAGACCTTGTCTCTAAATAAAATACAAAATAGGGATGGGATGTGGTTCAGTGGTCAAGTGCCCCTGAGTTCAATCCCCAGTACCTACCTCCCCACGCCCGGAAAACACACACACACACACACACACACACACACACACACACAGAGCAAGATTATTGCAAAGAACATAGGCTTTAGAGTCAGATTTAGATTCTGGCTCTTGTGATCTGAATTACTTAATTACATTGAGCCTCAGTTTCCTAATCTATGCAATGATTAAAAGAAACCATGCCCCTCCCATAAGAGATGTCTTGAAGATTATAGGAGACAATGGATAGAGTACGTGCCGAGTTCAGGCTTTTGTCTTTCCTACCTCATCTGTGCACCCAGGATGTTATGGTTCAGATATGAGGTGTCCCCCAAAAGCTCACATGTGAGACAATGCAAGAAAGTTCAGAGGAGAAATGGTGGGGTTATGAGCATCTTAACCCAATCAGTGAATTAATCCCTTGATAGGGATTAACTGAGTAGTAACTGAAGTGGTGGGGTGTGGCTGGAGGTGGGAATTGGGCTGTGGCTTTGGGGTATATATTTTGTATCTGGAGATTGGAGTCTCTCCCTCTCTGCGTTCTGATCGTCATGGGAGCTGTTTCCCTCTGCCACACTCCTCTGCCATGATGTCCAGCCTCACCTCCAGCCTGAAGAATGGAGACTACTGCCTATGGATTGAGACCTCTAAATAAAACCATGAGCCCCTAAATAAACTTTTCCTCCCCTAAAATTGTTCTGGACAGATCTTTTAGTCACAGCAGCACAAATACAGACTAAAACCCAGGGCATCCCACCCTGTTAATTCTTGCTGCATCACATTGCAGGGGTCTCTCCTGTCACTCAAAGAACTCCCTGAGTTCAGGGCCTTTGTCTTATTTATCTGTATTCCCCAGTTCCCCTGTTTCAGTGTCTGGAGCATGTTAGATGCCCAATAAATATGAAATGAATCCTGTCTCTGTTATCCATTTCCTATGTGATCATGAGAAGGGCCAGGACAGAAAGAACTAACCTTGCAGAAGCAAATGGGAGGAAGAGGTTTATAGGCACAAACCTGAGAGGCTTTGCTGATATGGATGCTGTCTGGCCACTGCAGCCAGCAACTGAACAAGGGTGGGTAGGAGAGCACAGAAAGCTGATTTGCATATGGATCATTGAGTTCTCCAAGTGGCCCAGCTCATTAGTTGACTTGGTACACAGAGCTGAACTGAGCCCAGGGGAGAGATAATTCACTCGACAACATTCACTCTTTTTTCCCTCCCTTGTTTATCTTAGTTGCTAGTGCTCATGTCATATCTTTAACTTTCTTTCACTGAATGCCTTTTTGGTTTAAATCTTTAAGTTATTTTTCCCCCCCTGCTGTCCTGGAGATATATGAACCAGAGCCAATAAAATAAGAGCTCTCTTTTTCCTTCACAGCTCTGAAAGCTTTACATAAGTGTTTCTTCACTTCTATTTTATGACCAGGACCAGATGCAGAAGTGCTAAAATATTTTGATAAGAGCTGTCCTGGCAGTAGTTTTTGCTTTTACAGCTATCCAGAGGGAGGGAATTAGCAAGGAAGTCAGCCCACAAAGAGGAGAGAGAGAAGCTATGAAATCTCTCTACTGACCAAGATTCTCCATTAGTTTTAAGAATCAGCTGGATGAAGACAGAAAGAAAATGTTTAGGCCATGACATTATCTAAATGAAAAAACAGTAAATAAATTTGAAGGTCATAATAATCCCTTATATTTATTGGAAGGAGTGAATTTGAAGTTAGTAAAGTGCTTTTTATGCACAAGTCAATATCCTGAGAACTTCTGGAATTAAAAGCACACCCCCGCACCCCATAATACCTATAAAGTGGAACTATTAGTACCCTCACAGAGCAGTTGAAACTAGGAGGTCTATTTGCCTGCTTAGCTGGTCAGTGGCCATGCTGGTATTTCACCACTACTCTCCATGGCCTCTCATTTGTTTTCCAGGAAAGAAATTAGAGATGGGAGGCAGGGGTCAGGTGAATTGCATAGGGTCACATAGAACAGGAAGCCGAGAGGCACTGGTGCTTTCTTTCCACATCTTGTAGTAGGGACACTGTCTCACTCTGAGCCAAGCATTTGCCATCTATTCTTTTCTACCTTATACTTTTCTCTTCATCCTGCCTATACTTTTATTTCACTCCATCCAGCCTCATTCTGCCTTCTTTGCATCCTTTGGGGGATGCAAAGGGGGCTTTGGGGGTTCTGATTGTCATGGCTTCTTCAGTGTTTTACACTCCTATCTGTGTTTCAGCTGATGGGCCAGAATCCTTACCACCTACCTGCCAGACACAAGCACATTGCAGATGTTCATTCACAACAATCGTACGAAGCAGATGCCATGATTTACTCTCATTTTACAGATGAGGAAACTAAGTCACCTTACTTGCCCAAGGACACCCCGCTTGGAGAAGAGAGCCAGCATTCAAGGCTGAGCAGTCTGGCTTGATAGCCCCATTCAAAATGACTTTGCTACAGCTGACTCTCATTGGCCTTGACTGTCCCTGTGCCAGTCCTAACGGATATGTCTGTGTCCTGGTTTGCCTGGACACAGATTCTCTGGATGTCATTGTTTTCCATTCCTTTCAATCCACCCGACACATACATTCAGTGTGATCCAGAACCCTGGGATGTGACTTTGAAGAAAAGAATTCCCAAGGGATGTATCCAAGATAAAACTGAAATTCAGGCTTTCTAAGTTTTAGTCTGGGATTTTAATTTTTCATTAATTTGTTTATTCATTAACCTGATGTTGCCTGCTACCTGTCTGATAAATACAGCAAAAAAGCCTAAACAATTAAGCCACTTAAAGTGTTGGTTCATAGAGGAAATAAACTAATTAGCTATTTGAATAGACTGGAGTATGTTTGCAAAATATGTCATTTTCCAAAGGGACAGAGGGATTTAGCCTGACAGAAGGGAGGATAACTAGCATGGGAATAGTAATGAAATAAAATTCTGAATCCAATTTCCTTTGGTGAGATGTATTAGATTTTAATCATCTAAACCAAATGGCTAAAACTCATTTAAAGCCAGATCAGTTAAAATTTGCCTTGTATTTATTTACAAAGCAGTGTCTTCCTTCACGTTCACAGGACTAAAAGTTCATTGCATATGAAACTGAAGGGTACTCCTCTTGGTCTCCCCCCAAATGCCTGGCACAATGCCTAACACATACCAGGTGCTCAATAAATGTTTATTGAATTGAATTAAAGAGAAGACATTCACTACTTATCAATTCTACACTCACCCCAAGAGAGAAAAAACAATGAATGGGATGCTATGCTCTATTAAGTGTAAAAATGAAAACAAATGCCATCTCAAGGTTGGTAATTTAAAAATATAGGGACTCTGAAATGAAGCTTACAATGCATTTTTCTCTATCAAGGTTTACTATAATGCCACTACAGAATAGCCAAACGCCTTTCTGTATTAATTCCAACTTTTCTAAGATCAAAGAACAACAACAACAACAACAACAACAAAACCTCTGGAAAAGACAGTCACTCATTATATTTGATCTTAATTCAAAGTCTTTTATTTTTAACCTACTTAGATTTCAGGTAGAAGAATTTGGGTATTAGAAGCAGCCTTGTTAACTTTTCTGGGTATGTTCAAGTTTTTTCATTTTGTTGCATTTTGTTTGATTTTGGCCCATCGATGGGTAATACATAATATCCCTTCCTCACTGCCGACAGAACCAATTGTATAAGACATATGGGAGTCGGTAGATGTAAATTGCAAATGTAATCTTTACTACTTATGGAAAAAGGTGTTTAGTGAAGATGGCTTGGATCTATCAGCAAGTGTAGTTGCTGGTATTATGCCCCAGATTAAATTTCCCCACCACTCTGCCATGCCAGCCTTGGCCCTCTGTTTATAGGGATGTGCCCCTAAAACTATATGGCATGGAGGAGTAGAGATTAGATTACATGCCCTCTACAGGCATGCAGATCCCAAGGGAAGAGAGAAATGGGCTGGCAGGAGCTTGTGCCGTTTGGCCTTCCAGATGGTAAATCATGCATCTTTTCCTGGAGGAAGTAATGGAGGGAATGGAGAGAGAAGCTTGGAAAGCTAGCCTCATGGAGGGCCTGCCATACAAAGAGATGAGGGGGGACTAACTGTTCCCTCTAACATATGACACATGTTGCAACAGATGTACTCTATTGCTGATAACTTGTGTGGAATTCTATCTTTTAGCCATGATTTATTGAATTTCTGCTATGTGCCAGACACTATACTAAAAGCTTTACAAATGTGTTGGCTCATTGGATCCTCAAAATAACCCTAGGAGAGAAAACAGTTTGATGTTTCCTCAATAAGTTAAACATAGAATTAGCATATGACCCAGCAATTCCATTCCTGGATACGTACCCAAAAGAACTGGAAACAGGTGTCTAAACAAAAAAGTGTACACAATATTCATAGAAACACCATTCATAATAGCCAAAAAAATGGGAGTAACCAAATGAACATCAACAGATGAGCAGTTAAACAAAATGTGCTGTATTACAACAGAATATCACCCATCCATAAAAAAGACATTGAAGGATTTATTCATGTTACAACATGAATGAACCTTGAAAAATGTTATGCCAAAGAAGCCAGATGTGAAAGGACACATAATGCATGACTCTATTTATTTATTTAGATACTGAGGATTGTATCCAGGGGCACTTTATCACTGAGCTACATCCCCAGTCTTGTTTATCTTTTATTTTTTATTTTGAGACACTAAATTGCTGAAGGCCTTGCTGACTTTCCCAGGCTGGCCATGAATTTGCAGTCTTCCTGCCTCAGCCTCATGAATTGCTGGGATTAGAGTTGTGTGCCGCTGGGCACAGCATGTGTTTCTATTGATATGAAATGTACAGAATAGGTAAATCCAGATTAGTGGTTACCAGGGTGTGGGGGTTGGGGGTGGGAAGTGATTGCTTAACATATAGGATATTTGGGGGTCACGAAACATCCTTGAACTAGATAGTAGTGATGGTTGCACAACAGTCATGTCATGCATTTTACACCTTAAAGTTGTTAAAATAATGAATTTTGTTTTGGGCACTTTACCATATTAAAAATGACCCTAACAGGTACAGATCATTATCCCAACTTTGTAAATAAAAAGACTGAGGCTCTAAGAGATGCCAAGAATATTACTATCAGGCAGAGGATGGGTCTAAGTTTTGTGTGGTCTGAAATTTTTACAAATTGGGGACCCTTTAAAAAATAACAGAAAATAATGATTACAAAACTTCTAGGCCACCTCTAAAGGTTTTACAAAGTGACTTTGTACAGAAAGACTCTGAAGCTTAATACTTATTAACACCAAGGTAAATTCATCTTCCTTTTACTAGGTAGAATTGGAAAGTGACAAAAAAATATTAAACCTATAATTCCATTTTCAGTAACAGCAAAAATGTACAATTCTTAGAAATAAATCTAACAAAAGAATTGTAAGGTGCCTACACAGAAAACTGTAACATATAGCCAAGAGAAAACTTAATAGACCTAAGTAAATGGATAGACATGCCATACTTAAGCACTGGAAGACTCAATATTGAGAAGATGTCAGTTCTCCCCATATGTATCTGTAGATTCAAAGTAATTCCAGTTATAATCCTTCTAATTTTTAAGAAAATCTCAAACTGATTCTCACTTATATGTAAGAACTTAGGATGCCCAGAGAAAGGAGGAAGAGAACCAAGTTGGAGGACTTAAACCACCTGCGTTCAAGACTTAGTGTCAAGGTATGCTATTAAGATAGTATGGCGTCAGGTGAAACAATAAATCCATCTTTGGAACAGAATAAACAGCTCAAGCATATAGTCATGTGATTTTCGACAAAGGCACTACAGCAATCCACTGGGTGAGAAAAGCATGTTCAACACTGTGCTGGAAGAACAGAATACTGTATGGAAAAGTAGGTAGGGCTGGAATTTGAACCTGGGTGTGCCGCCTCATTCGACTTCCCCTCATTCACCTGGGGTTCCCACCCTGCTTGTACCTGGCATGTTTACCCTCTGTAGCCTGCAGAAAGGCGTGTCTAGAGCTTGGGATAAAAGCAACTGCAATACAGTGCCAACGGTTGGCCAGGAAGGCTGAGAAAGGTTGGAGAGGACCAAGTCTGGACTCAGAAGGATTTTGTCCACCTATAGTCTTTTGACCTCCTCAGATACCTGGGACTCTATTGCCTTTTTCAGGAAGGGATGTGAGAAGTTTGTGAGTGCAGTAAGCTAGCAAATCACAGTACATTTTCACATGGGATAATCAAAGCCTTCTTCAAGAGGTGCCCCGGTAGAGAGGAAAGAATTCTGGGCTTGCACTTCAAATTCATGGGTTCTGTCCTATCTCTGCCTCTGTGTGACTGTGGGTAAGTCACTTTAACCTGGCTGATCCTCAGCTTCATCATCTGAAAAATGGGGATTAAAAAACCCATCTACTGTTTTACCCCTCCGATTTGCTATGAAGTTCAAATGAAATAGAGCCTATAAGTATCTTTTGAAAACTGTGAAGTGTTGCATAAACATAATTTATCATGGTTCTGTGTGTGTCCTTTTTGCAGGCTGAAGTGAATAATATTACTTTCCGTTTTAAATTCAAATTTTAACTACGAAGGGTACTCTATAATTATTTTTCTTCTTCCTTTTGTGTTTACAAAAGAAATCTAATGTTTTAGTAATGATTCAAGACTCTTTTATTGGTACAGCTTTGGAGTCAGATAACTATTGTTTAAAGTTTCATTCAGTGAATTTTTTAAAAAATTTCACTCATTCATTTATTTGCATTGTTCAACAAGTTCTCCTTTAGTGCCTACTATGGGTAAGACATTGTAAATGCAAGGGAGAAATGAATGGCGGTTGTCATTACCCACAAAGAGCTTAGAGGAGGATGACAATACAGACACACTCTTAAGGAGCCAATTTTGACACCATGTAAACATTGCTAAGAAAGACTTGGGCATGGGGTACTACCATGCTGTGGGTGGAGACTATAAGCCTGCCTGTGAGTGAGAGCAGGATTCCCAGAGGAGCTGATGTTCAAAGTTGAGATTTAAAGGAGGAAAAAAAAAAAAAAAAAAGATTTTTACTAAGACAGTTCAGTTTAGCTGGTAAGGGCAAAACATAGCCAGTGTAGAGGATGATGAGATGGGGCTGAGGGGTCAGGGAGGAAGGGGATTAGCAGTAGTAGTGAGACACGTAGGCAGACCAGTAAACCGGTTATTGCTATGGTCAAGACAAGACATTGATGAAGGCCTAAGCGAGGCTCCTGGTAATAAAGTTGGCAAAGAGGAGACCAATTTAATGCTTATTTAAGAGGCAGAACCAAGAAAATTTAGTAATTAGTTAATTAAATATAATGGCCAAGAGAAAAATCTCAGTTCTACCCCCTGATTAGTGATGTTGCCTTGGGCACAGTGCCTGTCCTTTCCAACTCTCAGTTTCCCCACTTAAAAAATGGGGAGTAATAAGAACCAGTTCACAGGGTTGCCAAGAGTCTTGAAAGTGCTCATTGTAAAAGCAACGATCACCGGGCCTTATACAAATCCATTTTCTACAAGTATAAGTTTTCTTCTTAGTTTCTTTTCTCCTCGTCAGCTCATCCTGCAAAGGGGGCTCTTCTGAATGATAGACACTTGGCTCTTAGAAATATTCTAACTAAGAGCATTTGGGGCTTGAGGTTGGGGGCAGCATGCCTGCCATGATACATCTCTGGAGTTTTCATGATAAAGCAACCTCTAGCTGGATGGATCAGGTTTTGGGCTCCTGCGGCAATGGTGTTCCTCAACTCTCTGAGGAAGCAGCTGGAGCTGTGCTCCCCGGTAAGGTTCTGGAAGCTCCTAAATGAGGTCTGACAGTTTGGACCCTATTCTTTGGACCCTATTCTTTGGACCCTATTCTTTGGGCCCTATCCTTCCGTTGACACTGTTCTTACTCCAACCCTTTTATCATACAAGCTGATGGGAGCTGGGATTCTATGGTCCTCCTAGATGGCAGCAGGGCTCTGAATCTCTTTCCTACTCCAGCTTGGGGTAAAAAGAAGATTCTAGAATTTCACTTTTGTACCTACATACGATATTGCTGCTTACCATAGTCAGAGACCCAAACATTTTCTCACACTCCTGTGATGACCAGAAGTTACTGAGGTCTTGAACCTGAACTTGCGGAATATTCCATCCCTCCCTTTTCCCCAGGGAATAGAAATGACAAGATTTGCAGTGCTTCCTCTCGGTCTCCTGGCCGGATGACCAGGTGGCATTAGAGAAAGCAACACTCCAGGAGAGAGAGACTGCTGCTGTGTGACACATCCCCGAGGAGGCAGAAACAGACCTTGGAAACAGTGAGTTGACTACAGAAGCTTCTGCCTGGAGAGATGTGGATTGAAAGCCCTGCAGTCTTCAGAGGCTAAGATAATTAAGAATTTAAGAGCTTCCTTAAATGCTCCCTTTATTTCTGACGATCATTTCTTGGATGTTATAGCTGAAAAGACAGGACTGGTGGGTAGCTGATGTAATTCCTACACGTGGATAGTAATTAATTAGCCCCAGCTTCTCGGGTCATCATACCTGATCAGGACTTATGCCTCTCTTCAAAACTAGAACAGATCTGAAATTTTTCCTTTGTCAACCCTATTCCCCATTACTGGGAAGATTAGCGCTACAGACTATTTAGATCCTGAGCTCCTGGGAACTCTATTAAGACACACCAGAGCAAAGTCATTAATGGTCTGCCTGCAGAAAACCTAGGCTCAGTTTCTTTTCCCTGGCACCCTCTTTTGTGATTCAGCCTGGTCTAATGGTGTGAAATAATGTGCTGAAACTCTGAGAGAAATTGAGTTCTCCCACAGGAACTCCAGGTTGAGGGGGGTGGGGGATGGCAGTCTCCTGAATGGTGTTCCTCCAGTGGAAACAGCTGGGGTGCTGCCTCTTCCCAACAATTTTACTGGGAAGCAGACTGAGGGAGGAATCGTAATTAAACTAGGATGGGTGAAAGATGGTAGCCATCCCCATTACTCAGCACCCATCCTTAGATGCAACCAACAAAAAGTCTGTGGTCCTATGGAAGGAGAAGTAATTTAGGGTGGTACCAGGAGCCAAGTTATAATTATTATGATAAAATGCACATAGAATGAATTCTTAATTATCTGATAATCAAGGTCAAGAGAGGATACCGGAAATTGCAGTGCATAGATAATCCAAAAAGCTCATTGCAGATACCTGTTCTTCTTCCTCTATTCAGCCAGGGCAATGAATTTACTCCCTCCTAATAATAATTTATATTTATGTATGGCCCTTTCATTCATGTCAGTGGTTTTCAAGGATGTTTTAGAAGCAGATAGTTTCAAACAGCATCTCCTTTGGAAACTCAGCATACAAAGCAAGTAAAAGTATAACTGCTCTGGTGTAGCAGGCTTGGGGAAGCCAGAGCCCTGCTCTAGGAGATATTCCTTCCTCTTGTTCGTCCTTGTAGCTGTGGGTCCTGACAGATGAGAGCCCCGGAGAACACAGTTCAAAACCTAGAGACCTACATTAGCTCTTGACTCCCATGAGTCCTTTGGGGGCAGGTAGGTCAGGACTTAGTGTTCTTATTTTATAGAGAAGAATAGATTTGTAGAGGCTTTGTTATAGGTAGGAACCAGTGGATAAGAGACTTGAATTTAGTCCAACATTAAATGCTGTATTCCGTATTTTTAAAAACGTTTTTAGTTGCAGAGTGGACATAATATCTTTATTTTATTTATTTTTATGAGGTACTGAGGATCGAACCCAATGCCTCACATGTGCTAGGCAAGCTCTCTACCACTGAGCTACCATCCCAGCCCCTCTGTGTTCTTCTAATTTTACTTATACCCTACCTTTTGTTTGTTTCCCCAATCTACTCTCATGGGGGGGGGGGGGATACTATGAGAAGATTCTCAAAGGAGAATTAAAGGCTGACCTAGAGGTGACCAGTCAAACAGAGAAACTTCCACACGTGTTGAACTGTGTCCTTTCTTCATTCTGGAGGTGACGAGCCAACCACAGTTCTGAAGATGAGAGTTGGATTGAAATGAGAGCTGTTCTCTGCTTCACTGATCACCTTTAGTGATTGGAATTTCAATTTCCTAATAATTTCTGTCACTGCTTGGCTGTGTCTAAATATTTAGGCAGATCGGAGCAGAGTGGATTTGTCTGTTTGATGTGTCACAAGTATTTATGTATTGGGATCGTCAGTCAGTGAGGAAACCATGCCACAGAAAGCAGATGTGATCTGACAGTTGCCAAATGTGGTTCTCACTTTTCCCAGAATTCCCTGCACCTCTCAGAAACAGGACTGGATTCTGCCTTTGAACCAGGGACAGCCAGGAACTCAATTAGCTGACATGTACCTTCCATACTCATTTGCTGTGAAATTTTTAGCATATTCATGGCTTCAATTACTTCCCCAATTCTGGTCAGAGTATTGATTCTATATACTTCGCCCTAGTGTAAGTTCTAGAGCTTCATTTCCAATTACCCACTGAACATGCATACTGTAATTGGAAGTATCCATACTTGTATATACAAAATTAAATAAATTTCTGGCCAAATAAATGCCCCTGGATTTCCTATCTTGGTTAATGCTGCTCCCATTTATCTCCTAACAAAGCTAGAAAACTCAAGGGTTTTCTTGAATCTGTTTCCCCTCGCCATCTACTTTAACTCATCTAATAAGTCACTCAGATTCAACATACTTAGTATCTCCTATCTCTATCTTTCCCTTCCCATCACAGTTCCCACAGTTTTAGCAAACTAAGTATCTCACTATTCCCTGCCTGACAACTGCAAGAATTCAATGAGTGTTTCTCCAGTTGACCTAATTGGTCTATTTCTCTTAAGACTTATTCTCTATGCTACCCCTATACTTAACCTTTCTAAGATTAACTTCGTACAAATATCCCGCACAGCCTACCCCTAATTCATCTTATCAACCTCAAATCCCATCATATAACTCCGTGTTCTTTTTCTCTTAACTCCTGTATCTATTCAGTCAGAAATTCCTCCTGTCTTTTTTAAAAATATCTTTATTTTATTTTATTTTTATATGTGTTGCCGAGGATTGAACCCAGGGACTCACACATGAGAGGCAAGCACTCTACCACTGAGCCACAACCCCAGTCCCTCCTGCAGTCATTTGAAGGAAATAAATCTCACAGCTGGCTTGCTGTGCTCTTCCCACTTCTATTCTACCAAGATAGCGCCAAGCCTCACCATTCCCTGCTGGCACTATTGAATCATCTGAGATGTCAGTTGTCCTCTTGGTCTTTAGACCACCTTTGAGTGTTTTATTCCTAGTATATCAATATACTTATTTTTACAACTTTATATTATATACTTTCTATTTTTGTGGTGCTGGGGTTGAACCCAAGATCTCACACTTGCTTAGGCAAATACCCAACTCCTAAGCTATATCCCCAGTCCTATATGATATACTGATTATCTGGTGCAGCGATCCGAGCTCTGCTTCCTTCTCTGTTGTCCTCTTTCTCTCTTGACCACTTACTTATCATTTTCAAAATTGCCTTACTATTTATGGACCTTTATTTTATATGTGTTTGTGTATGTACATACTTATATCTTTATATATGTGTGTGTATATATGTACAAATAAATATACTTAAGATCTTAAAATATTATTGAGATGACATTAGGCAGATAAATTTGGAGGAAAATTTTCACATCTTTTCATTTGTGCATAAACATTTATGTACTGTAATAAGGTTTTAACTTTCTCTATATGGATTTCCCTCCTTAAGTTAATTCATAGATCCTTTATTACTTTGTTGCTACTGTAAATAGTGTTTAATTTCATGTTATATTTTCCATCTTGTTCTTGCCAGCATAAAGGATGTTTTCTTGTATCTTTCTTGTATCTTTATTTCTAGTTTTGGAACTTGGTTTATACATGCTTCATAAAATGAGTAGCGTTTCTTTGGATCCTTGGATAAGGTAGTGGTTATCTATAACTTGTGTGTTTAAATGTGTGTGTGTGTGTTTAGGAAGAGAGTTGCTTTATGACTATTTCAATTTATAATAGTTAATTTGAATTTTCCATTTTTTCTTGGAAATAATTTTGCCTGAGGAAGTACCCTCTCATTTTATCTGTTGTCAAATTTATGAGCAGATAGTTCTTCATTATACTCTTTCATTAGATTTATTTTTATTTATTTATTTATTTTAGGGTAAGGTTAAGTTTTATTTCATGACAAAATAAAGCAACTGAGAAAGGTCCAAAGTAATCAGCCATTCATTGGGTTTAAAATTGATTATGTCTTTAGTTAATCTTTCCCCTTTTACTCTGCATTTTATTTCTTTGTATCTTCTCATTTTTACTCCCTTATTACTCTTGCCAGAGTTTTATCTATTTTTCTCCTTTATTGTATTTACCTCTCTTAGTTGATGACTTAATATATTGTTTTTGTTTGTTTTGTTTAAGGAGCACAATTAGGAATGTCTCTTGTAAAGTTCCAATAACCTTCTTTAGCCAAGAATATCTTTATTGAATCTTCACAGTTAAGTGGAATAATTTAGCCCTAGGTTTGCAATCCTTTTATTTATTTATTTTTTACTTCTTGGAAATAATGCTCCATCAATTTCTTGATTTTAATGTCCCAGTTGAGAAATCTGATGTCAAACTTATTCATGTTACTTTGTAAGTCATATATTCTCTTTTTGTATGATTTTAGAATTGCCTTTTGAAGTTTGAAGCTATTACATCCTAGATGAATTTCTTTTCTTTTTAAAAAATTTTTGGCATTGTATTAGCCTTTCCATCTAAATTTTTTTAAACTTTCATTTTAACATCTTTTACTCTGGCAATTTTAGGTCATTATTTATCCATACATTATTGCCCATATCAATTTTCTATTGCTGAACACATCATAAATTTCCCCCAAACTTAGTGGTTTGAAAGAACAATTATTTCTTATGCTTCTGTGATTCAGTTGGATGGTTTATTGATTTTGAGAAGTCATGGTTATGGCTGCTTTCAGCTGACAAGAATCCAGGGTCTAGGCTGGTCAGACAGCTGGGAGGGCTAGGCCTCTCTCTGTGATCTTTCATCCTTTAAGAGTCTGTGCTAAGCATCCGTACACAGCCAACACCGTGTTTGGGCTTAGTAAGTCTGTGTTTGATCAGATTTACTGACATTCCATTGGTCAAAACAAGTCACATGACCACACAAGTCTTATTCGAACCCCAAGGCACAAGTACTTAACACATTTTTCTTTTTTGCTTGCATCATGTTTATTATTATCCCATTGGTAAAAACTGGTCCCCTGGTGTCAATGTGAGAGGCGACTGATTATACATTGTGAGAGGTATATGGGGACTATGGCATTACTGTGTATCACATCTTCCTCTGTTTGCTTTCTTCTGGTCTTCTATTACATAGATCTTAAAATTTCTATTCTCTTTCTCTTTATTTTATTTCTTCCTGATGACTTGTGGTGAGATAGTTCTTCAGCCTCAGCCTTTGCTCACAAATTCAAATTTGTATTCATTCTGTCATTTCTCTCTTTAATGAAGTTCTTTAATTAAACTGCTGAATTTTTCTTACCTGGTATTTTTACTTGATCCTTTTAAAAAATTATATGGTATTCACTTGATGTTAACAATATCTTATCATCTCTCTTCAAAAGTACATGTTATGCTTATTTCAAATCGATTCCATTTAGTATGGACAATTAAGTTTATTACCTTTCTTTAATTAGTGGTTGCATTCTTCAGTTATCTGGTATTTTTTTGCTGTAATTTCATTTCCCCTCGTAGGTGTCAGCGATTTGGCAGAATATCTGTCTGAAGAGGAGGGGAAGTTAAATGCAGACTCTCTTTGTGTTATTCCTGCTGATTTGGAGGAGGATGGGGATGGTCTTTCAGGGCAAAGAATACATGGATTAGAGCCTGGTGTGACCATACCCAATTGCTGTCTCTAAATAAGGTAGTCCTTCCCCCAGAATCTAAGAATCTGGACCATTTTATTCCCTGGACAGGAAGGCAGAAGGAACAGACACCCAGGGTTCCCTCCGCTTCCGTTACTGTCCATTCATGCCTCTTCATAGCAGGCTTTCAGAGTCAAAAAAAAAAAAAGAAAAAAAAGAAAAAAAAAAAGTTCACATGTGACCCCTCTGCTGGCCTTGAATTCAATTTTCCTGTTTCGGTGATGTTAGATCAGGCAATGATCCATCCAGGTCCATCCAGGACACTTTCGTATGAGAAAAATCATCCTCTACTTCAGCCCTCTCTCTGAAGGGGAATTGGGCTCTTGCCAATTACAAACCATTCTAAAGCCTCACAGTCTCAGCTGGGTATGTTCCACTTATCACCTTTGTGAAATCTTCTCCTTCTAAGGCTGTTTGTTAGTAATCAAAGCGTTGCCTAGCTCTTCAAACCTTCACCCATTCTTTGTCTTCCCATTGCTTCCATAGTCAGTTGTTGACATCAGTGAGGTGATTTGGGCCCATTCCTAGGTCTTTTGAAGTGCGTGGGGATGCCTGAATGCCTGGTTTTGTTGAAGAGGTTATCTCAGGTGACTTTGTTTTGCTATTTTCAGTGCTGTGTCTCTTTTTGTCAAAGAGATTAGAAACACACACACAAACACACAATCTGGATGTGTGTCGTTATACATTTTTGTCCAAACTCACAGATTGCATGACACCAAGAGTGAAGCCTAATGTAGAATGGACTTTGACTGATTGGAGCATGTTGATGACTCTGGTGGTGACATTGATAATGAGAGAGGCTGTGCATGGGGTGGCATCAGAAGGGAAATGGGAAATCAACTGAACTCTGAGGCCCTCCACAGTGGGTCCCCTTCCTGTGCAACTTCATGCACAGTCTTCTCTCTCTCTCTCAAAGAACAGCTGAGATTTCTTTCTGCCTCTCCCTTTGCTGAGAATGTTTCCCTAACCTGAATCCCCCAGGCCTTCTCCCCCAGGGGCCAGTTCATGTCTTGCCTTCTCCAGGACTTCCCCTCCCGTCTGTCCTCCTCCACCATCTCATCACCAGAAACAGTTACATTTGTTGAACACTTGATTTTAAATGCTATGCACCGCTAAATCTGAGTAATCCTCACAACAACCCAATGAGATGTTTCAATGACCATCCCATTTTACAGATAAGAAAAGGGAAACTAAGAGAAATGGAATACAACATGCATGAGGTAACAGAGTGGCAAAATGGGGATTCAAACCTGCATGGTGTCACTGTGCCTGCAGAGACCACCTGCTCTATCACTTACCAGTGTCTCAGATGGCTTCCTTTAACTTTTCTGATGAACATCTTTCCAAACATTACTTTCTCTTTCTAGATATAAAGATGCATGCTGCCCCAAATACATAGGAAAAAAAAAAACAGTTTGCATAAATTTTATGTAAAATGTGCATAAATCAATCCCTTGGTTCTTAAAGTTATTAGCTACAGAAACAGGAGAATTCCTGTCTAGTTTTGTTTTCCAACTAGATTTTAAATTCCTCAGTGTTCTTTTTACTTTTGGATATCCCTCTCTAGTGCAATTAACTCAGCACTGAGCACTCAGCAGGTGCTTTATAAATGCTCATTGATGGAAAGGATGTAACAGGAAAAAATAAAAGGCTAATTTGCAGATGGGGGTTACAATAGGTTGTCACAAAGGCCCGGAGGATAGAAGAAATGTCTATTATCTCTCTATGGTCACTCACTTCTAGGTGACTTTGGGCAAAAAAAAAACTTAGGTGAGGAGGTTAAGAAATGAGCCTCCTGTCTTTGCAGCTCTAGAGGAAGGCCAGACACATTTGTCATGGTCATCAAGCCACCTCCTGGGGAGGGAGGTTTGGAGGGGAAGGGCGATAACATCTATCAATTGCTCAGAGCTTCCTGCAGAAGCCAGACCACACAGGCTCTGAGGGTAATTGCCGGGGGAAGGAGTAGGGCAGGAACAGGAGAGCCAGTCCTTGTGCTCACCCAGCAGGATGTGAAAAATTCAGCTGGGTTCTTTTTATAGTTTCAATCATCCCTGGTAATGAAGATTCTGCAATTAGAACTCAGCTGGCAGTTGTGTTGGGGATGTGTGAGGCAGAATGGGATCTTGGGTCTGCAGGAGGGCAGGCCTGTTTGTCAGAAGACTTGAAGGCACCCCAGGGATAAGGACCAGAGCTATTTTTACAGACTTTTTCCTAGCCATGATCACACCTTAAATAAGTTCCACTTGGGCATTACAACTTTTTACATTTTCTTTAGCCTACCTTCAGTTCTCGATTATCTGTACAAATGGAGGGAGATATTAATATAATTAATATAAAATGGTGGCACCTCATTTATTTAGGCTCCCACTATATGTGAATTTGTGATAATTTTACTTGGGCTTGTTTGGAATTGACTTGTATGTACTCTGTAAAGAGAGCATTTGTTAAAAGCCATCCTAAATGGGTTAGCCTACTTAAGAACGTAAATTGCTTTCAAATACTTAAGCAGAATGATCGGTAAATTTTTATTGAGCACTTGCTATGTGCTGAGCACTGTACTAAAACCTCTACGTATGTTATTATCCATAATCCGCTTAGACACCTTGTTAGATAGGCACTTTTATGATTCCTAATTTATAGGTAAGGAAAGGGCCTCTTGTCCAAGGTCACATAGCTGGGGAAGTGGCACATCCCATTTCTAGTGAACCTGACTCAGCCACCCCTGCTCACAAGCATGAAGCAATAAGCTAGTTACAAACCAGCCTCCTCTGAGCACAGAACAGCACTGAAGGGCTCTGCATGGCATCACTGTTAGCAATTGGAGTCATCGACATGGCTGCTTGAAAATCTTTGCAGAAAAGGATGGGGAAGCAGCAATTTCACATTCCTTGCTTGTTTATGAACCTCATGGTTCCTTCTCTATTGAATTTAAAAGTCTCACTGTAACTCCTACACTATGACAATCAAAATTTTATTATAAAATTGGAAAACACATCTGCTCAAATTGACACGTCCATCTGATGAGCCTCAAGATATTGTCAGAGTCTTGCACTAGGTTATGGGCTGGGCCGATGCCAATGCCTCCTAACCCCTCTTCAGGTGAAAACTCTGGGGTCAGATCTACCATGATCAGGCTGCCAGGTTTGGGGCGGTAGAGGGTCATATGGAAAAAAAGAAATAGAGGAAGAAAGAAAATTCACTGCTTTTCAGGGCTTCCATAGTTGTAGAACGCTATAATCTATTTAATGCTTTTTAGAGGAGGGGACATCTGGAGGGGCCCACTCACAAATGTGCAAACTAAATTCTGTCACATGAGAAGCAGAAATGCTCTGCGGGTACAGATTACTCTGATCAAATGTGCTAGTATCCTAGATCATGTGGGACCATCACAAAAGATTACTACACACACACACACACACACACACACACCCCTTCTGAACAGAATGTACCGGAAAATCACATTCTCCTGGTACTCTAAGCCTACAAATCAACCATCAAAATGTGAAGTCCTATTTTACACCTGTAGTTGTAGCAATGCAACAAGATTTAATAAATGATATTTAGTGCCAACATGCTAAAAATTGATAAGCTGGTAATGTTTCCTTCTGAAGACTGAACCAGAGAAAATGAATTGAAGCTTAAGGGAGTCAAGGAGCTACTCCTAAAACAAGAGATTTGGGATGCTTTGCAAAATCAATTTCACTAATATCTCTCTCTCTCTCTCTCTCTCTCACACACACACACACACACACACTCACACACTCACACAAGAATTTTATTCAAGGTAGGAAAGCAGTTTAAAGCAAGTCTGCTTTGGCCTTAGGTTGGATTTTTAGTTTTGCAGAAATGTGGCTATGTTAAAACAGAAAGAGAAACCTAAGTATGGCTTTAAATGTAATGAACTTGGCATTCCCCCTGCCATGCCGATTATCCTGAACAAACCTTCAACATCTGGTTGACTTAATCTCTGGTAGATTCCCCCCACCTTCCTCAGTTCTACTGCATTCAGTAGACAGGAAACAAAATATAAATTCATTTTAATTTAAGTACATCTATGCTTGGAAAAAAACTACATTAAAAGGAATAACCAGTTATCTTCCAAGGACAACTATCCAAAGCCCTACTTTTGTGATCATCTTTGTGCCAATGCTCACTTCCATTTGTGTGGGTAAATAAGAACCCACAGACCATAAGCAATGCACGATAGATCTTGCTATGCACATAGGCAGAAGTTGGGGCAATGCGAATATATTTTCCTGACTTCATGTTAGGTAAATCGTGAGGGTGAGCTGCACATGGCCGTGGATGGGCCAGGATGAGAGAGGTGAACTGAAGAGATTGAAGGAGGTAGGTGAGGAGCAAGAATCCAACTGTCGTGGAAATAGAGGGTGCCCAGTAATGGAGGAAAGAAACAAGGGGTTGTGCAGAGCTGCCCCCAGCCCACATGATGGCATTTTGGAAATTAGAGAAGGATGTGGCTCTGGGTAAATGCAGCCCAGTGGAGGAGTTCACAGCTGGGTGAGCCCTCCTCAGAATGGGTTTCAGTCCCCACTGTATCCTGGGCTGGGTGTTGGGTTCAGGATGCAGACTGTTGTCGGGAGTCGCTCTGGACAGGACCTATGTATGTGGCGAGTCTGCCATGGGCTGTGTGTGTGTGAACTATGAACATTGAGCACACAAAGTGGACTGGACTGACGTTGCCTCTGTTTGGCTGGAGACGTGTCCTCTTTGCTCGCTGTACTTATGACCCCCACACAGCACATGAGACAGGCCTGGCCTTCCAAGATGTCAGTGAATCTGCTGACAGCAGACATCAGGAAGCTAGACTCAACCCCCTGAAACATGACTCCTTGCCTCATTTGAATGGCTTCTCCCCAATAAAAGGGGTCAGAATATGCTCCTCGCTCTCTTTCCTGCCCACTGTGCCCTGCTTGTGGGAGTTGTGGATGAGGAGCAGTCACTGGACCCAAAGAAAAGGTACTTTGTGTGTCTGTGTCTTTATTTAGTCCCCAAATTCACTTGGGGTGACCCTGGCCAGTTTAATCATGTGGTCACAATAGACTACAAATATAGAAGGTTGCCCTGAGGTCAAGACGAAGAGCCTGGAAAGATCCTCTGAGGGATGTCAGGGAGACTTTGGGAAAATGTCATAAAAATAAAATTAAAAACAATATACACCTAGCTTTGAAAATGTCTATAGGAAGAAATAAAAATAAAAATCCTTCTTGCTCACAAACCAATCAAGGAAGTTGAAACTTTCTTGAATATTCTAGGGGAAAAAATGTATGTCTAACATAAAAGTATTTATATAATATCAAATGTCTCTGTGTGTGTGTGTGTGTGTGTGTGTGTGTGTGTGTATGCAGGTCATTTTATATTTACCTAAAGTGTTCCTATTTTACATACCTTCTGCCCCTTGCTTTCCCACCTATTTTGACGTCGTTTCATATCTGTGTATATTAACCTGCTTTTTTTTCTCTTTGTTGGATACCTGGAATCCCATGATACAGACATAGTGTTGTTATTTGGTATTTGATATACAGCCATCTGTTGCTATTTGCTGTTTAATTTCTTTCTTGTTTCTCACTGTTCTGGTTCTGCACTAATGTCCCTTCCAATCTTTCTCGGTACATTGGTTGAGTAGGGAGAATGAAATGGAATCACAGTGCTTTGTCCGGTTGCAGTTACTGAGCTAAAGACCATGTGGGGAACCTGGCCTGTTGCCTTTAACAAACTTGCCCTACTGCTGCTGGCTGATGCTGAATGGGCAGCAGAGCTAGAGTGACGGGAGCAGCTCTTGGGGAAACATTTTCTCATCTCTTGTGCTTTGACACAGACTGTAGCTCCTCTCTGAAGAGAGCCACAGAGCGAGGCAGGAAGTCAACCCTGAAGTGCCCACCCTCATGCCGCAGCCATGAGCTGGAGAAAGGCCACCCTCTGCTTCACACCACTGGATGGACCACAAAGCAAGTAAAGCCAACAGAATAAAACCCTGAGGAATGCAGACCTTGAAAGGCAGCTGAGGACCCAGGTCTGCTTGGTGAACTTATTTCCAAGAGAATGGGTCTTTTGAGAATTCCTTCGGCTCTGTCCTTACGATCCATCTCAGAGTTTCTGTGTTCTATTTATACTTCCTGTGGAGAGTGGCTCGGTGGACTGAGTTACATTGAATTATATGTGGCTCTGCTTCCAGATTTCCTAAAATGAGAAATTGAGGAAGAAGTTACATTAATGACCTTCCTTCTTGAAGTTTCAATCAACTGATAGGAAAGCAATCTGCATAGTAATTACAACACCCTTCCAATTGAATCCTTGTGCCCCAGTGGAGGAGAGCGTGGAAGTCATATCTATAATGAAATTCAGACCCATCCGCTTCTAAACTGCAGGAAGGTTAATCAGGCTGTGCAGTCACACTCAGAAGTGGCATAATATATAAAAAACTGGTCACTGGGACAGCTCACATTGTTCTTCTCAACGGTGGAGGGCAACAGGAAATAAGCTGTCACCTGGACAAGGTTTGCACTAACAGGGACCTTAATCTGGGACTTCTTAGTACTTTATAAAGGTACTCCTGACCGTTCTGAATTATGAATGGAAGACACGCCTTTCCCAGAATCTGAGCAGAAAATATAATGTCCAGAGTCCCTGCCCTAAATCCTCAAATCAAAGAATTATGAGACTAATGGATGGTACTGTGCTTATGGGTCGTATTTGGGGAGAGTTAGAGATATTTAGTAGGAGAAGTACAGAACCCCACTGGTACTTCTGTTACTGAGAATGTGAGACTGGGTGGATTTATTCTCGTGGCATTCCTCACATTCTTTCTGAGTGCCCTGATGAAATTTCACAAAGTCTTTCTGAGATTACATAATATTGCCTTCTAAAGAAGAAATAAGTCTTTCGATTCTCAGGGCTCTGGTGGTAACTAGAGAACCACAACCTGGAGTTTAAGACCTGCTGACATTCAGGAGAATTCCGCGGTCTCCAGATTGCTCCCAGGGAGCCTTCTTTGCTTTTCCATTGCCAAGTTACCTCCAGTTCTTCTGAAGGCTAGCAAATAGATGAGACCCTGGCCACTGGATGCGTGCATCGTCCAGTTGGACTCTTCAAAACACAAGTGAGGCCTGGCAGCGTAACTCTGTGATGGAGCACTTGTCTAGCAAGTGGTAGACCCTGAGTTCTATCCTCAGAACTGCATAAAAGCAAAAATAAGACAATAACAACAAAAATCAAGGTAAGTTTTATTCCTTTTTTGTTTATTCCCAACAAGTGCTCCAACCCCAATAAGACGTCAGAGAATGGTATTTTTTCCCAGAACCCCAAAGCAACCCTTATCTTTGTTGAACTAGAGGTTCTGCTTGGTCCTCTGCAGGGCCTAGTGATCGGTGGTGTCACATGTGAGGTGGGCCTGTATGAAAGTTCCAAGTGAGAGGTATTATATAGTCACTAGTTGTTTCACATAAAATGAGACATCTATAGCATAAGATGCTACGGCTGGATAGTGTTGCTAGATTGTATTGCTTTTTTTAAAAAAAAAAAAATCACTGAGTGTGTGTGTGTGTGTGTGTGTGTGTGTGTGTGTGTGTGTCTAATCACCCTCTGACTCCCCATCACAAGGATTGTATTTTGGGCCTACCCAGATAATCTGGGATAATCTCCTCATCTTGAAATCTTTAATTTAATCACATCTGCAAAGACCTTTTCCAAATAAGGTAACACTACAGGTTTCTTGGAATCAGGACCTCATATCTTTGGGAACTGCTTTTCAGCCTATTAGAAATGCTTCTTCTACATATTTCCTATATTGTTATGCCCACACATTAGGATTTTATAAATGCTTCCTTAATGGAATCGAACTTTATTGGAATGAGCCCCATCTGTCCAAAAGATGAGCCTGTATGAATGACCTGGAAAGGCACCTCACACCAGATTTCTCACTTCAGGAAGAAGAAAACCTCTCTGCACTGCGTGTTAGACCCCGAACCGGGATTTTCCCATACTTTGCCTCATTGAATTCTCTAGCTTTTGCCATCTCCTGGAGCAAACCCAAAAACAAGAGATAAAAAGAGAATGAGGTAACTGAGTGAAAAAAGGAAGTGGGAAAGCAGTTTGGGGTTGTTTTTCTCTGGCACAAAAGGTGGAGGGTGAAATTGAAGCCTCAGGGAAATGAACTAGAACATTGATTCACATTCTCTCTGCTCATTCACCCGTCTAATTCTGTTTACATGAACTTAGTTCCATGGCCGCAGGAACCTCTGAGCATGACTGTCACGGTATACAGTGCACACTTGGAAACAACTGCTGGCCACTCAAATTTCTTCTCTTTGATCAATCATAAATTCCAATTTTTTTTCCTGATTCCCAGACCGCTTCTGTTATCTACAGATTTTTGCTGTGTAAGCCAATATATTCATGAGTCAACAGAACGTAACTTAGTCTCACCCAGGAGAGATGAAATGGCTTTGATTTTAGTAGATAACAACAACAACAACAACAAAAATCCAAAAGGAATCTAAAGTTTGGAGCTGGAGGAAGAAAATATTTAGGTTCAGAATAAACTTTCAAGAATGTAGAGCTATAGGATGATTAGAGACAGAGAGAACTGGCTCACATAGGGATGCAGGACAGCAAAATGTTAGCTGAGGAGAACCGATTATTGGTTACATGGAGAAAGCCATTTAGACTGCAGGAGGTAAAATATAGGCATCCAAGCAAGGAAGACTGGTGTCTGTTCTCTAGTTCGATGCATATTTGCCTTCTATGATGAAAAGGCTCCTCAGCCGCTTCATAGAATGTTTTCTTCCTCTCCTTATCTGGCGTGAAGCCCATCTCTCCTTTGACATACATGAAATAGGAGCTGAGGATTTTTAAGTCCCTTTTACCAAAGAGCTGGAAGATGGGTAGTCAGCACTCTCCCAGTACCCATGATGCTGTCAAACCAACACTCTTCTCCTACCTGCCATCTGGTATTTTGTTCTCTGCACTTTCTCATCACCAACCTTGCCAAAATCTTAAGTTCTTCCCAAACTGCCACCTTCCTAGATGATACCCATATGGACAGCCTATGTTGGACCCCATCACGCCACTGATCCTATTCTCACCCAAGTCACTGGTGATCTGGTTACTAAACCCAGTGGAAACTTCCCCATCCTTAGCTTTTCTGCTGCATCTCTGGAATTTTGGCCATTCACCCCTCTGAAAGTGTTCTTACCTGGTTTCCACTGCTCTCTACCTAATCTTCTTTCTGGATGTTTCTTTTTGTAAGTCTTGGTAATCCTTCAATGCTTTTTTTTTTCTATTTGATTTTTTTTTCATGGTTTTGACTACTATCAATAAACTAATGATTTCCAAATATTTCTTTCCAGCCCAATTCTCTCCCTGTGGAGCTCCTGACCCACATAGAGAACATTTTCTTCCACCTGCAAATTCTTCCAACACTTCAATTTCAACCTATTCAAACTGAACTCACTCTCTATCACTCCGAACTAGCTACAATTCTGTATATTATTTGTTTGATTTTTATTGATTTATGTTTAATTGTACCATATGAAACATGGATGTTATTAGTCTTGTTATTTTTTTAAAGTATATTTTTAGTTATAGGTGGACACAATATATTTTATTTTTATGTGGTGCTGAGGATTGAACCCAGATCCTTATGCATGCGAGGTGAGCGCTCTACCTCTGAGCCCCAGCCCCAGCCCCAGCCCCTCTTGTTATTTTTAAAAGTAATTTGATTGGAGCATAAAATACAGAAAAATTGATAAAGTGTATATAGATTGATGAATTATTAGTAAATGAGCATTAATCTAGTCATCATCCAGGTATAGAAGTAGAACATTCATCAGCTTCTCAAACGTCTATCTATATGCTTTCCCAATCACTTAACTTCCCTCTCCTCTTAAAGTTAACCTTATATCACAAATTAGTTTTGTCTGTTTTCCAATTTCAAAAAAAAAAAAAAAATGGCATCGTAGAGTATGCATTCTTTTGTGTCTGGCTTCTTTTGCTTAACATCATGTTAGTGATATTTGCCCAAGTAATCTCTCTAGGTGTGGGTTCATTTATTTTCATTCCTGCATGGTGTCCATCCTGCAAATATATCATCATTTATTTACCCATTTTATCATTGATGGCATTTGGACTATTACAAGTTTGGAGATATTATAGACGCTATTTGAACATTCTGGTATGTACCTTTTGGTACATATACCTCTGAAAGCTTCTGTCCTTTGGTCCGTCACTTTTAATGCTTTAATTAATGACTCATTAGATCCATGAGTCACTCAAGTACATTAGGCAGTAAAGTAAAAAATTCAAAAAGCTCTTGCTATGTTGTAATAATTGGCCCAAAGTAATGAAGTTAAATTTAACAGAGATAAATGTAAAATTTTCCACTTTATTTCAACAACTGAATTATATAGCATACAATATTATACAATATTATCAGTTTAAACTGAAAAGGCCTTCGTTATCCAATATTATGGGAATGGTTAAGTAAATAATTATCTTCTAAGTGAAATACTAGACAATATAACTAATTGAGAATTTTAGTTGTTCAAGCATAAGAAAAATTCATTATAAAACAAATGTGTACATATAGGGTATATGATAACTTAATCACACATATATGTGGAAAAAATTTCATAAAATGAAAAAAGTAGTAGGATGGTGAGACTAGAAATTAAATTGTCTTTTAATATCACCTTTAATATTTTTATGGTGCTATTTCAATGAAGACAGAATTACTTAAAAGTTGTTGCACATGGATGGGACATGTCTAGGTAGGGGCAGGGAAACAGAAAATTTGAACCCACTTGAGAAGAACAATGCACTAATCTCATAGACCATGACATTGGTAAATCCCTGCCTGCTGGCACTGGGGAGGATGTAAAGGGAAGTATGGGTATGATATAGGAAGGTCCATGAACTAACCATCATGGAAAAAATGTGGGCAGTATGTTAGTGATAGGATTTTTTTCTCATCTTAGCCAAACCAAACAATCAACCAACCAACCAACCAACCAACCAAACATCTCCACACCATGAACGTTGTAGGGCAGTAGGGAGGATGCAGAAGGGCAGCTTCATAAGGGATGGAGGTAATGGGGCAGGGCAGCAGTGACCATGTCTCCTGCTGGAGCAGTATTGCACCTGGGGAGAGTCTGTTGCCCAGGAGCAGTAAAGAAGGGCAGTCTGGATAGAGGGTGTCTGGCAGCAGTGGCTTCGTGGCTGACATTCTCCATCCATCACTTGAGTAATCCCTCCAGTGATGCACCCTGAGATTGGGGTCCTGGGAGACATTTAGCCTTGCTGATTTGTAACCTGTAGATTGAATCTTTGCTATATGTTTTCTTTATAACTTGATTCTTTTTTTTTCAAGTTACATCAATCAATTGAATGTGTAATATGGTTGGAGAAGACACCAGTTGCCCCATTCAGCAAAAAGTCACTTCAGCACTTGCTCTAGGATGGTGATCACCCTTAAACTGGTGACCTTCAGCCCTCTCTTAGAGGGCTCTGTGACTTTAAACAAGCCTCCTCTTTATCTGACTGAAATAATTTCTGTCTCTGTGCATTGTGTCTGTATTATAATGACTCCTGTGTGTGTGCACGTGAAATGTAACAATCCTACAGAAAGCTTCTGTAAGTAAGTGTACGATCTTAACAATTCATAAAAACAAACCCCTGTGTAACCTATCTGTGTCAGGACAGAACATGATCAACACTTCAGAAACCCCTCCTCATTGTAACCCCACCTTTCCCTTTTCCCCTAAAGAAAAATATTCTCTTGATTTTTATACTATTATTTCCTTAAGCTTCTTTATAGTTTTAGTTCAAAAATATTTTTCCCTTTGAAAAAAATTTATATCAATTCCAGCATATAGTATGTATTTTTTTTTTTTTGTACTGTTCGGTTCTTTTAACTCTGTATTACATCTTTAAGATCCATTTTCTAAGGGTCATGTAGCTATACTCACCCTCCATTTCTCATGGAATAATATTTCATATTATGGATATACCACAAACTTTTGTTACTTATTCTGTTCTTGGTAGACATTTAGGTTGTTTCTAGTTTGAAGCTGTTACTCAGTACTGTTATGAACATTCTTAAACATGTACACAAAAGCATGTGTTTTATAGGGTCTATGACCTGGAGGAAAATTGTTTGGTCCTAAATTATGCATCTCATATTTTACCAAATGATGTCTATCTGGTTTCCTTGGTAATTGTGCCAGTTTATATTTCCATAGGCAGTGTATCAGCATTCTTGATGCTCTGAACCTTGTGTCCTTAGTTTGATATCTAGTGAGTGGATAGTGGATACCTGTGCAGTGTTAGTGTTCATTCCCTGCTAACTACTGCAGGTATAGGAGATTAAGCACCTATCGGTGCTTATTGTTTAGATGAATTTCTTTTGTGGGGTGACTGTTCAAATTTTCTCCCCATTCATAAATTATTGCCCATTTTTGTTTTCTTTTTGATTTGCAGGTTTGTAGGAATTCTTTACATCTTCTGAATATGAGCCTCTTGTTGGTTATTAAATGTTTCACTTTGCGACTTGACTTTTCTTTTTCTTCAGGGTACGTTTCAGTGAATAAGAGTTCTTAATTTTAATTTGTCAACTTTTTCAAACTTTCTTTCATGACAAAGGGCTTTGGATATCTTGTGAAATCTTTCCTGGCCCAGAATTTATAAAGCTATTCGACTAGAAGTTTCTTTAATGTGCTTTTCCAATTTAACCTCTGATCTACCTGGAAGTAATTTTTAAACTTTATGTTTTTTTTTTAAATTTTTAATTGACACATAATAATTTCATACTTATAAGAGATACAGTGTGATATTTCAATACATGTATACAACATATAATGATCACATCAAAGTAATTAGCATATCAATCACCTCAAACATTTATCTTTTCTTTTTGTTGTTATTTTGGGAAGATTCAAAATTCTATTTTAAAATATACAATGGTTGTCAACCATAGTTGTCTATTGGACTATAGAACACTGGAAGTTATTCCTCCTATCCAACTGTACCCCTGTGCCTATTAACTATCTCTGTATCTCACCCAGCCTTTCCAGAGTCTGGTAACCACTTTCCTGTTCTTCCACTTCACTTCTCCCTTACTTCTATGAGGTCAACTTTTTTAGCTTCCATGCATAAGTGAGAACATGTGGTAATTGATTCTCTGAGCCTGACTTATTTCTCTTAAACTAATGTCCCCCAGGATCATACATGCTGTCTCAAATATCAGAATTTCATTCTTTTTTTATGACCAAATCAGATTCCACTGTGTATAGATACCACATTTTCTTTATCCATTCTTCTGTTGATGGAAATGACCTTGATTTCATCAGCCTCATCCAGATGGCAAGTCTCTGAAATCCCTGAATAGAGAAGTGATCTACCAGATCTTTAAAATATCAAAAAGAATATACATATATATGTGTGTGTGTGTGTATATATATATATATATATATATATATATATATATGCATAATATATATTACAAGGTATACATACAGTACTTGTATACATTCATACAGCCATAATTATTTATCGAGAGCAGAAAAATAGATATGATCATAAAGGTGGCTATGTTTTTAAGAGAGGCAGAAAACAAGAAATCTGATGGAATTGTGGTAACAGAGAAGTCAGGGGTCTACTAATTGGTAGGTGAAGCTGACAGCTATTATTTTTCCTGTCTTGAATAAGATGCTTCTAGAAGCCTTTCAAGGAAGTGTGCTTCTTGAGCTCAAGGCCTTGTCTATCTTGTCTATCTATCATCATTCTCTATTCTCCAAATTGAACACTGTGCCTAGCATGGCAGAAACATCCCATAAATATCAATTGAATGAATGAATAAATGAATGAAGTGCTCCTAAGATCATGATTCAAATGGGAGCTATCATCTTTTCATAGACCATCTGCACAGTCTTAATGATAATAATGATAACTTTTGCTACACGCTTCCAATGTGCTAGCCAAGATGCTAAATGACTTACATTTATCATCTCATTTATTCCTTGCAACCACTTTGCAAGGTAGGAATCATTCTTACTCACATTTTGTAGATGAAGAAAACAAAGGTGCAGAAGAGTTAAGCAACACCACAAGCTAGTCAGTGTTGGGGTCCATGCCGTAGTGGTTGATCTAATCCAGGTTTCCTCACCCTTGAAGCTGAAGCAGTAATGATAGTAGCTAATGATTACTGATTGCTTGCATTGTAGCAGGTACTATATAAAATTCTTTTCATGTTTTATCTCATTTAACCATGACATAAACCGTACCCGTTGATACAATTTTTATCCCCATTCTACAGATAAGGAAATTGAGACAAGCACTTAAGCAACTTGTCCCAGATCATCCCACTTGTAGGCAGAGTATTCAGTATTTGAACTTCAGTGATTTGACTTTGCAAACCATTCTTTCACCTACATACTATCAACCTTCCCTGAGGCCCTATATGGCTTGTTTCAGAAAGGAATGTCTCAAACAAGCAAGACCAATAAGAGCCCTTCTCTGGGACTCTGAACTTGAGACTATTTCTTTCTGGTGGGGAGGATGTGAGGCAATGACCTCCCCCCCCCACCACACACACATATACAGGCCAGCAGGTACCATCTCTAGTAGAAAGCCAGGCTGTTTGACACAGAGAAACCGAGAGATAAGGTAAGAAGTTTGGGGCCCCTTCACTTAACCCCTTGCTCTTCTTTTTGTTAGATGAGCTTTCCAACAATGACGCCCCTTTTATTCTGCCTAAGTCAGTTCAAACAGTGTTCTTGTCGCTAGCTACCAGAGTAGTCCTAGCTGATACAGAAGGCTGAGGCGCTCTCCCAAATGTGCCAACATTTATGAAAAAGCATCAAAGCACGTTGGAGTTTAACACAAACTGTATTTCCTGACTTTCCATTTGATGTATGAATGAGGATGATGACTTTGATAAAAGTGCCTTCCGTGGGTTTATAAATGAGTAATAAGTCGGATTTTGTTTTGTCAAATGCTGTAACATCTTGCATACATCTTTCCAGTGAAGCAGATGGCCTGATACATACTTTCTTAAACTAAGATTTTTTTTTCCAACCTGCTCATCTAATATGTCAAAATGCAGATCCTTTGCAATTGATAGCTTTTCTGGGAAAAATGGTCATGAGTCCTAGACTCCCACAAATAGATTTTAAGGTGGCATTTCTTTGCTGGGTTTTGAGACTTTTTTTTATAGCTCTCTGAGTCTCACGTGCCTTATCTACCAAATGGTGGGACTGAACTTCAAGGAACCTTTATAGCTTCCAGGGTCCTTTTCAATTCTAAAATTCAGTTAAATATTAAGTTAAATATCAGCTCAAAAGGAATTTATGGCCATTTGCTTTCTTGGGGCCTAATGTTGACATTTCTCATTTCAAATATGATCTTTTTTTTTTTTTTTTTTGTTCAACTCTTCAATGTCTAGTGTCACATTTCTCCTAGAGTCTTCTGCAAGATGGCTAGACCTTAGGATGCTTCTCAGGAAAGGCTTTGTTCATTGATCAAAAATTATAGGCTCTTTCTTCTTAGGGGGATTCATGGGTCACACACACAAGCAATTTCAATGCCCTGAGCAATTTTTAGGGTAATATAAGTTATATATAACTTATATATTATAAGTTATATAAGTTATATATAACTTATATATAACTTATATTACCCTAAAATTTTCCAAACTTATTCGGTCACAACCCAATCTGCAAAAACATTGATAACACGATTGGGAACTGCCAGTTTAACACATTCTCTTTAGTTTTATATAGTAGAATAGTTGTCATAATTGCCTTCAGTGTGAGAATGTTTAAAATGTCATGATGCTATTTTTACCTCACTTCCTGGGTATAACTTTTTAAAAAATTGTCTTGAAAAGTGACTGTTAGGTGATGATGATTTGATTCTATGACGAGGTACCATCATACTAATCCTTTCCCTGAACTCTAAACAGCTATAAAGATTCCTTTTGGCTGGCCAGAAGAGGGAAGCAGAGGACCTGAGATGGCATTGGAAACCCCTATAAGTGACTCGGGAACAATCTTGAGATAAGGCAATAAGTCTAAACGCTTGCCTTGGAAAGACCATCCTTCAAGCACAGTGATCCATTTGCACTTCAACTATGTCATCTTTGGAACTCGAGGTTCCATGGTTGGAAGCCATCACTTCAACCATTAAGTATTTCCTAGAATTTCCACAGGAAACAGGTTTCCTTAAAGTTGGGGAGCACCAGGAAGGGGTTGATGGCGGCATCAGTAATCAGAGAGACAAGACCAGGGAAGGAACAGATCTGGAGTGCACAGCGACAATTTCCAAGAGCTGGGGTCTTCTTGTTGCACCTTTTGATATCTATGAGCCGCCACTGCTCAGGTGGGCTCAGAGCAGAGTGACCATTTGCCAAGGCATTAACTACAAGTGGCCTTAAGAATGACAGCTCTGTTTTCATCCATGTTGCTTGTTTTGAGGGACATGATGTTTGGGGAGATAATACTGGGTTTGGATTCATGGTTCTGCACACTGAATCCTGTCTTGCCAGAGTTATGCCCTTGCCCATGGGGTCTGCAAGGGTGACATCAAGTTCAGAGGACAGGGTCAGGAAAATGCAAGATGTTTTGGCCCCGAACACTACTCCGGACCATTGAGAAGCTAGGATAACCACAGAAGGATTCTCCATGTCTTGACTAAAGGCAAAATGAAACATCAAGCCTAAGTGGGTCCTTCTTAGCACCTTTTCCCCCTAAGTTTATAACTTTCTCAGGTTTCTGTGTTTTAACTTTTTGTTGGGGGTGGGGGGGGGACGAATCCAAGGATTCCAGTGGAAACACAGGGAAATGAATTTTTCTTTAAAATTTTGAGCAAAACAACTTCTTAGCACCTCAGAGGTACAAAAGAAAAATTCCCAAAACATGAATTCCCAAGAAAATGATGTAGCCCATAAAATGCCCATGAACTTACCTCATCCTCATTACTTTTTTACCACTTTACCTTGGATGTGTGGGTGGGAATTAATGAGAGAGAGGATGAGGCCAAGAAAACTGGGTGAGGAACGTGGAAGAGGTCATCCTCTAACTCCCCTTTCTTTCTCCTTCCACTGGCTTCCTCCTTTCCCTTTTTCTACCCTAATACCACCTGTCAAAAGCCCCTTCACATAGACTTCAGGGGCACGGCACCCATGCTTTGTTCTGCTGTATTTTCGGCTTCCCATCTCTTGTGGTTCTGTGAGGAGGAGAGAAGGGTTTTACCGATTCTTAATGGTGTTGCCTTCTCTCCCTGGCAGCTCTCTCATTTCAAGTGTCCTGTTATATGCCATTGGATTTCCAGGGGAGTTCTGTGTAAGGCAAGGAGCAGCAGCAAATGAGAATCAATGTAGGACACTGTTCGCAGCTGAGCTAAGATCCTGATACGGTAGGGTCTCTGCTAAAGGATGCACTTGAGCACACGGCTTGAGCCTCAGTGTCTCCCTGGATCTTTTTATTTCTCTTCAAATTGAAATGTTACGTGTATTAGTTGATAGAAAAATCCCTGCCCTATGAGGTCATTTACCCTCTGGCACCATGCAGAGGAAGAAAGAAGAAATCTTATATCCCTTCTTATCTCCCGGTGGCAAGAAGCAGAAAGTACAGGAGAGCAGGGCTCCTCTGCTGCCATTTCTACACAGAACCCACGTCCACTAAAAATAGAAGCCAACTCAAAACCCTGGGCTGAGACCAAACTGTTTACCGACTTTCTTCCCTTGAGTTGGGGGCGGGCCAGTAGGGAGAGCTGTGGGGGATATGAACAAAGACAGGATCTCCATTGTGTATAGAGAAAACATTTCCCATACGGTTCTTAACATCCGAAAATAAGTCATTACTAATTCTCAACTCCTAGGAAGGAAATCAACATTTTCTGAATGTCTATTATGACTTAGACTGTATGAGGCAAGCTTCCTCACAGGGTCTGTCAGGTTTCTTAGTTGTAAGTAACACAAGTAGTACTGACCTACTTAAAGTGGAATGGAATTTAGTAAAAGGATATCAGACAATTCAGAGATTTGGCCATGCAAAGCGGGCAATCAATATATTATATATTCGGTAGCCAAAAATCAATTCCAGAAATCAAAGGATCTCATCTTTGACTAGGGGACAACTCTTCAAGTTGGTTCATGGGGACACTGAAATGTTAACTTTGGGAAACTTCTTTTTGCCTGGGACAAGATATCCTCTGCTCTGCTTGTACTTTTCCCTTTTCAGGCTTAGAATTAGACATTTTTTTTCAAAGGAGCTCCCCTTCATTTGAAAAGGAAATGATATTTAGAGGCTGTAATCTGGCCACCAGTGGTCTCATTCCAACTGGGTTGGTCTTTTTTTTCCTCCCTAGGCCTCTTTAATGGACAAATGCAGTCTATATTATTTTATACATGTCATATCATACATAATACATCATGAACTTGTATTGACTGAGGCTATAGTTTGGATGTGGCTATCCCTCAAAGCCATGTTTTAAAGACTTGACCCATAGGGTAGCACAATTGGGAAGTGGTAAAACCTTCAGGACAGGAGCCTAACCAAAAGTATGAAGGTCATGGGGTCTGTGCCCTGGATCCCATGCATTTTGTCTTCCTCTTTGCTCCCCCGCTTGGGATGTAAGCAGTTTTGTTCTGCCATGTGATCCCCGCTATCTAGCCCGACTGCCAGCTAGCAGGCCTATCAGAGGTCCAAAGCCACGAGTCTGCCTGATCATAGACTAGAACCTCCAATTCTGTGAGCCCAAATAAGCCTTTTCTCTTTCTAAATTAATTATCTCACAGGTTTTAAGTTTTAGTGATGGAAAGTTGACTAGCATAGTAGTTTCTATACAGACTCCGGAGTGTATGGTTTTTACCCAGCCTTATTGATCTTTCATCTATATTTTCTTTCCCCCATATCAAAATTTTCAGTTTTCAATGGGACTGTTACAGACTGAAATGTGTTCCCTCAGAATTCCCATGTTGATGTCTTAACTCCTATATGACTATCTTTGAAGATTGGGCCTTTGGGGAGGTAATTAAGTTTATATAAGGTCATAAGAAGATAAAGAGACAGAGGAGTTTTTTTCCCCCTCTCTTTTGCAGTCTACATAGAGGAAAGGCCGTGTGAGAACACATGTACAAGCCAAGAAGAGAGAGCTCACCAGAAACCAACTGTGATGACACCTTATCATGGACTTCTAGCCTCAGAAATGTGAGAAAATAAATTTCTGTTGTTTATGCCACACAGTTGGTGATATTCTGTTATGGCAGTTGTAACAGACTAATATATTACCCTAATTACTTATGTACTTTAGCCTTTAACACACACACACACACACACACACACACACACCATTGCCACCATTCACAATATGACTCCTGTATGACTCCATTTAATTTTTAAAAAATAGATAGAAAATAGATTAAAATTATTTACTTTTGCAAATTTTTTTTTTTGTCTTTAGCATATATACCACCAGATATACACAGTCATTACCTTGTTGGAAAGTCACTTTTACTAGTCTCTTTCCATGTGGTTAAGCTACCATTTAGATACAAGTTAGGATTATTTCCTTTTAGCTTCTACTCTTAGGGATTGCTTTTTAAAATTTTAAATTGCTTTCATAATTATGTAAAATATTACATGATTCTAAAGTCAAGTCTACAAGACATGCTTTACTCATCAAATGGCTGAATTAGCATCCCTATATCCAACTACAACTCTGTTTTCCCAGAAGGCTAAGAATATATTTAGGTGGCTTTATAACAACCTCTGTCACAGTGATCATTTGTGTTCTCTCTCTGCTTAGTTTTAATTTTTCTTTTGGGTTTAATAATTTATCATAATTTGTCCAATTTTAGGTTATTTTTTTATCTTGCGGAAGACTTAGTGTATTTATCACATACAAGGATTTACATTTTTATCATATCTGAATAATTCTCAATAACTTTCTCTTCAAATATTTTTTTGGTTCCTTTTAGTCATACATAACAATAGAATTTATTTTGACGTAATTATAAAAACATGGAATATACTTTTCGTAATTAAGTCCCCAGTACTTCCTCTTCCCCTCCTTTCCTCCCATCCCGGTTCTCTTCCCTCTATTTTTTTTGCTATTTACTTATAGTTATTTTTTTTTTTTTTAAATTAGTGTCTTGTGGTTTTACGTGATAGTGACACACTGTGGTATATTCATATATGTACACAGGAAAGTTTGGTCAAATTCATTCCACTGTCTTTCCCTGTCCCATTCCTCCTCCCTTCCCTTTATTCCCCGTCTTCTACTCCACTGATCTTTCTTCTATTTTTTTTTTTTTATCACCCACACCTATTTTGAACTAGCTTCCTCATATCAGAGATAACATTTGACCTTTGACTTGGGGACTGGCTTATTTCACTTAGTATGGTAGTCTCCAGCTTAATCCATTTACCAGCAAATGCCATAAAGTCATTCTTCTTTATTGTGTTTGAATACTCCATTGTGTATATATATGCCATATTTTCTCTTTTTTTAGAGCTGAGAATCAAATCTAGATTTATTTAATTCTTTTTTATTGATTTTTTAAAAAAAATAAATGACAGTGGAATTCTTATCACACATATACAGCACAATTTTTCATATCTCTGGTTGTATATAAAGTATGTTGACACCAATTCGTGTCTTCATACATGTACTTTGGATAATGATATTCATCACATTCCACGATCCTTGCTAATCCCTTGCCCCCTCCCTTCTCCTCCCACCCCTCTGTCCTATCTGGAATTCATCTATTGTCTCCCATGCTCCCCCTCCCTACCCCACTGTGAGTTAGCCTCCTTGTATCAGAGAAAACATTTGGCATTTGTTTTTTGGGGATTGGCTAACTTCACTTAGCATTATCTTCTCCAATGCCATCCACTTACCTGCAAATGCCTTGATTTTATTCTCTTTTAATGCTGAGTAAAATTCCATTGTGTATAAATGCCACATTTTTTTTTTATCCATTCATCCATTGAAGGGCATCTAGGTTGGCTCCACAGTTTAGCTATTGTGAATTGTGCTGCTATAAACATTGATGTGGCTGTGTCCCTGTAGTATGCTGTTTTTAGGTCTTTTGGGTATAAACCAAGGAGAGGGATAGCTGAGCCATTCATCTGTTGAAGGGACCTAGGTTGGTTCCATAGCTTGGCAATTGTGAATTGTGATGCTATAAACATTGATGTGACTGTCTCACTGTAGTATACTAATTTTAAATCTTTTGGATATGTACTGAGGAGTGGGATAACTGGGTCAAATGGTGGTTCCATTCCTAGTTTTTGGTCTCCTCAAATATTTCTTCTCTCTCATTTCCTTTAGTCTTTCCTTTTGGAACTACAACTAATTGCTCTCCCTTAGTCTATCTTTCCTGACTCTTAACTTGGTTTTTTATATTTATTATCCCTTTATCACTTTGTGTTACACTCTGATTAATTTCCTTAGATTTACCTTCTGGTAAAATAATTGGTTCTTCAATTGTGTTTATATCTGATACTTAATTTTTCCTTTGAATTTTTAATTCAAATTGCTAGATTTTTCTTTTATGAAAGATTTTTTTAAAGTCTATCTCCTCCTTTCACTTTATTTTAAAAATACATATTTTATAGTCTCTTCAGATTATGCTAGTGTCTAAAATTTGCAAAGCTGCTTATCTACTACTTGTTGAGCCTATTGATTTTCCTAAATAATGGTTGATTTTGTAGCATAAAAATTTATTGTAAGCTGATCTTCAACAGGGATATTTTCCCATCTTAAGACTTCCTTTGTTCTCTGTCAATGATTGGCACAATTTTTTTTTTTTTTGTAAAGGGTCATGTAAGTAAATATTTTAGGTTTTATAGAACACACACAGACATACACACACACACACACACACACACATACACAATTTCTGTGTTTTCTCCTCCTCCACTTCTTCCTTTCACTAAAACAAAACAAAACAAAAAAGAAAGACAGGAAAGCAAAAAAAAAAAAAAAAAAAAAAAAACTTTAAAAATGTAAAAACTACTCCTAAAATCCAAGTCATACAAAAACAGGCCACCGGCAGTGCTTGGTCTATGGAGTTAGCCCGCTGACCCCAGCTCTGGATGTTGGAATGTGCCCTTCCATCTGCTGAGTGTCAGGGATTTTTCTGACCTGAAACCAGTTTTACAGCAATTTCTTGACTCGGAGATGTCCACATCCCCTGGGTAGAGTACATTTGGGCTCCACACTCAAATGTGGACTCAAGTTTTCTAAAGGAAGAGTTTTTCCTTTGACCAGAGTTCTCAGCAGATTCAAATTTTCTTACCACTTTCCTGGGTCAGGCTTGCACCTCGTTCCTGGGGGCACCCTTCAAGGTCCAGACTTCATGAGTCATCTTTCTCATAGCCTCCCATGTTATACAGGCCCCAACTATATATCTATCTTATCTCCTAATGGACACAAAAATGACCAATTTTTGGCCAGTAGAGCCAAAGTCTAGATCTGATATCCTCATCCCAAGGCCCTAGTTACCAGTATAGAAGCTTCTAATTCTGGCTTTAAGTTCTTGCATTGTTTTTATTTATTATTAATTATTTATTTTTATTTATTATTTAAGTTCTATTATTGTTTTTATTTATTTTGGGGGGAGATGAGCTATTATTTTCATTGTAGGTATTATATATCTTCTACCTTTTCCTTGTTGAAAAGTTAGCGTATTCTTCCAAGCTTCCAGAGTAACTCTTAATCAGAAAACATGTTGGGGGCTGGGGATGTGGCTCAAGCGGTAACGCGCTTGCCTGGTGTGCGTGTGGCCCGGGTTCGATCCTTAGCACCACATACAAACAAAGATGTTGTGTCCGCCGAGAACTAAAAAATAAATATTAAAAAATTCTCTCTCTCTCTCTCTCTCTCCCACTCTCTCTTTTAAAAAAAAAAGAAAGAAAACATGTTGATTATGATTATTATTATGATTTGCAATTTTGTGTAATGAACCTGGATCTTTGTGTATGTTAGGCAAACACACCACCAGTGAGAAGAACCTCCAGTCCAAAGGTGTGAAATCATTTTGGTTTTTGTTTTGGGGTACTGGGGATTTAACCCAGGAGTTTGTTCATGCTAGGCTCAACCCCTGAGCCATATTCCCAGCCTTATTTTTTTTTTTTTCAGAGAGAGAGAGAGAGAAATTTTTTTAATATTTACTTTTTAGTTTTCGATGGATACAACATCTTTATTTTATTTTTATGTGGTGCTGAGGATCGAACCCAGCGCCCCGTGCGCTACCGCTTGAGCCACATCCCCAGTCCAATTCCTAGCCTTTTTGAGACAGGGTAAGTCATCCACGCTGACTTGCCGTCTTCCTGCCTCAGCCTCCAAATCCTAGGGAGAACCATTGCACCTGTTAAAGAGTTGACTCTTATCAAAAGACTTCATTCATCTATTGTGATTACAAAGTAGGTACCACCCAACGGGGAAAAATGATACATTGCATTATATTAATATTTTTCAAATCCTTTTATTTTAGCATATCTAGAATGAAAATTTCTTGATTGTGAAGCAAGAGTCATTTATTCTAAAAAAAATTTTTAAAAACTTGTTATTTTTAGTTATACATGACTGTAGAAGGTATTGTTTTATTTGTTCCAAGTAGTTATACATGACAGCAGAATGCATTTTGATTCGTTGTACACAAATGGAGCACAACTTCATTTCTCTGGTTTTACACGATGCAGAGTCACACCATTCGTGCAATCATACATAGGGTAATAATGTCCATCTCATTCCACCATCTTTTCTCACCCCCAACTCCCTCCCCTTCCCACACTCCCCTCTGCCCAGACCAAAGTTCTTCCATTTTTCCCTTGCCCCCCACCCCATTATGTATCAGCATCCACATATCAGAGAAAACATTTGGTCTTTCGTTTTTGGGGATTGGCTTATTTTGCTTAACATGTATCACCAACTCCATCCATTTATTTACCTGCAAATGCCATAATGTCATTCTTCTTTAAGGCTGAGTAGTATTCCATGTGTATATATACCATAGTTTCTTTATCCATTCGTCTACTGAAGGGCATCTATGTTGACTCCACAGTTTAGCTATTGTGAACTAAGCTGCTATAAACATTGATGTGACTGTTGTCACTGTAGTGTGCTGATTTTAAGTCCTTTGGGTATAAACTGAGGAGTGGGATATCTGGGTCAAATGTTGGTTCCATTCCAAGTTTTCTGAGAAGTCTCTATACTGCTGTCTAGATTGGTTGCACCAATTTGCAGTTCTACCACTAATGTATGAGTGTTTCTTTTCCCCCACGTCCTAGCCAGCATTTATTGTTGCTAGTATTTTTGATAATTGCCATTCTGACTGGAGTGAGTTGAAATCTTAGAGTAGTTTTGATTTCCATTTCTCTAATTTCTAGAGTTGTTGGACATTTTTTTTCATGCATTTGTTGATCAATTGTATATCTTCTTCTGTGAAGTGTCTGTTCAGCCCCTTAGACTATTTATTGATTGGGTTCTTCGTTTCTTTCTTTCTTTTCTTTTCTTTTTTTTTCAGTGTTAAGTTTTTTGAGTTCTTTATATATCCTGGAGATTAGTGCTCCATCTGATGTGCATGTGGTGAAGATTTTCTCCTGTTCTGTAGGCTCTCTCTTCATGTTATTGATTGTTTCTTTTGCTGAAAAGAAGCTTTTTAGTTTGATATAATCCCATTTATTGATCCTTGATATCACTTCTTGTGCTTTTAAGAGTCTTGTTAAAGAAGTCGGGTCCTAAGCCTACATGATTAAGAGTTGGGCCTACTTTTTCTTAGATTAGGTGCAGGGTCTCTGTTCTAATTCCTAGGTCATCAATCCACTTAGAGCTGAGTTTTGTGCAGGGTGAGAGGCAGGGGTTTAATTTCATTTTGCTGCATAGTGATTTCAAGTTTTCCCAGCACCATTTGTTGAAGAGGCTACCTTTCTCTAATGTATGCGTTTGACACATACATTGTCTACTATGAGATAACTGTATTTATGGTTAAATACAGTCTTTTTGTCCTCTATTCTGTACCCTTGGTCTTTATGTCTGTCTTGGTGCTGATACCATGCCATTTTTGCTACTATAGCTCTGTAGTATAATTTAAGGTCTGGTATTGTGATGTTTCCTGCTTTACTTTTCTCACTGAGGATTACTTTGGTTCATTCTGAGCCTCTTATTATTCTAAAGTAATTTCATTTCGATTAGATTGCTTTTTCTATTTCTGTGAAGAACATCATTGGAACCTTAATAGGAATTGCATTAAATCTGTATAGCACTTTTGATGGTATGGCCCTTTTGATTATATTAATTCTGCCTCTCCAAGAACATGGGAGATCTTTCCATTGTCTAAGGTTGTCTTCAATTTCTTTCTTTAGTGTTCTGTAGTTTTTATTGTAAAGGTCTTTCACAACTTTTGTTGATTCCCAAGTATTCTATTTTCTTTGAGGCTATCATGAGTGGAATAGTTTTTCCTAAATTTTCTCTTAGTTGATTCATCACTGATACATAGGAATACGGTTAATTTTATAGCCTACCACTTTGTTGAATTCATTTATGAGTTCTAGAAGTTTTCTGGTGGAGTTTTTTGAGTCTTCTAAATACAGAATCATTCATCAGCAAATAGGGATACTTTGAGTTCTTCTTTTCCTATTTGTATTTCTTTAATTTCTTTCTTCTGTCTAATTGCTATGGCTAGAGTTTCCAGGAGTATATTGAATAGAAGTGGCGAAAGAGGGCATCCCTGTCTTTATCCAGTTTTTAGAGGGAATGCTTCCAATTTTTATCCATTTAGAATGATGTTGGCCTTGGGTTTAGCATAGGTAGCTTTTACAATGTTGAGGTATGTTCCTACTATCCCCAGTTTTTCTAGTGTTTTGAACATGAATTGATGCTGTATTTTGTCAAATGCTTTTTCTGCATCCCATTGAGATAACCTTGTTATTCTTGTCTTTAAGTCTATTGATGTGATGAATTATGTTTATTGATTTCAATATGTTGAACCAACCTTGCATCTTTGGGATGAACCCCATTTGATTGTGGTACACTATCTTTTTAATATGTTCTTGTATGCAATTTGCTAGTATTTTATTAAGAACTTTGCATCTATATTCATCAATGCTATTGGTCTGAAATTTTCTTTCTTTGATGTGTTTTTGTCTGGTTTTGGTATCAGAGTGATAATAGTTCCATAGAATGAGTTTGGAAGGGGTACCTCCTTTTTTATTTCATGGAATAACTTGAGGAGGATTGGTGTAACTTCTTATTTGAAGAAGAACTCAGTTGAGAAGCCATCTGGTCCTGGACTTTTCTTTCTTAGCCTTTTGATGGCATCTTCAATTTTATTGCTTGAAATTTATCTGTTGAATTTTTCTATATCCTCCTGATTCAATTTGGGTAGGCCATATGTCTCTAGAAATTTGTTGATGTCTTCAAGATTTTCTATATTATTCAAGATTTTTTTTTACTTTATTAAGAGTATAAAATTTCAAAATAAATTCTGATTATCTGTATTTCAGTAGCATTTGTTATGATATTTTATTTTTCTCAAATTTTAGTAATTTAGGTTCTCTCTCCCTCTCTCTCTCTCTCTTTATTAGCTTGGCTATGGTTTATCAGTTTTATTGATTTTTTTCCAAAGAACCAACTTTTTGTTTTGATGATTTTGGGGATTGCTTCTTTTGTTTTAATTTCATTGATTTCAGCTCTGATTTTAATTTTTTCCTGCCTTCTACTGCTTTTGATGATGATTTGTTCTTTTTTTAGGGCTTTGAGATGTAATGTTAGGTTGTTTATTTGTCAACTTTCTGATTTTTTTAATGAATGTGCTCAGTGCAATGAACTTTCCTCTTAGCATTGCCTTCATAGTATCCCAGAGATTTTGATATGTTGTATAGCTACACTCATTTACCTCTAAGTATTTTTTTATTTCATCCCTGATTTCTTCTGCTATCCATTAGTCATTCAATAGCATATTATTTAGTTTCCAGGTTTTAGAGAATCTTCTATTTTTCATTTTATTTTTGATTTTTAATTTCATTCCATTATGATCTGATAGAATGCAAGGTATTATCTCTATATCTTTTGGTTTTGCTATGAGTTGTTTTGTGGCCTAAGATAAGGTCTATTTTAGAGAAGGATCCATGTGCTGCTGAGAAGAAAATATAGTCAGTCATTGATGGATGAAATGTTCTACATATGTCTGTAAAGTCTAAATTATTACTCATATTTTTTTAGTTCTATAGCTTCTTTATTTAGTTTTTGTTTGGTGGATCTATCCAGTAGTGAGAGAAGCGTGTTAAAGTCATGCAATATTATTGTGTGTGATCTATTTGATTCTTGAAATTGAGAAGGGTTTGTTTGATGTATGTAGATGCTCCATTATTTGGGATATAAATATTCATGATTGTTATGTCTTATTGATATATAGTTCCCTTAAGCAGTATGGAATGTCTTTCTTTGTCCCTTCTGATTAATTTTGGCTTAAAGTTTACTTTATCTGATATGAGGATAGAAACCCTGCTTATTTGCATGATCCATGTAAATGCTATGGTCTTTTTTTCCCCATCCTTTTACATTCAGTCTGCAGATGTGTTTGCCTATCAGGTAAGTCTCTTGGAGGTAGCATATTGTTCAGTCTTGTTTTTTAATTCAATCTGCCTATTTCTTTTTTGATTGATGAGATTAGGCCATTTGCATTCAGTGTCATTATTGAGTTAGGAGTTTTATTCCCCATCATTTTGATTTATTTCTGGTTTTTAATTTGAATTAATTTCTCTATTGATTCACTCTTGTTTCAGTGTAATTCCTTCCTTTGTGGTTTTCACTTTTATTTTTCATAAAATGTCTTTCTGAGTATGTTTCGTAGAACAGGCTTTCTAGTTGTGAATTCTTTTAACTTTTGTTTGTCATGGAAGGTTTTTATATATAGTAAAAATTTTTTAAAGATTAAAAATAAAAATGAAAGAATACAAAACAAAACTAAAATGTACTAATTAAACATCTTAGTCCTTAAAAAAACTGATCCATGAAAAATAACTGGCTTCAAAAATGCTATAAATGAGAAAAAATATGAATATGTATAAATATCCATGTACCAATAATGTCAGAATTAAACAGAGGGAAAAAAAATGAGAGAGAGAAAAAAAATCTCGATGACAAGTTAAAGAATTCTTTCTATTGGAGTTCAAAAGATTCTCAGCTTCTCTTCTGAGCAGTTTTAGGTTGGGTCATCTGGATTACTGGAGTGAGAGAGGTAATCCCATAGGCAAAATTCCTGGGGCAGGGTTTAGGTTTAGGTGGGCTCCAGCCTCTTGCTGAATGCCAGTTGGTCTGGAGATTTTAAATCAGTGCACCTCAAGGGCCTAGTAATTGCTGGTCCACGCTGGAAGACTGTACTCCAGGGATCTTTCCTGGGTTCCATTTATGTGATGGAGGAGCCAATTCTTAGTACCCTACATCACCTGTGGCCCCTCTATGTTTCGTGGTCTTGAGTTCAGTCTCCAAACTCAATCTCTCCAACCCCACCCTTTTAAATTCCCAGCTGGTCCTGTAGATAGTTAGGTTAGAGGGGAAGGGTGAGAAAGCCAGGTGGGTTTCCAAAACCAGTTGTCCCCTGTGAAAACCTCTCTCCACATCTGATTTTCTCCTGGTCACTTGTGCACATTCTGTCATACAGTATGGGATTACCATATTTCAGTCCAAACTTGGGTTTGCAGGAATTGGCTCCCTCAGCTGCCAGCCCCCATCAGTGGCTGCAAAATGGTTTCTTCTTTTGTTCTCTGAAAACCACCTGGAGAGATGGCAACTTATTCCCCACACAAGGATACTGTGCAGCACACCTTTCAGTTTAGCAGGGTGATGTCCTTGATCTCTAAACGGTCTGTATCCAGGTACACCTCAGGCCTTCTAAAAATGCGGGTTCCTTTAATTCCCTTATTCTTCCACTTTGCTCACGGAGGGAGCACTTTGGCCAGTGCTTCTCGCTTGGCTGTGGCAGCGGCTGTACTACTGGGGATATCTTTCTGATTTTATTATATTCAACTTCCTGAGTCCCTGATTTGTTTTGAATGTCCAGTTTTAAATTGCAGTAAAGTCTCTCTCCCTTACCTTTTTTTTTTTTTTTTTCACCCATCTTGCTGAGAAGCTGCCTGTCTGCTTTCTTAGTTTCATACCACAGAGCAATTTAATATATTGTGGAGTCAATTTGGTAGGTTTATGATTCCAGATGACTAAACATGATAAGAGTTGATGGTTTTCTTTCCTTTTATTTTATTTTCCTCTTTTGGTCATATTTAGAATTAGAGCTATCTTAGTTCTATTATAAAATTGGTAGCTTTCTATATTTCTAAATTTCATTTTTATATTTATACATGTTTTTTAAAAATCCTCGACTAGATGCTTAGCTTCCATACTGTTGCTCAAAAATAACTAAAACTTGAATTTGCTTATTGATTCTATCTTTTTTTGTTTTCTGCATTAATTTATTTTGGTTGTTATCTAAATTATCTTTTTTCTCCTTTTCAAAGAATTGTTATCTTTATGGTGCCTTGTTGAATGAACGATTCAATTATTTTTATCCTGTCATCAATAATAAGAAAATTTTTTACCTTTGCAACATCTGATTCTCTAACTTTGATACACAGTGTGGGTTGTCTCTCTGCTGTAATGTGCCTTGGTGGGGCTTCATGGGCAAATTCTTCCTGATGTTCCCATCTTCGCTTAAATGCCACCTCAGTGAGGTCTTTCCAACCAGTTAGCCTCAGTCACATCATTCTGCTTGAGTTTTATTAAAGGTGATCAATGAGTTTTTATTACATGGATACATGAAAAAATGTTCTTATTTTTATTATTTTTCAAATAATCCATATCTGCAATTTTTATTTTACTTGGACAAAATAACCGTTTGGGGGTTTGCCCTCTACCTCAAAGTATTTGTTTGTTTGTTTAATTTCCAGTTTTATTACTCCATGATATAATAAAATGGCTCATATGAATTTCATGCTTTCAAACTTATTAAGTTTATAATTTTGAGTTCTATTTATGATCAGGGTCATATTTTGTAAATATTCCAGAAGCTTAAAAGGATGGCAAAGTTTCTCTTTTATAATGAAAAAGCTCTATGATTTAGATGTTGTATGTTTTTGATAGTTTTTATTTATTTGATCCGTCAAAGGTTGAGATATGTGTCTTTAAAAGTCTTCCACAAATTTTGTGTTTCGAGCATCCTTTTTTATTCTTATGTTTCCAGTATACCTTGTTATTGTCACATAAAGTTTCCAGCTGTTAGATATTTATTATAGATTGTAACTTCATTTGGTATAAAACGTTTTTCTTTGACCTATTTAAAGCTTTTTGTCATAAATCCTATTTATCTGAAACAAGCCAGTTCCAGCTCTCTTTTTGTTTGTTTGGCTAAAGAGATAACAATATGGGAATCTCTGGCCAACAGCTCTGATGACACCAGGAGCCCCATTTCTGATGTGCAGAAAATGATAAATTGATACTCAAAAAGCCAGCTGAATATGAACAGGCTTCTCTTGTAGGCAAAAAAAAAAAAAAAAAAAGTGGAACATACTAGTGAATCTCCCAGAAGTGCTAAAACCACAACTTTAATGGAGCCAGAAATTACATACCTGCTGATCAACTTAGTGTCCGGATAACATTAATAATATCTTAGATAATACCTTAGTGTCCAGATAACAAGATTTTCTCCCATGTATCTGTGTTAGGGATTCACCCTGGACTAGGTAATTTGTACATATATCTATGGTGTTATGATTTAAGATAGACAGGTCCACAAACATACTTAAGGGAGATGGGTGCTCTGGTGGGAAGTTCTGTTCCCTTGATACTCTCTTAGTTTGGTTAATAGTAGTTTGGAACATCTGTGCTGGTTAATTTCATGTGTCAGCTTGAGTGGGTGAAGGGATTCCTAGATAGCTGGTGTACACATTGTGAGTGTGTCTATGAAGGTGCTGCTGGAAAGGATTAGCATGTGAACCAGTAGACTGGTAAGGAAGAGCTTTCCTGACTCATGCGGGTGGGGATCATCCAATCCAATGAGGGCCTGAAAGGGATAACAAAGCCAAAGAAGGATGAGTTTGCTCTACTGGAGCTCAGACATGCATCTTCTGCCCTTGAGTATCAGTTCTCCTGGTTCTTGACTATTCATGGTCTACCACTTGTACAATCTCCTCTTGGTTCTTGAGCCTTTGGGCTTGGACCAGAACTGCACCACTGGCTTCCCTGAACCTTTAGCTTGCAGACAGCTTCCACAATTGTGTGGGCCAATGTCACATAATAAGTCTCTTTCTGTGTGTGTGTGTGTGTGTGTGTGTGTGTGTGTGTAATCTCTCATTGTTTCAGTGTCTCTGAAGAACTAATACAACATTCTTGTCCACTCTTACCAAACCCTAGTTCTGGTACTGGGGTGTTGGAGTAGAAGATCCCCATTGTGGGGCAAAGCTCTGAGAAGGTATTCTCCATGAAGCAAAACCAAGATCAATTTTCAGGTTGGGCATCTTAGCATCTGCTTATGGCGGCAAAATAATAATAAGCTATAGTATAGTAGCAGCACCCCGTCTGAGTTACAGGAGATTCGTGTGCTATCACCATCTCTGACCTGCCATATGTCACTCTTCATTATGTGAAAAATGGACATGAATGTGGTTGGGAGCCTCTCACTTAAGTCCCTTGTACAGGTGGATGAGAAAATGTGGTTGTTTGTGAAATGGTAGGAAATGTTTGGATGGAAAATTCAATCAAACAAAACAAAATGGTGTAACTGAGAATAGTGAAAACTGTAGCCACCACCATCCCACTGACCCTCTGTGGAGTGCTGTTGGCAGATAATCTATATATGTCTATTTTTGCTGCAGAGTTCTTCCTCATCTAGTACCCACATTGTCAGGGGCCCATGACTCATGACTGATTGGCAGAGGGGATTAAAAACCCTGCCATTGTTGATGAAATTCAATAACAACAACAACAACAACAACAACAATGGCTAGAGGCATGGCTAAGTGGTAGAGCATATGCCTGGCATGCATGAGGCCCTGTGTTTGATCCCCAGAACTGCAAGAAATTAAAAAAATAATAATAAAAGAAATTTTAAAATGAAAAATAACTAAATAATAATAATAATAATAATAACAATAATAACAACAATAATCCCAGGCCAGAAAATTCCATGGATATAGTACTGAGAGACCGAAAGAGAAGGAGAGAGAAAACAGTTTTATTATTGAATAAGTGTTAAACCAGAATGTGGTGCATATCACAGGTGAACCACAAAGAGATTGCTAGGCAGGAGGAACCTCACTCCCTTCTATGGACAAGCAGATGTGACACATTAAATGCATCTTTTCAAGATCAATAATAACCAGTTCTTAAATAAGAGGACAGCACCTATTGTCGTCACACATAGTTCATCTTAATTTTTTTTCATGTCATTGGGGAGACCACCATGTTAACTTTATGTGAAGGAACAACAAACTTCACTGTTGAAGAGTCTGGTGATTCAGTCATCTTTCTCTTTCTGGTGAAGAGGGACATTGCTGACAAATGCTGATCTCTTTTACAGAAGTGAATTTCTATCACCAAAGGGCAACTTTTCAGACACTCCTGTGACGGCAGTTTCTCAAAATAGTCAGGGTCGAATGATCAATATGCCAAAGGGACATATTTGGGGTGTCCTATTCTGGTTTCTACAGTCAGATTTTGAATTGGTTGTGAGATAGGAGTTTAGGAAGACAGAGAAAACATTGAATGTTAGTAAGTAAGTAAGTAAGTAAATAAATAAATAAATACCATAAAACAAAACAAAACAAAAAAACTCCCATGAAACTTTGGAATGCAGGAAATACCCAGAACCACTGGAATTCAAAACAAACAGCTGGAAAGCAACCCATCCCACACCACCCTGCAAGCAGCTTGCTGACTGGCTGATGAAAACGCATCAAAACCTCAAGATCACCGCAAGGCCTCTGGAGGGAATAAGTGGCAGGGCTAAAACATGCCGGGGCCATGTGCACACCCAGGGAAACTGGAGCAGAAATGCTCAGCCTGCCCAGACTCCACCTCTAGGGCGCGGCCACCTCCCCGACTACCCACATTAGAATCCCAGAGGAAGAGGTTCCCTCCCTCCCATCACCTGCACTCCCTCCCTCCGGTTCTCAAGTATGCGGTTTCTCTCCACGAGGAATCTCTTGCTCTCTTCCTCATATGTGATATGTCATTAAATTCTTTTCTGGGACATGTCAAGAGCCTGAAAGGTCCAAGGAGAGGTCTCTTCTGCCCCTGGAGAGCCTTCCCCAAGCACCCACCCTCATCCCAGGTGATGACAGTTCTGCCATCGGGACACATCAGTTTCTGCACTGGAACTGGAAGACAGGGAATCCGTCGCCCTCCATGTTTGAGTCAGGAGACTGACCAGTCAAATAAACATTACAGGAAGCCATGTTTGGGACTAGGTTCCTGCACAAGGTTCCCACAAGTCAAACAGCAACTCAGCTGTTCTCGGACTTTTCAAGGAATCAAAAGAGAAAGATATAACAGCCACAGTTGAAATTGCCTCTGCTTTAATCCTTACAAAACAAAAATAAACCAAAAGAAATCTGCTAACCAATTCGTTATTTTTCTATTGTCGGTTTCCCTGTGCCCGCCTTAAAGGAAAAGTGGCTTTGAAGTGACCAATCTGCTGTTTGTTCTTTGTCTCTGCTCTCTTTAACCCTCCTCGTCGTCGACAGCACCAACCTCTCTGGTTCAGCCCATCAGAACACTTACTGCATTTTGAGAAATGAAGTGCTTCCTGGTTCTAGAACAGAGAACACTGTAAGCCAATTAAATCTTTAAGTTGTTGTAACTTTGTCCTTTGGCAAGTCTTATTCAGCCAATATAAAGATACATACATTTGCAAAGCGTAGTAAAAAAATTTTGAGAAATAAAAAGGAGATGGGGAGAAATCTCTTCCCTTATTTTGAACAGGAAGAATTAAGCCTCTTGTTTTTAATTTGCATTTGCCTTTATATATCTCATTTGAACTCAGGAAACTGAAGGGCCAGCTTACATTCATGACTCCTGAAGGACTCTGCCAAGGTCACCATTGAAATCATACAACCAGACTGCCTTGAGACTGGACCTCACCAGCAGCATGAGCCGTGAGGAATAGTAGAGAATTTGTTCTTCAATATTCCTTCCCCAGATATCTTGAGTATAAGTAAACCTCACTTTAAGGAAACGTGCTTTAGGAAAATGTGGGTTGTTTTTAGAGATTTAAATTGAAGGGAAATTTAGTAATAGCTATCATTAATTTAGCACTTAATATGTGCCAGATTCCTGCTAAATACTTTGTATCTATAAACTCATTTTGATTCTCAGAAAAATCTTCTGAGCTAGATACTATTATTAGTTTCATTTTATAGGTGTTGGCAAATAATTTTAAAAAGGTTAAGTAATTTGCCCAGATTCATATCTAGGAGATAGTAAAGTGAGATTTGAAACTCAACTCTCTCTGACTCAAAGGATTAAAAAAAAAAAAAAAAAGGTTATTTAACAATCACACAACAGCCCCTTGCAATGATGCTATAGCATGCTTCCCTTGCAGTAAACAACAAGTTCCTTTGTAGCACAGAGAAGAGAATTAGATTTGTCCAAAGAAGCTGGGGGCAATGTAGTATAATTTCTAGAAAAGAGGGGACTCTTGGAGCAGCATAGAATTAAACCCTTCCTCTTGGACTGTTTCCTTCCATGTCCATGAAAATAGGTGGAGATAGAATACGAAGCACTTCTCGATATTCAAATATACCCAGTATTCACAGATTATTTAGGACGGTAGTATCCACAGAAAGAATAAATGACCTTGAAAATAGGCCTTATCTGTAGCACAAGAGGTGAGGCGCCTTTGGAATTTCAATGCCTTCTTTGGCTTATACAATGATGCTAAGCAAAAGAACTTTAAATGTATTTCTTTCTAAAACCCCTTCAAAGAAGAGGTACTGCTATCAAGCCATTTCCACTGTTCCAGTACCTCCTACTGACCCTGCAGGCTTTCCTCTGTCCTAGCATGCCCACTGTGGCCTATGACTTTCGAAGCCCTGCTCATTTCAGTTGTTACATCTACCAAAGAAATGTATCTCTGACTCTTTGGTCAGAGGAAGCAAATCTGCCTGAATTTCCATAGGAGCATTGAGACCCCCTAAGCCAAAGTAAAATGGTCAAAGTAGCCTTTCTGGTTCTCAATTTCTTCCCATCCTTGCTGAGAATTTAAGTACTGCCCAAAGTACTGGTTGGGCAGCATTCCAGAGTTTTCATCCACATTTAAGCCCTCAGAGTCTCCTAGCAATCACTCCAGGCCTGATCCCAATCTCATCACATAGGCCACTTACGCCTGTCTAGCTGGGAAAGCACAGACCTGTCAGAGGCCACATTCTCACATCAGATAATCTGTGCTGTCAGGGGAAGGGTGTTCTTTTAGACGCAACAGCCTAGGCGCCTCCTGGCTGAACCTGCATTGCCTCTGTGCAGGCTCATTACCAGGGGCCATGTTCCTGCATCTTCCAAGGCCCTCCAGAATGATTCAAGCAACCAGCATGTTCCTTCTTTCCAATTATCCAGCTCCAGAGGTAGGCCACAGGGAACTAACTGTATGCCAATGCACTATGCTAACTTCACACTGCACACCCAGCGGGGAACAGGGAGCCATGAAGGACCCTGGTTCAGAAACTAGCTGACAGAAAAGGTGTGCTTTTAGGAGATAAGTGCGGCTTTGCCTTAGAGAGCTTTCTGGGTGTTGCTCTGACCAAGGACATTCAGGACTTCATGGTTCAGTGTTATAATAGTGGCTGTTGCTAACTTGAACCAAGTATGATGTGCGTGGCATCATGCTAAGTGCTTCACCTTCGTTATCTCAATCTTCCCCAGAATTCTATGAGGTAGGCAATTATACTGTGGGTGGGGAGGTTACCTTGCCGGAGGCCACACAGCCAGGCCGAGCCAAGGTTCACACTGGTGTGCTTGGCTTTAGCATTTACCCTTGACTATGGCTAGGTTGCAGATGCTACATTGGCAGGCAAGCTCATGAGCTGGATTTTGTTGAGCCTGGCAGTATTTTTAAAAATGTTTTAAAATGTGAGCCAATATTTAAAATGCAAGTAATTTCACATTTAAATGCATACAAAATTCTAACATCTCTTGTAGATGGATATCTAACGACACGGGGCCCTCGAAGTCTCCCATCTCCTGGAGCTATTAGCTTCCCTGTTGGAAGGGGCACGTGTTGCCCCATTTCCTAAAGAGCCAGTCAGCAGTCTGGTTCTTTCACATACCTGTGATTCCTCCATGTTCCTGAATTTCCCAGCTCTGCTATTCGAGCCCCTGTACTGTGATTTTTGGGTGTTAGTTGTGCCCTATACCTTGTCTAGCCCTAGAAATCGAATTCTGGGCTATCACCATGTCACAAGATGGCTAGCCACTGATAAACATTAAGTGTGAGCTGCAAATGGTTTATGACAGATAGTTAGTTTATGGTTAATTCCAAAGTCAGTTTATCTCCAAGGAGGATGGCAGGGACTTTTAGAGATTTAATTTGAAGAAAAATTTTCGTAATGGCTATCATTAGGAGGACTAGGGACAGCGCTGCAGAGTGACCGGTGACCTGGAATTCACTCCACGTTCTCTCACAAGCCACATTGAGTCTCTTCTCTTTTCTACATCTATAAAAGGGAGAGAGTAGAACAACGTCATTGTCAGCTCTGGCTCTTCTATGCCACTGCCTTTGCGTCAGTCTTCACAGAAGGGACTGAGTTTGGGAGGGCACCTTCCAGAGGTGGACAGTGGGTGCAAATGCACAGGCCAGTAGCAAATAACTATGGCTGGCTCAGGTTCTTAGCAGCTGGAGGCCGTGGACCCAACCCAGTAAAGAGAGTCGGCTCGCGTCACGGCAAATGTTCTGGATACCAGAACTTTCCTTTACATTACTTTAGGGATGGGGTTAGGGCTTGGCTCTTTATTTAGAGACCATAACAGGAACTACTGAAAACATTCTTTGCCAGAGGAAACACCTCACCCCAAATAATATCACTGGGAACTATATTAGAAAGAATTTCACAATCTGTCAGTACATTCAGAGGAACCCACAGGAACTATATTCTTTTATACTCTTTCTCTCTCACTCTTAAAATGCACAAACCTTATCACAACACAGTGAGCCTGCTCCAATTAGAGAAGTCATGAAAAATAAACAGATATCCACAAGACTGCTGTAAAGGAAATCAAAATAAGTCAACAGATCAGGCAGAGGTCCAAGAAAATTCTCCTATACATTTTTTCTTATATGCTCTTTGGTACAGCTGCGATCCTATAATTCTCTCTACCCTGTCATAAACTTTCTGTGTATATTTCAGTGGTTGCTAAGAATAAACCTTATTTTCTCTTTTAGCAAAGTGGTATGTGGCTGCTGATGTCTAGTTGCTTATCTACAAACTTGACCTCAGGCATGACTTCCTGGTATCTCTCAAGTTTGGGAAGAATTGGGGATACAAATGAGGACTTTTGGGGATACAGATTAAGGGCTTTGGGAAATTAGAAAGGGGAGTGTTTAGAAAACAAAAATAACGTGCCAGACTGAGAGATGGTGTATGTGTGAGGTACACGCTGTCATGGATTCTGTAAAAAAGAAGTTAATGACTTAAACTTGCTATTAATCATGCTCTTTCATTAGGCCCTCAAGCCCTTAAATAAGTCCCATTCTGTAGAATGACTTTCTTTGGTTCCTCTATGTAAACCCAGCATAACAGAGATCAAAAGCCCCAATATTGCTGGGAGCAGGGGTGCATGCCTGTAATCCCAATGACTCAGGAGGGCTGGAGATGTAGTTTAGTGGTTAATCCCTGCTGGGTTCAATCCCCAGGACCCAAAACAACAACAACAACAAAAAAAACAAAGCCCATATGTATATATCCTTCCTTCTACTGACGCTATCTTCCTCTTCTTTTCCTTAAAAAAAAAAAAAAAAAAAGCCAAGATTTAATTTGGTAAATGTTCGTCCATGTAGCAACCAATATGCTGCAGCTAGTAGGGGCATGTGACTAAATTCCTGCCACTGAAATGTGCGTGGAAATGATGTGAACATTAAAGAAAGGGGCTCATGCTGCACCCTCCATTTCCTATGGTGTGGATACGGCAATAACTGCAGCTGCCACCTGTACCAAAGATAGGAGCCATTTGGGAGGCAAGAGTTGACCCAGTGCCTGTGTCTTGGGATGACATTAGGGAACAGTGCATCTGTCTGCTCTGGACCTCTAGCCTGTCTTTGGACCCTCCAGAGAGGGAAAATTAAACCTCTGTCTTATTTGAGCCACTGTCTGTTCGGGTCTCTTTACAGGACAGTTAAGCCTGCACCCCAGGGTCTTCCTTTTAGTATGTTTTTAGCTTAGCTCATGACTGTAAAGACATTTACCCAATTTGTCATCATCTTTGCATAGCTGCAGCCCGAGGTTTCTCCTGAGTGACTTTCCAGTTTAAGTAATTTCATGATCTCCATCTGGCTGTTATTTTAACTCCTCCCTCTTTCCTTGCTCATTCTCTCCCTCTTTCATGGTTCACAAGCTCTAAATAATTGGAGAACAACCAGAGTCAGAAGTCATGGAATTTCTTGGCCCGAGGGAGGGTGAGCTAGAGGAGAAAAGTGATGTGAATGAGGTTTTAATGTGAAAATGAAGGCCTTAATTACCTGCAACTCAGCTCATCATAGCTGCTATTAATGTGAATGCTTTTACCAAATCTTAAGAAAGAAGAAAATCATGACTAAAGAAACTGCTTAGGTAGAGATCATTCAAAAAGAAGCAGTCACTTAGATCTGTGCCAGAGTTTCAGCCCACATCCGCATGTGATGTGATGAAAATGTGTCCTAATGGCTCTGAGGCCATCTCAACATCAGAGTCCCTGCTTTGTCAAAACAGTTACACTTTGGAGATAAAAGAAGCTTATCCCACAGAAATATTCTGCAGCTGGGGTTATAGCTCAAGGGTAATATCAGTGATTATTCAGCATGTGCCAGGCCCTGGGTTTGATTGCCCGCACCAAAAAACGACGACTCCATAAATGCACAATATTACTTGTATATGGATGTTCATTGTAGTGTTTTTGCACTGGTTAAAAAAAAAAAAAAGCAATTGGAAACAACCTAATGTCCAATATGAGTAAGATTAATTAAAGTATGGTTTATATCATTATAAAAGGCAAAGCAGCCCCTTCCTAGAAGATATGCCTGAAGGCCTGTATGCACTGACCTACAAAATTGTCCATAATGTATTGATAGTAAAAATGATTATATTTTTGATAAAAATTAAAAACTGAGGTCTTTACACCTTAGAGTGTGAAAAAGAACTTCACATTAAAAGATTAAAAGCCCTTCTGTGTTCTTTGATTAAAAGAATTAATAGTGTTAAAATGTCCATACCACTCAGACAGATTTACAAATTCAATGCAATCCCCATCAAAATACCAATGGCATCCTTCACAGAAGTAAAAAAAAAAAAAAAAGTCCCAAAATTTATATGGAAACACAAATTATCTCAAATAGCTAAAATAACCCTGAGGAAAAAAGAGCCACGCTGAATGAATCACTATACCTAATTTCAAAATATATTGTGGAGCCATGGTAAATAAAACAGTGTAGCACAGGCATAAAAACAGACGTGTAGACCAAATGGAATAGAATAGACAACCCAGAAATAGACCCATGCACCTATGCCAACTGATTCTCAACAAAGTTGCCCAAAACATACATGGGAGAAAGTATAACCTCTTCAACAAATGATACAGGGAAAACGGACATCCACATGCAGAAGACTGAAACTTGACTATTATCTCCGTACAAAAATCGACTCAAAATAGATCAAATAACTTCATGTAAAAACCTGAAGCTAGTAGAAGAAAGCATAGGGAAAACATTTCAAGATATTGGCAATGGCAATGGCTTTTTTTTTTTGACAGGGTCCCCAAAGCACAAGAAATAAACACAAAAATTGGCAAATGGAATTATATCAGATTAAAGCTTCTACACTGCAAAGAAAACAATCAACAGTGAAGAAAGAGCCTACAGAATGGGAGAAAATATTTGCCAGCTCCATAAGGAACTCACAAAATTTAACAACAAAAAACCAAGTAATCCAATTAAAAATGGGCAAATGAGCTGAGTAGACCCTTTTCAAAAGAAGAAATACAAATCACACTATTATATATTATATAATGAACAAATACAATTTAAAAAAAAAACAAAGAAGAAATACAAATGATTGATAAATGTATGAAAAAAAGCAGATGATGCTCCTTAGCCATCAGGTGCCGCAGTCTGGCTGCAGCAAAATAACCGGGGGTGGGGGTGGGGGGTGACGAGCAACATGTGTACATTGATACAGCAGGAGTGGGAGCCATTTATTGTAGGACAGGAGGGGTATATACACATTCCACACAGCTTATCTTAATTAACATAAACTCCATACAGTCAACCAATAAGGAATCTCCACACTTAATGGCTCGCTGGCGTTACTTCATAAACACTCCGTCTGCAAAATGCCAGGTGCCATCTTGACTTGTTTACAGACCCTAACAATCAGGGAACTGCAAATCCAAACTACTATGAGATTCCACCTCACCCCAGGCAAAAGGGCTATTCTTTTTTTAAAAAAAAGTATTAGAAAAGGTTATACTCCATGTATGTATAATATGTCAAAATACACTCTACTGTCACAAGAAAAAAAGAAAAAACAAAACGAGCCAAATGTAAAAAGTAGCAAATGCCAGGGAGGATGTGGAGGAAAAGGAACCCTTAAAACTATTGTGGAAATGTAAATTGGTATAACTGCTATGGACAGCATTATGAAGTTTCCTCAAAAAACTAAAAATGGATCTACCACATGATAGATCCAGTCATATTATATCCAGTTAGTTATAATATTAATATTAATATATCCAGTTATATTATTTCTAGATATATATCCAAAAGAAATGAAGTTGGCTTACTAAAGAAACACGTGCGTGTGCATTTTTACTGTGGCACTGTTCACAATAGCTATGAAATCGGCTATTCAATCAGCCTTGGTGCTCATCAGTAGATGAATGGATAAAGAAATATATATATATATATATATATATATATATATATATATATATATATATATATATATATAGAATAGAGTATTATTCAGCCATAAAGAAGAATGAAAGCGTGTCATTTGCAGCAAAATAAATAAAACTGGAGGACATCATGTAAAGCAAAAGTAAGCCAGACACAGAAAGACAAGTATGACATGTTCTTTTTTCATATATGTAAACAAAAACAAAAAGACATCCTAAAAGTATAATAGTAAGTATGCAAGTCTGGGGAAGGGTGGGAGGGCTGGGGGGCCCAGAAGAGATGAGGGTATAAGAAGGGAGAGTGGATATGATCAATGCATGCCATATGGAAAATCACAGCCCCATTAACATGTATAATTAATATGTGGTGATAAAAAAGCCAATTACTGTAAATGAGGGAAATATGAATAAACTGTAGTTTAGTTGAGAGTATCATTACCAATATTAATTTCAATATTAATCACTACCGTATACCTAGAGAAATAGTCTCGAAAGAGATTCATGGGATTATTATATAATGATTACCTGTGATGAGTAGAATTAGGAAAAGTAGTGTTTTAGTCAGCTTTTTCGTTGCTGTGACTAAAGAATCTGACCAGAGCAACTGTAAGGAGGAAAAGTTTATTTGAGGGCTCACGGTTTCAGAGGTTTTAGTCCACAGAAGTCTGGCTCCATTCCTCAGGGCTCCAGGTGAGGCTGGAAGAGTGTGGCAGAGGGAAGCAGCTCACATCATGGTGATCCGAAAGCAGAGAGACTGCAGCTCCAGGTACAAAATATATACCCTATGCCTTTATATGTTGGATATTTGTAAATTGCTTTTAATTTCATAGGAGCTCCCAATGCAAGGTTGCCTTGAGTCACAGAGAAGACTTTGAACTTGACCTTTGGGCAGTCTCGGAACTGTGGAGATTATGGAGACTCTCGGGAGTGGACTACATGTATTTTGCGTTGTCAGATGAGTGTGAGCTTTTGGGGACCACGGGTGAAATGTTATGGTTTGGATGTGAGGTGTCCCCCAAAAGCTCACGTGTGAGATAATGCAAGAAGTTTCAGAGGGGAAATAATTAGATTGTGGGTCTTAACCCAATCAGTAAATTAATCTCTGATGGGATTAACCGGGTGTTAACTAGAGGCAGGTGGATGTGGCTGGAAGGAGTGGTTAATTGGGAGCATGACTGGGGGTCTATGTTTTGTATCTGGTTACCATGATGTGAGCTGCTTTTTCCGCCACCCTCTCCTGCCTCACCTCGAGCTTCCCCCCCACAAGAATGGAGCTGGCCTTCTCTGGACTAAGACTTCTGAAACTGTGAGCCCTCAAATAAACTTTTCCTCTCCTACAGTTGTGCTGGTCAGATCCTCCAGTCCCAGCAGTGAAAAAGCTGACTAAAACAGGTGGTGTCGATTTTGATTTTTTTTCTAAGCACATATTATAATAACATGAAAATACTTTTGTGAAAATATTAAATGAACACAGATGTAAATCTGCATATATATGTGTGATATATATGTGAGATATATATGTGAGATATATATTATGATCACAACTTTTGGTTACTTCCATTCTCTCCAACCCTCCACAGCAAAAATCATCTATGCACAGAAAAATTGCCAGAAATTTAGAAGGATTTTTTTCCTCCTTTCTATTCTTCCATATTTCCCAATTTTTCTGAGGGTACATTTATATGTGTATAGACATAAGACATGCACATTCTTTCATAATGGAAAAATAATTTTTTTAAAATGGAATAGCATACTTTACTTATCTCCTTTCAATCTGTTTTTCACTCTCGAGATTTAAGAAATCCTACATAATTCTGCATTACTTGAATTTTTTTGGGGGGGTTTCACTGTGGTTTATTATTCATACATGCACATAATATTATTTGATCAATTTCTTATTTTAATTTGCACTTCTTGTACTGCAAACATTTTTTTAAATTTATATATAACAGTGGAATGCATTACAATTCTTATTACCCATATAGAGCACAATTTTTCATATCTCTGGTTGTATACAAAGTATATTCACACCAATTCATGTCTTCATACATGTACTTTGGATAATAATGTTCATCACATTCCACCATCATTTCTAACCCCATGCCCCCTCCATTCCCCTCCCACCCCTCTTCCCTATCTAAAGTTCATCTATTCCTCCCATGCTCTCCCTCCCTACCCCACTATGAATTAGCCTCCTTATATCAGAGAAAACATTCAGCATTTGGTTTCTGGGGATTGGCTAACTTTACTTAGCATTCTCTTCTCCAACTCTATCCATTTACCTGCAAATGCCATAATTTAATTCTCTTTTATTGCTGAGTAATATTCTGTTGTGTATATATGCCACATTTTTTTTAATCCATTCATTTATTGAAGGACATCTAGGTTGATTCTACAGTTTATCTATTTACAATAGCCTCAAAAAAATAAAATACTTGGGAATCAACTTAATGAAAGAAGTAAAAGATCTTTATAATGAAAATTACAAAACCCTAAAGAAAGAAGTCAAAGAAGACCTTAGAAGATAGAAAGATCTACCTTGTTCTTGGATAGGCAGAATTAATACTTGAATTTTTAAAAAGTGGTAGGAATTCACGGTGAGGCAGGGTCATACCTACTCCTTGACCTGTCATGCAAATACAGGAGGTGATCAATAATACTAACAGCAGTAACAGTTATCTAGCACCCACCCATGTGCTAGGCACTATCCTGCAGTCTCTATATGTTAATTTACCTAATTTGCATATATATGCCATAAGTACTATTATTGTCTCCATTTTACAGATGAGGAAACAGAATCACAGAGAGAATAAGCAATGTGCCCAGGGTGACTAAGTGACGGAGCTGGGATGGTATCCAGGCAGCTTGGCTCCCACACTGCACTTAGCCACTTTACTGTTATGTTGATTAATTGATGGGATGAACAAATGAATAAATGTATGCTGAAGGGGAAAAAACGAGTTTTCTGGCTAAGTCTCCAATAAGTAGAAGAATCAATAAACCAGTAAAGCTCATTCCCAGAGCATTCTGCTTAATCTAGGTTTTACAATTTATCTTTCATTGGGCTGTTTACACTCAGAGCCTTCCAAATGCTGAAGAGACACTGATGTTAACAGCTGTTGATGAGTGTGACTAGGAAAAGCTGAACATTTTAATTTAAAGCAAGCGAAAGAATTAATTGCCACCAAATTAAAAAGGCTTCATCTGCCATTTCTCTGCCTCTTCTGTCTTCTGCCTTCCACCCAGAACAATAACAAGGGCATGGTGAGCTCAACCATGACCCGCTGCCTTGGCCTTTCTAAGATGCCTGGTTTTGCAGCTTGTGAAATAATCTTCACTGTGCTTATGCTTGGGAACTTGGAAACTTCGGAAAGAATTCTGTAGTCCAGAAACATCTCTGACTTAAGAGACCGATGGACTCTTCCCCCGGGAAAAAAAGCCTCCCAGACTGCTAAACTTCATTGTGTTTGTGTCCTCTGCCTCTGGCAAAGTGCTTGGCACATAGCGGGAACTTTACATGGAACTTTACATGGGCTATCCTATCAGGTGGGTTGATTTTTTTTTGGGGGGGGAGGGGAAGTGAGGGAGTGCTGGAGATTAAACACAGGGTCTTGTGCTTGCTAAGCACCAACTCTACCGTTTGGCTACATCCCAGCCCTTAGACATTTTTATGGTATAGAGGAAGTTCTATGGAAAATAATTATTCTATAATTAAAATAATGTTTTCTAAGTCAAAAAATTGCATTCACTCAGCAAATGGATTCTAAGCACCTACCCCATGCAAAGCAATGTGGGAGATTCAGGTGAATTCAAATAATTCCAGTCTTCAAGGTGCTTATAGTGGAGTGTTGGAATAGGCCCCCAAATGGCTGTAGTTAGGCTCCCTCACGGAGGTTTCTGGCGAGCTATGTTATGTTTTTAGTGTGTAACCAGGGCTGGGAACCCACGGTGTTGTGGTTAGTCCAGGCCAGAAACACTGTGATTCAGTGTATATATTCAAGTTAATGTTTACGAAACATTAACTTGTGAGCCTGCGCCCCCTTATGCAACCTGTTGGCATTGTGCCTTCTTTGTTTGGCCTGCATATAAAAAAGACCTATGGCAAAGGACTGAGGGGACTAAAATGGAACTGGCTGAGGGCTGCAGCCGAAGGTGGGGGCTGGCTGGTGGCTGTGGCCACCACTGAATAAAGTGTGCCTGTTGTCCTACCTGCGTCTTGCATCTTCTTCCACCTGCAGAGGGCCAGAGCCCCTGTGCAATATAAAGTCTGAGAGATACAGACACTCAAATGTGACTTTTTCAGCACTGTGACTTTAGAATAAGAATTTTATAACTTTTGAAGTGAGGGAAATAAGTAGTGTGCTCCCTCTCTTTCTAAGTATAAATAAGGAGCCATTTTGTGAGCATGTAAAGTTTGTATACATGCCTAAATTGCATGTTTGTGGTACACAGTCATAAATCACTTCCTTGGTGCAAGTGAAAGTGGTTTCCTGGCAGTGGAGATTGGTTTCTCCATGCACAGTTGAGCTCCAGGTAGAACTGCAACTCAGCACCTCTCTGAGTGGTCAGAAGGAAATTCCACAGGAAAAAAAGATACGTGGGCCTGTTGGATGGGACAAATTGGGGGAAGAGAGAAGGAGAAGAATGCTTACGTTAACAGCAGTGCTGGTTTTCTGATCTTTGGTGGGCTTAACAGAAAGGGCATCGAGTGTTAAATAACCGAGAAATAGCACTGGTAGAGTGAGAAAGGTACCTGGGTAACATTTGGAGCACTCACACTCGAATGTTTCTCAGAGCGCAGCTGCACAAGCAATAGAGATGTCACCATTCCCAGTTTGTTTCCAATCAGAATCATTGTATATTTTTCATGAGACTTTGTGTCTTCGGGGAGACTGCATAATGTAGTTGGGAGAAGAGCAGGCATTGGTGATAGACTTAGCTGTGTTACCTTGGACAAGAAAATGTTATATAGAAAGAAATATATTCAAAGGGTTGGCGTTCAGGTGAAATGAAATGATACATGTTAAACACACAGTACATCCTAACTATTCAACAACTGCAAGCCATTAACAGCAACAGTTATAACCGAAAGTAATGCATGCAGAACCTCAGGCAGAATCTCATTTACAAAGTCTTTTCATATGCATACTTCCAGGGGTGCTGTGAATAAAGGTCAAACCTCCAGGTTCATACAGGTCTGGGTTCAAATACTGGCTCCTTTGTCATTAACTTTGTAAACATGGGCAAGTTAGTTAACCTTTAAGGTTTGGTTTCTTCATCTGTAAAATGAGATAACAGTACATAAGGGGTCTAAGGTACTTGCGAAAATTAAACAGTGTAAGTTTTTTCCTATACACTAAGTACTTCACAAAAGTGAGCAATTATCCATCATCCCATTTGTCCTCCTAAGAACTCTTTTCTGAGGAACCTAACACCCAGAGCTGTAAGCATTCCCGAGCAGGACTGAGGTCAAGCTCCAGCTCTTGTGGAACACCTGGCTGAGAACGTTTTCCAGTGGTGATGTAAGGCAGGTGCTAAATGAAAATGAGTTGGAGGCATCCAGAAAATATATTCTATACCTGAGCTGGAACAAAGATTTTTAGCCCCAGAGGACTTCAAGCCAACAAACCCCTCCCACTGGAGGAAGGACCCCATTTGAATCTGGCAGTGACAAAAGAGATTTCTTCACTTCCTGAATAGGGAATTCTTTTCTTATCTTCTCTGTGGCTGTCAGGAATTGAAGTGGGGTAGGAGGTCATGATGTGTTCTTGATGTGCCCAGAGGGTGGTTGTACTGGGTGTGCCTTAAATTAAAGAGAGTGTGCCTTATGGAGAGTACAAAAAACAGTCATGGGGTGGGGCCAGCTCAGCCTGGGGGGGCGGCCAGCTCAGCCTGGGGTAGGCCCTCCTGATTCTTCAGGATGCATAACTCAGCTGAGATCTCTTGCTGAATCAGAGATTTTTCTCTTTGAAGGCACATGTAGCAACTGCAGTAAAAGACCTAAGGGGACTGAATTCTGTTTCTGTCTATCCGGCCTCTGTCCCCTCTGTTCACTTTCTCTTTTCCCCTCTATTTACCTCCCCAATCTCACTTGCTCAGATCCTCCGTTCTTCCTTTATATGGATGCCTACTCGCTCACTCGATTTTGACTTTTATCATGCTTGATCCTCTGCATAGATCTTGCATTTGTCTAGATGAGTGTCCGTACTTGTCCGTGTAGAGGGTTCTCCCTGTGTGCATACGAAGGTGTAACCTAGCAATGTAGCTATCAGGAACTTAAACCACAACCATGAAACTAAATCCTAAAGAAAATAGGCTGCTTTGCTGAGCAAAGGTAAATCTAAGAGTCAAACTTTCCTTGAACCAAAGTTTAGAAGAAGATGGCTTAATTCCATTGAAGACAAACAATGGAATTTTTTAAAAAAGTAATTTAGTATTTAAGGGAGATGATAATTTACATAATTCAAAATTAAGTGAAGATTTATACATATGTCTGTTCTTCACCCTTGTCATCCTTGTGTTCAATTCTGGTTCACCTTCCCAAACCAGTAACCATGTAAATATCTCCCTTGAATGCTTCCAGAAATTTAAGAAATATTTACTACACAAGTAAATACAAACTTACAATTCAGTCACTTCCTTAATACCCAAATAATCAATATTATTCTTTTTTACTTTTTGTTTATTTCATAATCCATCTTGGAAATCTTTCAATATCAATTCATAAGAAGGCCCCTCATTCTCTTTACAGTTACATAATATCCCATTATGCAAATGTACCATAATCTATTTAACTAATCCCCCATTGATGGACATTTAGGTTGTTGCCAATTACCTAGTATAGTGACAGTGTTGCAGTGAATAACCAGTTTTGATGCTTACATTTCCCATCTGTATGTGACACCAAGGACACCCACGACAGCAGTATAGGACAGTGCACATCTCCTCCTTTCTTGCTGTTCAGCATGCATTATTGCACCTATAATTTTATTAATTTGATAGCAAAAATGATACCTTGTCATAGTGTGAATTTGTGTTTATCTTAATAAGAATGAGGCTGATTGACTACTCATATCTTTAAAAGGTGTTTATGTGTCTTTTTACTGTGAACTCTTTGCATTCTTTGCCAAATTTTCTTCTGGATAAGTGATCTCTTTCTTACTGACCTGTGGGAACTCTTAAAATATTAAGGACATTAAACCTTGTCTGTGAAATGAGCTGCATATAATTTGTGCCTAATTTACCATTTGTCTTTTGTCTTTGCTAAAATTGTTTCTGCCAAGTGAAGATTTTTATGGAACTTAATTTTAAAATCTCTTCTCTTTTGCCTTCTAGATTTTGTATCATAGTTAGAAAGGTCTTCCCCACCCTGAATTTATGCAGGAACTTTCCTTTGAGTGCTTACTTTTTACATTGAATATTTGATTCTTTTGGAATGGATCCTGGTATATAATGCATGAGGGAATGGATCCAATGTTGTTGTTTTTTTCTAAATGGACCCACAGTTGTTCCGGCACTATTTATTGAAGAGTCTATCATTTTCCCCACTGATTTGAGAAGGCAACTCTATCATATGCCAAATTCCTGTATATATTTGAATATACTTCTGAATTTTATATTCTGTTTTATTGATCTGTCAACAACAGAAAATTTAAAACTGTATAAATCACTGAGATATCAGCCAAAACAGAAATATAGAAAGAGCAGAGGAATTTGTGAAATAAAAATGATACCGAACTCAACAACTTCTATAAGAATACTTTCTTTTCACAAATTCACTGTAAGCCTGAGAAATGGGGCCCGAGGGGGGTCAAAAGGATGTGCCTGGGTAACCCGAAGGCTGAGATCAAACATATCCAGAAGATTCTTGTGACTGCACCAGGAGCTTCAAGTATTCCTGCCCACGCAGTCATAGATCTGCAACGGGGGTGAATTTCTGACCCCAGCCAGAGCCCTTCGGAGCCTTTCATAGGAATTTCTGAACTTGTCATCAAAAGAGAATCAGACAGTTTTTTGGTAAAGGTGACCATAAAATGTAAACCCTGGGACCTCCATGGGACAGGCAGACTTCTGAGAAGATAGCCAAGAAGTGGTGAAAGAATAAAACGGGCACAGGAAATTCAGAGATGATAAAATACTACTCAGCAATTAAAAAAAAAAAAAGTGAATTGTAGATTCATACAATGGATTCATACTGCATGAATCCATCTGAGTGAAAGAAGACAGTCAAACATAAGTGCGTACGAGATTCTCTATAACTCTTGAGAGTGCAGACTAATTTACAGTTCCAGAAATTAGATCCGTCACTCCTGAGAAGGGTGAAGAGGCAAGGAGAGGCAGAGTAGGGCAAGAGAGGAATTATCAAGAGCAAAGGAAGAAGCCGGGGGTTATGGGTGTGTCTGGTAATCTTGAAGGCAGTGATGATTTCATAGGTGCGGACTTTCAAAACTTATCCAGTTATGCACTTTAAACCCCAGGGTCTTGAGCATGCTGGGCAGGCACTCTACCACCGAGCTACATCCTCAATACAGGATGTTCTTCAAAAAGCAAGGACTGGGGAAGGGGAAGCTAACACAGAAAGAAGCATATGTGGATGGTGTGATGGAGAAGGGAGGACGGTCAAGAGAAAGAGTGAATTTAGACTGAATTTGGGGGTTAGTTCTAAAAGCCTCGCTGCATCTCCAGTTTCGTTTCTTAACCCAAACATGGATTTTTTTTTAAATTTTTTAGTTGTTGATGGACCTTTATTTTATTTATTTGTATGTGGTGCTGAGAATCGAACCCAGTGCCTCATGCATACTAGGCAATCGCGCTACCACTGAGCCACAACCCCAGCCCCAAACATGGATTTTAAGAGGAATATGCTTACTGCTTTGTCCATACTGAGTTTCTGGCCTTTGATGACGGAATAATAGGACCATACCCGTACCTTTCTCAAGAAAGACTCCCAGGAGTCTATTTGGTACCCCTTCTTCCTTAACACTAATAACCAGTTTTTCACCAAGTACAACCAATCTACTTCCTATACTTTGAGAGAATATTTGTTCTTTTCCATCCTGATCTGCTGAGTTCAATCTTCCTGTACTAGACTCTTCCTTCCTCCCTCCCTTCCTCCCTTCCTTCTTTCCTTCCTTCCTTCCTTCCTTCCTTCTTTCCTTCCTTCCTTTCTCTCTTTCTCTCTTTCTTTCGTACTGGTTATTGAACCCAGAGACATTTACCAATGAGCTACACTCTCCAGTCCTTTTTATTTATTTATTTTTTATTTTGAGGCCACATCTCAGTAAGATGCTGAAGCTGGCCTTGAACTTGCTATCCTCCTGCCTCAACCTCCGGAGTCTCTGGGATCGCAGGTGTGCACCACTGCAGCTCATTTCGTGTGGGCTCTTTTGATGCCTCCCAGCGGAGCTTACCTCCCTCTTCTTTCCTCCATGAGGTTTCCAAAGTTACAGATTTAAAGCATAGAATTGATTCTTTCATTCCCCTTCAATTCTGTCAACGACCAGTGACCACTTCACATGGTGCTCACTGAACCGGTCACCTGCAGTGGCCGCATCATCCCTCTCCAGAGCAGCTCCATTAGACTTCAGACCTCAGCAAGCTTCTGACTCCAGCCACAACAGATGGAGTTGCCCGGGAGTGCTCTTATCTTAGTTGTCCACCTAACAAACTTCTCACATTATTGAAGGCCCAAATCAAATGTCGCCTATTTATAGCTCTATTTGACTCTCAGTTCAGTGGATTGTTTCTTCCTCTTGTTCCCACAGCTCTTATCGTCTCCCTTGCAGTGATTGGATGAGTCTTTCTTTTGAGCAAGATGACAAACTTCCAAAGAGCAGAAAGTGTGTCTCATTCTTCTTTATATCCCTAGAAAACAAGGTAGTTCACAAAATGTAGCAGGTGCTTAATTAATGCCTGTTTAATTGATTTAAGTGGAGGAAACTGAAATAAATAAATGGTTTTGAAACTTTAGAAATACTGCTTAGTGCAATTCTTTTTCTTTTTAAGACTTTTTTTCATAATATCTTTTTTTCTATTTATTTATTTTTATGTGGTGCTGAGGATCAAATCCAGGACCTCCCACAGTGCTAGGCAAGCACAAACCCTGAGCTACAGCCCCAGCCTTGCACAATTCTTTTTAAAAACAAAATGTTACTAGGAATCTTTTTTTTTAATATATATTTTTAATGTCAGGTTTATGTATTTATTTATTTTCATGTGGTGCTGAGAATTGAACCCAGGGCCGCACACGTGCAAGATTCCAGCCCACTAGGAATCTTGGTACATTTTTGGACAAAGGTGGAACTGATCTGGTGGATGAGCAAATTTGACCTCTGACTATGTTATTATTCTGGTTTCAACAGTTTTCTTTCTGTCTGCATCTGTGTGGAAAAAGAGATTTGCTTTTCTTCTCCACTACCTTATGAGGACTCTACTTGCCTATTTCTAGTTAGAAGCCTCTGTAACTGTCCTGTATTTTAGAATAACCCTAAATAACAAGTCTCCTGTGTCACCAGCTGCCCCAGGTCACAGCTTCCCTGTGTCATAAAAAAATTCCCTCCCTGATACATGAAAGTTTATGAACAAAGAAATTTCTAACTACAGAGAGAAACTGTTCTAATAAAATAAGCCTCTGACTGCTCAGTTTCTAAGTTAGTGTCCAAAAAAGTTAGATGCAAGAATAAATATGTCTCCAAAGTACCAAGGAGTCTAGGAGTTAAGCCGCTGCTGGTGGGTGCTTCTTCCTCTCCTTCTTCCTGCTTGAAGAGTCTAATTTAAAATTTTGAATCTGTGGTCTTGTATTTCCTGATTGCCACTTTATAGAATTGTTTCTGACATTGTTTTCTGCCTTGCTTTATCCAAAGAGGCACCATATTTGAATTCTTCCTGTAGTTTTAGAAACAAAGCTGGCTCAATATAGAACTCAATGGGCTGCACAGAGAACCCCTAGGAAGCATTTAGAACATTTGTGGCACATAGAATTTATGACAAAAATAAAAGGGAAGCAGTTTCATTGTGTTTGTAGGCAAAATGAGGGCATTGGACCAGATGATCTCCAAGGGCTTTTCCAACCCTGAAAGTTTATGATTTCTGGGCCGATGAGAACAATTTCAGGTGAATTGTGGGAGAAGTAAATCGTTCTTTGAATAGAATATCATGGCAACAAATCTCGGGAAGAAAATTTCAAAAATTATCTTCGGTGCTTTATTATAGGCAATTTCATTCTGTATTCCTTTTCTTGCTCTCTAAGAAATGCTGCTTGTGTAGGGATTCAGATGTAATTCAGCAAATGATATATCTGCATGTGAGCTCTTCCATACCCTCAGGACAGAGGCCACAAGACCAGAAGCCATTTGGCATAGTCAATAGGACTCAGTGAGAAATCCAAAAAAATGTTTTCCAGCTACTAAGTATGTCCAGAAAGCAGTGTTTCTAAAGTTCATCTGTTGGTAGAAACTCAAAATATTTTTGTTTAAACCAACAAAGCTACATGGTTTGTTTATGAGGCCAGATTTCAGAAGCCTGTTTTAACCCTAAATAGAAAAGGATCATTAAAACTTTTATATGTTTAGCCTCATTTATAGCATCATTTTCTTGGGAAAAGAAACCCATTTCTCATTCCCAGCAGTGACATCATGACCTGTCTCCCTGATTCCAGCAATAGAAACAGACCTGCTATGGTGGGGAAGTTTGTGGGCAGAGGTCAAGGTGATGGTCACAGTCACACAGTTCATCCAAACTTTACATCTGCCTAAAAGAAGGCAAAACTTTCAGGCAAGAAAAATTACCTTGAAGGATGGAGTTCTGAGTAGGAACTCTCCCCATTTCTGCTTAAAATTTGCTAAAAATTAAGTATTCACCAAAAGCTGTTTGTCATTGCATTCATTTAGAATCCGATTTTGTGACCATGATTAAGGACTCAGAGGTTTTTTTGGTTCTTTATTATAAGTAGTAATGATTTTTTTGTTCCTTGATTATAATAAATTTGTTTTTGAAATCCACTAAGATATCTAAATTGATTATTATCACTAATGGCTGTCAGTGCATTTCTCTTAGCAGAAACAAATGAACTAAATTTTTTTTTGAATTAATATCTTGTGAGGTTCTTTTTTAACTACTGCAACAGTAAAAAACAGAATGATAAAGTGCATTTTGAACCAAACATGAACTCAGTCATTCATTCCACAAACATTTATTGAATACCAACCATTGGGCTAAGTGCTTTGAAGTATATAATGATGAATAAATCACATTTCCTGTACTCATGGAACTTAGAATTTGAGGAAATAAGACAGATAAGTATAAATAACTCTGCTAACGGTAAAATGAATAAATGCCTTAAGAGATGACAGAGTTCTTTGGGCATCAAAGGAGAAAGGGCCACGTTCAGCTGAGACAAGAGAAGTTTCCAGACAAATTGGCACACAGACTGGTATCTGTGGAGGGGCTGGATCTAAAAAATGATGCAAGGGTATCCCAGAGGGAAGGGAATGGAAAACCATTGCTGGCTTCAGAAAGGAGCTATTTGGGGTGACATGGATTAGCCCTGTCATTTTAGTAGCAGAAAGATACTAATTCAGTGGCTACTATACAAATGAAGTCTTCTGCCTTAGCGACGAGACTGCAAGTATGAGCAGAGCACACAAATTGGGGAGATGCTAAGGAAGCAGAATCTACACACCTTGGTGATCCTTTGGGAATAAGGGGTGGAAACACAGTGATCAGTCATCGGTCACGTGAATCATCAAAACCAAGAAGAGTGGTTCTTAAGCTTACCAACCTCAAGAATTACGCGGAGATCTTCTTTAAATACAAATTTCAGGCTCAACGTGTGGAGAGAACCCATCAGATTCAGTGTTGGGCCCAGGAATCTGTATTGTGAAGCAGCACCAGAGGATTTCAATGCAGGAGCTCCACTGCTCACATTCTGGGAAACTGCTGTGGAGTTAGCAAGAGTGTAGGTAGCGGGGAAGGGAAGGAGAGTCTGCAGCCTTTACTATGGGGCATGATGTGCTCCTCCAACAAAGGCCTCACCTTCCCGGAGCCCACATTCTGATGCAAAATAACACACAGTAGACAAATAAACACATGAATAAATAATAGGGCTTCAAATAGTGTCCTGAAGAAAATAAAACAGAATAAGGATAGAGAGTGATGGAGGGTGGATTGATCAGACACAAGGAGCCTCTCAGGAAGTGACATTTGAGCAGGAACTGAGAAGGGCAGGGCCCCTGAGAAGATGTGGAGGAAGAGCACCACCGGCAGAGGGAGGAGATGCATGAAGATTCTGAGGAACAGCTTTGGTGTTTGGGGAATGGCTGCAGGGCCAGGGGCCAGTGGAGCTGGAGCAAGTCCAGGCATGAGAGGACAGAGAAGCTGGCAGGAACCAGGCCGTGAAAGAAAGCCTTTGGGTAAGGATCTTGGAGCTTATTGTAAGATGTGTTGGGAAATTCATTAGAGGCCTGGGTAGGACTGCGACATGGTCTGACTTTCTTTTTTAAAAGGACCACTTAGCCTGCCGTGGATTGCAGGGAACAAGTGCGGGACCAGCTAGCAGGCCATTGAACTTGGTCTTGGGTAGCATGAGGACAGGTTTGAAAGGCAGAAATGACACAATTGGCTAGTGGCCTAGCCATTAGAGAAATTTTGAATTAAAAAAAAAAAAATTTGTTTGTAGAAAGGACAATTAAACATTTAAAAGATAAAGATGTATGATGGCACTAAACAACCCATAAATACTTCACGACTTTCCCTATCCATTTTCTGGGAAGTAGCAAAACAGGAACAAGACCTCAATAGAAAGAGACCATGAAGCTGGTGAGAACAGGGGCTGACAATTGATTGGCCCATGATCATCTGGTCTGATCACCAACGGACCGCTCATCTGCCTGAGACAGAGACATTGATGTGAATGGAAACATTCAGAACCCCTAATTGGAAACGCGATCTTGTTTACTACTGCCCAATCCCCAGGGAAGACCCGTCCCTTGGAGTCATACATATTCTGTCTAATTATACACCCTTAATAAAAGACGCCACTTTAACCCCTGGAAGTGCATCTCCCTCTCAAGATAGCCCACTGTTTTAGTCAGCTCTTCACTGCTGTGACTAAAAGACCCCTAACCGGAACAACTGCACAGGAGGTCAAGTTTATTCGAGGGCTCACGGTTTCAGAGGCCTCAGTCCATAGACAGCCGTGAGCAGAACGTCGTGGCAGAAAAGCATAGCAGAAGAAAGCAGTTCACGTGGTGACCCGAAGGCAGAGAGAGACTCCACTGCCAGACACAAAATATATATACCCCAAAGACATGCCCCCAGTGCTGTGTCCTCCAGCCACACCTTACCAGCTTCAGCTACCACTGAGTTAATTCCCATCAGGGGATTCATTCACTGATTGGGTTAAGAATCTCACAACCCAATCATTTCCCCTCTGAACCTTCTTTCATTGTCTCACACATGAGCTTTTGGGGGACACCTCACATCTAAACCACAACACCCATATTCTGCTCTGAGAGTGCATATCTTCACTTTCCACTTTCTAATGAAGCTCTTCCTGTCTTTGCTAAAACCTTATGCCTCCTTCAGTTCTTAAATGTCAAGAACCTGGAAATTTCGAGTAGAGATCTCTTCTGCCCTCTGGAGAGACCTCCTCAGACTCCCATGTGGTGACAGGGTGGAGGTCAAAGGAAAAGAGGAGTTTCGGTCTTCTTTGTTATGGTATTTCTCATGCCTCAAGTAATAAGCTCTTAACAAAGTTTCTTGAATGAATTATGGGTGACTTAATGCTGTAGAAAAGTTAGGGAAGTGTGGACTTGCAAAAGTCATTAAATGGTATAACTGAGAGATTGTTGGGAGATGGAGTGGAGGGGTGTGTTATTAGGCAGATGGAGGGACATAGAGGAAGCTAGAGTTTGGGGGCTACAGGATAATAGATACAGATGAGGGAAGGCAAGAGCTTTTGCCTGGAAAAGTACCCAAGGCCAATCTGACCCCTAGAGAAAGCACCATATGCACATGCAAAATGATTCTTTCACTTTCTTAGGGGAACAGGTGTGTTTTGTAGGTGAGGAGTAGATCCATAAGAACAGTGTTTGTTAGGAACAAAGGATATTTATATTCATGGGGATATCTATTTGTGCCAGCAAATTGCAATTTTTTTTTCAATACTGAGAACTGAACACATAGTAAGGTCTCAATGCATGCTAGTCAAGTGCTACTAGCACACACACATGCAAGCCACATATGTGGTTTTATACTGCCTAATAGCCACATTAAATATGTAAAAAAAAACAAACCAGGGGATATTAACTGAATAATACATGATTACATGAAATCCAGAGGGCGGAGGAGATCTCTACTTGAAATTTCCAGGCTCTTGACATGAAAAAAACTGAAGGAGGCCAAAGGTTTTTTTAAAAAAAAATATTTATTTTTTAATTATAGTTGCACACAATACCTTTATTTTATTTATTTATATGTGGTGCTGAGGATTGAACCCAGGGCCTCGCATGTCTAGGCTCAGGATATTTTTCCTGAGCCACAACACCAGCCCAAGGCTTAAGGTTTTATCAAAGAAAGGAAGAGCTTTATTATAAAGTAGAAATGAAGATATGCACTCTCAGAGCAGAATGTGAGCGTTATGGTTTAGATGTGAGATGTCCCCCTCTGAGCTACATCCCTAGAAATTTTTGTTTTCATTTTGAAACAGGAACTTGGTAAAGTTGACTCCGTTGACCTCAAACTTGTGATCATCCTGTCTAGGCTTCCTGAGTATCTGAGTTTGTGGGCACGTGCCACTGCCCAGCTGCAAATTACAGTTTCTTGAACTCATTCTCCTTCCTCTCTCTCTCTCCTTTCTCCTTTTCTTTCCCAACTTCTTTTAATTTCAGAAATAATTTTTATATTGATCACATATTAAAGGAATATGACTTTGGATATTTCATGTAATCATGTATTATTACAGTTAATATCACCTTCTTTATTACATGTTTAGCGTGGCTATTAGACAGTATAAAACCACATATGTAGCTTGTGTGTATGTGTGTGGGTGTGGGTGTGTGTTTCTTTTTATGGGCTAGCACTGTTCCAGGGCCTCATGCTCTCTCCACAGCAATGTCTCTGTCTAGTTTTAAAGATCTCCAATCAATGAGCTAAGATAATCCTTTAGAAAAAGGCTCTAATTAAAATATCCCCTTAATAAAAGGGGTATTCTAACCAATATCAGACCTTCACAAGACCCATGGACAAATGGGAGTAGATGTTGGGCTTCAAGCTGAGTTGGTGATGTAGTGTGTTTCCAAAGAGACCTGCTGAGACTAATTCTAACCAATAAGTCAGTGGGATTTCACTTCTTGGAAGTGTTTCTAAGCATAGGTGAACCTTGGGTTCCCGTCCCTCTGTCCCTCCTTTGAAAAATTTCATTCAGAAAATATAGTGGAAAAGGCTCACCCCATTCCAATCAACAGCATCCATTATTACTTAATGGATAGAATTCCGAAGAAGTAGTTCATTTATATAGCATTTGATCTTTGCTAGGATAGCTCACTGAATTATTTTTAAGAATCTCATAAAATAAAGCCATATCCCAACTTTGTGTTGCTATAAAATTATCTTTAAATAATCTATCTTAAAGATTTTTTGTCTTGATATTAAAAACTACCATTTTAATACAACTCCTTGAATTTCAGTAAATTGCCATATCTAATTGAGCAATAACTCTAAAGTCTTTTTTCCCCCTTCTTCTTCAGTGCTAGGGATAGAATGCAGGGCTTTGTACATGCTAGGCAAGCACCCTATCACTGAGCTACAGCCCTAGCTCAGGAGAATGGTTTTTCATCAGTAAAGCAATCTGATTATTCTGTGCAAACTTTCCATAGCACAGTTACTGCCTTGCTAACCTAGTGTCTCATCTGTTTTTAAAGACCTTTTATACAAGTTTTTGTTTGCGCTTGTTTTTAATATTATTATTATTTTTAGTGGGGGTGGTGGGAACACCAGAGATTGAACCCAGGGGCACTTAACCACTGAGCTGCATCTCCGCCCCTTTTTATGTTTTTACTTTGAGACAGGGTCTTGCTAAGTTGCTTAGAGCCTCACCAAGTTGCTGAGGCTGGCTTTGAACTGGCAATCCTCCTGCCTCAGCCTCCCAAGTCATTGGGATTACAGGTGTGTGCAATGGCACACACCTGTTTTTGATTTTGAAGATATATATGTAATTGCTGGGTCGTGTGGTGATTTTATGTATAACTTTATAATGAATTACCAATAAATGGAGCATATTTAAAAACATCCTCTCTGAAGATGCTCTTGAACTATGCTTTCCTCTTCCATCCAAGTTTTCATTCCTTCTGTTACCACTGTTGCCAATTTAGACATCTCTCCTAGCACTTGAACTTGAGCTTGATAACTATATGACCTGAATCCTATCAGTAGAATGTAAACTCTTAAAGAGCCAAACTCAGGCCTTATTTTTCTTTGTATAGTTTATCCTAACACCATAATAAATCTTTGTCGTTCAAAAATAAAATAAAATAAAAAATAGAAGACTGTTCTGGGTGCAGAAATGACTCAACTTCAAACAGAGAGACTTTTTATTTGGGGAACTAAGATCTCGAGATGCTATAAAGTGGTAATTGCTGTTTTTAGCTCTAATTGCTGAGGCTATGCTAGCATACCAAGGTTGCTATTGTATTTACTTAGACAAAGGAAGAGAAGGCATGTGTCTGTGTGTGGGGAAGGAGAGGCTGTATTTTGTATACTGCAGCTTTTTGACAGTAAGCTACATTTGCAGAATCTGTCTCAGCCAAACAACCTCTGCCAGGGTGGGGGAAAACTCAGAATTTCATCTTTGAGCAAGCCTGAGTTGCTGGGCTCCTTCCTGGCTGCTATGCTGAGATCTCAAAATGCTGCATTTGATAAACCATGGTTCTGCCTAGAGAGACTAGAATTTTTGGCAATCTTGCAAAATCACAAGAGTTTTAATTAAATTGCTTTCAACATAGCTTTACTTAATGAGTCGTAGGACAAAATGTTGAATTAACACAAAGAATTTCCTAATGGAGTGAAAACAAATGGGAGGTGGCTTCTCTTATGAGCTTCCTGTAATTGGAACCACCAATCAGAGGTGTCGGCTGAGGGCTCCCTGTTGGAATTTTTTGTTATGGTTTCTGAGTCAGCATACAAGATCAAATACTGAAAAAGGGTTGACTTCCAAGTGCAAAATCGTTGAGGGTCAGGCAGAGATGTATAAGATGTCACTTGCTTACTGAGAACTTGTAATCTAGCTGTGGAGGTGAGAAATGGACATGTAGAATCATGGTAAATATAGGTAAAATGTGAAAGAGGTAAAGGAAAAATATAGATAACTGGTGGCCCTAGGTGGAGTGGAGGGTGGGGTTGGGCTCACTGCAGGGCTTGGTGGGGAGGAAAGATGCTGCCAGAACGGATCCTTACAGTGGGGATAAGTATCCCAGCGGCTTGAAAGGCTGAGGCAGGAGGATCGTGAGTTCAAAGCCAGCCTCAGCAAAAGCGACGCACTAAGCCACTCAGTGAGACCCTGTTTCTAAATAAAATACAAAATAGGGCTGGGGATGTTGCTCAGTGGTCGAGTGCCCCTGAGTACAATCCTTGGTACCCCCTCCCCCGCAAAAAAAGTGGAGATAAGTACAGTAAGACAGACAGAATGGTCTTAAGAGTTCCAAGTGAAGAACGTGATGCCTGTCAAGGGCATGCAAAGGTTAAGGCCTGTCAAGTAAACTAGTCTGAATAGAGCAGGATATTTAAGGAAATATGTGGATGCGAGAATGGCATGGGTAAACTGGGAGTCGGATTTAAAAGCATATAAAAAAATAAATATAAGCTTAGATTTTATCCAGTAGGGAGTGAGAAGCCATTTGGGTTTCTGAGCCGGAGAGTGACACATTGACAGTTATGTTTATGGAAAAGTAATCTAACAAGGCATTATAGGCAGGCTGAAAGGGAGAAGATAATGGGCAAGAGAAATAAGCAAAGAGACGGTTGAAATAGGTCAGCTGAGAACACAGAACCTGGACTTGCCCAGAGGCAATGGGGATATAAATAAAGGTGCCATCAGGAGGTGGATTCAATAAACAAATCTGAGCTTTGTTTAGTTTTAGATAAATATTTTTAGATGTTGATTTTTAAGTTTTTAATTAGTGTACTTCCACTTCATATCCTCCAGATACCATTCTGTCGCCCATCAGAACCTTTTCAGCTGACCATTCCACAGCGATCTCAAGTAGCTGAGGGATATAATCACATGACCACTCTCAGTCATGCCTGATGTCTGCTCTCAAGTGGGTCCTGAGTGTCGTTTGGCAACCTGAGCACATTTCTCTTCTCTAGTGAGGTCACCGGAGGGTGAGGTCTGTGGGTAAGGATGTCTGTTCTGCTCCCTGGCCTATCCCACGTGCCTACAATATTCCTTGGCACACAGTATGGTCAGTGGACAAATAATTCCCACTTACTCCCCTTTCCTCAGACACCTCAAATCTTCTCATCACATTTCACGTTTAATCGTTGACCTTGCTGCATTTTTTTCCCTATGAAAATATAATTGATCTGAAGAGAGCACCCATTTACCACCCCCAACTCAGTCAACCAGCCCAGTTGTGCCTTTACCCGTATTGGCTCCTTCTCACTTATCACAAAGGACAGCTTGTCTTGGCTTCCATCAAAGTCGAACCCTCTGAATTGTCAAATCCAGTTCTTAGGTCTTTCGAACACCATTTGACTAGTGAATCACTCCTCTCTCCTTTCCCTGACCGGTGGCTCCATCTCAGCTGTATTTGTGGTTTCTTACTCAGCTGTGAGTTGTGATCTTCCAGTTTCTGCCCTCAGACATCTGTTTTCTGTAACTTTGACTTCAACACTTCATGCCCTATCTATATGCTGATGACTCTCAAATTATATCCAGGCCCTGAATTTAATACTCATGTATCCAACATCTCCTCTTGGATTTTTGAGTAGATATTTCTTTCTCTCTCTCTCTCTCCTGTTAAACTTCAGTGCCGCAGTCTCTGGCTGGGCACAATTCACGAGCCACCACACAGCTTGTAGATTCAAACAGCAATTCTTTATTCCCGAACTCACACTGGCCGTCTACAAACACGTTCTGGGGGAATCCACATTCTCTGCCCAAAATCCACACTCCACTGGGCTTCTGTCTCCCAAAATATACTGTCTGACCCTAAGAACTCAAGAGGAACTCAGGCAGCAGGATACGCCCTATTCTAAAGGGGGAACACCCTAATCTCCTATTATGCTAAACCGGGGACACCCTAAACACAGATCCGCCCTGGTCCTTGAGCAAGGTCACCTTTCAGGAGTCCTTCCACTAGACAGCATGGGAGTACGCTGGCAAGGAAATTGTCATACCTACTTGGCTGATGGCTCCCAGCACTTCAGGTGCAAGAATTGGGAGTGTGACTCAGTGATAAAACATTGCCCTACTATGTGTGAGGCCCTGGCTTTGATTTCCCGCACTGAAAAAACAAATTCAGGTGCATAGAATCGTAACATGGAGTTGATGACACAGTTGTTTTTTCGGTCAATGTTTGGCCCTCTTTTGATTAACTGATTTACTTATTTTTCAAATAATATAAAAATTACTAATGAACTCATTTCCCATTACAGAAAATAAAACATTGACCCAACACCCTACATGATCTGACCTTCAGGGTCCTCATCTATTCCCATCCTCCTCCTTGTTTCTTTGATCTGAAATCTTTGAAGTTGCTCTTCCCATCTCTATGTATCTCTCATTCTGTTGAAGTGGATGCTCATCAGGGACCCCTCCTTAGCCAATGGCACAAGCCATTGTGGAAACAGTGCCAGGTGGGTGGTTTGTCTGGGGTGGTACACCTGCCAAACAGTAATGCAGGTGTCCTAAGCCAGCTCAGGAGGGCAGAAACCTCCTGTGGTGCAGAAGGGCAAAAGCTCACTAAGTCCTGATTTTTCAGGATGAATACAGGCGGTGAAAGCAGAGCCTCATGATCCTTCTGACCTTCTGGGCTTTCAGCAGGAGATGTCAGAGAAGTTCCACAGGGATAAGTGGCTATGGCAGCCAAGCCTTCATAGAACTGTCACTGTTTGACCTAGCCGTCTGCTCTTCCTTTCCATGTGCAGCAGAATTTGCCAACCACTGGATTGTGTGTCTAGTGACGGGGAATGTGAGCTGGGTTTAGACCATCGTGAGACAGGACTTTCTTTGACTCTCTCTTCATTTGACAATAACGTACTCCTTGCATACATTATGAGACTGGAGAGTTTGAGTGTTATTTCCCAAGATGATTATAAAATCAAAGGCAATTCACTTTTTCCAAGGTAGCGGTTACACAAATGGTACATCTGTCCTGATGCAGGGCTCTCAGCCCTATTGGACACATAAAGGAAAAAAGGAAAATAAAATGAACCCTCAGTACTTTCCCCTTCAAGTCCAGTGACTGGCTACTTAAACTCACATCTTGTATAAAATGAGAAACAAAAAAACATTTTCAAAAAGAAAAATAAAAGATATCATTCTTTTCCAATTCCAACCTCTCTTTTTCTCTCTGTAACCCCTCATAACTGAGTATGTGTGCATCTGTGTACAGCCTGTCCCCTGTACTCAATCTCCGGGAGATTGAGTGCTCCATGGGGACAGAGACCTGTGCTTGTTCGTCATTCTAAGTCCATGACCTAGGACAGAACTTAGCACATAGTAGGTGCTTGTTGCAGTTTGGGTTCTCTGGGAAGCAGACTACATGATGGAGTTTGACGTGCGTGACTTCTTCTGGTGAGCACCCTTGGGATTAGCAGCAATAAAAAGGAAGAGAAGGAGAGAGAGGAACAGGGAGAGGAGCTCTGTGGTTAGGTAATTGGGCAGTGGGCTGACCACCCAAGGCTTCCTTCCAGCAGCACTCCCAGGAGCTGAGGAGAACGTTGCTTCATTTCTGAGGGCAGGGATGTGCGGAGCTCCTCACAGGGCCAAACAAAGCATCCAATAAGGTGGTCAAACAAAGGAACTTACCATGATCCAAAAACAGGATAGATGGGGTAAATCCTCGTGATATGCAAGAGAGAAAGCAAGGCGGAGTCAGTTGAGTGAACCCCCATGCCCAAAGTCCTCTGTTTGCTCATTCATCCATTGCTTACTATAAACCAAGCCCTGTGCTGGATGCCATGAGCCGGTGACACTACAGACAGGTGCCCTGACCTCATGAAAAACAAGGAAACATAGCACAGACATCCAGGGGAGAAAGCAGTGTGTTATGACTTACACATGTAGAAACTGAGCTTACAGGGAAGAGAGAGGAGGGGCATCTCTCAGCTAGGGGAACACAGGGGAAGGGCTGAGGAAGACAGTAGGAGGAGGCTTTTAAAGCTTTTAAAGAGGAATAAGACTTTGTTGGCCAAAGGAGGAGGCAGTTGGCAGGAAAAGTGTTGTAGATGAAAGGTTCATATGTAGGAAATCCCAAGCCAGGTGGCCAAGAGTCTTCTCCGTGCTCTGGTATTGAAGGTTGGAGACTTCACTGCACATGAGTCCCTCAAAGGCCACCCAACCTGTGTCTTCAAGCCAATTCCTGAAAGAGCCTTTCCTCTTTGCTTGCTAACCCTACCGGCCTCGGGAGACAATTTTCGGCCGTTCTCTGTGACGTGTTCCACTTTGAAAACTGTGATGAGCCAGTAAATCCAATCATCCGAACTATAAAATAAGTCCATTGTGTTTGGGAAACAGAGTGTAATAGATACAGAAAAGACCATGCCTTTCTGATGAGAAACTGAAGGAGTGGTGGCTGAATCTGGCTAAAAGAAAGTTCCAAATCAAATAAATAGGCACAAAGCTCTTCACTCTTCTTAACCCTACAGATGAAGGAACCAGGCAGACAAAGGTGAAGAGATTTCTTCAAGGTCACACAGCAGAGCCATGTCAGAGGCGGAACTCAGTGAGGAACACACAGCCTCTGCGTCCTGTCAGTGACCCCCGAGACTTTTGCCAGAGCTCCCCAAAAGATGCTGCTGCCCTCTTTTTTGATCAATAGCAACAAGAGCCACTGGCCAACACATTTGCTGGGTCAAGTGGCAGCCCTTATCTAATCATGGCCACTGTAAAGAGGAATGACAGCACTGAGCTGGTTTAGAGTTCCTTTTCCTGTGGCTCATGAATGGCCAGCAGAGCAATAAACTATGGGCTTCATTGTTGGGGTAAGAGAATGATTTACAAGGCCCTGGCAGGGGTCACTGCTTTGGCTCTGACCAAAAAAGAAAAGACTCTAAGGCTGTGATTTCAGAGAGTGACAAACAGTTGTCACGTGAAACCATAGTTTCAGCTTGAAGTTCCAACTGGGCTTCGTGTTTTCCCACCAGTTATTTTCTGTTTGCCTAACCAGATCAAACTGAATAACCGCTTCCTGATAGGCTTCTAATACAGTCTTTCCCCGATCACACACACTGCTAGAAATGAACCCATCATTTCTTAAAGACCTAGATTACTCTGATTGTTCAACTGCAACCTCAGACATCGGCTTGGAATGTGTGGGTCCTCTTGTGACCAAAAGACCAAGATGAGAACTGAGTGCCAACAACCAAGTGTTAGACCAGCCTACAATCAGAACCATGATGCGAAATGACACTGTTAAAATTAGGCCTGAAAGATACAAAAGACTCATAGATAAAATCATACCAAATATGATCTCAGGCCTCCAAAAACTTAGAAACAGGTAAGATGTTTCTCATTTACTCCAGATTAATGACTCTTAAATAGTGAACAAAGGTTTAACTTAGTGGTAGGTTACATGACCTACATCCCCGGGTATGAGCCATTGGAATCTTTTACTCAAATTATGAGATTTCACATGGTTTATGTTTGGCTTAAAGCGCAGGCAGGAATCAAGTGACGCTTTTCTTTGATAATTATTATTCTGTTTGTCAAGATCTTCCATAATGTCCAGTTTCAAGATGAAATGTGGGTGAACTGAGACTTTAGAGAATTACACCGAGTTTCAAATCTCATCACCAATAGATAAGCCCAGCTAGTATTAGACCAAGCGGAAGAGTGACACAACTATTGTGGCTGTGCAGTGGACCTGAAGAGTCCCTGTGGCCTACGACTAGGTCATCAGATAACTAGTAGATATGTTTTTGTTTTCCCTGAAATCTGTGACAGCTGATCCCTATGGGTCACACTTTGGAGTTTAATGTCATTCATCAGTGCCATCCTCCCTGTCATCCATTTCTCCATGCCCAACTTTGTCAAATGGTCTTTTTCAAAGGAAGGTTAACAAGGCCAGTAACTTGTACCTTCTTCGTGTACCAGTCACCTGTTCTTGTCATTCTTCACCTGGCTACAAGCCTTATCAACTCATTCACTTCTTAGTATCAAGATTCAGCCAAGATGTGTCACGTTGGTGATGGTGGTGGATGGGGTGTGCCACCGTGGGTGACATATATGGTCTTGCTTCATCCCAAAAGCAACGGTATGCACTTGTATTTTACAGGTGAGGAAATGAGAAGAAGAAGCAGTGAATGACTTGGTGGGCAGGGACCAGATGAATATGGAACCCCATAAGCCATGAGGGATCCCATACGCCAGCTGTAGTCAGAAACCACTGGAGGGTTTTCAGCAGGGACACGATGTGATGTGCTTTACTGCTGTCAGTCACGGTGGCTGCTACCGTGTCAGGTATAAGAGTGGCATCGGGGAGCCAGAGAGGTACTTCAGGAGAGAGTTCTTAGCCTGCTGTTGCCCACAGCTAATCAATGATCCCCACTCTTCCTGCATCTGAGAGTAAACAGAGAAAGCGTTGGCGTTGTCTGATAGCAAGATGCCAGTTTTTCTCTGACATCCCCTCCACCCATTTCTGCTTGGGCACCCTCTGGGTACAGTACTTGAAAGCAGATTGACAGGGCCAGATGCTATCAATCTCCTGCCCTTCTAGAGGCCCCCAGGCCAGAATACCTCTAGAGGTCCAGATGCTAGATAGCCTGCCTTTTGGGGGGGGGAGTGGGAGTGGGGGAGACAGGAATTATGAGATGTGGTGGTACGGGGGCAAGTGGCATATGGAAACCAAAATGGGCGAGAGTTAGCTGTTCTGACCATTGGAAGAGAGGGGAGGAGAAGAAAGAAAGGCCCGGAGAGTGCCTAATTTTACCAAAGATTTTTTATGAGGCCACCAATCTAGGAACTGTGGAAATAATGAAAGAGGCTTTGGGGTTTAGTCCTACTTTTACAATCCTTCATAAATGCTTTAGGGGGGCAGATTCTGCTTCATGAAGAAGACTACATTTCTCTCTGCTCTCTCTTTCCCTCAATCTCCCTAGTGCCCCTCTCTTCTCTCTCTCTCTCTCTCTCTCTCTCTCCCTCCCTCCCTCCCTCTCTCCCTCTCTCTCTCTCCCTGCCTCTCTCCCTCCCTCCCTCTCTAGCTGAACAACTTTTGTTCTGCAGTGCAGCAGATTTCAGGATGATTTTCTGTTTACATGTTTAAGTCACTTCCTCCACCAAAATGAAGCCTCTTGAGAGCAGAAGATTGGATTTTATTTATAGTTGTACCCCTTGGGGTGCTTGGTGCACCAGTCACAGACTGATGACCGAGTCACAGACCAACTGATGCCAAGGTCTCCCCTCTATTAGATGGAGTGTTCATTCTGCCTTCAAGGTTTGTTGGGAGGATTAGATTAGATGGGTGTGATGCTTCCTTCAGTGAGTTTGTGAACCTGAATTCATAGGGTTTCTTCCACCGTCATTGGGTCATTTCTGCCACCAGTTATTTGGGTTGGGTAGAAGTGGCTTCAAGTCATCTGTGTCTAAAACTGTTCTTTGGGAGGGTGGGTACCTTGCTTGTTTGGGGAGGCCATAGCAAAATGGGGCAACCAGATTTTCTGGTGGGGCTGTCAGCTCTGGGATCGATTACATTGGGCCAGCAATTCTGAATCTAATTGCTAGCCTCTTACCCGGATGTTGGCCTCCCCATAGTAAGTCTTTCCTATTAGGTGTCCACAGTCCCCGAGGACAGCCGTGTTTTCAATCAGCCGTCATTTGTTGAATGAGCACCAGGGCATAAAGCATTAAGTGAGGGACTGTGAGGGAGACCCAAAGAATCCCCCTGTCTTGAGTATTTTCTACATACCTAACTCTGAGCTAGACTTTTTTACACACTTTATTCTTTTCAAACATGAACAGAGCAGTTTCTGACCATAAGGAAAAAAAAAAAACACTATTATTTGTGGAAACAAGATACATCCACACAAAAGGACAATGAGTTATTCCAAGTGTATGGCAACTGAAAATCAGAACAGTAACAGCAGTGAGAACTTAGAAGAAGGGGTCACTAGTAAGACGTGAGGTCACAGAAGTCTTCAAAGGGAAGAATGTGTTCTAACACGGACCTTGAAGGATGGACGGAGGAAAGAAAAGGAGTTCGTCTCTTAGGAATATTACTGAGCAAATCTAAAAATAAGAATGAATCCTAGTTGTGCCCAGTGGACAGTGCGGATCCCACATAGAAACAGATTCAAATGTCTAGTTGGGTACTTTTAAAATTTGCTTCATTTTGTAACACATTTTGGATAGTTTTTCTTATCAGTACATATCAGCTTCCCTGTTCTTCTTTGAAGCTTCATAGTATTCTATTATATAGATTACTATACTTATTCATTAGACTCTAGTGGTTGGACATTAAAGTTGTTGCCAGTCATTTGCTATTAAAAAAATACTACAGCAAATGACCATGTCCATGTGCCATTTTTTTGGGGGGCGGGGAATACATTCATTGGCTAAATCTCCAAAAGTATAATTACTGGGTTAAATAATTTGTGCATTTGTAATTTCTTTAACTATTTCTAAATTGTCCTCTGTCAGGTTAGTCCCTCCAATGATATATGAAAGTGCCTGTTCCCCCATTGCTTTGCAAAATAAGAGTGTTCACAAACCTGATGCATTAACATGGTGTCTCAATTTAGTTTTAATCTGAATTTATCTTATTATAAATGAGATTGAGCTTGTTTTCATATATTTTTAAAAGGCAACTGTACTTTCTTTATGGTGCTCATATCCTTTACCCATTTTTTTATTGGGCCATTGGTCTTTTTTATATTTCATAATAAGGAAATTTGTATAAAGAATTTTTTATTTTAGAAACCTAATCCTTTGTGGTCTGAACTACAAACACTCCGTTTGCCATTTTTCTTCTGATTTTGCTCATTGCGTGAGTTATTTATTTATTTCTTCCCTATAACCCGCCATCCCAAAAGTTATTGACTCGGAACAATAACCATTTATTTGCTCATGATGTTATGGTCTGGCCTGGGCTCAGCTGAGACAGTTCATCTCTGTTCCACGAGGTGTCAGCTGGCCTCCCTTAAGCATTTAAAGTCAGCCAGTGTTGCTGACCTCACCCATCTGGTGGCTGACTGCCAGTAGAGTAAGGACAGTAACTAGTCATATGTCACTCATCATCCAGCAAGATAATCTAGAAACCTTCTCAGGGTGGTCACAGACAGGTTTAAAAAAAAAATAGCAAGAGGGCCTGTACCCGTGTCCACACGTCGCCAAGGAACACGGCTAAGGCTGAGGTCAGGGAGTACACGAAGGGAAAAGATTTGTGGTCATTTTTGCAATCTACTGCACATATGGGGTTTGTTTCAGTGTAACTTTTGCTTTTTATTTTCTCTTATTTTTCAGTGCTGGGGATTGAACCCAGGGGTTGCACATGCTAGGCAAGTGCTCTACCCTACAATATCCCCAGCCCAATTTTATATAATTTGTCCATGCATTCTTCATTTTGAGTCGTTTTTTTAACTTAGAGCATTATAGTTATACATAGTAGTTGGGTCTGGCCTTCCCTTCATTCCTTTATTTATTTTTAATTGGTACTTTCCACACATACTTCAAGGTGAAATTCCTTTTGGTACATTGATATATGCATAGAACACGACTCTGTTAAATTCAGTCCGTATTTCCCCCCTTTCCTCTCCTCTCTCCCTTCTTCTCATTCTCGACTCCATTGATCTTCCCTATATATTTCCCATATCTCACCCCCACAACAGTGCCTTCTGTCCCTTATTTTGCTCTAGCTTCCCCATACGGGAGAAAGCATCTGACCCTTGAGTTTCAAGACTGGCTTATTTCATTTAGCATGATTTTTCTCCATTTCTACGCATTTACTGGCAGATGTCATTATTTCATTCTTCTTTATGGCTGAGCAAAACCCCACTGGGGGTATATATATATATATATATATATATATATATATATATATATACCACATTTCCTTGACCCATTCATTTATTGATGGGTATCTGAGCTGATTCCATAATTCGGTTGAGTCATATATTTAGGAAGCCCTTCCCCACTCTAAAGTTACAAAGCTAATTACTATTTCACCTAGTGCCTCTACGGTTTCAATTTTTACATTTAAACATTGATATACTTGGGATTTGTCTGGTATTCACTCACATTTTCATACTTATATTTCTAAAACCTTTTTTTAGTGTTGGAGATTGAATTCAGGTCTTGTGTATGCTAAGAAATGCTCTACTCAACTGTACTGAGCGACATTCCCAGCCCTAGATTCATATTCTATTTTATTTTTTTTGGTGTTTCATAAAGGGAAATCTTTTATTTTTTTATTTGTTCTTTTTAGTTATACATGACAATAAAGCATATTTCCACATACCTATTATACACACATAGAATATATCTTATTCTAATTGGGATCCCAGTCTTGTGGTTGGTGTGGAGATTCACTGTGGTGTATTCATATATAAGCATAAGAAAGTTATGTCAGATTTATTCCACCATCTTTCCTATTCCTATCCCCCTCTCTCCCTTTGTCTAATCCACTGAACTTCTATTCTTCCCTCCCCTGACCCTTAGTTGAGTGTTAGCATCCAGATATCAGAGAGAACATTTGATCTTTGGTTTTGGGGGATTGGCCTATTTCGTTTAGCATGATAGTCTCTAGATCCAACCACTTACCAGCAAATATCATAAAGCTGTTCTTTTTTTAAGGATGAATAATACTCCATTGTGTATATATACACCACATTTTCTCTATTCATTCATCTGTTGAAGGGCACCATGGTTGGTTCCATAGCTTAGCTGTTGTGAATTGAGCTCTATACATGTTGATGTGGCTGCATCACTGTAGTATGCTTATTTGAATTCCTTTGGATATATACCTAGGAGTGGTATAACCAGGTCAAATGGTTCCATTCCTAGGTTTCTGAGGAATCTCCATACTGCTTTCCAGAATGGTGGCACCAATTTGCAATCCCACCAACAACCTATATTTATGCTCTTAACTAAACCATTATTCTCTATTGGGCAAGTTTTTTTGTATCAGTCAGGATAAGGAAAGTTGTGCCCACTAACAAACACCCCTACATCTCAGTAGCTTTTAACAAGAAAGGTTTTTCCAAGCTCATCCTATAGCCCATTGTGGTACTAAACTCCACTCCATGTCAACTTCCTCCAGGATCTAGGCTACTGAGCCTTCCTCAATCTAGAACTTGGAGTCTTCCACAGAAAGAGAGAGGTCATGACCAAATGCATACACGTCTCACAACTTCCTCTCAGAAGGAACACGTGTCCCTCCTACACACATTTCCTTGGCTCAAGGGAGTCACATGACCGATCCTGTCTTTAGTGGGACATGGAAGCGTAATCCTCCCCTGAAAGGGGGCAGAAAATATCTGAGAACATTTCAGTCCTCCATCATTGTCCTCCGTGATGATGTGCAGCTGAGGAAGGTCACCATGGAGCCTGAAGCAGGCTGGGGATCCCATCTCCCCGGTGAAGCCAGCACCCCCCCAGCAAGGCCTGCAGCTGTGTGTGTCAGAGCCGTGCTACCCACACCAGCCTCCCTCCCTTGTCCTGCGGCCTGCTCAGAGCAGAGGGCATGGAGTCGTGTGGGGCAGCGCAGTGAAAAACGGGAGAAAGACCTGGCCTCACCCAGGGGACTGTTAGGGCTTGACTTCTGTCCCACCGTCTTAGTTCAGGTGGACACCACATAATACCACAGACGTAAAGTGCTTATGTCTCATAGTTCTAGAGTCTGGGAGTCCATCCCTGGGGTAGGAGCACTGTCAGGTCCTGCTGGGGGCCCACTTCTGAGAAGCAGACTGCTCACTCACTGTTTCCTCAGGTGGCAGAGACAGGTCAGTGAGCCCATCGAAGCCCCCTTTACAGAGGCACCGATCCCAGTCTAATCGGCTCCCAAAGACGGCACACTCCCGTGCCATCACATCAAAGGTTAAGATTTTAAGATACAGGGGCTGGGGCTATAGCTCCGTGATAGGACACTTGCCTCGCACGCACACGGTTCTAGGTTCAATTCCCAGCGTCACAGAGAAAGACATATGGATGGGGGGACCACAAATATTCAGTCCATTGTACCCACCAGAAAGAAATATGGAAGTCTTAACCACCTCAGAGTGAGGCCTTCTTTGGAGACGGTGTCTGGGCTAACTAGAGGTAATCAAGTTACAATGAGGTCATTTGGATGGATCCTCATTTTATATAAAAAGAGATCTTCTATAAAAAGGGAAAATTTGGAAACAGAGACAAATAGAGAGAGAAGATGATATAGGAGAAGATGAACATCTAGAAACCAAAGAGAGAAGCCTTGAATGGATTCTTTCCCCACAGCCTTCAGAAGGAGCAAAACGTACCTTGATTTTGGACATCTAGTCTCAGGGATTGTGCCCTAATAAATGCCTGCTGGTGAAGCCAGCCATTTGGTAGTACTTTGTTAAGCACCCCCAGGAAGTTAACACAGGGCCCGACTCCAGTTGCTTGGTAGGGGATGCCTGGCTGCTAACTTAGCAGGATTTCTGGAGCCACACTCAGACTAACCCAGGACCAGTCAGTAATGCTGTGCATGAATATGGGGTGGGGTAGTAAGGCACTGGGAGTCAGTGGGCAAGGGATCACACCCAGGCTTCAGCACAGTGGTGACACTAAGGCTTACACAAACTTGTGAACTGGTGAAGGCCTGGGTGGGCTGCCAGGAATCTATGCCTGAGGGCTTTGTGCTGAAGGATGAAGGACTGAGGGTGGGGGGTGGATGGAGAGGAGGCAAGGCATCCAACTCCTATGCTGGTACCCCTCTTGGCCAATGATGAAGGAGCAGCCCTCCCCTAAAGAGAAAGCACCCATAACCAACAGAAGAAAGTCAAAGCCTCAGATAAAATGATAGCTCCATATGTGGACTAGAGGTCAGCACCCCTTTCTATTAGCTTTTTTGAAGTTTGCTGAACTACAAGTTCTGTTCTTCTCAAATCTTCTAAGTATGATAAGATTTCTTCTTTAAATGTGTTTGTGTGGTTGACAACAATTAATTGAAGTTTTCAAGCTATCTAATAGAAAAAAAATATATCTAGTAGAGGACTGGGGATGTGGTTCAGTGATAGAAAATGTGCCCAGCATGCATGAGACCCTGGGTTCGATCCAGCACTACAGAAAAACAACAAAACAGAACAAACAAGCGAACAACTCAAAATATCTAGTAGAGAAGATTTTGAATATTCCCAACACAGTGGAATGAAAAATGTCTAAGGTGATAGATTCAACAGTTACCCCAATATGATCATTACATACTGCATGTATGTGTTAAAATATTATACCACAACCTATAAATACAGGCAACTACTGTTAGAGTCTGTAAACAAGTCTGGATGGCGCCTGGCCAAATGCCAGAGGGAGTGGTTTGTGAAGTAACAAAAGCGAGCCATTAAGTGTGGAGATTCCTGATTGGTTGACTGCTGTATCTAGTTTATGCTAATTAAGATAAGCTGTGCAAAATGTATAAATACCTCTGTTATCCTACAATAAACGGCTCCTATTCCTGCTGCATCAACGTACACAAGTTATTCGTCACCCCCCGGATATTTTGCTGCAGCCGACCTGTGGCAAACTACTATGTGTCAATTAAAAATAAAAATATATTTTTTAAAAACTTTTCTTCTTTAGTAGAGTATTGTAAGATTGCAAAACCTTGCTAACCACAGGTAATATTTAGAGAGGGTCTCATATTATACTCATGTATTAAAGAGAGCCTGAAATATTTATGAAAAGGTACAGAGCATGATATCTTTCTTCTAATAGGTGATTACCCCTTTTTATTACTTTTCTATAGGCAGATTTAGTAACAAACTTTTGTTTTAGTTCTGTGGCATTGATGAGTGGGCCTGCTTGTGTGCATAGGTGTGTGACATGCATTAGCATACTGGGTGCTATATGGAACACCATTATCAGTTTGGAAGCAAGATAGCTCTATGGTGTAGATATTAGATAGAATTCTAAGGCCAGGCAATAGATATTAAGATGACATCAGAAGTGACTCAGAAGAAGTGACCATGAGAGAGAAACAGAACAGAATAAGGTGGAAGAAGAGTGTATCAGTCATCTATTGCTTATGTAACATGTCAACCCAAAATGTAGTGGCTTGAAACAACCACCATGATTATTTGAGTCAGTGATAATGTCCAGGCTTGAGTGGGTGATTCTCCTGACCTACAGTCATTCATGTGGTTGCAGTCAGCCGACAGGTCAGCTGGGGGCTGATATTTATAGGGATCTCAGTGGCACGGGCTCATCTTTGTTCCACTCTTTTACATGGTAGCAGTAGAGTCCTCAGTGGCTGGAGAGGTCCAGCCTCTGCTTTCCCTGGCATCCCCTTTGATAAAGTTCCAGTGGCCAAGTCCCAGGTCCCTGTGGGCAGCGGCTATCCAAAGGCACCGGTACAGGAAGGAGGGACTCCTAGGGTGCCCTTAGTGGAAGAATCCTCCATAGTTTACTCTTCTGAAAACTTTTGTGTCATATCCTGAGAATGCCAGACATACAGCTTGTAGATGAGCCAGAGATTTTGCCTTAGAAAGTAGGTTCAAGAGCTAGTGAAATCTCTGTTGTTTTCATTACTATGACCCCATTTATACCCACAGGCAAGTAAGTCTTGAGAAAAATGGAATAAATTTGACCTTGAATAAATCCCTTAATCTATGAGACTTAGATTACCACTTGTAAAACCCTCCACAGGGTGATGGTGAGGATCCCAAGAGCTCGGGGTCTTTTGCAAAATGCATAATAAGCCACACTTGTGGCTGCTGTTCCTATCACAGCCAGAATATTCTGTCATTCTGGGGAATTTTAAACCTGGTTGGTACACAGGAAAATGTCCAGATTCACAAGGAGAAAATGAAGAGCTCCAAATGACTGGGCTATTGAAATATAAAAACAAACAAAAAAAATTCATGAGAGGACATTTTGATTCTAGCTATATTAAATGTGTGTGTGTGTGTGCGCGCGTGCGTGCGTGTGTGTGTGTGTGTGTGTGTGTGTGTGAGAGAGAGAGAGAGAGAGAGAGAGAGAGACCCTCTTTTCCTGAGATCAAAAGGGATTTATATTTGTTTCAGACATCTTCTTTACCTTTCATCCTAATCCTAAATCGCTCCTCTATTTTAAATGCAGCTTGTTCTCTCCTGCCTCTAATAGTGTCACTCCAGCTCGCAGGACATCTCCTCCAGAAGTGTTTGATTGATCACACCCCAAGTTGATCTCTGCTCACACATCCATCAAGTGTTCCCGAGTCCTTTTTATGTCTGGATTGGTGCTAGGACTTGGTGACAAAAAAAGATGAATGAGACAGAGTTTTTATCCTCCAGGAACTCACAGACTAGCAATGAGATAGATGCATGAGCAGGAAATTGTACTACTATTATGTGCTCTGAAAGAAGATTTGCATTTATTCTACAAACGTTTAATGATGGCTTCCTCTGTACCTGCCTTATCATGGTGGAAGATACAAAGACGAAGAAGACACGTTTTCTAATTTAGGGTGTACCTTGGGAAGGAGACAGACCCACAGCCACAGGTCAGGAACACAGAGGCCATTACCAGGTTAACATGGGAACCCAGAGCGGGGCACCTGCCAGATAGAACTGGTTGGGAAAGTTCCCCATAGATCTTACACAAAACAAGAAAAACACCAGGATGGATTCCGGGTGGAGAGAGGAACCTGTATAAAAGGTAGAGTGGCCTGGGAGAGCAGGACATTTTGGAGACACCCAAAGCAGCTCAGCATTAGCTGATCACAGAATGAGAAAGGGGGACACTAGAGAAATCCAGAGAGGCAGGCAGAGGACAGACCACATATGGGGAAGCAGTCATCAGATTTGCATTTTAGGAAGACCACTTTAGCCGAAGTGGGTAGACTGGCACTAAACAGGGGCAGGCCAGGGGTGGGACAATGAGGTCGATAAATTAAATAATTTTAATAAATTAAATTGAATAACTGAATTCAATTTGGAAATGGTAAGTGTTGAATTTAGGCCTTGCTTTGGAGGAGAGAGAGAAGGGATGGATTTAGAGGCATAAGAAAGTGTTATGGGCTGAAATATCTCTCAAAAACTCACGTTCAAGTCCTAACCCTGAGGACCTCAGAATGTGGGTGTATGTGTAGTGGGGGCTTTCAGAGAGGTGACGACGTTGTTAAGGCCATTAGGTGGGCCCAACTCGGCTGGTCCAATATGTTTTTCTAGGAAGGGGACAGTAGGACCTACACAAGCACAGAGAGAAGAGCCTGCGAGCAAAGACACCGGAAAAAGACAGCCCTCTACACACCAAGGAGAGGCCCGGGGAGAAACCAAGCCTGCCAACGCCTTTCTGTCACCTAATCGTCATCCTTTGTCACGGTGGCAGAACAAAAAAGCCAAGGAGCAAGAACCAGGGGATGTGGTGATCCCAGAGATGCGGGAGCAAGGAGAGAGGGAATAAAGGGCAACTTTGAGGCTTCTGACTTGTACAATGTAGTGCTGGGGCCCAAAGAATGACACCCCAAAATACTACGTTTGGCTGCGCTAAGGACTTAGGACCTAAGGGGGAGCTCGTCCTGCTTCTGCCTATCCAGGCCGAAGAAGAGACTCTGGAATCCCTTATCTTCATTAGGAACAGCGTGAAAAGCGACCCAACTGCCCTCCCACCCTGAGGCCCCATTATCTAACTCCCATTATCTGAAAGAAGAGGAGGAATGTGACCGCACCAGGACAGGCTTCCCCTGGGAGATACAGTCTTCCCTCAGGCACATTCAAATTCCTTAGAGACTGTCTTGGGGACCATTAATTTCCCTAATCATCACTCAACAGCATTCAAAACTGTCTACACTTCCCTCCATAGAGAAAGGGGTCAATCGAGTTTTTGAATGACGTTAAGTGGGTAGTCGATCACACTCCCGAGGTTTTCCCTGATGCTATAGTTTTCCCCTTTTGCACATTAATGAATGTGTATTCCTTTTCTCCTATTTAATTTTTGTCAGTTTATTCCAGTGACCCTTCAGTGGAGAAGCGTCCCTTTACCTCTCTGTAACAGGGGTTTGCTTGATGCCTGGACTCTGTCCCTTGTGGCTTTGAAACTTAACATGTTTTTTCTTTTTCCCCATCTCCTCCTCCCTGATCTTCTTTTCCTTGAGCTTCTCCTTCGTGACCTCTCCTACCTAATCTCATTTTCTGTGAATCACCTCTGAAAAAGCCCCCTGCTCCTGCTGATGGGGAGAATAACAGCCTTTGGGACGGCAGTCCCCTGGGTCTCTCCTTTGCTAGCGAAGCAATAGACTGTCTTTTTTCCTTTTTCTTAAAACCGTGTCCTCGCTATTGGATTGGCAGGGGGATCAGGACGGAGGTTTGGCAACATCTACACGAGCATGTGATGCTTCTGTGTTCCCAGGGGTGTGACCAGGAGGAACGGCAGGATTGGAGATGGTGATGCTTTCCCAGAAGGACAGCCAAGCGGAGATGTCCACTGTACAGGCCCAGTCGGGAGGCATGAGCTGGGGATACGGACGGACGTTGGCATCTCCAGATACAGGGGTGGCTTTAGCAGATCAGCTTTTGAGGTTACCCAAGGGATATATATGCTAAGACAAGAAAGGGCAGGAGGTAGAACTGTGGAGAAGCCCATCACTTATGAGAGAGAAGGAAGGTAATTTGAGCACAAGAAAAAAGGGGAGGCTTTGATGGAGGTTCTCAGAGAGGAATAATGTCAAGAGTATCCATAGAATCTCACCAGTGCTGGAAAAATGATGCTTTTGAGTTCTCCACCCCCGCTTGCTCTCTCTCTCCACACACACACACACACACACACACACACACACACACACACAGGTTTGCTTTGCACCACTTTACCCATTATTTTATGTGCACTACTGTTCAAGTTTTGGAGTTGGGTCCAGAGTTATATCTATTTCTCCAGAGGAGGCAGAATGTTTTTCTCTGCCAAGTTATGCCCACCCTCATGATTGGTGGGCTCCTTCAGTCATCTTTCTAACAGAAGCTGCCCCTTGGCTCTGTCCTCTCCCACTTGGGGGGCTCTGTGCTGGTTCATCTTGGCTTTTCCTCCAGGCTTTCCTTGGACCTTCCTCTAGTGATGACAGATGGCTGGAGAAGTTGTTTGTGGTGGGTCTGCAGAGGAGCGTTCCTATGCCTTTGGCCAGAATGAATAGTAACTACAGAAACCATTGCTCCCAAGACCCCCAGCTTGCCCAAACCTGGAAGGATCCAGTCTGCTTTACAGTTTTCAGGGTACGGTTCTTGACTCATTCTGTGGGAAATGAAAGGCAAATGGATCCCCTCTCAAACCAACCAGCCTGGGAAGAAATGTGCCAAGAGAGGTACAGTGATTTTCCTGAAGCCACGTGAGGTTCGGGCCTGACTCTGTTGGACTGGAAAGATCTTTCCACTATGCAACCACTCTCTTCTCTGAGGTCCTCCCACTGCCCAGTCCTCCTCTCCTCCCCAGCTCTACTCTATGGCTGCTCCGAGAGCCCAACGCTGGAATGATTATACGGAAGGCCTGGAGCACCTTCGCTTGACACAAATTCTTTTTCTTATTTTGGCGAGTGCTGGGGATTGAATGCAGGGTCTCCTACATACTAGGCAAGGGCTCTCTACTGAGCCATCTTCCCACCCCTGGAGGACCTTTACTCTAAACAGTCACAAAGAGTCATGAGCATTTCCCATCTAAATATGGAGGAAATATATGAAGAGAGCAAGCTTGATGCCTACATCCTGTGCAGGTGGAAACCTGAATGCTGGGTGAAAGGTCAGAGATCATTTTTGCAAACTCATCTTTAACAGCAATAGTCCCATGTAATGTATATTTGGTGTCCTTTGGAATTTTAAAGAGAAAAAGAAAGAAAGTTTTTTTTTTTGTTTTGTTTTTTTTAAGAGGCCCTTCCACCTTCTCACTGAAATAAAACCGGAAGAGATTTGTCCACCCTGAGCAGTCTCTGGGACCCAAGGTGAGCTCAGTCTGGAGTGACAAATTCCGTACCCTTGTCACTTGAACTCGTGATATTTCTGAGGTCCTGCAGTATGAATCACTTCCATGAGAGACCCTTTCAGCAGTGACCCAATCTCTGTCTCAGTGCCAGCTACCCGGCAGCGATGGGGGACTTCCAGCTTCCTGGTACAGCCTGACAATGGGCTGTTTCAGGTCTTTCTAATTTTGAGGTTATGTCTCCTTCTCTAGAGCTCCCTTTTACAGCGAAGAGGAGAAGACCTGTGTAAAATACAAGCCCTGAAGCAGGGGCCTGGGAAACGTTTTCTTCTCACCCTCTCACCAGGTCAGGCCTTGGAAAGGCAGCTCTGGCCCTTGGCTTCCCTGGCTGGCTGCGAGCAGGCGGCCACAGGCAATTCTGTGCAGCAGAGCTGTTTCCTCATACCTCAGTGCAACCCTCCCGGCTTGCACTATTTAAGGCCAGCACACTGCAACTGGCTGTGAGTCACGGCACCCAGGAGGGCAGCTGCAGCTCCATTCATCCCCAGCCCCAATCGGGGGAGGAATCTTCCCTTGGCCATGGCTTCCCTGGGGCAGATCATCTTCTGGAGGTAGGGTACTCGTCTCTCTATCCTTACAGGTTAAGAATAGGAGTGAGGTCTTTGGGGGGTGCTGAGAACTGTGGGGTTGTTCCATAGGGTCCCATCTTATCTTTTTCTGATCCAGTATTAGGCTTGTGGGAGCCTTGCTGGACAAGAGCCTAACTGGACTAAAAAGCTACTGAGGGCATCCGTTCTAGGTCAGGGAGGTTTCTCTAGACTGAGGAGAGTGTGTACCTGGCTGGGGGCTCCACTGAGACATTAGGGTCTGAGCACTTTGGAGGCACTGAGCAGGGCTGCACGGAGCTGCTTGGTGGGCTGGAAGGGAATCCATGACCGGTGATGGGTGGGACACAGGAGACCCTCTAAACAGCCCTGAGGATGAAGGTGAGCGTGATTTGACTCTTCCCTGTGGATGTAATTTCTCTGAGCAATTCACACCAACGTCCCTACATCACCCCAGCTTAAGGATGAGGTTCCAGGTTTTCCTGGGAGAAAGTTTCCTTGGAGGGGAGACACAGGCAGCAATAGCAGCTGCTAACTCCTCAGAAGTGAAGAAAGAAGCAAGTTCCTCCCCTCCCCTTGATTCCAGAAGTTGTTTGAAGAAGCCTCCAATTTCTGTTTTATTTTTCTAATGAAAAAATAATTTTTTTTCTATTTTTTGTTAGAAAAAAATAAAGCAGACTGAAGTTGGGCCCCCTCCCCCTAAAATGGAGAGCAAATTCCTCATGCTGAGAGTCAGTGCAAGGAAGAAAAGAAGGAAGGGATGGAGGGAAGGAAGAATAAAAGGGAATCCAGATCAACCTTGGAAAGTTTGTGAAGGGACTGAGAGGACAGCATGGCTTCCCAGAGGAGCCTAGAAAAGTGTCTTTTCTTTGAAGCAGGATGCCTGCTCCATCGCTCCTGTTCACCTGAAACCACCAGCCCTGCTGCAGGGGTGGCAGAGACTCGGTAGCATCCTCCGAACCTGGCAGCACTCTGCTCCAGCAGACCCTAGAGAAGCAGCAGGTAGTGATGGTGGGCTTCCATCCAGAATGTCCACAAGACGCACCTGCATCAGAAGAGCTAGTGTTGTGGGAGCTTATAGTAGGTGCCTCACAGAAGGGTCTACTTTGAGCCTCACTATCCCATTGTGAAAAGTTGAGTCCTTTGCTCAAGCCCTAGTGGCTATGTGTAAGGGCTTTAAACCCGATTGCACCCTAAAACCCTGTCCTAGGCTCGCCTCTGCTCCCACTGCCCCTGCTGCTCTGCCTCTCCCCTCCTCCATTCCTCCAGTTTTGGTCCCATGGATGGGAAACATGCAAGTGGCTTTGTTGTTTCAGGGACCTTCGTGTGGGCTTTCTAATAATACACTGCAACCAGTCCGACTGGTTTTGCTGGAGGATTAGCAAGAGGTGGGTGTTCAAAATGCAGATCCCCCACCCTTTAGAGACCCATTGGAATCCACAGAGGCTCCTCTTGTTGGCCCCAGTTGTCTCCCTAGCTATTTGTGCTCTTGGTGGTTGCAAAAGCAGGGACAAGCCACAAGGGTGGCAAATTCTTTGTGCAAAGGAGTCACTGGGAAAGGAACAATGAACAACTTCAGTGGGACGCAGGATCTAGGAAGCCTGTCCTAGGGATGCAGATGGAGTGTGCGTGGGGGGAGAACCCAGTGTTCTCTCTCGGCCATAACAAGCCCTCTCTCATTGCCATAATTTCATGAATCAATAACATTATCTCTCATGGAGGGATCCTGGAACCTTCAAATGGAGACGTTCCGTGGGCAACAGAAGGCATGAGGCTGAAATTACTAGAAGAAGTCAGGACTGGGGATAGAGATCTGAGCTCACAGGCAGGGAATGGTCATATGGAGTGTCTTCTAAGGAGAGCACAGAGAGGAAGAGAAGCTGCGGTGGGGAAGTGAAGAACACCAACATTTAAGGGTGAGTGGAGGACACTGGGGCTAAGTGGGGAGAGGGGTAGGAAGAGATCAGAATAGAGAAGTCAGAAGTCATGGGTGTCAGTAGAGCAGCGTTGCATGGAGCACCTGGGACTGATTCTTCATGAAACTTCCTGGTTTCATTGGAAATCATCTGTGACAAGGGGATTGATAAATCAAAAGAAGGAAGCTACTAGGTCGGAAAAAAGAAGGTTATCTTTGTGCCAGACCAAAAGTGGGTAAAATAGAGTGGGAGGGAGACTTGAACAAAGGAGGCTCACAGAGCTGTGCTCTGGGATCTTGTTCTCTCATTTTTTCCACATTTTTCGAGCTAGCACCTGGCTCAGACATCTCAGATCTTGAGGGCCAGAGAAAGTAGTGGCAACACCGTGCAAATTGTCTGGGCCTGGGGAGAGCTCAACACAAGTCACGTAAATGGGGCCCAACTTTCAACCTCTCTGAGCCTACAAAACCTGAGCCTTCGGGGCCTTCAGCCCATTTCTTAAACATGAAGGCAACTTGGAAAATGGAATAAATTGTGCATTGGAATGAATTCCTAAATAGGTGGCACCTTGTTTCTGCCCCTTCGAGGGTATGTTATCTTCTGAGCGTGACGCTCTTCCCTGTCCCTACCTGTCGCAGGCCTCTCATCTCAACATTCAGCTCAAATGCCACTTCGGCTTTGCAGTCTACCTGAATATTTCTAGTTGACATTAATTGCCCCTTTTATGTTCACAGCCATGAATATCTGTTCCTGGTGCCCATCAGTTTCTCTCACTAGGGTTAGCTTCTTCAGGGTCTGTACTCTGTCTTGCTCACCGTTGTAGGGAGGTGGTGTTGCCTTAGGGCTACACATCTGGGGTCTGGGATTAGGCTATCTGGTTTCATATCTCTATGAGATTCAATTTCCTATCTATAAAATGGGACCGATTATAGTACCTAACTGCTAGGGTTGTGGGAATGACATGCGGAATTTAGGTGCCTGGTACATCCTGAAAGCTCTGTTAACTATTGCTCTCCTCATTATTTGAAAATCTCTCTACAGTTCTCAGTACTCTCCAGAAAAATTTAACAATTCCATGACCCCACTGGTTTCTCCGCCCTAGTGAGGGCACACCATAAATTAACTGCCACGGGAGTCTCTCAGAGCAATTAGTACCTGCAAAATGCTGGAGAACATTCACAGAATTCTCCAGATTCTAATTTTGAAAAAAAATAAAATAAAATCCATGCTCCCTCTCAGTCTAAGACTCTGAGGCTCAATAATTCTCTAAATCCGAGGATGCCAGGGCTGAGACTCTATTAAATGTCTGGCTCTGCCCGCATCGAGCATTAAGAAGTGGTGGTGAAGACTGTCAAGATAGGTAAGGTAGCCTGGGAGGTCATTTTATGCATATCTTATCATCTAGATCCTCTGATGAGGTGCTGTCTGTCAAGACCTAGAGCAACAGCCTTTGGGGTGCAGTTGGAGCTATGGAACTATGACCAAGCACTCAATCGTGGTTCATTAGCTAAACTGCTTCACACTCTTAATGATCTCCATTTCGTAGATGCAAATGTTGAGGCAAGATCATTTTCTCAGTGTTTTCCCAGCAAGACAATGGCGGGAACAAACACATTCCTACCTCTTCCTCTATACTGACTTTTATCAGAAAACTATCTTTCTGATCAGTTAGCTCTGCTTCATCTTCTGCCACTTAAAGCAGAACCCAATTCATCACGGGCAAATTCTCACTTCCTCCGAGTCAAGTGACTGCCACAGCAGAAAGGTTTTTTGCTGGCTGATGAGAGAGTCATCCCCAGAATAGGCCGGAGGCTGTGGACTGTTGGTTTGTGTTCTAGATCAGTGAACGCAGCAGCAAGAAAAGATTAAATGCAGTAAGAATTATACACTTTTAGAGTTTGAAAATTCAGAAAATCGGTACATGCCCTCATTTTGTCAATGAGACAATCAAACTAAAGTATGCAGTTTGCCCAAGGGTCATGCAGTTAAAGAATGATAGAAAAGGGATTTTTCAATGATCCTTTAAACTGTGTTGGACCCCTGCAGACCGTATTACCCAAGCATCAAGTAACCTCAAATCTGAGATATCAAAGTTTTCATCCATATTTACCTTTGACCCATGAAGTAGAAATATGTTGATTCTAGAGTTAGTTAGATATGTGCATATAGTCTATCTCTCCATTAACTGGCTGTGGGGCCTCAAGTAAGTTACTTAACTTTTCTGTCTTTCCTCATCAATAGATTGCATGTTATTAATAGTACCTAGTCCTTAGGGTTGTTATGAAGACTAACTGCATTAATACATGGAAAGAGCTCAGAGCAGCCTCTGACACATAGGTAGCCCTTTCTGTGTTGATCACTCTTATTGAATTATTCCCTTCAGATGTTTTTAGAGTATAACAAAGTAACTTGGAGGGAGGGAGAGGAATGACAAGTCCAACAAGAACCTTTGTGTCTGGAATGTTCTGGGGTTTCAGTAGATTTGAGATATCTTCTTCCCAGCCCTTGTCCTATGAGATATGGGCAAATCCTCTGCCCTCTGAGGTGGTGACCTAGATAAACTCAAAGGTCACCACCTGTCCCAACACTCACCTCAACATTTAATGTGGTCTTGGGACCATTGGGTCATCTGGGAACTGTTCGAAGTGCAAATACTCCGGGTGCAGATCTTCAGGCCTCCTCCCTCCAGACCTATGGAAACACTGGAAATAGGCCCAGTAATCTGTGGCTAGGACCCTCCAGGTGACTGATGCCCACTTAAGTTCAAGAAGCATTAAATTAGCAGTTTTTCTGGGCCCGCTTGATACCCAAGCAAAAAGTGCAAAGATTGCATCCAGAGAGAGATAAATTTCACTTAGGATCATTTATCACTCCACATTCTTCTTTAAGAAATGTTTAAAGAGGCAATGGGTGGGTCTTGAGGAAGACAAAGGGTGGGGGGCGGATGGGGGACGGAGAAGTTTCTACAGGTAAGAAAACCAGGTTATATTTCTCTTTACATTAACTTTCCGCAATCCCAAACCATCTGCCTGGGATACTTCAGATTTACTATCACATCACTCACAAATGTATTCCTACTACTCCCTGCACGGCAGTAATGGGAGAAAGGGCAGACCATTTTCCTTCTTTCTTTTTCTGCAGATTTGAAATGAAAAATTTCATGGAATAAAAACCATGAAAGATTTGAGAGGCAGAGAGAGCATCCATAATATTTAGGGGTATTGAATTGTCTCTTTTAACCACCTATCTTGCTTCTTTATTGTGTTTTCTTCACACTCCCCACACCCAGAATAGCCGTTTCACATCTCTCTTCTCTCTTCCATCCTCTTACTAACCCCCATCCTTTCTCCCTCTCCCAGTCCCACATAATGATCTTGCTTCATCCTTCACTGAGAAAAACAGAAGCCAGCAGACAGATACTCCTTCATCTTTTCATTTCGTACCTGCTACACTTATTGGTGCCCTTTTTCTCTGACTCCCATTCTGGGTCTAAAGGATTTACCCAGCTCCTATTAAAGGTCAGCGTCTCTGCACCTTGGGCCCAGGGAGAGCCCTGTTCATGAACACTTTCCCAATCTTGTATCATCAATCTCTCCTCCTCACTACTATTATCCCAGGCCACATGCAATCCATGTGTCCGAATTTTCTATTTTAAAAAGAAAAACCACCTCTCAGTCCTGCAATTGCTCCAGCTACCCTGCCTATCTCTTTTTACCCCTTTCTCGGAAAACTTGTTGCAAAGCTGGTCTGGAATGATGGATCTTACTGGTTTTGGGGCTTTGCAGAGCAAGTATTGATTTGATGATTTCTGACACAGAGTGGAGCCAGGCTCCCTGGATCCATTCTTTTCCAGCTCTGCCACTTTCTGGCTGTGTGACCTTTCTGTGCTAAGGTTCTTCATATGTGAAATAGGGAAACTATTAGAATCTATATCTTAGGATCTACATCTTACTTAGGATCTTAGTGTCCACATCTTACTCTAGTAAGATTTTGTATTTTGTCCCCACTATACCAAAATATTACGCCTGTCAATGCCTCTGCAATGTTTACTTCTCTGTTTGTGTCTTGTCTTTACAATAGCATTCAACACAGATGTCCCTAGTACCTCTTTCTTGAAACACCTTCTTCTCTTGATTTGCACTTCACTACCTTCTCCTGATTGCCTCACTCAGGACAGAGGTCCCAGCTCTTGGAGTTGGCTGCTGCTTCTCTGCACCTGGTCTGGTGGTAGCAACTTTCCTCCTGAGTCCCACACAATTCCAAAATATCACACTCTGCAGCCAGCGAACCTGCTTCTGGTACCAGGACATATCCTTTAATTTTTTTCCTGTATTTGATAGTGGGCGCTTTCCGTGGCCAAAAGGCCTCAGGGTTCAGGAACAGACTGTAACGGCACAGAGATAATCATCCTGCAAAGCGGCTGGCATAAGCTTCCTAAAGTCCTACCAGGCATGACACTCATAAAAATAGCAAATGCTGGGTGGGAGGTGGCTTTTTCTAGACCCCAGGGAGCCCTAGACACATGCCCTTAAAGCGGGGGTGAGTTTTCAGACAGGCCCTGATGGAAAGCCCGATAGCAGGATGGAGCCAGAAAAGGATTACTCCAGCCCAGAAGGTGATCCTTGATTTCGTCTTCTACTCATCCAGGAAAACTGCTTCCTATCCTCCTCTCTCTTCTTTGAAGAGAGGTCAGATCTTGGTGATTCCCTTTGGAGTTGATAGGAAAGTCATGGTGTCCTTGTAGTGACCTTAGCTCAGGGGATCTTTCTCTAATAATTTGAATGTAGGGGACTGGCATTTTAGCAAAAGCCAGCCAAGTTTTCTAGCCTCCTGCTGCAGTCACCTTTGTCTTGGGGTCAGCTCTGTGGCACTTTGCTGTAGAGGAGTTCTGCCTTTTGGGTCCTTATTCATGCCAGCTCCTGCAGAAGGACCGTAAACAAGGAACATTGGTCATGGATTGCAAATCGCTGCTGGTCCAGTGTCTGCCAACAAGGCTGCATTTGGGAGTGGGACAGGGGTGGGAGAGGCAGGAGATAGGACTCTAGCATATTCCTCACACAAGGGGATTCTCCACTGAGGCTTGGGAGGAACAGGTGCTCCCAGCTACCCCACCTTTGCAAGAAGGTTTGGCCAGAGGAATTCCCTTGGGCGATGATAACCTCACCCTCTACCGACAGGCTGCTGAGGGGCTGCTGGGGTGGTATCCTAAAGCAAAACCAGGAAGACATTTCCCAGGGAGACAGCTTAATAAACGGGAGCTAGATCCCCCAAAGAGCTCACAAGTCTATGTACTCCATGTGGTTGTGCATTTCTGTTAGTAATGTTGGTCATGTTTCCTACTATTTCCCTTATAAGTGTGCAGTATTTCTGAGACATTGAGATTTAATAGCTTTTTGAGGCCCTGCTGAGGAAGCTGGCCATCATTAATACCGTTGTCATAGGATCCAGTACAAAAAACTTCAAATAACAAACCTACTGCAAGCTTCAGAAGGGAGCCATTGGGTGCTGGGGATCCCTGTAGGTTTTGGAATCTATGAAGATGGGCTTCTTCTGGTTGAGGAGAGACAGGGACTGTTCAAGACGTCACATTTTATCCTGAGAGGAGGCCAGTGGGGCAGGAGGTCATCTTCTCCTTGATACTACTCTCCCATCTAGAAGGAACGGGAGCAGGGATATTGGTATTTTCTCAGAAGACATTCTGGTGTGGAGCTCAAACACTGAGTAACTGGTATGATTTTTATACAGCAGAATGGGATAATAACAACATTTAAGGAATTTCGAAGAGAAAACCTAAAGTCATCCATGGTTCTATCATTGTAAATTACCATTTCCTTTTTGGCTCTTTCTCTTTTTCAAACCCAAGTGCAAATATTTTTTATATAATTCTTCTTATTAATATAGAGTTCCTTGTCTTCTTTTCCCATTAGAACTTTGTATGCTAAAACTAAAATTTAAAGCACTTTATCAGTTAAAAATCCATGCACGGTGCTGCAACAGTTGTAATTTTACTCAGTAATGTGTATTTCTGTACTTCTATTGGATTGGGAAATGCCATATTGGGCCACCCTTCCTGGAAACTCAGTCCAAAGACCTGGTGGGATCGCCCCATCTGCCTTTTAGAAGTGCTCCCATTCTGCTCAACCCGGTATCCCGTTGAAGAGGAGCATCGTTGGGGTCTAAGCAACATGCAAGACTCAATCAATTAATAGTCTTTTATGTAACAACCTAAGACAGTGTTTCCTCAAGAGAGTTCCGAAGACAATGATATCACACCAAATCTTTCCCAGAAGAGATCTATAGTGCAAGTTTGGAAGTTCTGAACAGTATTAGGTCTGATCATAGGAAATTATCAATGTTCGATTGTTTTTGACCTGTAAAAAAGGTCATTTTGAATGGTTCAATCTAATGTGCATGACTCTGGGACATTCACCATGCACACTTGCATATTAAAAGCTTTGAAAATTTCTAGGTAGTTGAAGAAATCTGATTGTGATTGGCCCAATACAATTTGTTTATAAAATTAATACTTATTAATATATACCAGGACTCCTTCGTTAACTGGATTCTGGGATAATTAAAAATAATAGAAGCCTTGAGGGGAGGAAGCACATGAATGCAGTAGTGTCGAGAGCCTGTCCCCACTGTCCAAATGACACAGGTTCTGACTGAGGAGGTGCCCAGCTGGTAAAGGTCAGGCTGGTATTTAACTTCCCGGGAATGCCTGCTTATCTTTCATATTCAAAGTCATCATATTTTTTAGATCGTCCCCTTCTGCAGTAATTCTTTCTTGATTACCCTTGCCCTGAGCTGACTTCTTGGTAACTAACCTATGTCTTTTCCTCTCTCATAAAACTGGAAGGAGAATTCATTAGGTGACATTAATGGTTCATCCATTTTTTCCTTAACTGACAGCTACTAAAGAAACACGGGTGTTATTGTGATTGCCCTCTCATTATTATAATTAGCAATTAGTTCCTCTTTTCAGGATATTGTTATTATCCCAGTTTATAATGGTTCATCTCATTTGCCTACAACCACAAAGTGAGTTAAGTTGTTCTGGATGCAAGGAGGAGACACAGCACTGGTTACCTGAGCCTCTGCAAAGGATGAAGACACACAGCCAGAATTCAAGTTGTTTTTCTGTAGCCAAGTGTCCAAGACATGGAATGGAAATGTTGGATGGGGGTAGATTCAGAATACAGTGACACAGGGGCTTGTTTAGGACTAAATCAGTGCTTCCATTCTCTCCCTCTTCCCCTGGCATTTCTTTATCCCACTGTCTGGAAATCTTTGCCTGTGCAGACATGGTCATCTGTCATTTACACAGTACCAAATGGTCACCAGTATGACCTACTCCTGCAGGATGACAATGGATTTGGATATCCTTTGGCACATCTGGTATCCTAGCAGTTGTTAGAGGTGGGTAGGAATTATCATGTATTCCAGGGAAGTGAGAGAAGAGAGTTTAAAGATAAGATGTTACTTCCTTAGGAGAGCACAGATTTAGTTTAATTAAAGTGGTTAATTACACCTGGGTGAGGTGTAAATGACGTTAAATGGGGCCCTGACAGTTTGGGGCCCTGTAGTGGAAGGCGCTGCCCAGAGTGAGCCAGCCTGTGAAAGACATTCACTGACCCTCGGGGGCATTGCTAGGAACATTCAGTTACCAGGAAGAATAAGAATAAGCCATTACCATGCACTGCAATATGTATATAGGGTAAAAATGGGAGTTCATAATCCACTTGAATCAAATGTATGAAATATGATATGTCAAGAACTTTTTAATGTTTTGAACAACTAAAAAAAAATAAAAAGCCATTTGGATTTCTCATGAGGTAAGTGGAAATGAAGCCCTTGACTTAGGCTCACTGAGAGAGCAAACCCTGGTAAACCTTGAACAAGCCCTGTCATGTTCAGACCCTCGCACCTCATTTGTTCTCTAGGTGTAGAAGTCAAATAATAAAGTATAGGGAGTACTCTGGGAGTGATGGGAAGCGGAGGGGTACAGGCCTGCTGCATGGGAGAGGGAAAAACATGGGACTTGGAATCAGAGAGGCCTAATTTGGTGTCCCTTTCCAAGTTTATTGTGTGTGATCTGATGCTAGCCCATTTCTCCAAGCTTCAGTTTTTCATTTGTTAGGTAAGTACAATAAATGGACCTCCCAAAACTGCCTGGAAGATCGTAGGTATCAGGTGCCAAAGATGATTATGGCAACGACATTGATGGTAGCACACAGCTCTCTCGCATTATCAGTACATCTACGTCTTTCAATAAGAAGCTGCTTTGCCCACTGGAAAAAGAGAATTACCATTATTATTTATGGTACTGGGAATTGAAAGCAGGGCCTCTCATATGCTGGGCAAGCACTAGCCTATCATTGAGTTATATCCCTAGCCCTTTTTTGAGACAGGGTCTTGCTAAGTTGTTAAGGCTGGCCTTGAACTTGTGATTCTCATGCCTCAGCCTCCCCAGTGGCTGGGATTACAGATGTGCACCACTGCATCTGGCTAAAATAAGCAGAAGTCTTGAAAGCATTGATCACTCCTGCCCCACTTTCATTTCCTTTTGTGTTCCCCTTCCCGAGAGTCCATTAATGACAGGGATGTCGCCTGACCTTTTAGATCTCTCGGTCAATAGTTCATGTCACTTCTGGAGATGGCCTTCTTACGGGACTGCCTCACCGTCCCACCTCATGATCACAACCTTTAACATGTACCAGAACTATGTACCAGAACTCTCCTAGGAGTGCTGCTGCATTGTCCATTTGTTTAACAGGTATTCATTGAATATCTTTCCGGAGTTGTGCATATATTATATATTTCTTTAACAAATATTCAATGACCATGTGTTATTGTACTAGGTCGTAGGGCGACAATCATGAATGAGGTATGAGGCCCACCATCATTTAGAGGACATACTAGACAGGGAGACACATGGATACACAGTTACAATGCACTACTCTAAGTGTCACCACAGGCCAATTTTAGAATGTCTTGGAATCGTTTCTTACCCCATCTTGGTGGTGTTGATCGTGTTGGGTAGACACAGAGAATTTCTGGAGGAGGTGGCTTCTAATCTGAAGGAATTAGCCAGGAAAGGAGAGGTGGGAAGAACATCCAGACCTCGGGAAAGGAATGGGAGGAGGAAGAGGAAGGCAGTGCAGGGATCAGAGGTGGTAGTTGGAGAGATTAGCATGAGACAGATTCAGACTTCTCAACAAAAGTAAGGTGGGATACTATCTTCCCCGTCGCACAGCTGAATAAGGTAAGACTTGAAATGATATGAGAAAGTGTTGGGGGACTTGGGGAGAAGGATTAGAAGATGTGCAAAGCCAGCCCATATCAAATCTTTTTTGAGGGATTTTCAAATGAGCCAAGAGTTGATGAGGTCACGAGGCCAAGGGTCACGGCAGGACTCTGCTGGGCCCATGAGGCCCTTCATTGACCATCTTCTCCCAGGAATCAGCAATTTCATTGCTCTACATTATCAAAACTTTTTAATGCACTATAAGCAGAGGGAGCAGGAAATAGAGTCTACAGCTTTCTGTCTCCAAATTCTACGTTCTTTTGTTGTTTAGAAAAAACATTTTATTTTATTTTTTAAATAATAAGATTGCTTGGAGCAGCTGGGAAGCCCGTGCTTGGGCTGAAGCAAGATGGATGGCACGGGGAGAGCTGTCTTCCGCCCATGGGCGTGGTAGCCACACTTTGTCACGAGCTCAGGAGCTTCCGTGGCAAAATCCAAAATGCCAGGTTCCACTGCCTTTCTCTAAAGTACTTGAAAAGCAAAAGTCTGAAGTGTTAACAAGAGTGGTGTCAGTATGAGAAAGAAGATGTTTTGATATTCAGAGTTGTCAAGATCTTGGCTCTTTAGAGGAGCCAGAAGGCCATCTTCCTTAGAGTTCTCCTAAAATGCCTGCTTAACTTATAGGATAAGACTGAGATGTTGAACAAAATATAAATCTGGCTATGTTTTCTCATGTTTCTAGGTTAATATTTCCTAATTGACTACTTAATAGACCAAGGTAATGCTTGCTTTTAAAAGACTTAGCAAACAGACTATACCCAACTCTAATATACTTTTTTTTCCCTTCCAGTTCTAGGGATCAAACCCACGACTTTGTACATGACAGGCAAACACTCTACCACCAAGTGACATCCCCCAGCCCTCAACTTGTCTTAATCAATGTTATCTGAATAATGCTAATTTTCTGAGGCAGAAATACGGCACCTACATTTAATATGGGCAGCATATCCTGTTAGCTTCACAGTTTTCCACCCTTAAGGCAAATCCACCCTTGTAAGATGGTGGCTTTCAATAGCAAGCCCAAAAGGTGTCAAACTGTGAAGGAAGTGTTCAGCTCATGAAAAATCCCAGGGCTTCTAATGCTGCCCACCTGGGCTCTGGGACTGAGGCTGTTCTTTCATCATTGCCTGGGGCTGCTTGTGAACAACATAAGGAGTTACGAA